>NW_027122652.1:0-1200000 GCF_030686945.1 Centruroides vittatus | reverse complement strand
CTTTTTGTTTAAGCTACCTAAACTTCCAACAACCGCAAGGTCGTAACCAACATGGCGAATGATTCTGCGAAATAATATCTGCCAGATTATAAGTATCACATACATTAAAATTATAAATCCTCAATTTAAATTCTGAAAGTAATTTTAAAATATTTATATCGAAAAATTTATTATTTTTTAATATATATTTTTGATATAAAAATTATATTACTAAAGCACGTGCTCTTATTATTTTTTGGCTCTTTCCGCCCTGTGGGTACGAAACAAGCGTCAAGAACGGAACGACTCTTCGCTCTGATTGGTTGCATTTTGTGTGCCAGCGGTAGTGGCTACCGCTGGCACACAACTTACAAACTGGCTACCGCTGGAACTTACAAATATTTCAGTTATATATTATCAAGTGCAGTATTTATACAGTTACCAGTTTTAACAATCTTTCATATAAAACATGTTTAGAAAGATATTATTATTATTCCAAATAGAGTTTCCATATTCTCAAGTCTTGCTCTTATTTATTATTGAGATATAAAACTCATCGAAAGTTTGTCTTTTTCGTTAAGAGTTAGTTGAAGGATACTGTACGTGTTTAACTCTTAACGAAAAAGACGGCCGGATGGCCGAGCGGTCAAGGAGACAACCTACGAAGCCAAACGGGTCGAAAAATCCCTAGGAATTTTTCTGGAAGTGATTTGACCGGATTTGTAGGCCCCGTTCCTCACCACCCAGCCGCCCATTCTGGGCCTGGCCGGTGGTGAGGGACGGGGACTAAGAGAGCCTTTTTTAACAAGCTCATTATGGGTTTTTTAGAAAAGGCTCTCTTGGTGCCCACAGGGTGAAGAGTTAAAAAAAAAAAAGTACCTTTTAACTGTAATGCCGACTTCTGGTATAAAATAGTCCCTCTGTAAGGCAATTTATAAAGTCTGTGTTTCCCATGATGAAAATCGAATATGTTGTAAATGGCGAAAGCATCGCTAACAATAACACTGTTCTGTAAAAAAAAAAAAAAAAATTAATTTTTTTCCTTTAAACATTCACTGAATTTCATAGTTTCAGTGATGCTTAACTTAATCCTTGTCTAGGAATAGGATTAGCCTAACACCCACAATTTTTGAGAGAAATCAGGCTTTTGAAGAAAAACATTTTTGTTCAAAATATCATATTTATTAGCTATGCACAGTGGTGATATTCAGCGGGTTCGCACAGGTTCGCCCGAACCCGTTGTTAAAATTTTCAGTTTTTCCGAACGGGTTCGCCCGAACCCGTTGTTAAAATTTTCAGTTTCCGAACCTTGTTAAACACACGGAACATTTCTCAGTGGTTTTGTTTTTTTTTTTTTTAAATATATTAAAATATACGTATTATACTCTGTAATACTACTAAACTAGAGCCTTATACCCCGTTCGCACCGAGCATTTCAATCTAGATTGTGAGCAAGGTCGGGGACTATGTCTTGGTGCGATCTCTCTGGACCGTTTCAATCTTGACCGAAACGAGGTTTAATCGCTATCGATTCAAGAGAGTTCTTGAAACTAGATCCAGTCATAAGAGAGATCCCACAATCTCACGCGCGCGAGATAATACAAGATGGCTGTGGAACACGTGTCGGGCTATGGACGGCGAAATAAAAAGGATATTGTATTTCGAGAGACGATGACATCTGTCTATTATCAGCAGTGCCATTCGGGGTGAAAAATTTCTCTGCCTAAAAAAAAAGGTTGACAGCAGTAATATACTATTGTTACCAGGGCTCGTTACGTTCCAAATACGCCACTGATTATTAGATATATTGCAAGAAAAGGTATTGTATTTATTTGTAGCCAAAGTTTCATTTCGTTGTCGGTGATTGTCAGGGAAAAATTTTCTGCTAGCGAACCCTTTGTTAAGTATTTTGAATATCACCACTGGCTATGCACATTGCTAATTGGGTAATTAGATACAAATAAATTTATGTTAATTACTCCTTTTTCATAATTCTATACAAAGAAAAACTGAAACACTTAATGATATGCTTTCTTCCTTTTATATTCCTCGGCCGCGTTTCTTTGTGCAACGAGAGTGTAGCGAAAATGACGTCACGAACAGCTATGGTTACACGTCGCTGCATCATAGTTTAGAAACGCTTTCCGCTCGAGCGAAACCTGGATGCCGTAATATATCCTTTAATTCCAGTTACGGCCGAAAGTAGTGCTTTAGTTAAAGAACTACAATATTTAAATAAAGAGATATAAAGAATTGAACATTTCTCTTTCCGAAAATGTGAACAAAGCAACGAGATAGGAGATAAATAATTATATTTAAAATATAGTACTTTCTTATTTTTTAGATAACGTTTAGAGTCATTTTATAAAATTTAATCCTTCTTAATCTTTCCATAATATTTTTCTCAACAGTCACTTCGACTTTTTTATTTTTACAGTATAATATAGTATTATACACACAAGCGTCCATTTTGCTGTACACGTTAGCGGACGTAAAAGCTGCTTTATCTATGCTGCAGCGACCTCTTGCAGCAAATGTTTATAAACGGTTCGCAATATTGCAGCGCTGCATTTAAAAACAGGTTCAGAGTGTTCGCTGTAAAGCGCTTCTCGAGCGCTGCATAAAGAAAGGCTG
Source organism: Centruroides vittatus (assembly GCF_030686945.1). NCBI lineage: Eukaryota > Metazoa > Arthropoda > Arachnida > Scorpiones > Buthidae > Centruroides > Centruroides vittatus. The sequence goes on along the minus strand of NW_027122652.1, from coordinate 1,197,387 downwards.
CCTTCTTCTGAATTATCTCGCTGTAGAGTCTAGGATTGATCTGCTAATATATTCTCGTTCCACCCTCCACTATACCGCTTTTCCATTTGAGATAGAATTTGATTCAACCTTTCTCCGTGTTCATCAGAAATAACTCCTATGTTAGCAGGAAAACATTCTAAATGGGAATGCAGAAAATGCATCTTGAGTGATATATTGCGACTCAGAGTTTAGTAGGACATAACAATTATTAGGAAATCGTGGAGAAGTTGGTAAAGTCGTACATTCCCCAAAAAATTCTAGTTTACGTTTTCGAATGAGTCCAACACAGTCATTTCCGTTGGGTTGTTCTTCCTGAAACTAGGATTCTTCAAAAGCTGCCATACTTTGAAAACAACAAAAATTCCCTTCTTTACTTTCGAGTCACTCAGATGAGAAAACTTTTGTTTCAGATAAGCAAATTCTTCTTCTCTGTCCATACCTTTCATAAAATTTTCTATCAAGCTGGATATGAAGAAGAAGTAAGAGGATTTCAGTTTTCTACCACCAGAGCAGGAAAATCAATATTCTTTTGACCTTCTTATAGTTATGTTTGCTGTGCGATCGAGCCACTTTTTTACCGAGTAGTGGCTGATTCTTGCTCGACTATCCCATTCACATAAAAAACAGCAGAATTTAGTATATCCTCTTTGAAGACCTATTAGCATTGCAACAATTTTGAGGTCAACACACATTCCACTTATGCTCATTACATTTTATCTTGTCCAGTATAACACACCTTAATGTTGTAAATTTTTTTCACGTGAACAACACTAACGACCGGAACGGATGGATGCTTGTTGCCATTGTGCAGCAAAACTCCTTTAAGGCTGAACATCGATAAGTCAATAAAGAGTCTCCACTCCGAAGGATATTGTGGCAACTGAAACTCCTCCAACAAATGCGGTATATCGTTGCTAAAAGATTGTCTTCCATTAAAAAAATTTCACATTTTCTGATTCCCTTAACAGGAGACCTTAATTTCTCTCTCCAAAGTCTTCACTGCCGGAGACGTAATGCAAGTAGTTGAGCCTTTCTTTTCGAAAGATGGAAATCATGAATCAGAGCATTAATCAGAGACTGATTGACGAGCTTGGCTCTTCTGCGAGTAGGGGTGTACCGATACAACTAAAGCATCGATATCTGCCAGTATCAGCATCGGATATCGAAACTGGAAATATTGCCGGCTGTCGCTGTTCAATTTGTCGCGTTGCCTTCCAGTTGTTTTTACTGTTGAGAAAGTACACCTATCCTTCTTTTCGCGCGGTGAATACGTTCCAAGTAATGCCGTGTAAAAAATCACATAAAAGAGACCGTACATGCATCTTGTAGAAAAATGCTCGATAGGATCTACAACTTCAACTGAATGAAAAAATAAACAATTTACAAAAGAAACGCGAGCATTTTTATTTTAGCATCATTATTTGTACGTAAATACAGTCAAACCTGTTTTATGCGGGGGATGGGGACCGCATTAAAAAAAACGCATTAAAAAAAATCTCACGAAACTTCACGAATGGCTGTAAATAATAGTTTTCGCGACACAATTAAAAAATATTTTTTTTATGCGGTCAACAGGGACCGCATAAAAAACGTCTCACATAGAAAATAACTCAAAACCGTACGAAATAGAATTTATTGACAACAGATGTCAGCACTTGACTGCATCGTCTGGTCTATCGTCTGTTTTACATATTTTTGTCCAGGTGGTGTTTTGTTGACTTAAAAAGTAAATTATTTCATTTTTCGCATATTCATGCAATAATATTACTATAATAAGTGCATTTATGCTATAATAAGTTTATTTAGCTATAATAAGTCAACGTGAGACATGACGAATCGCACGAGACTAGTCGCCAACTATACCGCACAAATTAAAAATTCGCATAAAAAAAATCGCACAAATAAAATCGCACATAAAAAGAGCGCATAAAAACAGGTTTGACTGTATAGTGAATACAAGGTAGCGTAGAAAACATAAAATCGACATACAGCATTCTGTGGTGTGCATGTAATACTGTACTGTGCTTAAAAAACGAAATTAATTATTATATATTAGAGAGGTTGCGGCCGAAGTTCAAACGTTAAACTTGTACGGCAAGCAAAGTACACGTTTGACGTTTGAACTCCAAGCGAAATAAATTGCTGCGCGCGTTTACAACAATATCCCATCAGTCAATGCGCGACGTGAACATCGCGCACTGACTTATGGGATATTGTTGAAAAATGGCAGAAACGTTTCATAACGACAAACGTTACCAGCGAAGGTAAATAAACAAATTAAACTATTTTAAAGTATTTATAGGATGTTTAATAGCACTAAATAATTATTTTTAATTAGCGTCGTGTCTCCTACAGTACGATAGGACTATCTCATACTTTTGTTGAGGGAAGTAGTGGCTTATGTAAATCCGAAAGCAGCTCGAGAAATTATTTTTAGAAAATTTACAAACCTATTACGCTGTTGATGGTAGAAGGTGCTGTGGAAGAACAAACCTACTCCTACAGAATTATGATAAACTATTATGAAGACAAATACTGTATTTATTCGCATATAAAACGAGGTTTTTTATCCATTTTTCACTGCTTCAAAACCTAGGTCGTCTTATACGCGTGAGCGAAGGGTTCTTTTCGTTTTTGTATAATTTTTGTAAACTGTGTACTGTGTATTCGAATTTTCTACCGGATTCTCACCTTCTAGTGTTTAAAAACAAAAGTATTTTGTCTGGATCGTTTGAATCGTTTTTGTGTATTGTCAGGAGCAATTGGAAAAGCAAAGCTTTTGAATTGAATTCCAAAATTACACGGAAGCCCGATCAGTGGCGTAACGAACATAACTGGCGCCCGGGGCACGACACTATTGGCGCCCGTCCCCTCTCCCTCCAGAAACACATATAGTTTGTCTTGGAAATCATTTGAGCGCTCTTCTGCGAGTGGCGCCCGGTGCATGATACACTCCCTTGCACCCCCTCGCTACGCCACTGAGCCCGATATAAGTTTTAATTCATTCCCGCGTGAAAACAGATGATTATTTGGAAATCACAATTCGACGACACTCATAAGTGTAATCGACGAAGAGTGAATTCGACTGTTAAGAATTGGCAAAAAAATTTCCCGATTGTCTAGCTTTACATGTTGATTTTACAAGATTTTCCCTTGAAGTTTAAAATGCCAGTAATTTTTGCGGGACAATGTGTGCATTTACGTGCATTTGATATTTTATTTCTTATTAAACGAAATAAAATTAGAATTGTATTAAAAAATCTAATTGTCTTTATTTTGATCTTTAAAGTCACACCTCGTCCTATATGCGAGATCGTCTTATATTCGAGTAAATACAGTACAGTATATGGAAATTCTATAGGTACAGTACTTCACATCACTTGCAAAAAATTGAATAATTAAATAATTTCTGGATTAAAATCCTTTGTTTCTTTACAGTGTTATTCATAAATGCTTAAATAATCATTATTTTAATAAAATACGTCATAATTTTAACCACAAACACAAAAAAAGAAGTTTAAACCGATCTTCTGTTCGCCAATCTAGACGTAGCGAACGCCATTATCAACTTTCTAGAATTGCCAGATGGCGGCGCACGAACGTCCGACGTTCACGTTTGGGCTGAAAACGACGGCCGCCACCTCTGCTATGTCTTTGTCCACTTTGGACACTCTTGTGAACTAGGACTTGTTATACCGAGGGAAGCGAATCACACAAATTCTAGGTAAAACACCTTTAATATAATATAATCCTGAAATTAAAAATTAACTACTGATTTCGAAAGTGTTAACGAATAGTTAAATTTAAAAATTTTCAATAAATTGTTTTTCCCCCGTGTAAAAAATAAATAAATAAATCGCGTAAAAAGAGGTTTAGTTTTCTTTTGTCGACCGCGTTATTTCAAAATCGGGTAAAATGGACATGTAAAAAGGGTTATGTGTACTATATTTATTATAATGAAGGCTGATGGACCACAGAGCAGCAATTAATATTTTCTGGCTTACTCAAAGGAATTGCAACTCGGCTACCTGCTTCAGAAGACAATGCGTCAGTCAGACAATGCGTTGTCATGAAAGAAGCCCCAGATCTACAGTCCTGTTAATGGGCTCTGTGAGTTCTACATTACATGGGATAGTGGTGGATAAGAAATCGTTGGTGAAAAGATAAAACTATCTTTACATTAAAAGTTCTTCATTGTGTTAAAATGTTTCAAATGTCAATGCAAACAAGTATATATACAAATTATGTAGCTCATTTTTGAGATTGTAAATCCGGGCCTTTTTTGTGTACGGTTGGTGAGGATCAGAAATTTCGTGTTATAAACTTTAACCTTTTATAAATTTAATTAAAACTTTAAATACAATTTTATAAAGACGGAAAAAGTTTATTAAAAAAAAAAGGCTAGTTTCAACGGAAAGTCAACCGACAAAATTTTTCGATAAAATCAGTTCAAAACTCGATTCTCACAAGTTGGGTTCCTTGTCGAGATGAGTAAATCTCTGTGTCACCCGTCACTTCATCGGTCCAAGGAGATCGTCATCTCTGACGAAATCGGGGAAAGGCCCGAAAGGAACACTTCATATAAAAAGGGAGGCACGATGAGTAAGGGGGAGGAAGTTGTTACTAGACGCGTGTGTGTGCGCTCTGTTAGATATCTACCTATCGCCGCCGTTCACTCTCATCAACTCGATTCTCGCCGGACTGTTTGTCGTCAACTGTTCCAACCCTCCTTCCTGAACAAACTTATACTACTCCGAAGATATTACCACCTACTGCTGCTCTGAAGATAATTGGAGACTTTCCTGCTGTTAATACGTTCAACTGTATTATCCTAAGGTATTTATTCAGCCCGTGATTATTTGTAAGCTCTCTCTCGGATCCTCTTGTAAACTCGATTACGGTCGCGACTCTTCTAAATCTTTTTTAGCAACTTTTCTAATGAATGAATTTATATTACGAAAGTATGTATTCCTGCGACATCCCTTCCAAATAACCTGTACAATCATGTATTAACTAACCTTTGATAAATACCAAACTGTAAATAAGTCTAAAATAAACAGGTATTTTTGTTATAAACCTCTCTGAATGCTCTTCTTCCGTCCCTCTCTCCGTTCAGTCCATTCCGGGTCCAAACTCATACGTAACCGCTCGAGCGAACTTGTGGTCTCTGTATCGACCTAAGGATACAATGGTGTCATCCTGACGCGGTATCGAAGAGGTCCTTCGGTCCTTGGTCCTTTCGGTCACAAGTACAGTACATAAGACATCATACGAGTGTACCGTGCAAAATGAAGGATAGGTGTACTTTCTCTGCAGTAAAAACAACTGGAAGGCAAAGCGACAATCGGCAAGATTTCCAGTCTTTTGATACCGATGCCGATACTGGCAGGTATCAATACTTTAAGATTGATACCAATACTGATAGTGGTATCGAGGACATCCCTAAATGTAACGTAACTGAATCTTTCAGATACATTTTGAAAAGTCACAATTTCAGGTTAAAAAAGTGAATGAGAGAAAGCTATTATTACTGATTATAAAAATAAATGTGTAAATTGTTGCAAATGTAAATAAATGTCTATATATCTTCTCTTTGTTTTAAATTATATTTCTAGTCATAATATCTGGTAAATTTTAAATTTGTGGGTAAAACTTTTCAATAAACAGTAATGTTCATCTTAGACTGAACAGTAAAACACTGACTATGTATAGGTATCTCTCGTACAACGCGGAGATATACACACTTTTACAATGCGGTTTCGTTTTAACACGGTTGTAAAATTGGGGATCTCCTTCGTACGACACCGTTTCCGTTTTCGCTCTAACACGGTTCGAGAATTTGGGAAATCCTCCGTACAAGGTTTCACAATTTTTAAATACAAACTCCGTTATTCGATATTTTTTTTTTCTTCAAGTAAGCATGCGTGTTGTCTCAAATTTGCTCACGGATTTTAGAATATTGAAATATTTAGTTTCTTTTAAACGTTGTTAGGTTTACTTTAATGAAAACTGATAATGCAATTTTTATTCTTTCTCGTCTTGTTCTCTCCTAGCTTTCCTATCAATCAGATTTGTTGTCGTTGCTTTCAAATTTTAGCCTCCCGGGGCAAGGTAGTGAGGTAGATTTTTTCAGTATGATGCAAGTTTTCGAAATGCCGCCCTTTTACAATGCCGCCTGGTGCAGTCGCATGTCCATATCATAGCACGGAAGGGTCCAGTTCCGAAGCGACATAGTCCCGAATCGAACGCACACCAACGTCAACTAACCATGGATTTTTCAGTTCCGAAAAAAGTAAACACGTGGCGAAAGAGCTATCGCAGCTAACGCCCAATCATCCCGCCGTAGGGCAGGCAAGCAAGCAAGTTGAGCTTTTAAAACTGCCACCGTGTTTTGTAATCTTCGTATTTAGTAAACTTTATTTAAACGTTTTTTAGTTAAGGTGTTATTAACCTTCTTTTAATCATAGGTAAGTAATCATTCGTAAAAATGAACGAAATATAGCGGTATCTCGGTACTCGAACTGTTCCCAACTCCAACAATTCGGTATTCGAACACAAAATGAAAATTCTGAAAAAAGTCTCTCGGTACTCGGCTGAACGAACGCGACCCACTAGAATAAATTTTCGATTAATAACATATTTTTATTTTGTCATCCATAAAAATAAAATGACGACGTTGCTGATATTTTTGATCAAGTTCAACAAAAAAAGCTCAGGCGACGATAATACCTTGTAAAAAGAAAATGTTCTCGTTTCACTAAAATTAATATTTACGCGTAATACAGTACTTTTAATTGTGATTATTAATTAATTGTCGATTGAAAATAAATCATTGATTGCTTTAATAAACATATGTCTTTTAATAACGAAAAAGAAGAGCATACTTTTGTTAACTTTTGGAACCTAACCCCATGTTTTGCACTAGTCCTTTGTTTTGTATAGCACGGATTCGCATAACACAGCACCTTCTCGAAACCTAACTACCGTGTTATACGAGGGATACCTGTATAACACAGTTAACACTGTATAAGTTTCTAAGTAAAATCTAGCCATGTACAGTATAGTACTATAATGCCCAAAATCTTCACTAAACAAATGATTAAAAGGATGAAAAATTGCATATGCAATTTACCATATCCAATTTTTCATCTGGTAAATAGAATATATCTTCGTACTATAATGTGTTAATCTTCATTAAAGACGTTTCAGACTTTAAATTTTAAAATAAAATCTATTCCTGTACTACAAAGGCTAACATTATTCACTTTTTTAATTTAGAAATAAAATGTTGTATCTTTGCACTATATTCTCTAAGTTTTACTAGAGTAGTTTGAGTTTTTCAATGGTTTAATAGTATTTTAATTACAACATTAAAGCATGGTTCTGTACTAATCTGTAAACTGTGTTTTTAATAAAATTTGTTTTTTGAAAGGTTGTATAACAACATATTGTAACTTATTAAACAGAATAAATCTATTATAATATGTTTGTGGATTGAAAACAAACTTTAAAATTTAAAATAAAATAATTGAAATGAAACCTTTCAGTCATTTAAATTAATGTTTTATAATAATTGAGGGTATAGTACAAATTACATATTTTAAATGTATAATTATGTTGCTTAATAATCAATTTATTATAAAATAACAGAATAAATAAAGTTGAAGTTGATTTTATATGTAAAGTAAATCTTCAAAAGTATTTGCAAGAGATAATAAGAAAGTTCCTAAATGAGGGAACTTGCGTATATAAACTAAATTTAATTCTTTTTTATATAGAGAATTAAATAAGTATATTTGTAAAAATTTATTAAATCGTAGACAATAGTAACAAATAGAAATATTGATATTTCTATTTGTTAGTATTGGACATCGTTTCCTGTTCGAGAACTGAACTTAGAATGCAACATCCGGTCAGAGAAGGGAAACTACCTTCTTCACCGGACTTTCCTCTTATTCTTTGAAGACTACGTGCCGCCGAAGTATACAAGGACTGAAACTCTTCGTGATTATAAACTTTTTGTAAATTAAATTGTCTAATAAACGGGTTGTGTTGTTTGTAAACGAGGCATCGATCTCTGACTCAACCGCTCACACATGACATTGACTGTTACCGCTCGGCAGTCCAGACGGCATGGAGAAGATAACGATATATCGCAATAATCGTTACAATCATAATGAAGCTGCCTTCGATCAACACTACTGTCACAAAAGAACTCTACTGCCTACAACCTGACCATTTGAATACCAAGGTCAAAGAAACTCGTCCAAAAGTTGATACTACTACGACAACGCGCCAGTTCGTAGAGCAAAGATGATCTTAGAAAAGCTGGCCAGTCTGGGCTGAGGGGTTCTGCCTCATCTACCTTACAGTCCAGACTTGGCATCAACTGATTCCTGTCTATTTCGAACTCTGTAGAATCGTATTGTCAACGTACAGCTCTACGACAATATCCAACGCTCGAGGCTTTCTTGAAAGAAAAACCCCAGGCATTCTGTGCTGACGGGATTGAAAGTTTTAGCAAAGATGGCAAGATGTGATTGATATTGATGGTGATTACAAGAAAGAACTGTAATAGTTGTTGAGTTAATTGTCACTAAAGTATTTTTCAAAATGTCTAAATTTCACCTTTACAATCTGATATATGTAGGACTTTAGTGGCGTTTTGATAGTAGTGCCCTCTAGTAAGTAATAGAGAAACAAGAAGGAAAATTGTGTATTGTGTGCGTTGTGTTGTATTGTTTGTGATACAAAATAGCAACTGAAATCATTAATACACGTGTTCATCTGTTAAAAACATACCGTAATATAATTTTATAATTGTTTTTATCAAAAATTTAAATTAATTTTGTTTAAAAAGTTTTTTCTCTTGCTGGTAATTTTATTTCACTAAAGATATGTAAACTAAAAAATAATTTTGCCTTCAACTTTGTATCTAAGAGCAATTCTTTTTAGAGATGTGTTCAGTAGAGTATATTACAAACAAATGTCTCAAATTTTAAATTTTTTAAAATTTAATGATTTTCCACGACGAAATAACTCAAGTTATTACAGTAGAGCATCGATTATCCGACTCAATTGGGGACTGCGGTTGGTCGGATAACTGAAAAAACGGATAACCGAAAAGTATGAAAAAATACATTATTAGTATATTAGTATATCCAATGTAATTTGTATATTAGTATATCGCTATTAACCTACTTCGCGTTGAATTTTCATCGATGTTAAGCCTAACAAATTTTTTTAAAAATAATAATCGTCGCTATTGTATCGTTAAAAATTATTTCTTTATTTTCCACGAAATAAATACAAAAATTAAGCATAGCTTAAATACTGGCCTTCCTTTCATGGTCGAACCAGTGTTGCCAGCTAAAACACGCAAAAATTTAACAAAAATAATATTAAAGTAGCCAAGACATAGCCAAATATTGTAGCGCCACATCACTAGCGGACATTTGAATTTGCCAACTAGAACGTGGTCGGTTGATCGGGGTCGGATAATCGATGCGCTACTGTACTTTAGAACTTTTATATTTTTAATGTTTCGTATTTTAAAATTAGATGTAACGAAAATTTAGTAATTTTATTTTATTTATGTAATAAATGAATAGAATTTTACATTAAGATGAATGTTTATTCGTTATATTTACAGAAGACTACACATTATTTCTATTAATAAATCCATTTATTATAATTGAAAATTCCGTAAACGTTTATTTTACTTATTAAAATATAAAATACATGTATTTATATATTAAAGGATAAATAGGAGAGAGAAAATAATTCACAGTTTAAGGTGTTAATTTTACGTTATAATTTGATCTTATTATCGTTACACTGATAACACAATTTATCCCAAGACAAATTACATTCTATTATTTTATAATTTAAGAAAAATCTTTTAAAATACTTTTAAAAACATTGCGGGTTGAGCCACTCTCATTATACAAATCGCTACAACAGAGCATTCGAAGAGGGGGGATCTGAGAATTTTTCACCGGGTTTTTCAGAAAATTTGAGGTGCATAACGGTTTTCTACCGATATAAATTAGTATTATTTTTACTAACAAAAATAAAAGCTTTAAGACTGATTTTTATTAATGGACACGTTATACATTCTACGTATTTCATTGGTTAAAAATAGCCAGAAAAGAGCCCGCTAAGGAGCGAAGGGGTTTCCAGCTTCATACAAACTGTCGACAGCCTTGACTATAACGCATTTACACGTATACATCTAAAACAGCATTTACAAATGACATTACTGATTACGTTTTACTTTTGATAACTGATAGGAATGGAGGGCAGAGTGGCTTTCTCCTACCTCACTACAATGCATTTAAAAATATGAATACTGATTAAATTATATTTTTGGTTACTTTTTAGAGATTGAGGTGGAGAATGGTGTGGTTGCGGCCATTCTACGATATATTAATACATTACTACAATGCATCTATACACGCATTTGAACTATCCGTGTTGAATTGATATTACTGATTAAACCCTACATTTGATTGTGTTTACCGTGTTCCGGAATGGAGAGGATAGTGGGGGCGAGATCATTCCCTAATACATTATTAAAATGCATTGTCATCGGATTTAGGTATTCAGTCCTCAAAGTTTCAGTCTTTTGTGCTGATTAGAAGTGGATAAAATTTGAGTTACAAGATTTGCAGACATGATACAAAGCAAGTTAAATATATAACAGAAATAAAATAAACAAAAAGCGCTAAATAATAACAATTAATAAGTACTAAATAATTGAATACATGTATATTTTCAATGTAGGCAAGTTCAACTTTAATAAATCTATTGGACTATCTTAGAAGATCATCTTATGAAAGTAAAACTTGTAACATTGTAATTAATCCCACGATTATACATGAAACATTAAAATCACTTTTTTTTGAATTAATATAAAATGTAAAATATTTTAGATTTATATTATGAAGATAAAACTATAAAATTTAATAATAAAAAATGATAGGTTTTAGTTTTTACGTATTGATTTTTGATACGTTAAATGCAATGTTTAAATTCATTCTAGTGGAATTTTATTCAATCAACTTCTGTAGAAAACACTAGAATTGATTTTTGTATTTAATGATCCCGTATTACATTCAAATGAAAATTTAAAAAGCAATATATCAAGATATTTGTAAAAAAAGAAAAAAAATTATTGAAAGAAAATATGAGTCAGAGTAAATGGAACATTGTAGTTTAATAGCTTTGAATTATTCATTTTTCAAACGTCTATGCATCTTCATCGAAATCAATAAGTATTTACACTTATAAAACAAAACTTTAAAATAAATTAGAGAATTTAGATTAAATTAAATGAAAAATTCTGCAGTGTACTTTTAGGAAATAAAGTAGAAATCATTCTTAAAATGAAAAGATTTATCATTTCTTTTTGAATTCCGCGATTTATCATACATAAATATAATTGTTGAATGAAAGCTAAATGCGGGCCGATGAGCAGGAGATTCTTTTTAAAAATAAACATTATTTTTTTAATAATGTACTGTATTGTACTTCATTAACTTTTGCAATATAGGAAGGTATATAGAGTAACACAAGTACAGTAGACTAAAGAGGAAGTGAACGAGTGTTCAGTTTGCTGTATTGTTTTACTCTATAGAAGGAATTAAACCTTCAAAAACATTCCTGTGTACATAACCTTGACTAAATATAGAACTGTTATATCTATCAATACTTGAAATTATTTTTAAAGTTATTTTAGTTCAATAATTATCGTTTTATAAATAAAATCGTAAAATTTGATAAATCTAACAAAGAAGTGGAATGGAGAGGTTAATGAGATATTGTTGATGCTGAGTGACCTCAATTTTTATTTTCATGCATAATTACAATATTGAATACATAAAACATAATTTTATTTCTGATTTTAAATTCACAAATAATTTATTTACTTACAATCAAATTTGTAAATACACACAGAGACTTTAAAAAAAAATCTGTAGACATTTTATGTAGATGTTCTAGATATAATTTCTTAACATGAAAGTGAAACATGAGAATGAATTAGTGTAATAATATTTAAAAAATAAATATTACATAAACCTATTTAAAAAATTAAGCTAATAAACTTTTAGTCTTATTTTATTATTTATAAATGTAAAGAAATTAATGACATTTAATCTTTGAAAAGGAAAATGTTTGCGTGTAATTAATTCACTTTTATTTATAACGAGGAATAATGTATATTAAAATGCCCATAAGAGATCTTGTATAGTATCAACGGGTTAGAGAATTAAAAAATTTAAAAAAAAATAGAGTATTGTTAATATAAGTAAAGAAAACAAAAAAAACCGATTTTTTAATAAGATCGAGTTCCTTAATTTGTAAATAATTTTTTAATTTATTTAAAATAATTTTATGCTTAATATTTATAAAGTATAACTAACATTATCGTATATAAATTTATATATTGGACATATAATTTGAAAGTAGAAAAGAAAACTGAAGAGTTCGATGTTATTAAAACTAACAAATAAGTAATAATCAAGTTGGCGCCAAGTCTAGAAAGGGTGGAAAGACAGTGGTAATGCTAATCGTATGCCGATCTGGGAATTAGAAAGTTAAAGAGGTAAACAAGTCTATAAATATCCCGGAAATTGTCACCACGCTTTTGTTTGACAAGATAGAAAGAGCACATTAGTAATTCTTATAAATCGTTTCTGTAGCGAAAAACATGCAATTTATCCTAAATAAAATGTGGTTATTACCAATTTTTCAAAATAAAATCAGCAATTTTTTAGTGGTAAAGGATGCTCGATCCGAACAGCAATAATACGGAAAACAAATCAAATGACAAGTGAAGAATTGTGTTTTGAATAAAGGGAAATCGCTTGTTGACAAATATATATTTTCGACAAGCTCTGGCAAGAATAATAGCTAAACACTAGCCTGCTGATATCGATGCCACGGGAGGACGCCCGATTCTTTTACTACCATTTGAACGAGAACGATCCCGTCAAACTCTTTAGGCAAGACAGGAACAACGTTAAGAATTTAAACATTTATTTCCTACGAGATCTGTTCTTAAATCTTTTAAAGATGAATAAGAGATGAAAGTTATAATGAATGTATATCGATAAGAAGATAAATTATTAGTAAGTATATATTTACTAATAAGACTATATTCTAAGTTTTAAGGCGAATAACAAAAGCTGTAATCAAAAATAGCTTGATCGATATATTTTTATGGTGATTTATAGACACTATTTTATTGATTAAACACTTACCGTAAGTGTTTTTGGTCTAAATTACTTTAGAAGAATAATTGCATTCATTTCCCTAAGCTAGATTTCCGTTATACATTTGTATGTTATAATAGTCCAATTCTATGTGAGATAATAAAATATTATTATACGACATTTTATTTTGCTATAGAATTTAATGATATAAGGCCTATCGATATCTCTGTAGTTAAAATATAGGTATTTAATACGAATATTGCAATTAATCTAATATTAGATTAATTGCAGTATTCGTATTAAATACTTGTTTATACATTCTCAAAATTTTTTGTGAATAAATTATAAGTTTTGATAGCATAAAAACAAAAACAGATTTATTTATTTTTACTTTTATGCATAAAAACTTAAAAACTTTAGTGCAAAGATTTATCTACGCGTACTAAATAATATAAACTATACTTATATAAATATACTGTGTGAGTATGTGTTTATAGATCTACTAGATTTCTATATGCAAGTCTGTACAAAAACTATACTACATTTAACGCAAAGATTATTTACGGTACAATTATACACACAAAATACAAATAAGTCGTCTATTTGTACTGCAGAAAATGATGTCAGATTACTTCATTTTCCTTTGCACACAAAATTGCAATAAATAAACATTTAAAACTTTAATATATACATATATTATATATACAAGTATATATAATTAGATATAAATAAACTATGTAATATTTTAGATTTAAAATACCACATACTTATGTAAGCACTTAATCAAAAATTTACAATAGGATATACTGTTATATGATAAAAATAGACAATAAATATATAATATTTGGTAAATTTTATAAAAATTCTATAAATATGTTTTCATCACATTTATGTTTATTTTTAAATTAAACATTTTAAAATTGTATTAAATAAACGTAGGAAGTAATGTAAACTATAGCCTACAATGATTTAATAACTTAAAACTTTTTCTTATAGCATTTATAAGAGAACAAATAAAACACGAGAATTTGCATAAAATTCAAAATAGAAAGTTTTTCTTTATTTTTATTTTGTATAAGTTACATATTATAATGTTATAATATCGGCTTTAAGGAAATGAATTTTTAGACAGTTGCTTCTTCTTTTGAAATGAAAATATAGATCTAAAGTTATAGCACGGATATATTAAAAGATGAAGAATTTTTAGCTTAATTGCATTTCAATTATTACGGCTGATATTGTCTTTACTGCAATTTGATTACTCATTTTTTTAACATTAACCGTAGCATTTAATAGCTTATCAGACATCGAACCTGACTAATTAGAAATTTACCAGTGAACGAAGGGACTGTTGACTGTACAAGTCCGATAAGCTACTTGTCGTGAATATATTAAAGGGATTTTCTATCGGCTCTTTTCTTCTTTCCCAGCAGGTTCTTTATACATTTAGTTATAATTGAAAACCATCCTATGAGAAAACAAATATAAACATATATAATCTAGCCTTCAGAAAACAGAAATTGCAACTATTGAAAACGATATTTCAATTAATTAAAAACTTTGTATCGAATAATAACTTTGTTTTCACTTTAACACGACTTTAAATTTATTCTTTAATTTATAAAATATGAAAATACACGAGAAAATACTATTTGTCGAATTATATTATAAATGTTTCTTAATTTATGTAGCATATCAAATGATTTCTGTTTTAAATTAATAGATTATGAACTTAATAGCATTAATTCGTGTGCAATTACTAGATTATGCACGTTTTGCAGGATGTAAGAAGTTTATATTATAGTCGTTTACAAAAATAAGCTGGCGGATTTGCTTAAATTTATCCAAATAATACAAAGAAAAATGCTTTTTTCAGACAATTGACTGCGATGGAGGAAATGCAAAAGGTTTTTATTCGATGGAACCGATTCATTTTTCTACGAAAGCTTTCTGAAGTGTTTACCAACTTATCTAGACAAATTAGTGATGGATGGAAGTTTAATTAGCAAAAGTCAAGATTTACTAGAACCATGTGTGAAAGCAGAATCAATCCTAAATTTAAACTAGACCTATATATGATACGATCAGCCCAAACAGGGAGGCAGCCATCCATCACATCTACTATTTGCCTGCAGGTACCGCCCAATCGTGCTTTAACTCCTCCTATGGCTCCGCGACCAATGGCGGAGGGGCGAGCTGGACGCTCATCCCTATCTTTGTCTAATGCTGCATGTAGTAGTGTAACGTCTTATGCGTGACGTTATCGTGATGGTAATGAAGTGTTCTTCATCTGTAAAAATATTCCTTCAATCATTAAATAACAAGTAGTTACCAGATAAACTATTTTCGTTCCGTGACGTCATTGGTGGTGTTCGGAAGAGAAAGCGATTCAGGTGAGACAAAATGGACGGAGCATTACATCCGCGCTTATTTTGTCTGCTCCGGCTAATTATCGGATTCGGTTTTAAGGTGAAGAACAATCAAAGTCAGTTTACAAGTTACTTAATGAGCGAAGAATTTTTATTTTGCAATTTTGTCGAAAATAAACTAAATACGAAAGGTTTGAAAATTAATAACCAATTCGATTTCTTGGCTTTATCTCTTCATATTAATTCGAATCAAAATGCATTTATTGTTTTATGTTGTATAGAATGCCAGATCTATTACACAAAGCTATTACAAGAATTTTGACCTTTATTCCAACATAAATCTAAACTCATTTTTTATGGATTTTAACCCATTACTTATAAATTATAAAGCGCAGAAGGAAAAAAACTTGTGATTTATATCGATTTTTACCGTAATATGTTTCTACAAATACCTTAATTGAAAACAACAATGAAATGTTTAAATTGCTGACATGAAAAATCTACAACTGAGAAATGAATCATTTTGCGAGAAAAAAAATTTAACTTCACTGCAATATTTCCTTAAAATCTACGTAATTTTCTGTTGAAAATAAACAATTTTAACATTTTACAATTGCATTAAACATATCTTAAGTAGAACTAAGTTAATTTTTAGTTTAACAGAGAAATATTGAGTTTCGATTACATAATTTTATAAACGACGAATTAGTTAGGGATAAACGTAATACTGTATAAACAGTATTATTATACTGCTGCATAGTGCATCCTCAAGTGATATGGTAGATTAGGATGCGCTTCACGATCGTCTCTCTTAAAATGGATCCCAGGACAACTATTCGGGTTATATAAAATGGCTTGATCACTCTGGGGTCTTGTTATAGATAAAAGTCTTTTACAAATAGAGACACGGTATATAAATGTTGCCTTTTATACTAATGTACAGGTCTAAAAATACGAAATAAATCCTTAAAGAAATACATATTTAATAATTTATAAAAAGTTGAAACACTTTTAATAAGTATAGATTTAAATTGTGGCTTATTTGAAAATTAAGTGATGATGTGTTCTAATTTTAAAAAAATTGTTTCTTGCATTTAATTATGAAAACATTGTGTAGCCTCTTAAGATCATAACATCGGTATAAATTTTATAGTGATTCTTATAGATTAAGCATTAAATATATATAAATGATATCTTAAATGTAATTCAGCGTAGACATTATTTAAAATCTGAAATTATATAGGCCCCAATATTAATGATCTTTATTGTTATAGTTTATGTATTAAGTACCGAAATTACGTGAAACAATATTACTGTATTATTATTATTCATATAAAACTGAATTGCGAGAATATTATCTTGGAAAATAAATATTTTCCAAGATAATAAAATATATTTCTTTATTCATATTCAATTATAAATCTATTCCTGTTTTATATTTTTCAAATTTTTCACTTATCATCTGTGTTAAAATTGGTTCTATTTAACACTGCATTTTTCGTTTCACTTTTATCCCAAAATAACAGTAAATATTATATTTATCTAGTTCTTAAATATACTTAATATTGTTTAAAAATAGATTAAAAGTTTCTAATAGAGTAATTCTTCAAATGACGGTAACAAAAATATGTCTTTACTTTTTAAAATTTCGCAAATAATATCAGATTATTGTTGGTTCTTTTTGTATTACATGGACCTTTTTCTGTATAATTTTGTACTATTAATATTAAAAGAGACAGTGAAGATGTATTCTCTTACTAGGCATACAAAACGCGAAGACAAACTTAGGTCAATATTATTAAAATAGGAAGAAATATTCTCATCAAAAAAGGTTATTTAAAGTTACACCTTAACAGAAAAAAATTTTAACAGTTAAATTTTACGTTTTCGCATCTTTTGATCTTCAGTTCTAGGAAATGAAATCAGGAAGGGAGAATCATCCGGATGGTAGACCTATATAGAAAAATCGCGTTTAATATTGATAGATTTGTTTAGATGCATTTAAAGCAGATTTAATTCCTTGCTTGTGGCATTAACTTATAAATAATAAAATGCATAGATAACTCAACTACTTGCTTAAAGCACCAAACGCATAATCTACGCCTTAACTTATTTAGTTTGTTGACTTCGTTGGTTATTTAACACAGTAAGGATAATAAGCAATTTTTTAAAATAAAGATCTGTCATAACTATTAGTTACGTGAAAACAAAAAGATTATAATTATAAAACATATTTGTTTAGATCTACTAGCCCAGTTATTAATAAGGAAGCATCGAGGATGCAACAGGATAGTGTTATAATGTTGTTATTGTTTATTAGAAATACTTTCATATCCGCTTTCGATCCTGGTTTTATATGAATGTATTGAAGGCAGAATTAAGAATATAGAAAGCTAAGCTTCACCTACGTAATTACAGTTTTGTTTTAAAAGAGAACTGAAATAGGAATTCTTTTCTATGCAAAATTTCGTTATTTGAAGGTAATGTCTAAATGTAGCATTTTCTCAATCGGCGATTAATTAATAATAGATTTAATTTGCAGAAGTATCTGATAATAACTTGTAAAATTCTAGAATTCATGCATTAGAAATAAATTAAGATAACTTAATATGTAAAATAACTTTTAATGTGACAATTAAGTTAACTATTGTTCAAGAGACAAATCTATGAAATTTAATATAAAAATATATTTTTATTTCGAAAAAATCTACGATTTAGGCGAGAATTATATATTGTTTGGAGGATAGAAGCTTCGTTTTATTATTTTTTTCCGGGGATAATCCGTAGCCGAGTTCGTGTAGAAACTGTCTTATTAGATGAGGAAGCGACTTCAGTATTTCCGACGATTGAGCATAGTACTCGGTATTCGTAGTTACGAAATCGATTTTAACATTTTACTACTTTAAATCAAGTATTCGAATGCTCGCGCGCGGATTCGGCCGTTAAAATTAAGTATAGGAGTAGGATCGGCTAGCGTTATACTAACAAGAGGTTTTATCGTTGGCAGAGCCGTCTGATGGAGACAGGCGAGCGTTCACGATCGCCCCAACTCGATCCGGAAGCAGATACTCCGGCCGATTCCGACTACGATTGTTACAGCGACACAATGACACCATGTTCACGAGAATCCAGCACCGGATCGGCGGGTCCTCCTTCTCTACCAGATCAAGACGATCGGGCGGAGGGCGAAGACGAACCCAGCGAACAGTGGACAGCCACGGCTTGCTTTTTGATGTCCCCCGACCCCCAAATTCCCCGTACCCTTTACAGCGGGACCCTGGACACTCCGTGGTTCTCTCCTTACGGTCTGACGCAGTTTCGTTCTCTCTCGCTCGGCCAACCGACTATAGTTGCCACTCAGCCCGTACCTCTCCTGACAAGTACACGGAGGAGCATCCGACGCCGATATTGCAGCATCGAGGACGCCGAGCCTCTCCCCGTGGCTAGAAAAGTGGTTCGGAGGATGTTTACTAACAGTCGCGAGCGATGGAGACAACAGAACGTAAACGGTGCGTTTGCGGAATTGAGGAGACTCGTACCCACGCACCCGGCCGATAAGAAGCTGAGCAAGAACGAAATTCTTCGATTGGCGATTCGATACATCCGCCTGCTCACCACCATCGTGGACTATCAGAGGCAGCACGACCAGCAGCCAGAGGAGCCCGTCGTCCAGTCGACCGATTCCTCTACAGGTGTGAAAATCGAACCCGTCTACGACACGGGCCAAGACGACGTCAGCTCTCCGGCCTCCAGTCTCTCCAGTGTTTCCAGTAGCGAGGGACCGGAGGATGGACTTTTCTGACACTTTGGTGTGTACGTGCGGAACTCATAGGTATGTGGACATTCCTATTTTCGTAGTAGTTGCGTGTCGTGTTCGTCTCATCCTCAGCAAGTGCGCACATTGTTCGGTCTTCATTCGTTGCCGTTCCTGTGTTAACATTAAGAACGATATTTTTATTTGTTTATCGGTAAACATTCAGATGTACAAACTTATACTCTTTGGAAATAAATACTCGTGAATACTGATTACTGCCAAATAAACTTCGACTCTTCATTTAAATTCTCCTTCACTCTGATGATAACTTATTTTTCCTATAATTGTCATTAAGAAATAATCGAAATTCAACAATTACGTTAATTGCTAATTTATACGGCCAGTTAAAATTAATGTATTTATATTACTGTATAATATGTAGATATGTAGTACTCATTAAATTAAATTTCCAGTTTTACTATTTAGATCATATGTTATATCATATAGCCCAGATAATTGAAATAAATATACAGGTTATTACGGAAGGATGTTTGCAGCGTAGTGTGAAAAGTGAAATTTTATAGAAGAAGGTTGCTGTTACATTCTATAAACCTCAAAACCATTTTCTCCAGGGTTTAACCGTAAACAGGAAGAGTGAGCTTCCGCAACCGGTAACCATTTCCGATAGACGCGACTCCATTTTGTCTCACTCAGTGTCCAGCAGGATGTTGCAGAATTTCATCATTTATATTATAATGAACACCGAGATTAAACATCGAGAGCATCCGCGCTATCTTCCGTTGGCAGTCTTAAATTTTAAAGTAATTGCGTAACGCATTCAACTTAAACGTCAAGTTCTTATTCAAAGTAAGAAAGATAGGTTTAAATTAATATCTAGCTAATTAACTTAGACGACAGCTTAGAATTATGAGCGATAAAAGGCCCTTTTCTGAAGATTTGTTCATTTTATAGATGCTATTTTCTTTTTTAAACTGAAGTTTGTGTTTTATTGATATCATCTTCGGTCAAAATAATCTATTATAATTATCTTTAGCAGTATTTTCCAAAAGAAATATTTAAATAATGCTATTAAACGCTTGACTTAAGATCAACTTGATTTTTGTTTGCAGCATTTTTAGATCCTACAATTGTTAGCTATGGCCTAACGATACGGTTGTTATAGTAGGTAGACTCTAAGTATTTACTCAGTGTTAAAAGTCTTTCAATGAATTTCGAGGATAAGTGAAGCTTATCGATGAGCAATATCTATTTATATAAAAAGAATAAAAGAACAATTGATAGATATCGCCGCCTCAATAGAAAAAGCAAGGCGTTAAACGTTTTGGATGTGACGCGCATCCAAAATGGCGACTTTGTAACAGTGTTGATCTAAAGCTTTTTCCATTCCAGTTATTTGCCATTTATGAGCGGCCGTCCTTTCGGAATTAAAATGCTAGATTAACCTATTATATCGGCGGTGTGCACCCAGGGCAAACAAGTGCTTATCGGGGGGAGTGTGTCTGCTGACGAAGAGGTGATGCCACCTCCGGGTGAGAGAATAATGGGCAAGAAATTGGTTTGTGTATCCCCTCGGGAGCACCACCCGGTCGACACGCGACCGACTCGAGTCAGAGCCATCGGAACGGAACAAACTGCTTGATGTACTGCCATGTCTTCCCTGCCGACAAATTTACACGTAATTTCCGGTTAGAAATTGCCGTATTATACGGTTGGACGATGACTTTAAAAAGAGCTAGATATTAAATTTATGGATGCTTTATCATTGTTTAGATATCGCTTATAGATTTCAATCCGTGTTATTGTTTAGGACGCGTTTTTAGAGCTCCCACAGCTCGTACTTACTAGAATATGTCTGCTCTTAGGATTAGGCTTGGTAAGGGGCGTAGATTTTATGGCTCTTCTTTGAATCGAACCCACAGTGATATATGTCGTGTTTAAATCGTATATCATATCAATTCTGTAAACTGCATCTTTTGAATCCGATCTATTCAAAATGTTAGATTTTTCTACTGAGGAAACAATCATCTATTAGATATAAGCAACACTATTTGTAATAGAATTATAACGATAATCAAAAATTTCGAGAGATCGTGCAAACTGAAAGATATATTACAGGATTGTGAAAGACGTCACAATAAATTAGATTTGAAAGATGACTATAAAGATGAATGCAATAATTGCAAGGAAATACTAATTAATTACAAAACAAAACGAACATACTTAGAATTATATTATATAAGTTGCTTCAAAAATGGTTTTTTAATAAAAGTATTGACGAATTGTGAATTTATTTGCGCATTATAATGGAGGTATTGCATTGAATAACAGATTATTTTAGGTTATATAATATGTTATTTAATATAACATTGAAAATTTTAAGTACAATTTATTACGACAATGTTTTTTTCTACGCATAATCCGAAAATTATTATTCTGCAATGGTTTTTTTTAAAAAACACTTTCCGCCCTGTGGACACTAAGAGGGTTTCTGTAATGGCTATTAAAATATAAGAAATATATAGGCTAATTAATTGCGTTTTTGCATAACCTTGTATTGAGGGATTAAAATCAAAACAAACTTTAACAAAGTAATATTATTTTTCATTCTAAACTGAAGATGAAGTCTGTTAAAAAAAGGAATCACTAGCTTAAACTTGTGTTTTTAATAGGATATTTTTTCCTTGATTTTAAGGGAAGTTTTAATCTTGACGGCCAAGTAGCCTACAATGAAAGATCGGTCGTCAAAAATTCGTCGGATGGTGATTTCTTTTTCAACAGACTTTATCTTTAATTTAAAATTAAACTTAATCTCCATCCGACAAAATTCTACAAGGTAATATTAAATGACAAGCAATGGTATCTTCTCAAGATTCAGAATAAAGTAAATTAATAGGTAAGAATAATGTAAACAATTAAAAGGAGGGGGAAAAATACGAGGATATTTTGGATCATTTAAGCGTTAACCTTTGCACGTACAGTACAGTACAGTAGCTTACAGTTTCTAGATTGATTAATCAAATCTTAATGTAGGCCTATTATAATATCCTGGAACAGGATTGGTCGTTAATGTACACACGTATATAAGATGTATGCAAATGCTAATTTTGTAGTCAAAACTAATTTGTAAGCGTCATATTTAAATATAACATTAGAAATAACATTTAATTTCTATATTATGACTCATACTTGAAATTTTATATATATTTTGAAGTACAGGCCTCGTTTTTGACATATCCGGTAAGAAAATATCTTAAGAACAAAGTTTAAACCGGTCGATAAAATTGGCATAGGACCTATCCTTCTTTTTTGACTTGTCTAAAGCTACCAACGTTATAATTTGAAGATATTTCTCGGTTGGTTTTTCTTTTTATTTGAACAAACTGTGAATTTAAAGCACAACTTTCCTGGCTTGAATTTCATTGTAAATGATACAAAATCACAATGTTGAAGAAATAATTAGTCTATTTCTTACATTCTCTTAACCATAAAATTCTCTAGTTGTTCTTGTTTAATTGAATTTAATTAAAGGGGTAATTCTGAATTAAAGAATTTACTTAATTACAAAGTTCAGGTGTTTAGACTAACTTGTTAAATAAATTCAATTAAATAGTGGCTATTAATTATTCAAAATAGAATCTATTTAACTATAGAAAATAAATATCATTTTTACATTCGCTTGATATCCAAGAAAGTCCAGGAAATGCGTAGGCTAGACTTCGTTTTTCCGGGACTCGACTATAGCTACTGTTACAGTATTATAATATCCGAGTGATAACGGGGAAAACATATCTAAAGAAATTTATATAAATATATCACATGTACTACAAAAAATCCATTATTTTGAAAACGATGATAATTATTTGCTAATTATGCTAAGTAAATATCACAATAAAGGTGTAAAACCTTAGTTTATTAATTAGTAAAAAAATATTTTATGCTCTATTTCTAAAATTTAATTTTCAAAAATAGAAAGTTTTTTATTTTAATGCACAAATAAAAGAGAAAAACTTTGCTTGCTTACTCTAAATATTATTCTCCATGAAATTTTTGATGTTTTTTTCCATATTTTATAAAAAATACTTAAAATTTATTAATGTTTAAATAATACAAATAGATATTTCTGCATTTTTTATTATTTAATTACATATAAATGTTAAATGTGCACCAAGAGAGAAAGATTAACAACACGGCTTTTATAAAACTCTCAAGAAATTGAAAAAGGTTCTATTTTTTGAAATTATTTAAAACATTTTATACTTTTGCATTTGCAGTTTCAGGAAAACATGCAAAAATTATAGATTTATGTAATACATTCTAAGAAATTTCTATACACAACGTAGGAAATGCAATTATTCTCAATAAACCATTATCGAATATTATCGGGATAGATTCAGGTCTAAGATCTATACAAAAATTCCCTAAAAACTCGCAAAAAATGTAAAATTAAAATTAAATTTAATTAAAAGTCAATACTAGTTGAATATCAACGATAATAAGACTAATACTTTGAAATATTTAAGACATTTAAAACTATAAATAGTAAATGATTTGATCACTATTTGCAAGAAAAACTGGCCAACTGATTTCAATGAAATCAATTCAATTCACAAGAATTTCTCAAAGCGATTTATTAGTAGGCTACTTGCCTTTATTTAGTAAGATTGTTATATTTTCTAGATAAATAATAGGCTAATAAAATATGTTTTAAAAATACAACAAATTTTAAATTATAAGGTAAGACGAAGGAAGATGACAGAGTTGGTAAGTAGACGAGAGCTTCTTTTTTTCAAGTTTTGAAGCAGGTAGCACCAGCTTTATTAGTAGACAATAAATAGTGAAGAAGCGTTCAAAATCTGCACAGTTTTGTGCATTTTAGAAAGGAGTTACTTTGACAGCTAACGCTTTAAAGCGTCTGAATTTTTATAATATTTTTAGTAAGCAAACAGATAATAATAAAATTATTGATGACAGTTGAAGTTAAGATGATAAATTTTGTATTGTTCCGCCGTGTAGGTACCGAAAAGTCAAGGCGCGTCGTCTCCCCTCTCTGTTTAGGAGACATGACTTATTGAATGGAGGAGAGATGACGCTGACTTGATATATATTTTAATATAAGGAAAGTACATACTCCAATACTATTCTAATTGTGTATTTTATATTTATAGGTACACTATCATTTTTATGTTACATGCAGAAATATTCATATCTTTTCATTTAGGTTAAAGATAAACAAAGTAAAAATGTTCATTTTCTGTTGACTTATCATTGTCTTTTTCGGTGCGAAATCTACAAAACGCATAAATAATATATATATATAATGAAAAATGTTTCTTATAACACATCGTATAAGTTTCTAACTTGTTACTAGCATCGATTTCTCCAAACGTCAACTCTCCTATCCATAGTGTCGTCATCTTTCCAATCCTAGTAGAAGGAACGGCAAAAAAGGAGTAGGACTGCTTATATATATTTGTTATAATTCATTTTCTATTATCATAACTTTAAAAACAAAAAGAGATTAAAAATTATAGAATGTTCCACTATAATTCAGTTTTTGATATGTCCCATATAATTTGCATAGAATAATTTGCAACGATTTTCCGAAATGTGCATGCATTTTCCTCTTATGTCTACCTTCCTTTTACTGTGTTTAAATAAAATCAAAATCCTTATATAAATAACAGAAGATAATTAAATGAAAGCGCTTATGTAATATCAATAGATGTTTGATTCATAAGCCTGCTAAATTTTAAGATAAATATTAATTTTAATGAATTAAGCCTATTACAGATAATTAATCTAATTAATCCTCTGTGTATAGAAATAAATAAGGATGGATTAACTAAATTAATTATCTCTAAAATTTGTATATTAATCTATTTAGGATTAGGCAAATATTGATAAGATTAAAATGTCAATGAAAGTATAAATTTTATTTTTGTTTTGGAAAAATGAGAAAAAATATTCAAAAACTGAATTAAAACATCAAAATTTTATGATTGTGAAAGTTAAGACCAGTTGTCAATAATTCATAAATAATGCCACTTATCTCCATAACAAAATTACAAATTAGTAGAATATTATAGAAATAAAGTTGAAAAACATCTTCATATAATTAAATGAGTGAAAATAATATTTATTCGTTAATATCTTATGCAAAAACTAAGCTTTGTTTATATAGTTTGATAGCAGTTTTAAGAAATTCCTTGGATTAGATGAAATCCTTAATGAAGACAACAAGATAATAATAAGGTAAATTATAGAATTTAGTTTGTAATCAGTAATTTATATATCAGTAAATATTTTATGCTGTATGTAATACTATATAAATTTATATATATATATTTAAGATTATTATAATTATTTTTATTATAACTTTATATGATCTCCTTGAACAATAGGGCATTTTCCTCTTTGCCAATAAATATTATTATTTAATTATTAAATTATATATACAGTATATATCAATTGTTTATAGATAACATTAGAATAGTTCTAGTATTACTGTACATATAATAACAATTAAGTTTACCATTTTTACCGGAAATTTCGTGTATGTAAATACTGTTAAACATTTACTTTTATCAAATTATTAGATTAATTCTAAATAGAAAAATCAGAAAGGATTATAAAATGAAGTTTAAGCGAGGTAAGCAAATATCTCTATTCAAATTATTCATAAAATATCTATAATTATGTATGTTTTTTACTTTTAAATATCAGTAAACCTACCTCAGGATCCAACAAATTCGTTTAAAGTTTAAGAATGATTTCAGATATTAAACTAACTAAAACGAGGACAAATATTTCAAAAATAATACAAAATTAAGAAAACAAAGTGAAAAAAGTATATTGCTTTCTAGTTAAATTAATAGGATAAATATGCATATTTAAGGCTCAACTTGAGCAGAAAAACATTATTAAATGTATTAATAAATTATAAAAAATATAAAAATGTTAACCAATTTAAAATTTTAAACCTTAAACCAGTTTATATTACATATTTTAACTTAAATCCTTTGAAAAACTTTTATAAATTTACAAATAATTTTAAAGTTTCAGGTTCTACAATATTAGTAATTTAATTTTCTCCACAGACCTAAATTTTAAAATAATTAAACAGGATATAATGACGTGTTATTTTAAAAATTAACAGTAATGTCCAAATTAATAAAAGTAAATTGGTAGTACTAAACGACTTCACTCAAATTAATACAACGTAAATTATTTAAATATGATTTAAAAACAACGAACTGCAAACTTATAGACAAGATCAAATTGATGATTAATTGAAGAGTAAGAATTTTATTTTCCAAACTACGTTTAAGGCGTAGGTATAAAGAGCGAAGATGGGAGGAATTGAAAATAGGGAATGGTGTTTGATCCGGTTTTATAATTCTTACAGAATGAAAGGGGAAAAGGAAAGTGATAAAAAGAGCTGTGTTGTCATTTTATTTTTAAACGAGAGTAGAAGAGGCTCAATACAAAGGAATGTATCCGAGCGCTCGCTATCAGCTCCTAACAGGCGCTTGAATAACCAATAATCTGCAGCAACCGCTTTATCGCCCAGGGCCAGGCGCTGCGCTTTTCGCTTGGAAGGAGTCCGAGGCGACTCCACTCCGGACACTAACCATGAAATATAGAACTTTACAAAGAAAAAGCAATGAATTTTACGCCCGTTTTTTCTTTTCGACTAGCTAATTACTTACCGGCAGATTCCAGAACTTATCTTTTATGAGAAAAATACTGTAATTAAAAGTTAAAGTCGGAATTAAGACATTACTCCGGATAAATCGAAACTGTAAAATTCACATTGTCGTTACATATTTTTAATCGATAAAAGCACGGTTTTAGTCTACTCATAAACTACAGGCCCATATGTAAATTATTCTAAGGTTTCACCTTATGATCATTTACATTTGGAAAATAAATGTAAAACGTTTTCTTGTTCGCGCGATTCATAAATATCATTAATTAAAGATCATTAATCTAACTTTTAATTTTCGATGGTTGAGCGGGATTTAAACTTTATAACCGTTTGAAAGAAAAATTTAAATTATAAAGTTAATTAAAAAGTGAGACAATGTCGTCATAAAATAAGACTAAAATTCTCAAAAGAATATGCTAGCACTTAGAATATTTAAAAGACAGTTATAATTCACAATTTCTTTTCATCGTAACACATGTATGGCAAAGCGAAATTAAATTTAATTATCGTTTTAATAAAATGATAATAATTGTATTTCAGGAGCGTATCTGGAGCTTATGGTGCTGCGACATCCCTTGATACCAAAATAATTAGTTTTGTTACTTTAAAATAAAAATAAATCGTGTGACTTTAATTTACTTTAAAATAAAAATAAATCGCGTGACTTTAATTAGGTAAGATTAGGTACTAAAATAATTCTAAGAATAATTAAGTAACATTCTCCGAAAAGGTTTGTCTTGGTCCCCCAAATTTACCTCGTGCGGCAGCATCCGTATTCTCAAAATCATGGACACTCCACTATTGTATTTGTTTAGAAGTTATAATAATAATAATTTCAATAGTTTGAAATAGAATTTTGCAAGAATTTATGAGAAGAAGTAAAACTAACTGATAATTTATAATTTTAATTAATTGTGAATTTTAAAGCCAGATTAATTTTACGTATAAATGAACTATTATTACAATCTTTTAATATGAATTTTTCCCATATCTTTAATAGTTAAAAACCGAGTGATTGGTTGTAGCCAGAAAATTAAGTCAAGGTCATCGAAGTATTGTTATTGAATTCGATATTATCAAGTCAATATATAAACAATTTTTTTTTTTTCTTTTTTACTGAATATGTGTTTCTGGTAAAGTACTGAAGTTTATTTTAAACTGGAAAGACCTTTAAAATAATATGTATATGTGTAGGCCTATAATTTATATATACTGTATTGTATTAAATTTTATTTTATTTTGTAATTTTTATCAATTAAATTTCTTTGAAAACGGTTCTTAAACTTGAAAAGCAAGAAAATTCAGGATCTACTCATGAATGATTTACTTTAAATACGAAAAAAATTAAGTTATAAAATAATAATCATTGCTCGGTTAGTTAAATATAAAACACTGTGATGATGTAATTATTTACAATAAAACTAATCTAGTAAACGGTAATAGGCTTACTGAATTTTATCTCAAAATAGAAATTAATAACTTACTTCATAATCGGAGTATTTCACAATTTTTAAACTGGTTCTAAATATTTACATATAAACGAGGCGAATAAACAGTAAATTTATTTACATTTTTGAATAAGGACTAATAAATTTTATTATATTTATAATTACTGTATAATATTTTTAAAATAATTAATACTTAATTGAAATTAACGTTAACAGAGATTACGTATATTTAGATCCTAATATTTATTAATAAAGTCACTACTACTTTAGTTTAAATTAAACAGATTAATTTAATGTTTAGAATTCTGAACGAAAAATAAGTTTTAATTTAAAATTAAGTAATATCTTTTTAAAAATATGCTATAGGTAAGATCGTTGCTACCGTAAAACTGGCTTAAATATTCTTATCATTTAGACACTAGAAAATAAAATTCGCATTATTCAAATATTTATTTTATTCTCTTTCTTTCCCAAAGCATTAAGTTTTAAAGGCAATACCAGCTCTAGCCTTATATCTTGGCCATAATGACCCCCTGTGCCTTATCTGCGCTCTGTACAAGAGAGGTTTTGGTGTTCTCTAATTTTGCTAACCTATGTAAATTAGTGTAAAGTGCGCCCATTTCCTGTCGGCACCCTGTGCTGAGTTACAATTTAATTCTACCTAGAGCCGGTAATAATGTATCGTAGAAAAGCTGATATTATCGTAAAAAATAAATAAATAAAGGTTTAAACATTAGTACGTATAAAAATGATACAGTAGAACTGCGATTATTCGAGAGAGATTCCGTATAATCACATGCAACCGTGTCAGTAAATACACAACTTTTCTTGCCATGCAATTCTTAAAATAAAGTTTAAACTGTAAATAAAATGTTAAATAAAGTTTAAATGTTATCACATGTATTAAAAAAGTGATTCGTTTCTGTTGCTTTTTATCATTTAACTTCAATACGAGGCAAATCGTTCATATTAAAATATAACTATAATAACATAAGTGATACTATATAAATCTTTTATATTTGTAATTTTTAATCCGAAATGGCTGTTAGCCGTCCGTTTTATCCGAGGTGGCATCGGTCTACATTACGGATCTCAATTGTATAAGCCCTTATTTAGATAAATAATGAATATTTTGTGCTATAGATTTCGAATATAAACTAAATATTTTAGCAGTCAAGCATATAGCATATTATATATAGACCTACTTTTGAACGTACAGATTACAAATAACTAATTGATACTTGCAGGATAATAAATAAGTTATACTTTTAATATAAATTCTCATTTCTTATTATTATTGTAATCTTATATTTTTTATATATTAAATTATATTAAGATTTTTCTTTCAGTTTTATTTTTAATTTGATTGAGAAACATTAAAAGTAACTCGTTAACATTACTCTCTTTATATCAATATCAGAATTATTCATGTCGAATTTACAATTCTCTAATGTTATGCTATACTGTATGTACGATTCTACACTCATTTTATCGATAAATGTTATAAAAGAAATTATACTTGTAAAATATCTAAGCTTCAATTGGGAACTTTTAAAAATTCGTATTTATAAAAGTTTATATAATACAGAATAGTAACCGAAGAGAAAGAAAGTACAAACAAAAATGTTTGGGATCAAATACATCCTTTCTAGAAATATATCATTACATAATGAGCATTCTATGGTTTTTAATGTTTTTTTTTAAGTTATATTCTGTCATTAGAAATTACAAATAATAATAGCATTTAAGTGAGATAGAGAATAGACAAAGGAAATCTTGGAAGCTAGAAAAAATGAAATAGAGGGGAATAGTACTTGTATGTTGTAGTAGGGAAATAATACTTGTGAATTGATTTTTACGGTTTATCAAATTTCCATATAAATAATATAATAAAATCCAAAATATAATTTTAAATTTATATCTCATTTCACAGAAATTATATTATATTAAAACATATCGTGTGTAGGAATAGTACAGTATTAATAATAGAAATTATACGTCTTTATTTTTTTAAAATATAATTTTGATTATGAATTACATACTTTTAAATCTCATCTAACGTCAAATTAACGGTCTTAATGAAAACGGTCTTGTTAATCAAAAATCAATCGTTAGAAATTCGAATTTTGTCAGCGCTGTGTTCATTATAGTAAGCAATGGTATATAATGACATTAAATATAATGTAAAACTCAATTGGCATTACGCGAACAGTCACTTCAGTAATTGTTTTTTCAAGCGTTCAGTGCGTAACTTTTTCAGAAAATTACGTAATTTTCCAATTTATTCAAACCTTTTTTGTCTTTTGGAATACTTCAATTAAGTTCTTATCAGTTTCATTTAATAATTTGCTTTAACATGCAAAAGAAAATGGTAATTGATGATAAAATATGTTATCACATGATTTGCAATGTTAATTCTCGTTGGATTAATTTTGGAAAGACGAACTTCTGCTTCTCTCATTTTATCACTTGTGATGCGTGAAAATTTTACTTAATTTGAATCGAGCTTAATTACGAAATGTTTATAAATTAAAATGAATTTAGTATATAAGCAAACACAAGGTGAAAAATCGTAGGGATATGTACGTTTTTCTATAATAGAGTATGATAAACAATATATTACATGATTGCACATGATATATTTTAGAGCAATGAATAAAAAATACAATTAGGCTGTATTTAATCGAACCTTAAGTAAAAATTAATCAAAATTGAATTGAGACAAATACAAAGATGACACAAAGGTTGGCTACTTTAGAAATATTGTACAGTTTGATTACATAAGTATTTTCTTTTTACCTGCACTCATCGAATAGCAAACGAATGAAAAAAATATAAACGTTTCCCAATGAACTTATTATCTGCGCCCTCAGTTGCCAAAAGTCGTTACCATTTATCCTAAATTAATATTTAAAAATAATTTTATACATTATTTTTTAGTAATACTTATGTAAAACTTTAAAAGCGATAGAAAAGTGTATATAATACTGTAGTTATGTAGTTTATGTCTCTGTATTCTAAATCTCTGTTTTAAATGGTTGAGAAAATAAATTTCTTTAAAAGGATATTATGCATGTAGTTCTTTTTCCACGCTTCTTTGTTTGCAAAATTGCTTAGTAATTATTTATCCTTAGTAGTTCGGAAGGAATCCGGCTGTTCGTTCGATATTTGAAGTAATTAATTTTAAAAATATGTACTAATTCATTACATATGAATCATATTACATATCATACATATTCCAATTGTTTCATATGTAATCTATTAGGCCACATTTCTGAAATGGTAGGCTAAAGAAGAACAACAAAACGAAGGTTAAATATCGCATAAAATTACCATTTGGTTTCTATCATAAAAATTACATTATCAACAGTCATTATAAAATAATAAGTAATAAAATAGAACGAAAATCATGGTATGTTTACTTTAAAAGAAGACATGCGTAAATATTTATAATTATTAATTGCAGCAAAAATTACACGTATAAAAACTAGCTATCAAGAAAAGCTATATTAGTAAGAGTTTTCAATGCTTTTTCGATTTTTGTTGTATTTTGTTTTGGATATGTTTCATGTATTATACCGCAATACGTTATTACAAAGAAAAGAGAAAACACAGAACGGGAAGAGCAAGAATAGTATTGGTAGAGCTTATATGTCATAATGGATTTATCTTCAGAAGATTTTGAAGAAACTGTTAGTTATAAGCAAAAGGTAATCATCTCTAATGAGATTAAAATTTTGTTAATAATATACCAGAATATTCTCCCGATGACATCGCCACGATTACTATGATATAAGGTGAGAAAAACTTCCTAAAACTGTCTAAAGACAAGCTCTGCTACCAAGGCGGCGCTATCAGCAACTCGGGCCTAGAGAGCCTATATTGAGTGGTCATACAGATAAGCGCCGCCATGTTTTTTTCAAATTGCTTATTTAGCCATAGCCACATACTATACTTAGTTGGGAAAATAGAATTAATCTAGCACATACTTAAATGGAAATTCGGGCAGAAGAAAATAAACGTCATTTTTCGTTTTTAGAATTAATCTTTACTATTATTATTTGTTTATTTAATATACTATTTAATAACTTTTGGAATTTGTTTATGATGAACATTTACCCAACGCGATGAGTGACGAACCAATTCTTTTTTTTAATATCCTGAATGTTAATACGTAATTAAAGTTGTTTTATGTTATGCTCTAAAAATAGATGAAATAAACGTAACAAAATGATAGGAATCGTCTCGGAGAACAAAAGTATCGCGTTGTCCCTCTTATCTACCAGGTTAACTAATGCCATTTATTTTCAAAATTATAAAAGAAATTATAATTTTCATTTAATTCATTACCTTTTATATAAAACGTTCATCAAAAGTTCTTTCTCGCTGCGATTTGTGCAGCCGAAAGCGGCACATCCAGTCATACTCTAAGAAGTAATAAAGTGTAAAATAAGTTAAATTAAACAATAACTTTTGTTTACTTAACTAAAGAATATCAGTATATAGCAACTAGCATAAAACTCAAAAACTTATGATTAATACAAATAAACAGTATATCGTCATTCGAAGTATTTTATATATACTTATAATATCCTTTAATTCATTTTGATTTGTTTGCAGACAACGAACGTAGAGGTGATAAAATTTATCCACGAAGCTTTCGTTCCGATCTCGCTAACACGTTGTTTGGAACAATAATGGTGGCTTAAAGTCGTGTGATCACAAACGTGCCAATAGAAAAGCGTTCCTTATATGGTCACTGTCTCATTACAACCTGACTTGCTGGTGTCTCTAGATGCTTTTTCGTCACACTTCAACCTTATATTCTAGTAATCGTGAAATCGCTGTCAGAGTTGGAGTAAGTAAGAATACTGTTTATAAATATATTAAAAAATTCGAAGAGTGCTGAACAAATCTTGAAACTACCAAAGATTTTTTCAAAACAGTGTGCTAGAAAGAAGATGAACAGAACAGAACTATCACCAACTGTGAATGAAGTCGTAGAGGCATATAATTCGTTAACTCTTGACGGCATCAATAATAGACACCTACAATATCAGTAAAAGTATGATTTGTAGATCTTTAAAAGAAGCAATTCCTTTATATAACTTGAATATTAATTAATTTAAGTTGTTTGCTTCATTGTTTTGTTTGTTTTGTGTTTGTTTTCTCTTTCTTGAAATCGATGACTAGCCGATCAGCGAGTCTGAGCCAATCAGCAGACTGAGTATCGGCCGAATTAGCTAATGGAATGTGGAGCCCAACCAATCAGCAGACGCCAGGTGATTAGGAGAAAATAAAAGACAAAGACCGATGGGTCTGAAGAGAAAGAAAGAGACAAAGAAAGATGAGGAAGGGAACAGAACGAAGAAATACAGAAGAGGCGTTCAGGGACTGGATTGCTGTCTGTCTTCAGTTATTGTAAATTGTCCTATCACGCAATTATTAAATGTTTATTTTTTTACAGTATTGTTGAATTGATTACGCTATTACATTAATGTTATTAAAAACAAACAAAATAAAGTTTTGTGTATTTTTAGATGAAACGTGATAATATTTTGTTTTAAATTTATAGAAATGTTTTCTTTAATTTCTGATATCCATTGTTTCTATTATATCGATAAATCTTTTCCGTCATTTATGCGATAATATGGTTTATCCGTGAAATCTGTGGATTAATTCGTACAATCTTGTGAGAAGGAATGCAATGTTTTTTCAATATTTTTCAACGCATATATTAATTTTATCGGTGATATCTTTTCTCTAAGTACAGTACTTCAGCAGAGTGTAATAACTGACTCTCAGCCAGCAGTCGGTCCCGCATTTCCAAAACCGATGTCTTAATTAACCGACTCGGCCATCGGCTGGTTATGTTCAGGATGTAAATGAGATAATATTTCACAGATCGGGAGCAGTTCATTGATTCAAAGTTCTTTGTTTATTATACAGTATTTACATCTTAAAACGTGTCGTATGAGTAGTAGAGGGCTAGGAAGTTTTGCTTATGTTTTGCTTATGACAATTTGCAAATTTTAAGCTATACAGGCAACTGAAACCGCAACAGTTACAAGTTGCAGGAGCGGGTCTATAGTAACACACTACAAAGTATATTTTTATAATTTATTGTTATTGTATATAATAACAATATATTATATATATATATATAATAGATTATAAAATTAAAAATATATTTATATTAAATATTCTTGTGATAAAGATAAGGGCAATTTAAACACTTAAAATGTAATTACTGTATTGTTATTTTCTATTACTTTAAACTGATTTTCTGCTATTAAAGTATGATTTTTCACATTAAAATACTTCATGCTTAATATAATAAAGAATTAAGCTTAAAATAATTTATTTTCTTACTTACCTTCAATGCAGACTGAATGGTTAAGAATTGCAAATGAATTTGAAGAAATGTGGCAGTTTCCACAATATCTTGGTGCAGTAGATAGGAAGTATGAACATACTTTGGATGTATTTTGGATTAGCTTATTTTAATTATAAAGTTATGCTTATATAGAAATCAATTTTTATATTTGCAAAGATAATTACTTATTCCTGATAATTTTCAAGTTGAATAGTTGTAAATTTATTAGATTTTGTAGTATTGCAATGATGGCTGTTGTTAGTGCTGACTATCCTTTATTTATGTGGATACAGGAACAAATGGAAGACAATGATTCTTCCATTTGGAATGCATCATCATTGAACTAAGCAGTAGATACGAACTAAATAAATTTTACTCCAGATAAGCTACTACATATAGGAAGACAACTCTCTATATGTTTTTGTGAGTGATGAGGGAGTGTAGGAATAGAAGAGTAATGAAGCCTCATCCTTTAAAATAATAACCATAATAACCATATATATTTTATTATGGTTATTATTTATTTATATATTATTTGCTTATTAGTAAAATCAATCCTATTCAGATTTCAGGTATCAAAAGATCATAATTAAGCAGCATCACAGAGAATTAAGACACCATTAACTAATCATAATAGTCTAATGGAATTAAAACTTCAGCTGCATGTACAGTACTGTATTATAGTAAAATGAATAAATGGTGAAGTATGAAGTTTTTGTATTTTAATTGTATAATGCATACCTATTTTATAAAACATTTTATTATATAAAATAACTTAAATATACCATATAAATCAACACTTTTTAAAGAAAGAAATAAAGAAATAAACACAAAAACATTTTGTCTTCTGAACTGTTCACTCATTCTTCTCCATGATGCAAACAAAAAAATATATAAATCGGGTTTCCAGTGATTCTTTTTTAGGCATTTTCGTTTAATTTTGCAATTATAAAACTGTCAAATTCGACAAATGAATCCCTTTTTGATTCATTATGTAAAATCTGAAAATGAATAAAATTATATTTTAACGTAAGATGCATTGTAATTATTATAAAACTTGCAAACCTTTAAAATTTTGTATCTTTTATTATATAAAGTATTTTTAAATAACTTTCATACATTGCAGTTCCATTCTTTATTCTTTCTTGCAGTACTTTTCATTTTTTGGGGGGCTACAACAGATGTGAATGGTGACAATGAAAACAATTTTTTTTATCACAATGTATATTTGATGATATTTCATACCTTAAATACCATCTTCGTTTAAGACCTTACTCAACGTCAAATTTTAAGTGGGATAACTAGCTAGCATGGGATTAGTATATGAACTTCTGATGCGAACCGGAAGTCACGTTATTTCAATTCAAAACTTCCCCTGAAAGGAGCTAGATATATGACCGGCACGACTCCATTTACAGAGGAAAAGTATGATATACAGGGACAAGTCACTACAGTTCTAATTTGAGATGGAGAGCATATATTTTAAATGAAATAAATTAAAAATATGATTAAAACTTGTAACCCGGCATTGTCACGATGACACAATAAATCATTGTTCATTTATTTTATTTTTAATTTTAGTTTTGGTTTCGGTATAAAGGACAGAGTTTTAATCATTATTTATATTATTTTTAAACTTAATTAAATTTAAAAATTAATTACTACTTTTAGTTTTAATTTAGTACTAATTTAATTTTAGTTTTTATAATTATTTTAAATCAATTTTGCATTAATTTTGTCTGCATTTTTTGAACTCTTAATGGCAATTTTTTAATTAATTGCAACGTTTTTTTTGCTACATAACTTTAAAAATTGTTTGTGTTGTTTCGCAGAAAACATAAGTATCAATGCATGACTTTCTTATTACTTTATTTTTTAATGTTATCTGTCACATTTTTAATACATTACAATAGCTTATAATGTATCCTAGTTTTATCTGGTATTTTCCAATATTTCTTGCATAATTTTATAATTTGTTACGAAATAAACGTCTGTCCACTTTTGTCTGGTATTTACGTTTATAATCAAACATTTCGATAAATTGTTTGTATGAATTATTAATATACATTTTCATTGATTACAAACTTACTTGCTATTTTTACAATCTATCATACTTTATACTCTAATATTTTATAAATTATTGAGTAAGTTTAATTAAATATCATTTTTTAAATCATGCATGCTCACTTTTTTAATGTACTAATGATATCAAGAAAATATCTCGTAACCACGGCTCGAAGGTAACAAAATTATACGCTTTGCAAACGTTATAAAACTATTTAAAAATAAATTATCTTTAATAAACAGGAGAGTAGATTTTATAAAAAACGTTTTCAAAATTATAGTCAATAAACGAGATAAAACTTTTAATGAGTAGTAACTTAAAGTATATAAGATGATGCATGCAGGTTTATCCGATGATTTTTCATTTCAGGAAACTACTTATTTGTTAGAGGACTTCTAATTAAATGTTTTTCAACGTGGAAGTAAATAGGATTTTTTTAAATACAATTAACCTATATGGTTTTTATAATTATTTATGTGTTTTTTTTGTTTTGATGTCCTAGGTCTACGATAAGTTACACAACACATATGTCAGACACATCTATACACGTAGCTAAACACCAAACATTTATACGTTTATTTATTTAAGAATTATAAACCTGAAAGAGATAAGTAATTAAGAATACACAAAATGTTTAGAGGTCATCGAAAATCAAGCCGCCATTCTGCATATAAATGAACAAGTGTTTAATAAATTGTTTTCGTGGAATTTAATGAGAACAATTTCGTTTAAAAACACACAACATTCTGTAAATTTCATGGAATATAAAATACACACACTAAATGATTATTGGAAAATGTTCTGTGAAAATTGTATGATTATTATTTGATGTTTGTAAAAATATAAGATTTAATAATTAAAATTTACAAAATTTTTTCATCTCTTCCAAAAGACAATAGGCTTAATTCTTAAGTTTCGAATAAACGTCGACAATTATCGAGAGCAACAATAACCAAATTAATTGTCATAAAACAGTGTTGACAACGAGAAAGGTAAAGTATAACAACTTACCGGTCAGTCTTTAAGTTTTTATTTCTATATTTATTTAAAACGTTTCTTTAAAGCTATAACATTAAAAATATTTTGAAACAAATATAAAATACTTTTAAATCATGTTTCAAAATAAAATTTTAGTGTTTACTAGAACATTTAAATATTGATATTTTTAATTGTACATTATCATTCTATCGTCTAGTTCGTTACCATCATTCTTATTAGATACAGAAATAATGATGGCCACAGATTGGCCCGGTAATTAATATTAATTGCTGGTGCATATTCTATTCTGTACCATGTTCTACGTAACAAATCCGGACAACCGTCGAGTGGATAAAACCACCGAACACTGCAGTTGGTCGAGGGTTCGCGTGCAGTTTTCCAGATCGTCTTTACCTGTCTAACGTCTAAATAGCAACCAGTTTCTCGTAGAAAGTTATCCAGGGAGGATCCCCGTTTAGTAGAGTGCCCATTGTGTTGCGTTTTCTTATCCCATCGATTCAACCCAATCCAAATATGGAGGAAACTCTTGTTAATTATTCTAATTTAAAAGTGGGGTTCTGAGAGAGATGATTTCATGTAGAGCAGTTAATGAGATTTTGTTTTCGAGTATCATTTACATCAGGGGTGTCCAACCCGCGGCCCGCGGGCCGCATGCGGCCCAATAAACGTGTAAACAAAACCGACAATTTTTTATATTTTTTTATTATTTATTTATTTCAACAGCATAAATTTAACAAAGAAGTTTCACAAAGCCGTAAACGTTTATACATATTTTATTTTTGAGTGGAAAAGAAATATTTTCAAATATTTGGAAATGTGTGAATGAGGAAGGAATACTAAATAAAGCTGGAGTTGTGACTGAAAGGATTATAGACCCCAAATCAAGGAAAAACAAAGAAAGGCCAAAAGATGAAAAGTAGTGAGAAAGGTTAAATAGATCTTCTGTTATGCAAATATTGACAAATATTAATTTTCCAACCTTCCTCACTTCTTTATCTTTTGTTTTTCCTCTCCTTTCCCTGCATTTGGGTCCATAATCCTTTGAGTCCCAACTCCAGCTTTATTTAGTATTCCGTCCAGTATTGCAAGATTTGGCTACTTTGCGCCAAATTTGGCTACCTTTTTCAGTTTGGCGTAAAAATATCATTTGGCGCATTGGCTACTTTTTGGGCTATATATTATTTACAAATATATTAGTCGAATAAAAATGCACTTTAAAAGGGCGTTTCGTCGTTTTTTATTAATTAGAGACCCAAATAAAACAAATATTTGTGTTTTTCAAATAAATTTTTGTTTGTCTCCTTTATAATAAATGAATTTATCTATTTCTAAGTAAAAATCGAAAGTGTCTGTAGAAGTAATTTTTTTAAATATTTTTTTTTCTGATAAAGTTTTAATACTTATTACTACAATCTAAATATGTTAATCCTTAAATGTACTTGTTTATTTAAGGATTGGGCCACAAGTATATTATATATACTTGTGGCCCATAACTCCATGACTTCTTCCAATGCGGCCCAATGAAACAAAACGGTTGGACACCCCTGATTTACATAGATCTATATTTAGAATTAAACGAGTCCCATAACAATGGAAATACCTTTTGTTTGGAAATATTTTAGATTAAATTTAATCGAATTTTCAATCTTCTCATAAATTAGGATGAAAAAATCGAAAATGGTTTATAACCTGAGAAAAGAAAGTTTCACTCCTATCGAATCTTGGCAAAATTTAAGTGACGATATTTCGAGTGAAACAGACGAATTCTCAGATGAATTCTTCGTGGAAATTGAAGATTCGGATAGCGAAGTTGATCACGCCATTCCTATGGATACTGATTAACTCGAAGAAAATGGCGAAACAAACAACGCTGAAACATCAGTAATGGAATTAGAAAACAAAGAACAGAGAAGTTTCTACCAACGAGTAGTTTCAGTTTTCCAAATAATTTTTTCAGTCTTAAGAAAAAGAGGCCGTAGTTCAGACGATTTGCAGTCACAAAAACCTGCAAAATTTCCCAAGTCAGATATTTAATTTTAAAAAATTCAGCTGTTCGATTTTCTGAAATGTCATCTATGTGAAGAGTTTATTAGAACAAAATTAATGAAAAATTCATAATTTATCAGACGAATAAAATTTCATTCTAACTGAACTGTGGTTTCATACGTCCACATTGATAATTCGTTTTCTAAACATATATAAACAAGTAATTCTGTTGGATTTCAGTTTGTTTCCTTTGATTTCACATTATAATAAATACATTTGTTAAGATTTAATGCGGAACATTTGAAAAAACTAAAAAAATCGTTCCTAATTACAATATTCCCAACAAAAAATATTTTTCTGAAAATATCACCCATGATACATTTGAAAAAGTTCAGTCAAAAATTCAGAAAGCTATTGATGATGCAAACCTTTGAAGGTTCCCACAAGTTACACGATTCTGGAGCAAATATGGTAGCTGGAATCAGGGATTGCAACTTAGAGGCATTATCATGCTTTACACAAACACTGCAGCTGACACTAAAAGAATGCAAATTTTCTCAGTAAGATGCGAAAACTATAACCACAGTTAATAGAAATATTGCCACGCATTTTAATCATTCTTCTGTAGCTGTAAGCAAATTGGAAAATTTGTAAGACAAGTTAGGACAATTTATCCATTTCGCATTAGAAATTTAAAAAAAACAATTCGGTTTCACGGTTGACCGCACACTAAAATAAAAGCACCAGACGCACGCTTCGCATTCCAAACTTAACCCTGCGTTAGGAGTCTGACTTACAGTATTGTTAATAAATTTTATTCCTACTCCGGAGTACACATTAGCGTGTTTCACTGTTAATCGGATTTCTTTATATGTAATTGAACACATCTGTTATGCTGTAATCAGACTTATAGATATAGAAAAGTTTTCAACATTTAGATTTTCAACTCAATTAAATTTCGAATATACAGTATACATATATTGCAATTTTACACGGAAACGGTACTATATATACAGTGGCCTATATTGTATATACAGTAGAGCGTCGATAAGTGGAACGTCGGTAAGTGGAATGGCCGGTAAGTGGAACGATTTTCAGTCGGACTGTGTCGTGCTGAATCGAATGTTTTTGATACTAAATTTACTTCTAAAGTATAATTTTCATGTTTTTTATATTCTTTAATATATTTATTTTGTTTGTACAAAATGCAGAAATAATTTTTAACGATACGATAGCCTCGATGATTATTATAAAAATTTTCGTTAGGCTTAAAATCGACGAAAATTCAACACGAAGCGACACGCAACGGAGAAAAATTCAACAGGAAGCGATACGCAACGGAGAAAAATTTGAACATCGGACAGGTTAATGTATTTTTTCGTACAAAGTCGGAAACTGGAACAAATCATTAACTGGAAGGACCCCAGTCTCCAATTGGTTCCACTTATCGACGCTCTACTGTATTGTATTTTGTCAATAGTACAAAGCAAGATTATTTATTTTCTTTTACCTTTCCTGTTTTTAAGTTAAGTAACAAGGGAAAGTATTGAAATCGTGTTAAATTCGAACCTCGCAGACTTTTTTGCAAATCTCCACGTTTTGAGACATTCTTAACTCAAAAAAGTAATAAAAGGAAAAAATTCAGTGGATTGTGTGTTTGGGTTTGTTAACGTCTATTTCGTTTAATATCTCAGGATGGAGTAAAGATTAAGAAACGAAATTTGGCATGGTAGCTTACGTGTAAGGGACATTGATGCTATTAAAGTTTGATTGTGAAAGGCCGAGCGGAGTGAGAAGTTAAAGGGATGTCATGCGTCATATCTCAAAAGGGGTCGAACATAATGAAGATGACTATTCGTTGTTAGCATTTACAATTTTTATGAAACTCATCTGTACCCTCAAAATTAAGCTGTTTGCCATTTTATAATAATTGAAAATATAGAAATATTTTTATAACAAAATTTCATAACAGATGGCGCCATTCACAATTTTATTTATTATAATTAAAAATTTATACTGTAAAAATTAATTTTAGTAGTTTAGTAAGTTATGCAGTTCGTTGCTAGATTTTTTTCAACGTGTACTGTACTTATACTATAATAAAATCAGTCAGTTTGTTTTTGTATTAATTTATTCAAAGTTAGTTTTTATTTTTTTACAGTATATGTTTTGTACTGTACGTTATGCGAAATCTTCTGGAGATGATTTCCACGCACTCCAGAGAGATGGGAAAATTTATGTATTGCATTGGAATTACCACGCGATTTACAGTGTCCTTTGCTTGAACGAATTTATTTTACTGTAAACATTTCAGTGGAACTAGTGCATTTTAATATGCAAATACTAGTACAATGCTGAAGAGATCTCTTTATAGCCTGGATAAATATTAAACTGAACATGCTTTAAGTTATATCTATGAATCTGTGACATGAAAGATTGTTCAAATAATATATGGTATTATGATTTAAAATCATGTATACACAAATAATTTGTTTTAATAAAATAAAGTATTTTATTAATTTATATACAATACACATCAACATAAAGTGCATACAAGTGTTTATTACTGACAATTTTCATCTTTAAAAATTTGTATTTTGTTATTTACAAAGCTTTTGTATAATCCTTAAATATATTATACAAGGTGTCCGAAATTAAACGTGACATTTCCTAGCTGGCTATAACAAAAACTATTCATCAGAAAGTCATAAAAGTTTTTAGGAATACCTTAATGAGATGATGGGAACTTTTTCTAAAGCAAACCAAAAAATAGTTCCAAAAACCACCACTAGAGGGCGTTTTTAAGCTTTAATGGTTGGATATTGCCTGGAAGATCCCCAGACTTCAATCCATGCGATTTTTCACCTTGGAGCTATCTCAAACACTTGGGTTTATTTTGATTCCATAACCTTGCTGTCAGACCTTAAGGACAGCATAGTACGTCATGTGCGTAACGTTCTTAGGCATACAGTGCATGCAACTGTTGAACATGTTGTTTTACGTTTTCAGATGGTGGCCATTATGTTTTAAATA
Organism: Centruroides vittatus; assembly: GCF_030686945.1. Taxonomy (NCBI): domain Eukaryota; kingdom Metazoa; phylum Arthropoda; class Arachnida; order Scorpiones; family Buthidae; genus Centruroides; species Centruroides vittatus. The sequence goes on along the minus strand of NW_027122652.1, from coordinate 1,154,390 downwards.
TGTTTTGTTCACATTAGACAGATAACTTGTGTAGCTCAAGTTATGTTCTGTGTAAAGCTATAATACGTCCTCTAGTTGTGGTTTTTGAAACTAATTTTGTTTGCTTTAGAAAAAATTCCCATCATCTCAATAAAAACTTTCATGACTTTCTGATGAATAGTTTTTGTTGTAGACAGCTGGAAAATGTCAAGTTTAATTTGGGACTACCTGTATTTTATTAACGAGATAGTAATGTATGTATGCATTTTAAAAATTTAATATTTTATAAAACTGTAAGTAGAAATATTATTGGATAGTTACAGTGGTTTTCAACTTAAGAAGGATTCATGCAATTAAGTATGAATTTTATCCTTCTTAACTAAAAACCACTATAACTATCCAATAATATTTCAAAAGATTTTAATATTGCTGTCAATTAAATAAATACTCAGGCTTCTTTCATTTGTTTATAAGTCTAACTAAAATATATCATAGAATAATATATTTTTAATGTGTGAAACTTTATGTCCTTTTATCCAAATAATGTGCATTTATTTTCAGGATTCATGAAACTGTTCTTAGGACATTTAAACGCTTTTGAGAAGTCCGGGAAATTCCTTAAAGGACCAATAGATCTAAAAAATACATCTAATTAATATATTTGATATGAAACAAATGAAAAACTTAAAGATAATTAATATAAAAATTGTTACGAAAAATATTTATTTCGATTATTAGCAACTAGCAGATAGGCCCGTCGTTGCTCGGGCAAAAGTAATGATAGCGAAGATTAAGATTATTACGTTATAGTCACAGCAGAAAAAGAGTAATTTCATCAACAAACTAAATATTTTTAATAAAAGGTCGAATTTGAAAATCGAATATTGTAATATTGTTCGATTTTCACGACGTGTTCTGATTATATCGTTCGATTTTCATCGAATGTTCTAAAGAAGAAAAGTCGAGAAAAACCGAACTAATCTGTTTAAATTTGAAAATCGAATATGTTCTAACATATTACTTTTTTTTTCCTCCAAAATCTTGCACGTCGCCTTCTCTTGTTTTCCATTGTTACTTAACACTTCTATTGATACTTAACATTTCCATTGTTGATGGAAGTGTTAAGCCTTAATCCTGTCCCTCTCCCCGTGGGGAGAAATTCCGAAAAATCCCTTCTTAGTGTGCGTTTTTGTGACGTACCATAACTATGTACCAAATTTCAACTTTCTACTCTTAACCGTTTTGGCTCTTAACATTTCCATTGTTACGTAACACTTCCATTGTTAACACTTCCATTGTTGACACTTTCATTATTACTTCATACTTCCATTGTTGCTTCACACTTCCATTGTTACTTAACACTTCCATTGTTGCTTCACACTTCCATTGTTGATGGAAGTGTTAAGACTTAATCCTGTCCCTCTCCCCCGTGGGGAGGAATTTCGAATAATCCCTTCTTAGTGTGCGTTCTCGTGACGTACCCTAACTGCGTACCAAATTTCAACTTTCAACTCCTAACCGTTTGGGCTCTGCGCTGATTATTATTATTATTATAATTATTATTATTATCAACTCGTCTCGATTATATATATAGATTGAATTTAAAAATTTAACTAAAATTTAAAAAACAATAATAATTGATTTATCAATCAATATTTATATTTAGTTATGTCGCAATGAAAAATAATTATGATAGAAAAATGTTATTCACTCATTTTCATATTGTCAAAAGTTTAAAAGTTAACTTTAAAACAATATAATTATATTATATATAAATACATTTTATTTTTATATGCCTTAGTGTATCATTATTTAATGTATTCCTTTAAGCATATAGTTATTGGGTAATTTATTCAGAAGCATGAGCAGAGATAGAGCTCAATCCTAGTTGGCACAACATAAAGGTCGGGATCAGAATTGAGATCACTGATCTCAGAAGCTTTACGAGAAATGTCGCCCTAAAAATCACGAGTAACTACAATTAATTATCTATTGTTTTTATATTTATAAACAATAAATGCATTACGCTCAAAATCAATAATTTACTCTGTCAATGTTAAGGGAATGACTTCTATGCTATGCCATATTCCGAAATAATATTGTTAATATTGTCAGTTTACTTTCGAATACGTGTCACTGTAATACGTTGTCGGATATTGTGTTTCATCCTCTTCTACATCACATCATCAGCTCAGAACCGATGATGTCATAGCATGCGTTTATGCTGTGTCCTAACTCGTGCTGTTTAATCACGATTTGTATTTTACGAAATGTATCGCTATCTTTGCTGTTATTACGATATCCGTCACAATCAAACGTATACCTCTTATGTCCTACCTCTCCCCTATGAGGTTTGCATCTTCTGTTACCGCAGTCCTAGGCGCTATTAGGTACAGTATATAGACGAAATATGCTACAATTATCTTATTCTTTTATATATAATAAATTTATCGGTTTTAAGAGTGTTGGGATTGAACCATCCCATCTCACTACAATGCATTTACATATACATTCACGAAATTTTCCCGGTTTATTTGACTTTTCAGGAGTCTCAAAACGTCAAGATTTAAAAAACCCGGAGAATCAAATAATAATTTTCCGTGTTATATACATAAAAACTGGAAAAAGTAACAATTTGTAATAAGAGCTAATGCTAGTTTATCTACATTTTCTGAGAATACAAAGAATGTGCTATTGCATAAAGAAACGACTCAGTTTGTATTGTAGAAAAAGTACGTATATTCAAAATACTATCCATTTTATTGTCTTTAGTACTTGATAGTTTTGCATATCCAATTTCGTATAGTACCTAATATCAACAAGCATCTAATGTTATATTTGGAATCATGATGTCATTCATAGATAGGTGTGCATTGATGCATACATTTATAAGTTTTGAAAGTTACGGATGAGAGAAGCTACCAAATGCATATGCTAGTTTCATTATATCACACAAAACAGTATATTTATCTTTAAGTTTATTCTCAAAATAACGATTGTTCTTAGAAACAATCCTGCTTTGCGAAAACAGTTTCTGATATCTCTGACGTAACACACCTCTATCTAGTTCCTAAAAAAGTCAAATCATCCAATAAATTAATAGAAAAGGAAAGTTTATGATAAAAACAATGAATTGCTTGACGAATCAGAGATTTTAGATAATAAGCTTTCATACATGTAATGGCTATATAGTATTAGGATAGCTATTGTGTTTAGAGGAAGAAATAGTATTGCCTTAAAATAAGACTTGGCGCTGCTTTTTTTTCTTTTCTCTGTTATTTCTTTTTCTTTGGCGAAAAAATATTTCCCAACTCAATTACCGTTTCATTAGACCCTTCCATTTTGAAAATAATGACCAAAATCAAGAAAATACACGAATGTGAACACAAATGTGTGCATGGACAGTATGAATGTGTGGAGGTAAATATTTGTCCGCTTTGATTCGGCAGAATTTACCGACAAGGAGTAGGAAATGGCGAATAAAGAATATTCATTACAAGTAAATCACCGCACTACTCAGTGCTAGTGAAATGTTTGCTAGACATTCGGTGATATGTGGAGGCGCCTTTAAAAAAGTTTAGCTAATTAGTCAATCAGGAATAGAGGTAAGTTTTTCGACTCATTCATGTTGTGTACCATTTAATTAAACAATCACTCTTTTCTTACTGTACCTCCCATCTCTCATCTTTGACGATTCTTTCACGATGTGTAAGATGGAACAGCGTTAAAAAAATTTACGTTTTATTAGAATGTGCCGCATAATGCAATTTTTTATAAGCCAGAGAGCAATTTTCACAAAAAAAAATTATCTCTGGTTATGATATTTGCATTTGTTTTCCCAGAATAAATACGTTTGCCTTACTTTAATATATTTGTGCAATTATTTGCAGTTTTATTTTTAAATTTCACCGGAATTCTTTCAAAAATTCAATTGTTTTTCCTTCTGAAAACACATTTCTTTTGTGTATAATTGTAAAATTTCAGATCAAAATTACTTATTAAATTATCTTTTAAATACTAATAAACAATTTAAATAAAAATATGCAAAATGTTAAGCAATCATCGAATATAACTTAATTTATTATAAAACTTTTGTTGTTTATAAACAGATTGAAATGAATTTGTCTTTTCAATGTTTATCTGTCAATAAATACCACATGTCTAATAATGTAATAACCCAATATATGTATTGGGTTATTACATTATTAGACATCTGGTATTTATTGTCAAATAATAATTAACATTTAAAAGATAATATATATATATATATATTTATTTATTATTATTATATATATATATATATATTGATAAATAATATATATATAATCTTATAAATGTAATAAATAAATATTGCTTTATATAAAATAAGCTTATCAAAAAGTTGAAATTAATTGAAATGTTAAATTATTTCTCACCTGTATATTCCTGGACTATGAGACGGAGAACTGAATTCTTTTTTCATGTCATATACTTTTTCACATTCCATCTATTAGAAAAAATGTCTAAATCAATATACACGTATACAAAAATACTTTAAAAACATAATTCTTTTGTTAACCTAGTTAGTTATGAAATATCTGTATGTATAACTAATTATGTATATATGTATATATATATATTATGTACAGTACGTATATTACAGAAAAAATGGTTGCAGTGAATGTGATTTATTACTAGTAAATGTAAACCTTCACTAAAGTAATCAGTGAATGTGGAAAAAATAGTTTATTTTAAATAATTGATAATCACTAGTGATTGTACACTCTGTCTAGAGTTTGTTAGTTTGTTAAACCTTTACCAGCTTAGGTTGTGTAAAGCAAATTTAAAATAAAATAAAAAAAAACCTTTTTATTTTTTGCAGCAAGTCGAAGAGTTTTGACATTATCCTTTTGATATATCATATCAACAAGATAATGCTCTTACATAAAAGTGAACATCAACACAGGATTGGCTAAAGTCCAAAAAACTAATATTATGAAATGGCCACCAAGAAGTCCCGAAACCAATAGAAAATTTATGGGGAATAATGAGCAGAGATGTTTGTAGAGGAGGCATAGTTTCAAACAGTCGATAAATTAAAAGAAGCTATTATTAATATATAATAACCAAGTTTAGTTGATTGATTGTTGGCTTTATTTGTTGTCTTTCTTTCTCAACAGAGGGCGGCACATCATAACACGTTGTATTATTTTTATTGCTATGTTGTTACATATGTATTATTTATATAGCCTACAAAGTGTGTGAATTTAATAAATAATATGGAATGAGTTTAATAATTATACGGAAAATTTATAATTATATACATTTTTTTTTAATTCGCCAGTAAAATGATTTTATTGTGAAATAGATATAATAAATTACAATAATTCAAAATACTGACCATTTGCTATCACTAACTACGTTCAGAAGACTGGACATTTCTAATTCATTAGAGGTGTGGTAGCAGTAACTGTAAAATAACGTTAGTTAATCTGCTAAATAATGAATTACTGTGGTTGATGCGCTATAGTAGCTTCTGTTCGTTTCCACAAAGAACATTCGAAGAGGTAAACTGAATTTATTCTTAAATTTGTATTTTACAGCTGATATATGTGTGTTGATTTAGTAATAGTACATTCTGTGCATTTATGCATTTATATGTGTAAGTATTTACTATGTAGGTGCAACCATCTTTGATTATTTATTACTTATAACAATCCGAAGGTAGTAAAGAAGTTAATGACGTCAATACATGATTGAAATAGAATTTATGTAACGGTCCGATTATGTTGTTAAGTCTGCTGAACACAACCATTCACAGAAAAAGTCCTAAAGCTTGTTTCTGGGCATCATCCGGACGGCTGATACAGTCACTCTCATCTGGCAATGACAGGAAACGAAACTCTACTTAAACTTTAGAAAAAGTCTACCCGAGCCAGACTAGGCGATGGTGGAAGCATAGAATTCTTGTTTTTTTAGCAAATGGACTGCGAAACTCATTGCACACCACACTTACGGTGCAGAGCATCTTGAGATTGTCACGGAACATGCTATGTACAGATTCATGTGACACATCATTAATGTGGGTTAGATAATCTTTTGCTGCCAATCTCGTCCAATTGTTTCATGAATCCTAGCGATAACTTTGAGTTGTGTGTGTGTTCACTTGTCTTTCTAGATGTGGATTTTCTTTCACATCTTCCACACTTTCTTTCACTCTCTCGTACTACTCGCACACTTTAATCTTCGACATAATTCCCTCGTCATAGATGGTTCTTCGAATATCTTAATCTTGTAGCAATATTTAATATTAATGCATTGTTTCATTTTCACTGTTTAAGTTTCAGAAACAATCACTGTACGTATTATTATTCTCCCGGCTGTTATGTATAACAAAGGAAAAGTATGGCGATCAGTCAAAAAATGATCATCCCCAGATTTTTACATTTTTTGACTCAGAGGACCTTGAAACATCGAGAAACACAAAAAATTCATGTCTTTTTTCTGTATGTATGGATGATAGTGTGTGTGTATAGGTGTGAGTGTTACAAGGGCACGATTTTGTTCATCCTCTTTGAAGCTTAATAACTCCTGTATTTTTTGTCAAAAATTTCTGAAATTTTGCAGAAATTTATTTTAAATTTTGTTGGGAAATTTAAACAACTCGTTGCTGGATTTTTTCAATAAAAATTCCGCATCAATAACTAACCAGATAAAATTTTTAAATATAAAATCCTTTTAATTTAGATCCGACTTATTACATAAGCAGTAAATTTTGAAATTTTGTTTATCAGGTGGATTGATGCTATTTTATTATTAAAAAAATTTTATAAGAATTAATAATATAAAAAGTTCTTATTAATAAAATATCATAACAGATGCCACCCATCAAATGTTGCCGGGAAAGTCAAGCAATTCGTTTATGGAATTTTTTTACTATATGCGTGTGTGTTTAATGTATTATGAGATGTGATACAATGATTTATGCAATAATGGAGTCTCTAATTATAATGTAATCATACAATTAGGCCTACATTTATGACATAACTTATAGCTTAATGATATAATAAATGAGTGAATCAATAAATAAAAATATACACACATATATATGTATATATATATTTACTTGAAATGTAGTATGTATAATCAAATATATTCACATATTTAATTTTCTCATTTAAAACTTCCATTATGAAATTAGAGATTACATTGAATATATAAATATATGTTAGAAATATTAACAGACAGAATATTTATAGGTACTGTACCTGAGTTGCCCTAATGAAGAACATCTGTCTATTAGTAAAGTCAAGTCCTGGAAGATTCGGCTCTTCGCCGTGTTTCTTTAAATATCTCTCATATGCCTGTAGAATATATAAAATAATATTAATAGTATATTTGAAAAAATACTAATGCTCATTTTTGAAATAGTAATTTACCCAAAAGGAATGAAAGAGTCCAGAGTTATCGGCAATGTTTTCGGATACTGTCGAGTTTCCGTCAAGCTGTAAAATTCTTTATATTTTATCATAAAATAATAATTTGTTATGCTAATTATTAATTGAGCATAGTATTTCACAGATAATTAGTAATAAGAAAAGTAGGACAGCTTAGAACATCGAAAACGCAAAAGAATTTGGGCGTTTTTCTGTATATATGGATGTTAGTGCGTTGTGTGTGTGTAGCACGATTTTGTTTACCCTCTGTTTACACTCTTGTGCTTTTGTCGAACATTTCTGAAATTTTGCAGGGAGGTTTGTATATTAAGATGGTTGATGATCTTACATTTTGATGGTTAAAGGTAGAAGGTCAGACAAAGGGGGTCGTATGTATCTCCAGCAGGGTGGACTTAATGATGATTTTACTCGTTATTAGCATTTAGAATTTTCTATAGAATTCATCCCTACCTATAAAATAAAAGGTTTTGCCATTTTATAATAATTAAAAATATTTTAAAAAATTTGAAATAAAATACCATAACAGATGGCGCCACCAAAATTTATTTTAAATTTTGTTGGGAAATTTAAACTCGTTGCTGGATTTTTTCAATAAAATTTCTGCATCAATAACCAACCAGATAGAATTTTTAAATATAAAATCCTTTTAATTTAGATCCGACTTATTACATAAGCAGTAAATTTCCTTACTTTTCTGGAAATACCGTTAAATTCGTGTTACGCTTTCTACTATCTTCTGTCATTTTAAGTTTCCCAATGCAAATTGGAACTGATGTAATTTCACGTGATCTAATGACACTATTTTGTTGCCTATTTCGTGGTTGCTGTAAAATAGAAATGTTACGCGGCGCTGAAAAGAAACTTTTTCCAACTCTTTTCAGTGATATAAACTCCCAAAATAGAACAACATTAAAAGTGCTCAGCAAATAAACACGTAGAAATAAAACACCTTAATTTGTTGCTGAGAAGAATATATTTGAAAACAAACGTTTTCAGCCTGGCTAACAGGCCATCATCAGGTTAAAAAAGAAAACGAAAATGGAACAGATACGTTCCATGTTTTTAAATCAAAATTCAGAACAAAAACATTTTTAAAAAATATCCAAGATAAACGGAAGAACATATAAGATTAACACAAAATAAAATTAATACGAATTAAAATAAAAAATAAAAAATATAAATCTTCCAATAAACTAATTCCGAGTTTTTAGTAAACTTTTGAATCATGTACAGTACTTCCACGCTGATGGCAGGCTCTCAGCATCTCTCTCGTTTAAACATCCCTGATGTAGCCTACTTCTATATATTTCCATCTTCTCCGTCGTCATTGATAAAGTGGGGGAAGATATAGGTTCTATCAATATAATTGTTGCCTCGTCCCATTTTACCACCGAACCTTGGTCTTGCGACATTTGCGACAAAATTGTAGCATTGGATCCTTTTTTTACGTTATATCTATGCTCTTTTAGTCTTACTCCCAAGCTTCTGTTGGTGACGCCTATATAGTCTTTCTTAACATTTAGTTGGATGTTCTCATAAGGTACTTTATACACACCTGGTTTCTCTTCTGTTCTTATTCTATCTTTATCGTTCCTCAATATCTTATATAAATTGGGGGCTCTTTTTAAAATCATTCTTGCTTGTTTTCGATTAGCAACTTCCTTCATAATACTACTTAAATTACTATTATATGTAAACTTCAAGCGCCTATTGGGAGCGGTATTTAAGCCTTTTTTCTCTTCGTTCCTTTTATACTTCTTGAGTAATCCAACAATAGTGCTTTTCTTGTAACCTAGGGTCTGGGCTACTTGCAACATCCTATTAATTTATTTATTTCTGTCATCGATTCTATTACAATACAAATAAGCTCTTCTTATCAAAGTTTGAAAAGCGGCCATTTTATATCGATATGGATCCATTGACTGTGCGGGTATATATAGTGGGGAGTAAGTAGGTTTAATATACACGCTGGTGGACAAATGATCTCCCATGAACTTGATATTAATGTCTAAGAAGTGTACATTCAAGGAACTTTTTTGTTCCAATTTTAACTTAAGACCATCCTTATTATCATTGATTCTATTTAAAACTCATGTATCCTGTTATTATTTCTCCATAAAATAAAAATATCATCCACATATTTACAGAAATGTATAATATCTTCTTTAAAATCACGTAGGACTCTTCTTTCTAATCTTCTAACTATTAACTCGCAAAGAATTCCAGAGAGGGGACTTCCCATCGGAACCCCTCTTTTCTGCCTGTACATTTGACCACAAAAAGTAAAACAAGATTGATGGCATACAAGGCTAGCTAGCTCTTCTAGGTCTTGGGTGTAATTAAGTAACTGTGGTTTGTTGTTGTACATGAAATTCAATAATGTCTCCACATAAGATTCAATCATTACTGATGGATACGTGCTTTCATAATCCAAAACGGTCGCTACTTCATCTTCCATTAAAGAAATATTTTGTACTTCATTGACTACGGCAAGAGGATCTTTTGCCACCAGCCTATCATCTTCGAGTTGTGAGGACAAATACTCATGTAATCTTTTTTCTAAGACAAAGCTGGGCCCCCTACATTTCTCTACCACTGGTCTTAATTCGTTTCCGGCTTTGTGCGTCTTAGCAAACGCAAACGATCTTGGAGCTCCTGCGTTTGGATTGTGACATTTTTTCAGAAAAGGTAAAACAGAATAAATATATCATTCGTTATTATGTAAAATAATAAACTGCAAATTCTACTTATTTTTAATTTAATTTTGATGTTAACATTATACAGTATTAGAAAAGTTTGCTATGTTTCAATCCTTCAGTTACTCACATTCCTTAAACACACTTCTCTGTTTCCTAAACATTACTGCACATTTGTCTATTACTCATCATTTGTTACAGACAAAAAATTTCAAAATTATTTTAAGATAACGGTGATATCTTAGTGCTTTGTGTGCTAATTCTTAATTTAAGCCTTAAAATACTGTACCTTAAGCAGTCTAGTCTGAAACGGGTGGAAAAAGTGAAACAAAAGAAAAATTAATAGGGCGGAATTTGTAAAATAAAACGAAAAATAAATCAGTCAGTCAGTCAATCTTAATAGAAAGTATGTTTTATAAATAATTTTGGAAAAATATCAACTAACAATACTTAGTATATACAAACATTCTTATTGATATCATACACACAATGGAGAAAAGAAACTTATATTTATTCAAAAATTACTTCTTCAAAATATTCATATTCTCCAGAAAAACAATCAATATCATCATACGTGTTTTTATTAAAACTCTGCATTAAACGATTTGGAGTTGGTGAAAATGTGCATCTCTGGAGTTGGTTTAGTCACACATTTTGGATGAAAGAATCATACACATTTTACGGTAGTAGTATTTATCAGTCCGATGGTTTTGGCAGAACAGCGAAGATGTCCACAGGCTAAAATAAAACCAAATAGGATATGTTGTACCGAATTAATGATCTTATCAAAAGTGTAAACAACACAAGAGGAAGATAATGAAAGAAATTTAACAAACTATTTCTTATACACATATTTATTACATACATGTGTACTCTTTATACATGTACACATTGTACTGTACATATATTAATTATACATGTACAAGATGTATTTAAAACAATACATTTTAAAAAGCAAATTTCCAAATAATTCCCAAAGTTTCAAGCCCCCAACTTTGCTTTTATATAGTTTAATTTCCCCAATTTTGTAGCACTGTTTTCTGCCACGTTTCGTTCGATATAAATCAAAGAATTTTGCTGCTTTTAGGTTTGGTGCTCTTTTTAGTCTTGCATAATCGCCATTGTTTAAAATAGTAAAATTATATTTGTTTTTATTGTTTCACAGTCGGAAATGTATTCCAATTCTAGATAACAAGAATCAAGATAAATAATATTACTTACGGTAACGTTCTCAGCTATAGGATATTCCGAATATTGTCTAATCAAACATTCTTTCCTTCTTTTGTATTCATTTAGAAAATTTTCAGGCCAATCTATTTTTATAGATGATTCGTAGTCGTCGTCCTCATCGTTTTTAACTTCTAAAAATCGATTTATATTAGTCTGTTTATTAATAAAATTTCAAATTATTTTCTATCAAAATATCAATTCTGACAAAAGTTGATAATCGATAATATTAAGGCAGTAAATTACTTGCCTTAATCAGTAGCATTATTGTGATTTGCATCTAAGCTTCGTATGTTCACACATATTGTGACCAATACTCATACTTATGTGATAAATATTCCGTGAAAATGACAACTTAACTGGAAACCGTTCAAAAAGAGAGGTAAACTATGTATTTCAATGCTGAGTTATCTATAATAGGTGTATTCCTGCATTCACTACTGAAAAATTATCATTAAAATATTTAATTAAAAGAAACACTTTTCAGCAAGTTTATACTGTATAATAGAACGAAAATGATTAGTGGGCCTGGCCAAATCCATAATAGGATTGATAAAAGAGACCCTCTTAATGCCCACAGAGCGGAAAGAGTAGAATATATATATAAAAAAATACAATTTTTTTTGCAAATATACATATTAGAACAGTAAAGCATTAAATAACATGTCCATTTTTAATTAAATTCAATTAAATTGTATATCGACAAATTTGCGATTATATTGTTTATTATTTTTTAACGTTTCAAGATACAATGTTATAACTTGGAATAAAGCCCAGCAATGTATTTTTTGAATCTACATAACAAAATAAGCAAGCAAAACATAGCAAATAGTTTTATCTTATATTATTTACAGTATATGTTATTACTATACAACACAATTGATATTAACAAAACTACAATAAATGGTAGAGTTTTAAAAAAATATAGGCTATAAAATATTTCTTATTACGTGTTTTCGACGAAAGACTACTTGGAAATCATCTTAATGCCGCTATGGATTTAGGTTTAAAATCGATCCGGATCTCATAATTTATAAGTTGAGATGGAATTTTTATCCTTCATTCACGCTCATCGAATTAATTGTAAATTAATATAGCAATAAAGCAACAAAGAACGATTTGTATAACCAACCATTAAAAAATAACCATATTGCTGTTTTGTTTTCAATTATAGCCTAACTAGCAAATGAGCCCGGCGTTGCTTGGGCAAACGAATTGGATGATTTGGCAAATATTGTACGTTTGGAAATTAAGTTATTGCTGTCAACTTCGACAACTATAGTAATTGTTATATAACACATACCCCTTATTGCTGAGAATCATTTTACTGCTTCAAACGAACGTTTCAACTGATCAATTTTCTAGAACAGGCCTGGCCAATCCAAATTGTTTCGCGGGCCACTTTGATCACGCGTAACATTGCGGCGGGCCACAATTTAGGCAAACATAATTTGTTTTACAAATTATGTTTGCCTTTATACAAATTTTATACAAGAGTACTTACAGTCGAACCAATGATAGTGTTCCAACTTAGGCAAACACAATTTGTAAAAAAAATTATGTTTGCCTAAGTTTTCCAAAGTAAAACAAAATTGTTTTACTTTTAAAAAAGTAAAACAAATACAAAATGAATAAGATTTTATTGTTATACCAAGAGTTCGTAGTCGTACTTGCGCATTATAACAATGACACAGGCAAATTTTCATTTATTTAATTGTTTTGGTATACACATAACGGGAAAGAAAAGTTTTAATAGATATATAAAGGGCCATACAATTTAACGTGACGGGCCGCGGGGTTGGCCAGGTCTGTTCTAGAACGTTTACAATCGTTCTATAATCGAACCAATATGCAATAACAAATTCGAATTTAAAACGGTTCGGACATTTGGTTAAAAAATCAAAATACATAAAAATATTTATAACAATGTCTGAAATGTTATCAATTTAATACACCTAAGTACTCAATGAAGACTAAAACGTAGTTAAAAACGAAGAAATCGCATCTAAAATGATACAGTAAAATAGTACCGTTCTTCGGGTTAAGCCATAATCTTTAACCTCTCCCCCCGCAGGGGGGAATTTCGAATAATCCCTTCTTTGTGTGCGTTTTCATGACGTACCCTGTGTACCAAATTTCACCTCTAAGTTCAGCGGTTTGCTCTGGGCGATGATGAATCAATAAGTCAGTCAGTCAGGACAAGTATTTTTATATATTTAGATATACGACGATAAATTTGTACACAATAAAAAACATAATTTAATTTTTTATGTCTGAAATATTTACAATTGAGAGACAATGTAATAACTTGTAAGAGAAAAATAGGAAACTTCTAATTTTTTGTTATTAAAAATTCTCCTTTCATAAAAAATTACGTACTGTACCTGTACATACATCAGTGAAAAAAAATAAATGTTCAGATGTTTTTTCAAGTAGTGGTAATTATTGAAAAGCTTCACTATAACGATTTGAAGTAAATATCGATCCCGTATTTAAATTTACACATATATTAAATAAAATATTTAAAGAAAATCGAATACTAACCTAGACTATCGAATCCATGAAAAATCTCATGACCAATAACGGAACCAATTGCTCCATAATTAAGATAACTATAGAAATAAAATAATACAGAAACACATCAAATAATCGGAATAGTAATTTAAAAATATAAAATACAATTCAAATATTTAAAACAATTTAAAATTTTTAGCGACATTGCTCGAATTTTAATCTCAAAAATAAATGCACTTTAACCTCCATGAGTTGTAAATTATCGACCGGTTAACCCAGGTAAGTTAACTCAGGCGTGGCCAACAGTATTTGCCCCTGGGCCGAATTGGAAAGAAAACTTTTTTCACGGGCCGAACGAAATATTAAAATCAAAAACTGTTAAACACAAAAACGATTCATTTAAGTAAATAAATGTTTAAGTATATTATTTTTATATTTCTAGCAAAGCGCACGAATTACTAACAAGTAAGTTAAATTGAATATGTTGGCCATGCCTGACTTAACCGGTCGATTTTGTGCGAGTAAAATTTATTTTTAGATTAGAGAAAAAACAAGATGGCTGATCTCCAATTCCACTATGGATGATCTTTATTTAGATTTTTGAAACGAAAATTATTCTGACAGCATATGGAAGAATGAGATCCTACTGTATTGCACGATGATTTTAAATTTCAAATTATACGTAAAATTGCGCCCTTTTAAAATTAAATTCGATTTAAAAAGTTGCAATTTTACGTTGCTTGTCAGAGTACAGAGTAATCTTACTGTATAAAATCGTATAACAATCAATAATTTCTCTGTATAAAAGACGTATATTAAAATGCTGTACATAGTATCTACCAAATTTACTAGTAAAAATTTTTGTCTATCCGGCGCCAATCCGCTACACATTTTTGCTTATTCAGTTTTCTCTTCCTTCATCTTGTTTACCGAAGTTCTTGATAAATTTTTCAGCAAATTAACTGAGAGTTAACTACAGAGACAATATAACAGATGCATAGCTTATTCTTTAGAATAGTGACAAGGTTACAACCGACCCTTAAAAAGTAATATGGAAATAATTGAAACAAAAGGAATAGGCCTATTTATAATCGTACTTATAATATTAAATTGTACTTACTTAGGAGCTTTGTGGGCGTAAAATGGCGGTTGTAAAATTCCTAAAGGTATTACTGTAATTATATAAAATTGATTAAAATGTCGGCATATAATAGATAATTATTAATTTTTTATTTTAGTAAACCTAATTCTACGACCAAAAATATTTTCATGAAAACGAAATTTTTATTAGAATTCCTAATTGATTTATGAAATTGTACGTCAAATATAAAGAAAAGTAGAGGAATGGGGCCCACCTAAGGTATTATTAAGAAAACTTAATAATATTATGAGAAATTATTTTAATGATACAAACAGTGTACTCTAAGAAATAAAGTGCATGTATGAAAACTTGATAAAAAAATGATTTAAAAAACATTTCACTGAACCCCATTATCCAGCCACCTGGGGTAATGAAAATCATCATATAAAAACATCGAAAAAAGGCTTTTAACGTTAGAAATGTTTGTTGAAAAATTAGAAAACTTAAGTTTTTGCATATGAATTATTAATTTTTTTGTATGTGTATTGTTTTCTAAATAGTTTGTGTGTTTAATGATAAGTTCAAGCACTTTAAATTAAATACTTTAATCCCTCAGTACAATAATTACAAATGAAATCATCTGGAGAATCAAGCCTACTACATTCAGAATGTGCCCAAGCAGCACAGACAGTACATCTGTACCACAATTCTTTGTTTCTAGCAAATTCTCCTCAGATGATGCAGGTATTATTAGCATTGCTTGCATCTACGCCATCGTCTTCATTATCATCTGATTCTTGTTGAGCCCCATTACCCCTTCATGACATTTTATGTTTTTAATCTTGACTAGACACAAAGGGATAAAGGGAAATCTTTTCTTCATATGTATTTTAATAGTTGAGGGAATAGTTAGCATTAATATATATTATTGAAACAATAAATTTTATACAAGAGTACTTACAGTCGAACCAATGATAGTGTTCCAATTAGAAGAAAGATGCACAAAACTGTTTTTTTTTTCTCACACAATCAAGTATATGCACAGAACAGCCACCATATTCAGAATTCGAAGTTTGCTCTGCAGCTGCTAGATGCAAGCATTTGTTGGGATTGAAAATTCTGAACCGTTTAGCCAAAAACCAGGTGGGCCCCATTACCCGCTGGGTCTCATTCTCCCACTTTTCTCTACTTTATGAAAAAAGTAATACTGCTGTCAGATTACAGACTATAATCTCAGTCAATCTTCTTGGCAGCATTTATTAGTGCTATTTGAAAACAGGTACTTTTGTAAATTTTAATCTTACTTTTCTGGAAGACCAAACTAAGAATCGAAGTTTACTATATGATAGTCCATCGGCTTATTTATCACCTATTTTTAATACATTGCAATAGTATTATTTATTTATTTAATATTTATATTACAGGCCTTGTCATCAGGCTTCTCCAAAAAACACTATTCACCAGGAAACCACAAGCAAAACGAACAATAAAGTAAAAACTTAATCACTAAACCAAAAGATTATTCCGCTAAGGGTGCGACTATGCAGTCGCAAACGAGTGAATTTTCCCACCGAGCGAGAATACGTGGCGAGAAGAAGCGATGACGTTTCACGCTCTCGTTTATTATGACCACACAGACGAGAGAGAGAAACAGAGAGCGTGAAACGTCATCACCTCTTCTCGCCACATATTCTCGCTCGCTCGCGTCTGAATAATCGCACTCTAAGCATTAAGTGTTACACGTTTCACAAGTAGAAATTTTAAATTAATTATGATATCCTTCTATACTGTACATGTTGCTCATTTTGTAAAATATAAAAATATCTATGTAGTTTTTCAGTATATAGTTTTAATAGGCCTATATAGGTTTAATATATAGTCTCTCTATATAGTTTTTTTTTTTAATCGGCAAGATATGTCGATTAAAAAATAAGACAAATTTTCTGCCTATTTTACGAAGTAAGCTAATTTTAAATTGCCTAATTCACGAAATTGCCATTTTAGATTTTCTAATAAGATGGCGACATTTATTTTTCTCATTGAATTATGGCTTATAAAATATTGAGAGATTTAGTATAGCATTTTCTTAATTAAAGACCAATTAATGTATTTTATACTTCGTAATGATGCTCATTACGTACTGTACAGTACATGCTATATTAAATTCTAGATTAGGGATTAAGCATGTATAATAAAAATGATAAGTACTTACAGCAAAATCTTCAAAATTATAAATTGTAAAACAACAGTAAACGAAAAAGAAAGATAACGTATGCTTTCCAAAATACATAGAGTATGTTCATAAATTTAAGCTTACTACAAAACTAGGCTAGTATAGTTTTGCGGAAATGGCAATTTTGTGAATTAGGCAGAAATATTGTATAGACAATAAAAATAAAATTTTGAGGATTCCTATGCAACAAATATATAGGGGTTCGCAAATATATTTTGAATTTTAGGTCTCAGTGGTTAGGAAACAGTTGACTTAGAGTTAAATTTACAAAGATATTCTGATAATGTTTTAGCTTTTCTAAATATGAAAAATACTCACCTACTAATTCTGTTTCTCGTAAATGTATAAAAAAAGCATTGGCTACATATGGATATATAGTACTGTTGAAAGAAAAATCGTATTTTCAAATTACCCTCTAACATCTTATAAATCATAATGAATCTTTATATATTAAAAAAAATCATAGAATTTATAATACCCTTCATCCTCTAGAGCTTTAGATAGGTTTCCCATATAGAAAAAATCAATAAACATTGACTTCTTTGCCTCAAAAGTATTCTGAATATAAATATCTGTGACATTTATCTGGAAAAAATTTGTTCATTTTAATAAATGATAATTATAACTGTATCCGTGTAAAAGTGTAAGAATCAAAACTATAATATACATTACTAATATTAATAAAGAATAAATTATGCGGCTAATTTTATTTAGTCACAAAACAACTTTTTTATTTATCGGATGGCCGAGCAGTTAAGGTGGAAGTTTACCGCTCTGGGGAGCCGGGATTAAATCCGGATAATTCGAAAAGCCCTAGGAATTTTTCGGGAGTGATCCGCCTGGATATGTCAGGACCCATCCCTCAGTCCCTTTGAGAGTATGGCCGAACCCATAATAGGAATGACGAAAATAGGCCCTTAAAATTCTTTTTGCCCTGTGGGCACAGAATTTAAAAAAAATCTCTCGGATTCGAATTACTTTTTTCTTAAATTCTTTTTTCATAGTGTTATTTTTATCCATTATAAATATTACTAATTTGCAAATAAAATAATCGAGTAGGCCAACATTATTAATGAATATGATGCAAGACGATTCAAAATGCCCATGGAAATTAATTACATTCATATCAAATTTTATCTGGAATTACTAACGAGACAAGAGATAATGACAATACTCAACCAATCATACAGAAATACTTTAAAGATTTTGTTAAAATCCTGTCGTCGACATTATATGTGATGTCTCCAAGCCTACCACGTAAGAGTTATATCGAGGTTTGTATTTTTTATTTAAGAATTTAAGTTGTCTTGTATGTTGGGCAAGAGCTACTAGGCTATGGCACCACGTGGTTTTTCGATAGACATATGATAAAACGTGGTTAATAGTTACATATATATATTATTTGTTTTATACGCGAGAAATTGCCTTTCGGGAGGTCTTTTTAAGGGTAACTGGCCCCTGTTCAGGCGTTACAGACGTGGATAAAATCAGGAAAACTCTACGTGGTCAGCCCGTTCTGGAAAGGCGCAAGAATCCTCAGTGTTCAGGGAACGGAATCGCTTGGTGGGCCGAATTTAAGTTATTTTAATGGTAAAGACCCTCAGTCCGCATGAAGTTTCCGAGAACTTTAAAAGGCTGTGTCGAGGCTTTCTATCAATCACATACAGGGTTTCGATGTAGCCTGTTAAAAATTTTACAAATTCACGTTGATTGTGGGCATTTATCTTGAAAATAACGTCTATCGGACCAGATATGGAACATCTGTATATCATATACATAACATACCAAAATAGAAATGATTTTACAACAATTCAAAATGAAGAAATACATAAACTAAAAACATAATAATAGCAAATACTAATAATTCATACTTACCGAATCAAATAACTTATTTAAAAATGTCTCATTTAGCAATACATCGTCATATCCAATTTCATATCCCATATGTTTAATCTACATTTAAATATATTATTATCAATTACATTCATATAATTAGCTAATTCTATTTTTATAATTTGCAATAATAAAACACGCAAATAAAATACCAGCCTTAATTTTAGTTCTAATAACATTTTACATGTGTTTTGTACTTATGCAATTTGCTTTTATCTATTGTTTTTTTATTCATTTTTAAAGTCCATTTGCGAAATAGACATATGAACGCAAAACGAAAAAGTTGGAAAATATAATAATTTTAAAAGGAAAATAAACTAATAAAACAGAAATAATATTTTCAAATTTCTGGTCAAGTTCACAATAAAAGTGTATAGCCCACCTTAATTACAATCATATATGCACACAAGCTTTAATTACTGTAGTTATGAAAAATCATTAAAAAATCCACAAAATATACGCAAAATATTTATAAAAAGAGTGATACTATACGTGTTTGAGATAACCTGGATCTGAATAAAGAAAATACGTGAAAATTATCGGTTAAGATACCTTTAAGCTTCTTTTCAAACCCATCGCAAAAAGATGAAGTCAAGTGGGGGAATTTCAATCAGCTTGTATCTGAAAAGTTGATAGTTCGTGCATTACCTGCTCTATGCTGGTCTGTAGCGGGAGGCACATTTAACACTTGCATAAAGTTAGAACATAATAAAAGAATTATAAAACTGGTATAACAATTTTTTTTACGTTTAGTAAACTTACAGAAAGAAAAACTGTAAGGAAAGTATATTATTATTTACTATGAGGTAACCTATAAACTATGCAATCAATAATAATTGTCACAATGCATAAAAGCATGGATTCTTCTGATTAGTTACAGCTTAGTCGGAAATTAATACGAGACTTTTGTCTATCCTTGGAATCGAGTAAAAAATTCCTCAAATTATAACCGTAAAACTGATTGAGATATGCAACCTTACACTCTCGTCTATGAGACATTTTGTCTGCTTTTTATATTAGTGTATACCGGTACTGTATTCCACAATCTACTTGTAAAAGAAACTCCAAAAATTTGTAATAATTTGTTTTCAAATTTTGTCACTCTGGAAAATTTTCTGCGGACGCCCATGCCAGATACTGTACGCTATATAGTTTCAGATATAAGTATATCTAGAGACAACTACAAGGAAAAAAGTTGACTACTTATTCTAGTGTTTCTGAATAATCTCTTTATATTGGACTTTATTCTCATTTTTATTTTTATTTTGTTAAAAGTTATTTTGTAAATTCGGGAAATTGATTAAAATATATTTAAGAAAGTATATTTAAATATAATTAAAAAAAACTTTTAAAAAGAAAAGTCACTTTAAAATTATGAATATAATAAAATTACTCTGATCTTTTCAACAGTCCCCCCCTTTTTTTATAACGTTATAAGTGAAATTTATAAGTCCACTTATCCAGTCTTCTACTTGTAAGTTAAATAAGCTATCTTCTATCATTTTCCAATTAATTGAATGGTGCATACTTTTTACATCTAGACTCATTAATTTATGATTTTGTGTCTTTTTAAATTTGCTTATTTTATTTACTACTTGGTCTGCATTCTTTGTTCTTTATGCATTCTTTAAATATTTATTCTAATTCTTTATAGAATTAGAATAAATATTTAATTTACTTTTTAAAAACTGTTCTAAATTATATAGTTGTATACCTGAAATCCGCTAATGGTCTATAAATATATTTTAATCGATCTCACTAATTTACAAATTAACTTTTAACAAAAGGAAAATAAAAATGGGAATAAAGTTTAATACTTATTCTAGATTTTTTGAAGATCATATTTTTGAAATTTATAATTTAAATTTAAAAATATACCATACTTTGAATCTAGTGAAGTTCCTACTATCATCATCCAACCACTTTTCTTTGGCGAAAGTCTCATCCGCGATATTCATTATCTCTTTCGCATAGTTTTCTACCTAAAACGAATAATAAAAAAAATTGTGCTATATTACTATAAAATATCAAGTTTATTTTAGTGGTATCCCACCCTATTATATAAACTAAAGTATATCGGTTTAATTTTGTTGACACTCTTAACACTTTTAATGAAATCTTTACAATATATTTGATATTCATAAAGCCACATAAAATAATTACATAATAAATGCAGTATTTTAATTAGTAAGATATAAGAAATTGCTGGATTTAAAAGATTTCATATTTCTTAAATTAATAAATATGCTGTTAACAAAATAATTCATTTATTACAAATAAGCTATCTAATTAAATCAGGTCTATTTTCAATCAGATTACAAATAATATAATATTTAAGATTTTCATATTATACGTCTTCAATTGGAGACCTGTCTCGAGATTTCTTAAAAAAATTCTTCACGATCTCAATATCTGAAAACCAAAATTAAAACTGATGCTTATTAACTTTATCTGTTTATAGATACATAGCCAAACGATTGCCTTAAATACTCGGGCTAAGCCCGAGTATTATAGGCAAGATAGGTGTACCCTAAAGAGATTTGTACTGTGTGCCAGTGTATAACTACATATTCTAACGTCACAAAAACCGAGAGCAAGAATCGGCAGTGCTACATCCGAATGCTTTCTACTTCGGACAGAGAAGGTAAAATATAATGTAGAAATAGACCACGGAACAGGGGCTTTCTGTCATAGCTTTTCGCACTCAAATAACGTAGATTCTGAAAATTAGTCAGAAAAACTTATGAGTCTCCACAAATAAGGCAAATGCTAATCGCTCGCGTTCAGCCTCTCTTATGTGTGTTACTATAATACCATGTTACTAAAAATAACTAAATGTGCTCATGTGGGCCGGACACTTATGTTATCTACAGAACCCTAAGAGGTTTATCAGAAGAAACTATCAGATACACCCGAGTTGTCCAATAGGAAAACTATTAAGCTAATGATAAATATTAAAATTAAAACTACATTAAAATTTTAGTTATTCTTAGGCCCGGCAGCTCCGGGTATTTCTGATAGTACGATACATACAATACAAGAATATTTTCAGTTTTTTCTTGTGAAAATGATCATCATGCAAATTAGTGACATTTGTTTTCGGATTCTTCTACTACCCTTTGCATATAATTTATCATTTCTTGGATATAGAACATTTTGTATATGAGAAAAAATTGTTATTTCGTTTATTATTAAGGCGATGATTTCACAAATCAATCTAGACCATTGTTTATTATCCTAGGGCAGGGTAGCGCTCTATAGTAAACCTCAGCCACAGGTGTAATGTTAAAGCGCCAACTCCAAGACCAATAAACCGATATGGATGAAATTTAAAACACTTAATGTCCACGATGAGTATTATGAACGTCTTAAATTTTGAATAAGTTCGTTGAATCGTTTTAGACTTACGCAATAGACATTTTGTCGCTTATTTGACGAGATTTACGAGAGACAATACGAACCCAAGCCACTGAAGAATCTAGAAGGTGTCTGCATATGCTTAATAGCTCTTTCGAAGGCTGACTTTTGTAGTCCTTTTGAAGGTTTTGAAGGAAGATTTTAAAATATTGAGTATTTATAAAATAACAGCTCATTTTTTAAATTTTAACATATTATTGGTCAATCAGCTATCACGTAACATGACGATAATCTCTTAATTAACACTATTCTAATAATTCAAAAATAGAATATTTATAAAATAATGTCCCAGTTTACCATCCCGACTGTTATATATACAAAACAAGAGAAAGTATTGGAATTCTGTCAAATTTGACCCTTCGAGTTTTGAGACCTTTTGTCTACCACTGTATATAGATATAGATTTCTGTCTATTTAGATGATATAATGTTTGTCTCTTTTTTCCTTAGCCTTTTGATCGATCTGCACCAAATTTTTCATACTTATTCTCTGAGACCTCGAGGAAAATCTGCAGGCTATGACGTGACTGTCAGAAAAATATAGAATTATCATAAAAATTATTCCATTATTAAGTTATTGATGACTGAAAAAATACCTAAAATCTCACAAAAAACTGGCGAATCAAGGTTAAAAATGTAAAGCTCAGCGAAAGCATCTAAATAAAAGGAAACTTTAGAAAGTTGTGTTTAGAAAGTTTACAAAGTTGTGAAATACTGGAAGCAGATTTGACAGCAAGACTCGACATGTGAACAAAGTGCACATTACGCAGACAGAACGTTTTGGATAAAGCATCTCACCGCAATAATAAGTCGGAAAAATAAGCATCGTCACAGAAAAAGGCTTCGAGCTGTACTTTGTGAGTTAAAGTCGTTAAGCTTACATTAATTTGGCTGAACGTTACACACCTTTGACCAATATCAGCAAGAAACGTGTGAGGCACAAAGTAAAGCTCAAACTTTTTTCTGTAACGATACTTTACTTTCCGATTTATTATTATGATGACATTGCTTCATCCAAAACTTCCTGTAGTTGCAGTCTGTGTAATGCGCATTTTATTCACATGTTGAGTCTTGCTGTCAAATCTGCTTCCAGTATTCTTGTGTCACAACTTCAAAAGTTTGCTTTATTTAGATGATTTTGCTGAGCTTTACTTTTTCGACCTGGTTTCACTAGTTTTTTTTTTTTATGGGATACTAGTATAATTCGATAATGTTTTCAATGCTCGTTGTCCTATTGTAGTAACTTTATCCATAAGAAAATTTCTGAATTAATTAGTATTTAATTTAAAAATAATTTATCAAAAGTTTACTTCACTTTAAAAAAAGACTACTAAATGAAAGTTACCTATAATTGATTTTTCATTATTAAACTTTAACTACAATTTAAAATTTAAATAAATTTTAGATCTTAACGTTTGAACATATTTTAAAACTTTACCTTTGCTATTTTCTCATTAATATTATCGTAGTCATATTTTAGCTGTAGACTTTGTAAGCCAACAGCGACTATAAGTGGCATGTTTTCAATGCAATATTCCCATTTCATCGAAGTTCTCATTGAAACATTTTTCTTGGAAGAAACTTGAAATATGTTTTCAATAACACTTGCGACTATTTCATTTTCTTCAGATAAATGACTTAGCAAAGCATTCCAAATAATTAAGTTATACATATCCCTAATTGGAAAGAATTGTATAAGTTTAATGCAATATAAATTTATTATGTCATTGAATATAAAAAAATTTAAAAAACAATTCATTTTATTTACTTTAGAAAATGCTTTGCAGTTTTATAACTTTTTATAGGCCTATTATTGGAAGCTGCATTATATTTACTGAGTTCTAAATAAAACATAACTATTATTTCGCTTATTAAATAAAGAAGAACTAGAAAGTCAAAAGAACAACGAAGTTTTTTTTTTCTCTGATAGTAGGTTTAATTACACTTTAGACCAACCAGTGTTTAAATCACTAGTCTACTATTTCAATCCGTCCAATATCTGATAACATAGCGTTTTCCGAGTTTTCTTCATGTCTATAACATATATATATAGGGATCATTTTTCCATAGAAAGTCTTCATGGGAAGCAACTTAACCTTAACAGACTGCCCTGATAATAGATTTTCTTATTCTAAACTATAACTACTCTATTTTAGACTTTCTATTGTAGTCAACCAGTTAGTGGCAATAATTAATTTTTGATGAATTGCGTACAAAATAATATATAAGTTATCTGGAAGATACACGGCAATAATAATGCAATCACTATTATTTCACTTTTAAAGTCTTGTAATTTAATTCTGTGATATTCGGTGTCGATTTCTTTTTCCCGAAACACCTACAGTAAGTTTGAATATCTTGTTCGAAAGATAGTGTTTTCTTAATTAGTATGCAAAACTTCAAGTTTTTCTGTAAAGAGAGTACTAAAATATAAGCAGTAGAAAAGTGCAAAAATCACTAAACAGCTTTATTTTTTTTCTTTTCTACATTCAACACAGCAGACGCTCGTAGAGAAAAAGTATTCGGGCCTAGAAAGCTCAAATTTTAAACCGAAGCCTTTCTCGTTATCAGTGAGATGCCGACGAAACAGGTTCAATAGGCCAAAGTTCACGAGGTTCCCTGTAGAGCTATTTTATTTTCCTGGCTTAATTTTACGCTTGTAAGAATAAAATTGTATTGAAACGAATGATTTTTATTCTGGCTTCTGTTATTTGTTATTCTGGATAACATATCCAGAATAACAAAAGCTGAAATTTATGCGAATTAGAACTCCTTATAACGATTTTACTAACAGCGTATTGAAAGTGTTCCGTCTGCGATTTTCGCGTCGCGGAGATTACAGTATGTCAACGTCTTATGTCTTGATGTAATAACGCAATTATTAACCAAAATAAAATTGATATTGAAAGAAAGATATCTGACAAGTGAGAGGTGAAAAAGTATGACAATTTGGATGACGGTCAAAGTTTTTTCTCAGGAATTTTTGTTTTGGTAAAGATAAGCTTGGCGTTTCGAAGAGATACCCACAAGATTCTTATCTGTATTAATTCGCTTTGAAACATCATCAATTGTCATAATTTTTTTGTTTTTTTTGTTTAATTTTTCAATTGTCATAATTAATTTGAAACAATATCAATTGTCATAATTTTTTACATCTCAGATGTTTTCGTTTGGATCTTTATATCTTTATAAAATATATATATCTCTAACAAAATCTATTCTATTTATGTATAAAAGGTATCTTAATCATACAGGCTTGCATTAGAATGAAAACATGTAAAAAGAATTTGTGCGAATTCAGTTTCATTTCAGAGTGACTGACATTTAAAGTAAACCAATTACGAAATAAGATGTAGAGTACACTAAATAGTACCCTGCGGGTTTCTGAGCTTTAAATGAAGTATATGAATAGATAGAATCTATTATACAAGATCAGACTGATGGAATAAGATAAAGCAATACATGGTCGACTGCCAAGGAAAGTGACTTCTATAACTTTCTATGGAAAAATAGGCCTAAGTAGATGATGGATACATTAAGAAAATCCAAAAAACTTCACTTAGCTAGCTCATTGGAGAGGCGCGAACTGCGACCAATCAATGTTTAGTAATTTTGTCTACTCATCCATTAGTGGACGAATTTTTTTAAACGTACTGTAACATTAATAAGATAGTTCCAAGAGAGCAACCTTACAATTATTTTTTAAGTAGCACTCAAGTTATATTTTAAAACAGTCAATACTATACAAATACTGGAACTATTACTACAACTATGAAATGGTTTTTCATAGTAATATTTACAGTTGTTAGTAATAACCAATATTATCGAACTAGACAATTCTACGAATAGTACAATCCAATAATTTATATATAAATTGCCACTTATGTTTATCCCAAATAAGAGTAAAAGTTCTGATAGACTACTATAACCAGACGCATTATGATTTTAAAAAACTCGACGAAAGGACTTGGTGCGTAAAAAGAAAATAGATCAATAATAATGTATGATGCATGAAGAGTGATACTGTTTGTTTCGACATTGTAAATGTATTCATTGAAAAAAATATTTTAAATTTTATTGTATAAATTTTTTAAATATAGCAACTGACCAAAATAAATTATATGTAATATTAAAACATACCTTCGATCGTTTTCTTTTATGAATGAGCAAATATCCTTAATATAATCCATGCTCTGTACTTTCACTAGAGTAGTATCACTATAATTATCTGGACGACCTGAGTATTTATATAGATTTTTAAAGAAAGTTGTCCATCTAAACTAAATAAATATATACTAGAATAATTATTAAGTAATTATTAACATGTTTATTATTTTAATTTTAAATACCTGGTTACAATCAGAATCAGTTTCTAATTGTGAAATAGTTAGCTTTGTAAAATTATCTTTCCTTTCCTTCTGTGTTATCTGAAATATTTAGGAAAAATATCTAACATTCTACAACTTGTTAAATATAAAACAACGATAAATAAACGACAAGTCAAAGAAACAGAACAAATTAAGCAACTGAAAAAGGTAAGATGATAAAAAGGAATACATCAAGTACATAGTTTATTTCAGTAAAGAATTTTTCTTTTTAATAATATGACGTTTTATGCTGCTATTGCACTTTGATCGACATTTATTGACTAGGATGCTAGTCCGTTTTTCCTTAGTATAAAGCGCAGTTTCATCTAAAATAAATTTTAGACAGATCATATAAAACGACGGCCGCATAGCCGAGCGGTTAAGTGGAAGTGATCCAATTTGGGAAATCCGCAATCGAATCCGGACGAATATGTTAATATTCCAGTAACATTGTGCAGATGGACCGTCTGGATATGTTGGGTCTCGCCCCCCACTACCCGACGTTTCCAGTATAGGCCTAGCCGAATCAAAAGAGGATTGTTAAAAAACACTGCGCTCTTAGTGCCCACAGAGAAAAACGAGTTAAGAAAAAAACGTATAGTTTACACGATGTTACATCTTTTGGAGTAATTAATTTAATTCATTCTCTTCTTTCTCTAGTAATCTGGTTCTTAACGTTAACACTTTATTCTGTTTGACCTACGTTATTCCAGTTCTTTAATTTGGATACAGTATAAATGATGAAGGATTTCAGTTTTGTTAAACACTAGTTGATGATAATGAAAGTATCTCTACGCTGTCTAGAAAAATATTTACCTGTGTAATTCAACCAAATATATTATGGTAATATTGTAAAACCTGTAAAAAATGAAAACTAAAACTCTCTATTATGACACGTTTGGCGCTGAAAATAAAGTAAATGCAAATTTCCTTTCAGTAAGCACACGTCTTGCTGTTCAATTCTGGGTATATAATTTTCTACAATTGTTGAATGTTATTCTTTTATCAGCTACAATACTTGTTGAAATGAGCGTTTCTTGTGAAGTTGTTTATGAAAACAAAATCAATTCAGAGGCTGCACTTCGAGAATTCTGCCATCAAAGAATTTACACCGAGGATTATTGACTCCATAACTTCTTAAGAGAATGATTAATAAATTCGAGGAAATCGGATGACTGAAAATTTACCCGGTCAAAGGTACCACCATATTACTTCCCAACTCGTTAAAGATGTTATTACAGCAGTTATTGAACACTCAGTAAACAATGTTGTCCTAAGGAATGATGACCTAATTCATATAAACCATAAAGATTACTGAAAATTTACATACGATTCCTAGTCCGGATGGCTCACGATAGCACATCTGGCTAATGTAATGTTCTTTGAAAGAGAAACAAATCTAAGTGAAAAATCTTAGTTGTATAAATTCAGTGTTTTATATTTTATAGATTTTCAGTAATTATATGTTTTATTATTGCTAATAAAGCATTTCAGTAATTAAATAAAAATTTTATTAGTTTACTTATCTATCTATCAAGTGTTAACGTTATAGAAATTATAATCATACTTACATCGCTTAAAGATATTTGTAAATCAATCATTTTTTCAATAAGTTTTTCCTTATTGTTTTCTTTCAACTTAAGTACAGAAAATACGATCTGGGACAAAAGCATATACCGATTCTTAACTTTAAGCAAATCTTCTTCATTTGATGTATTCAATGATTTATAATTTCCAATGAAAGTATAACCTTTATCGATCTGAAAAATAATTTATCATTTTATTAAAGCTTTTCAGATACTCTACCAATCTGAAATAAGAAAATAAAAATTAATTAAAATAATTTATCGAACGCTTCGTTTATCAACTGTAGTTAATCAATCTAATAATAAATATTTCATAATCATAAAATTTAATGACGGTTAAAAAGACATTAACTCTGTTATAGAGGTTTTATATTAATTAACTTTTTAGCAATTTATCCTTATACATTTGAATTATTACATTATTTATTATAAATTAACACAAATTAATATCTAAACAATTGTATTACAATTTAATTAAATTTTAAGAAAAAATAATTTAATACAATTATATTTTTTTATTGTAACATCGAATTAAGTTCTGTTTCAGAGTGAAATTTTACACAAAGTATCAATAACATTTCCATCCGCCTCCATAAATACATTAGATACTTAAATGATATTTTTGAGCAAATCTGATAAAAAAATGTTTTCATTCGAAGTATGCTAAGAGCTTAATTAATTGATTTGCAATAATTTTTATGGCTTAATTCACTCTTAATAGCTAAACTAGGTATTTTTAATGTATAACAACTTAGTTTACTATGAATGAAGAAAGATTCCCAAAATATTTTATTTTTTATTACATAATTTATATTTATTGTAATTAAATATATTAGCAATCATAACTTACTTTATATGTAATTAAAAATTTGAGGAATTGTGTCTGTATTGTATCAGTTAAAGGAGTGTGCTTACTTTATCAGCAATAGTGGAAAAGCCTAAATTTTTTATTTCTTTGCGATTGTTTTCTTTAACGAGAGTGACACTACGTTTTAAAAGTATTGCTAATAATAAGTTGTTTAATTATTAAAAATAAGATCTAATTTAGGCAATTGAAATAATTGTCTCAAATTAATTTGATCTGTTGAGTGAAAGCAACGGGAGACGAGGACAATTTGCCAATGGAGTTCTTCTCTGAAGGACTTTCTGTAAGAAACTGGGTTAAATAGAGACTTATATAAGTGTAAAAGACACATTTGGAAAACCTAGAAAACTCTACTCGTTAAATCGTTTAATAACCTCAGTTAATGTCTGTTAATTTTGATATAATTCTTCATAATTTTACAAAAATGTCATACATAAATATAACATAAATTGTAATAATATTATACAAGATATAATAAAATATTGAAACATAACATTACCTTAATAAACTTTAAAAAATAACCTTTATATACAGAATAGATAGAAAAAAACGACCACTCGTAGATACTGATTTTTGCCATTAATTCTTCCAATGTAAACGGTTCTTGATTAACAAGATTCCACTCTTTGAGTTCCAACTCTTTCAGAAAATATTCAAATGATTCTTGTACAGAAGAACCTTAAAAAAATAATTGTTTACGTATTTGTTTTATTAAGATTAATCGTTAATTAATTACTTACTTCTGTTCAAGCAAGACTGATAGTACATTTTCAACTTTTTAACAAATTCAGGTTCATTTTTTTCTTCTGATTTTTCTAATACCTCTTAAAAAATCAACAGCTAATAAATATTTACAATTTCAACAAATATTTACAAAGTATTCATCTAAAATTACAGAATTACCTTTAGCCAAAGAATTCATATATCCATTTAAATGTTCATAATTGCTTGAACTAGCCCATTGTCTTCTGTATTTCATAAAATTTCCACATGCAAAATTATAGAAATTTTCACAGGGATCAATAGTAAAATCTAACAGTTGCAATATTCTACCCGCTAAAATTTATAAAATTGATTGTTATAAATTATTTTGTTAAAAATATGTAATTATTAATTTTTTCATAAATTGTAATCCAAACCTTCTTCTTTGCAAATTGGCGTTAGACAAACCGATCCTCTACGATCATATTTCACTATTGAACATATTTGAAAATATTATTTAAATTTATTAAAAGTTTGTTATGATTCATTTTAATAAATACGTTTAGGTCATTTTAAGAAAAAAGACATATGCACAGAATGGTGCATTTATAATATCAATTGCAAATATCTCCTGAAATATACATAAAAATTAATAAACAATTTAAAATTATACAATAACGAGTCTTTCGAGGTCCTTTCTCACACCTTAGAAAAATAACAGTCTTACGGTGAAGTTTACCTTTAATTACAGGCTACTTATCCGCCTTACTATGCATAACGTTACAAGACTTCCTTCCGGTGACGGCACAAATAAAAAATATAATATACATTCGATAAAATTGCCAAGACAATTAACTTGGGGTGTGAGAAAGAGCATCGAAAGACTTGTTATTGTATAATCGTAAATTGTTTATTA
Source organism: Centruroides vittatus (assembly GCF_030686945.1). NCBI lineage: Eukaryota > Metazoa > Arthropoda > Arachnida > Scorpiones > Buthidae > Centruroides > Centruroides vittatus. The sequence continues at coordinate 1,123,479 of NW_027122652.1, read as the reverse complement.
ATTTTACATTTATTGTCCTGGCCATTTTATCAATGGTATAGATGTTACTGGCAAAACCCGATTTTACGCCAAACTAGTTTAGAATTATTATTCAAGTATATTAATGGTTAAAATAAAATTAAAAGACAATCAATTAGATGAACAATATTTATTCAAACATACTCTACTTAATTACAAAAACCGGGTTAATGTTACCCTACGTATCGAAGGTGGCGGCTCGTCTCCGAGTCCAGCAATCAGAAGACAGGGACACAGTGGGGACGCGCGTTCTAACTTAACGTAACCTAACCTATTCTTCTCAACGTCGGATGTGGTAGCTGTATATACGTAATGTGAATGTATGTCTCTTCAATCCGAATAAATAAATCCGGTAGCTGTGAGGAAGTCTACTTGATTTATTTATTCGAATTAAAGAGACATACACTCACACTAACTTATTCTAATAAATTAACATAATTATTAAGTAAACTATGTTTAAATAAATATTGTTTATCTAATTGATTGCCTTTTAATTTTATTTTAACCATTAGTATACTTGAATAATAATTCTAAACTAGTTTGGCCTGACACGCTTACGCCAAACTAGTTTGGCGTAAAATCGGGTTTTGCCGGTAATATATACATTAAATTAAAAATGTGTCTTTCATGAAAGGTTATTATTTTAGAAGGGTCTATTAAACCAGATAGAAATTAAGTCATTCCCTCCTCCCTTGTGGGTTTGCGGGAGTAATATTCGATTTTCAAATGAAACCACATATTCAATCATTTGGGAAGACATTAACATTTATCATTCAATTTCTAGCACATGGTACCGCATTTGACTGAAAGAAAATGATAAATGTCTTTCTTTTTAAATTCTCTTTTAATCTCGTTCAATAAACTTTTTTATTTCTATTACCTTTTTTTTTTAACAGGGAAATTCTCAAAATTTAGTTACCTCTCCCCCGTCTATAAGATAGAATGGTGGAGTACTTTCTATGTGGTCATCCAACATAATAAGTTTTCATATAATATCTCTTGAAATATACAGTAAATTGAAAAAGTTTCAATTTAATGTATATTTCAAGAGATATTTGCAAATGACAAAATAAATGGACCACCATATATATGTTGCACACATATTCTGAAATTTGCCATTGTAAGAAGTGTCTAGTCATTTCATGAATTGCAGTAAACATTTATTTGAAAATCTGTCTAGTTTTTCTGGTCACTTCCAGATATGATAACCTCGTTTCTGCAGATGTTGACACGGGTGTATTTTTCAATATCTGTTTAATGAAACTAGGTGCTTCATGTAATGTGTAATGGGATATTATCATATGGCGAAAAAACAAAACAGCTAAATATTTTCGCACTTCCGTATGTAGAACTGTGTACAGTTTTTAAGGAACTCCTTTCCTGTTGTATACAGTAATGTAAGTTCTTATACCCTTTCCCTTTACTTATGCGTACAATATTTCACAAACCCCATGATATTGAAAAAATGACTTTAAAAAGTTCTGCAAATATTCTGATAGTTTATTCACGTAACTAGTATGTAGGCTTATAAGAACAAAATCGTATGCCATCAATACCATTACAAAACGTCTACGTAGACAATGCTTCGATTCCCTCTCTCCCCTTCGTATACAGTGATAAACTTTTCTCAATCTTCCTCCCTTCTTTCTACTGTAACACAATTACTAGATGCTCCTGTTGATACGTTTTAAATTGTGAATTATTTGATAAAAATACTCTTTTATAAAAAGAAAACATATCAATTAGAGCAAAATAATTTTATTAAATAATCGTTTTTTGCGTACGTAATAACATAACAAAAATATATATTTAGAAGTAAAATTTAATAATCTTTAATAATTGTTAAATATAAATGAAAGAAAAAAGCGACTTAAAATTACGATTATTTTTCATTTGATAAGAACGCTTTAAATAATATTTCATAATGAAGAAACGAAAATGAATGCTGTATGTTTAATGCATTACTGAAAAATCTAGCAACGAGTTGCTTAACTTTCCCGGCAACATTTAAAACTGTGTGTGATGCCATCTGTTGTAATATTTTATCGTTAAAAACATTTATATTTTTAATTCTTATAAAATGGCATAAAGCTTAATTTTAAGGGTAGGAGTGACTTTTATAAAAAAAATTGTACATTCTAATAAAGAGTAAAATCATCATTAAGTCCGACCCTACTTGAGATATGACGATCCCACTTTATCTCCCCATATTGTCAACCTTTAACCACTAAAATTTAACAGAATCAATCCGTTTAATACTCAAACCTCCATGCAAAATTTCAGAAATTTTCGACAAAAAGCACAGAAGTTATTGAACTTCAAACAGGGTAAACAAAGTCGTGCCTCCCCACACACAAACATACATACAGAAAAAAAACCCGTTTTTTCCGTTTTCATGACGTTTCAAGGTCCCCAGAATCCAAAAATCTATAAAGATCATGAAGAAGATCAAAAATCATCTTTTGACCGATCGCCATATTTTTTTTTCTTTTTTTTGTTGTTGTTATATTTAACAGAGCCCAAAAAGGAAAATCGAACGGCATAATTGTGTTTAGGTCTATTCTGTTTTTATTTATAGTAAGTATAGTTGTAACCATAAGAGAATGTGCTAAATCCTCAAACATTGCATTGTATATAATATTGGCAATAATGCAACATAACTATTTTCTAACGTTGTTAATGTGATTCGCTCTAAATAGACAGGACAGAATTTAGTGCGATACATGGAATCAGCTACAACTCTGGGAATCAAGTATGCAATCCGGGTTTGAAAATTCCTAGATATTATTTACGGGCGGTTTATTCATTTCTGTTGAACCCTATACCTGAGCATCCGGCTGTATTTATTGTGAGCTAGGTGAATCCAAAATAAATTAGAAGAAAAGCTTTATAAGTGCTCACAGAGCGAAAAGAGCCAAGCATACAAAAACACAAAAATCTTAAAATATGTAAAAATGGCCATTGAGGAGATACATCCAGAAATCTGCATGTTATTTGCGAAAACATTCAGCTGTTTTGTTTTACGCCATGTAATAATAATCTGTTATACATTACATGAAATGTCTAGTTGAAACTAGACATTTCATGTAACGTATAATAGATTAGGCAAGTTCTAAAATATGCATGTCAGCATGTGCAGAAACAAGGTTAACATTTCTACAAGTGACAGAAAACGACAGATTCTAAAACAAATGTACTAGAGCTTCAAGAAATGACGAGGCACTTCTTACAATGGAAAACTTTAGTATGCGGCTGAAACATATATAAATATAATAGTATTTAAAATATAAATAATAAAATATATTCATTACAATAATTCAAATTTTAAAAAATTAACGAAAATAAGGAAACGTAATTTCATTAATAACAAGACTTACTTTTAACATGAACAAATAGGCCAATAAAAATAAGAAATAAAATGAAAAATGCAATGACAATTACGACAAGATATCTCTCCAATGACGTCCTCCTTTTCCATATTTCACATTTTCTATCGAAAATATTTTAAATATAAATACCGTTGTCATAATTTAAAAATAGTTTTTTAAATAACACCTATGAATGATCTAATGTTGATTCTATTCATAAGCTATACAAAATACAGATATTATCATAATTACTGTGTATATTTTAGCAATATAGTTAATATACTATATTAATTACAATAAATTTAAATATCGTGTCGTTCAAAAATACAAACAAAAGTTTTATTTACCTAGGCTATTCCATGAACAATAGGAAGCAACGTTTTCCTGGAAATTACGTCAAACAAATGCAAGTATAATTACGCTCTTAGTATTCAAACAGCTGATAGCATGATTTAGAATGCATGTTTTGATTTTGTACTTGATATAACAATAGTTTGTCGCTACACCAGTTAATGCATGACAAAATTCTAACTCTCGAGGTCAATAATTAGTGTTGAGATTTATAAATAAACAATAAAAATGAAACAGCAACATTTCAGAATACAATTATCTGGGTATTGAATATTTAAAGTCTGCTGTTTTGATAAATAAATGAATGCAGTTTATTTTGAGATAACAACATTTTAAAAATACAAGTGGAGACATATTTAATGATCAAGTGTTTTTTTCTCTTTTCATTAAGATAGCACCACTTAATACAACACTTGCTTCCTTCCACATGGAGGTCCGTTAATTAACGTTTATTATATTCTTTCTTGCCTGTGTTTGTATGCCAGTTTATTTACCACATGGTCTGACCGCATTGAGAAAAAAGATAAATTAGAACCTTAACTTTGGAAATTATATTTTCTACGGTTAATGAGCAGACATCTTATTATAATAATCGATTTTCTAAGATTGCCAATAGTACTATTTTCTGGAGAGAGTTGACTAACTTACGAATAAAGTTTATCAAAAGAAATGTCACGACAATTAAAATTTTAGTTGACGATAACCAATACAATTTGAAACTTAACTTTATTGAAAACATGAAGAAACACAATGCTTTGATAAATTTTCTTAGTGGAAGAAAGTCCATTACATTTTTCTATGCATTTATACCGGGAAAACGATCGTTCAATATCACAAGACGTTGCTAATGAAAAAGAAACAATTTCACTAGGAGAGAAATTGCAATTTCTTTGTTAGCTTTTCAATTTCACCAGAGATATGAGATATTTTGATATCGCCGCATTAACAAGGTTTGCCGATTGTTGGAAGAGTATTTTCTCCTCGAGATTTTGTAATAGTCGGCAGAAAAAATGAGAAGTTAATCGTTAAATTTTATACTGTATAGTCTGTTTGTGGTCAGTTAATTACCTTTATATTTATTCTTTCTTCATTTGGTCTTAAATAATAACTTGATGACTATTGTTTTATAACCGACAGTCAACTAAAGAAATTATTTATATTAATCAACTTCACAAGTTTCTCTATTAAACCAAGGTCATGCGCTCGTTTCGCTTTCTGTATACATCATTATGAATAGTCTGTGTTAATTTAATTTAATTTGTACTTTTAAGAAACATTAATAAAAAAAAATCAACTCAAATTTTAAATTCAAATGATAAAATTTCATTTAAGCTTCTTACTAGCGTGGAAAAGGACGTGACTCCGGAGTGAGAGATGCGATCATCCTCCTATAATTAAATTGAATTTTTTTTCGCTGGAATTTGAACCAATTTAACTATTGAAAGCGGAAATTTTTCCTCAAAAATTTCGTCAAGTCCGGCACTCACACTTAAAAGCAAATGTGTACATCTGAAAAGTAACCGAAGGAACTCCATTTATGTAGGTAGATATCTGCAGTGGTGATATTCAGCGGGTTCGCACAGGTGCGGCCGAACCAGTTGTTAAAATTTTCAGTTTTTCCGAACGCCTTCGCCCGAACCCTTTGGTAAAATTTTCAGTTTCCTGAACCTTGTTAAGCACACGGAACATTTCTCAGTGGTTTTGTTTTTTTTAAGATATATATTAAAATTTACGTATTATACTCTGTAATACTACTGAACTAGAGCCCTATACCCCGTTCGCACCGAGCATTTCAATCTAGATTGTGAGCAAGGTCGGGGACTATGTCTTGGTGCGATCTCTCTCGACTGTTTCAATCTCGACCGAAACGAGGTTTAATCGCTATCGATTCAAGAGAGTTCTTGAAACTAGATCCAGTCATAAGAGAGATCCCACAATCTCACGCGCGCGAGATAATACAAGATGGCTGTGGAACACGTGTCGGGAAAGGACAGCGAAATAAAAAGGATATTGTATTTCGAGAGACGATGACATCTGTCTATTATCAGCAGTGCCATTCGAAGTGAAAAATTTCTCTGCCTAAAAAAAAAAATAATAATAAATAAAAAAGGTCGACAGCACTAATATTTTATTGTTACCTGTTCTTCGCCCAGGGTTCGTTACGTTCCAAATACGCAATACGCCGCTGATTATTAGATATATCGCAAGAAAAGATATGGTATTTATTTCTAGCCAAAACTTCCATTTCGTTTGTCGGTGATTGTCAGGAAAAAATTTTCTGCCAGTGAACCCTTTGTTAACTATTTCGAATATCACCACTGGATATCTGGTAACATAAGACTAATTCTTACTTTTAAATAATGGTACGGTAGGATTAATACTAAAACAACGAACACATAAAAGTACTATAAGGCTGACTTAGGCCTATTTATAAAAGTTTTGTTTCATATGAAAGAAGTAAATTCGCTCCTTTGAGTTGTTTCGGATAACATAAGAGTATTATTATAAGTAACGAACGATCAAAACAGTATAAACAAAGCATGTACGCACTACCTGAACTGCACGAATCGAAACCGAAACCGAAAATATTAGAAAATAAGCTTAAAAGGTCCACCAGGTGAAAAAGGGATTGGTTGACCTTGTACAGAGCCCACAAGAAACCATTCCAGAGAAATGGCACGGTAAAAACACCTGTCTCCTGCGTTTTCCTTTTTTAATATAAAAGTAGTATATAGCCTATGTCCATCTGTAATAAATAAGCTTTCCGACAGCGGAAGAACTTTAAAAATCGATTCACTATATTAAGAGATTATGTCTACCAAATAAACAAACAAATAAATATTTTCGCTTTACACACTATAAGTATAGATATAGATAGATAGATATAGGTATACTGTAGTGTAGATATAGATGAATAACTACCGTCCAGATATATTCGGATTACGACAAATTTTTAAATTAAAATCTGCTCTAAGCACTCGAAATCTCCGATTAAATATTCAAAGAGAGAGAGAAATAATAGAGACACACCAATTTTTAGTCCGAAGTTAGCAATGTTAGTGTAGACTTTTATGATTAGTAGAATACAGATCACAGTCCACAGATTTAAACTATAATTCTGACTGGCTACTCATGACATATTCCGATGATTCTTCCTTTATATATAGGTAATGATTCTTCGCCTTTACAAACAGACGTTTACATTTTAATTAACTAAAGCTCTCGAGGCTTTTAATCCTTCTGTAAACTTTGATAAAACAGTTATAATATGTTTACATTATATACTGGATTTGCTCGAGCTAAATGTTTGATAAATGAAACAAATCATTTAGCTCAAGCAAATCCAGTTTATATTAATTTTTTTAAATGCCAGGACAATAGATCTCGACACAATTATTTAACCGACACTTGACATTGTCAAATTATACGAATAAAATGTTTGGAAACTTGGCCGTACAAGAGGTATGATTTGGCTTCACTCTAGTTTTGTCTCTTCCCGTATTATCCATACAGCTTTACTTTTTGCGAATTTTTAGTTTATAGTTGATTACTGCTTAACTGTTTGGTGCACTTCTACACCAACTCTCTTCTAAAAAGTAATAAATGCACTGAATAAAGTACAAAGGAATTCAAAATATTAATAATTATTCAGTAGATGATATTTTATTTCGGAATTATAAATATTTTAAAATAAATGAAAGCCTCTGTCATAAGGTTTTTATCTTAATTTATATGTTTTGCATATTGAACTTTTTCTATTGTTTATATGTTGTAATTTTTATATTTCGCCTTTTATATGCACTGAAATTTTACTTATTTTCGAGTATTTTTGATTACGTATCGTTTGTTTATTTGTCAACTAGGCTTTTATTGTTTAATTAGGACAGTAACATGTCTAGTCCGTCTGAAATTTACGGTAACAATAGAAAAGCTTGTTTGTTATTTGTTTTACGTATGAAACGTTCTTGTTTATTTTAATAGTAAATAAAATAAGTTTATGAAAGTTTGCTAGAATATATAATTAAAGTATTACTTAATTTAAAAATGCATATGACAAAAATAGCAATACATGTTAAAGTGTCTGAAAGTTCATATATTTACTGAGGAAAGTACGTTTTAAAGGAGTATATAGAGTATTTAGTAATAAGTTATGTTAAATAATTTAACGACGGTTACAATTTACTGCAATAACCTTGTGGAGAATTAAGAATAAGCATTCTAATTGCTCACAAGATGAAATTATAAAAGAATGTTTTCTTTTCATATACAATTGGTTTACTAAAACAAGTTGAAAAGACTTACTTTATAAGTTTTGCTTTAATATTTAAAAAGTTTTACTTTATATAATAACAGAACTTAAATTTATACCGTTCTTATATAAAATAAAACTTTAAAAGCTTCAAATCAATACTAATTTGATTCTTTTAAATTCAACTAAAAAGGCATTGTGTCATGTTATAAAATACGTTCCTACACAGTTAAATGCTCTTTCATTATTTAACAAACATTTAATTTTTTAATTGAGTTTATGAAATAATAAATTAATTATAATAAGAATTAACGTAGTTTCTAAACATATACATAAAAACGAATTAATTTATATATTTGTAGTAGAAACATATAAAAATGAAATAGTTATTTTTAAGTCTGTTACAAAGATATAAAGAAATTTGTTATTATTGTACGGTTTATAAACTACCTCAATATTTATTATGATTAATTAGTATTATAATCAAGTGCCGACTTTTTCGCGAGTGACATTCTGAATATTTTAGAAATTAGATGAAATTATTTTACTTGGGAATTTCGAAAAATTATAATTGTGAATAATTTATTAACTGAATTTCTCAAACGTCGATAACTGTGGAAGAATCAAAATATTACCACGACTTGTTTCTGAAGTGTTTCTTTTTGATCACGTCAAACAGATTGTGATTCTTCTCTTATTGTTGGACGGCAAAACTTTCAGTTACGATGGCTGAGAATATATTTCTACTAATTATTGATAACAACATAAGATAATAAAAGTCTTTTGGATTCATGTACTTGTTAAATGCTTCAAATCTCAAATTTCAGAAGAAAAGTTAATTTTAAATACAAGCAAAACCAGACAACAATTATCTCGTGCTATTTGAGAGAATGGATCTGTGTACCCAAACGAATAAAACTTATAAGAATTAAGCTTTTTTTTTCATTGTTATGAATTTATTTTCTATTGTTTTTATAAATTCTAGGTTATTTATTTTTATATAAAATTTGAAAGGAAATATTTCATTATAAATTGTAGAATAAGCAAAAAATAAAAATTAAAATGTAAAATTTATAGAACAATTTCATAAACATTTTAAAATTATTGAAATATCAGAAAATTTTAAATAATTGAGAGATAAATTATATAAGCTTACATAGAAAGCATTATACGAGATAATGTGTAACTGAGCCAATATGTAATATTAAGATGTATCCGTAAAATAATACTCACGTTTTATTTACATTATCCTCTTTAGGTTTGTTATTTTCCATCGCTTAATTTGTTTCGTATAAATTATAAAAATCTAAAAATTATTATTATTATTATTTTGCTTTAATTATTCAGAACAGTTTTACTGGTCACTCCTCAATATCAGGTCTCTCCACATTAACATATTATTTTGCTTCTCTTCTTTACGAATCTACTTTTAATAATGAAATTAAGACAGTAACTATCTCAATTATGTCGGCCTTGAGTCGATGGAAGAAAAAGATCGCTTTCTTCTGTGTTAATACAATTAATATTATTTACATTTTTAAAAATATGTCTTAAAATAATTTTATTCTCCGAGTTAATTTGAATTTTCTAATTTTAAAGAAAACACAATTTATACAACTTATTTAAAAGTTATATAAAAACATTTATTTAGCTTCTTTTAAAGGAAAAAGATATTGTTTATCTGTCTTATTTAATCTGTACTTTATATTTTTAATAAAGTACTACCAAAAAGTCATTATGGGAATTTTATTAATACAGATATTGAGGTATTTATGTTATGAGAAACCCCGAATACGATTTGATTTTATGTTAATATGATATTTGTGCATCGTTCTGTGAGTAGATATTTTACTTATCGTAATTGAAAAGAATTTATAAAATGAAACGAATAATTATGTAATTGTAATGATATTTATTGATTTTCCAAACAATACATTAAGAAATGAGGGAATTATTTATTTTGTTACGCTTCGCATTCTATTCCCACGCCTTCCACGCATGCAGCTAATTCAATTGACATGGTTGACAGTTTAAACTGAATGTTTAAAAATATTGTTAAGGTCTAAATTATTGTCAATAGATTTTATCCTGCCTACCGAATACATCATTAGGGTGTTTTACTATCAATTGCGTTTGTTTATTTGTAATTGTACACATCTATTATGCTCTGATCAGACTTGCAAAGATATGTTGAACATTCAGATCCTCTAACTCACAATAAATTACGAATACACAGTATATATTCGTAATTATTGTAAGATATATATATATACATTGGAACTATATATAATATATATATATCGTTCAGAATTTACTCGTATAACGTACTTAATCGTTCCAGGTGCACGTCTGTTCAGTGAAACGTTCGTCATACGAAACGCATTTTCTCATAGAAATACATGTTAAAACATCTAATTCGTTCCGCAGCATAAAATAACCGTACTGTATCATAAAAAATGAACATGAGGTGCGTTCTCTTTTTCCTCCGCGTAACTCTGCGCGAGCGACATCCGTTAAAAAATTCCTGCAGAACGCGTTCCTAAATTCCGGTGGGAGTGCGCGTCGTTGAACGGCAAAAAAGGCCGCTTGTAGCAGTAGTTTACGGTGGAAAGCAACATGGCGTCCTCCATGGCTCAGATAGTTTCGTTTCCGGGTCCATTATGTGGTTTTATGAATGAGAATTTAGAAGTTATGAAAGTGCGAGTTAGCGCACGCGGGGATATAAGCGTCTTTACGATTTTTTTTTTTCGAGACTATGTTGAATGCTCTTTCAACAAATAATCCATTTTATGGTTAAATTTTACAATTGGGGCCCTTCTTTTGCATTTTAAAGCTTATTTCAGAATTATAGATTTCTCCATCACGATACTATCGATAGTGCGGGCGCTGCCATCTTTCTTTCTTTCACCGTCGTTCCTAAATGCTTACAAACAGCAGCGCACTCCCATAGTAGCGGAGACGCAGAGCGACTGCTATTAAAGAACGGACCCATGGAGCAGTCACCAATTATGCCGGAAAGTCCGTTGTTCGCAGCGTCCGTTATTCGAGGCTTACGTTATACGAGGTACAGTACCACTGTATATATGTTACCGGCAAAACCCGATTTTACGCCAAACTAATTTTGCCTAGGCCAAACTAGTTTGGCGTAAGCGTGTCAGGCCAAACTAGTTTAGAATTATTATTCAAGTATATTAATTCTTAAATATATTAATGGTTAATTTAAGTTCATCATAAAACACAAATAAGTTCATTTTTAATTTTAGTTTGATTTTAAAAGTTACTTTTATTATTTCGTTTGAATTTTTTAAAATATTTTCGAAAGAACCTTTAAAAGTGCATGGCTTAATAAAAAATAAATAAAAACTGATAAGTACTGATTAGCTTATTTTTATTTTATAGTTTTGTACAAGTGTTGTGTCACTTCTAATCAATACCGTTTTTGGTTAATGTTACCCTAGGTATCGAAGATGGCGGCTAGACTCCGATTCCAGCGATCAGAAGACAGGGAACAGTGGGGACGCACGTTTTAACCTAACCTAACTTATTCTAATAATTTGGTTGCTAATAATTATGGTAATTTATTAGAATAGGTTAGGTTAGGTTAGAACGTGCGTCCCCACTGTTCCCTGTCTTCTGATTGCTGGACTCGGAGACGAGCCGCCACCTTCGATACGTAGGGTAACATTAACCCCGTTTTTTATAATTGAGTAGAATATGTTTGAATAAATATTGTTCATCTAATTGATTGCCTTTTAATTTTATTTTAACCATTAATATACTTGAATAATAATTCTAAACTAATTTGGCTTAGGCAAAACTAGTTTGGCGTAAAATCGGGTTTTGCCGGTAACATATATATATATTAATTATATATTAATAAATAAATCGACTTCCCCTCCTGAAAAAAACGAAGGATAGTGACACGTGCGGATTGAATTCATTTTTTCGGGAGAAGGTGATGACTTATCAGTGTCGAGTAAACCGGAGTTTTTTAACATTAATGCCTATATAAGTCGGCCGGGACCACAGAAAACTGACTACTTAATTGATGGTGTCGACTTATATAATACAGTCGAGTCCGCATAAAATTACAATATCAGATATTCCACAAGTAACCCATGCTGTTAAATTGTTTCAAAATTTTGATATATGCATATATTTTAATGGAACCCAATTAGATAACAAAAACTTTAAATGGCTGTTAGGATTTAAAAAAAAGTTAATCGATGGACTAAATTTGAGGCATTATTGAGTGATTTATAAGGATATAACAAAACAGAAGTAAAAATGAAAGATAAACTGCATAAATAATCTCAGAATGTTTAAGCACCGAGAGTGAGGATTCTTTTAAATTTTCAAATACAAAACTATCATTTCTCTGTGAACAGATAAATTTGTTTAGTTCGAAACAACCAAGATACAGTTCTGAGACTTTAATATGGGCTTCCATGTTATTTTCTATTCTCCAACTGCATACAGGCTCATTAGAAATAGTAATTATTACATACATCCTATCGAAGGAGTTTTACTACTTGCATTACTAATAATATTGATCCAAATACTGAACATATTACATATCTTAAAGAAAAAGTTCGATGCCTTAACTCAAAAGATGAAATAGTTATACTACAATTAGATGAAATACGTGTAAACCCGAGTCATTATACAAAGGTGGTAGAATTTATGAATTAACAGTAAATGAAAAAAATGTCAGAAGCTAAATGTGTTTTGGCAATACTAGTGGCATCATTATTTTCTAGAGAAAAAGATATTATTGCATTATATCCAGTTTGCAATCTTAAAGCTGAGCAGTTGTTGGAATTAACAAAACAAGTGTTGAAAGTTGTAGCGAGCATTGGTTATCAAGTTGTTTCCATGATTGCCGATAACAACAGAATAAATTGTAAAATGTTTACTCTTTTTTGTGGTGGTGAATTAAAAGTATCTGTGAAGAATCATTTCTCAGAGGAATTGATTTTCCTACTATTTGATTCTGTGCACTTATTAAAATCAATTCGAAATAATTGGCTGAATCAACACCATACTAACCAGACATTTTTTTTATCCCGACACACAAAAGAAAACAAAATGTGTTGCTAGTTTGTTTCATCTAAAAGAAATACTAAGAGCAGAAGGCAAAATTGTGAAGTTTGCACCATTTTTGTCTCTAAAGGTTTTATATCCTTTATCAATAGAAACGCAAAATGTTTCGTATGCAGTGATAAAAAAAAGTAGCTGCAGCTCTGCAGGAATTTGCACAAAATGCAGATTATATACAGACAAAAGATTTTATTGAAAGAATTGCAACATGGTGGAATGTAATGAATGTAAAACATTCAGAGAAGGGAAAGCGATTAAGGGATCTTTACTGCGGATCAATATATACTAAAAATGATGAGCAAATTAAATTTCTGAATTGTTTTATAGAATTTTTAGATGCATGGGAGAAATTTAACTTGAAACAACATGGAAGATTGTCAGATGAAACTCATTTTGCTTTAAGACATACAACTTATGCTATGATTCATCTTATTCAATATTTGTTTGAAAAATTTTCATCGAAGTTTGTACTTTCGGGAAAGTTTCAAACAGAAAATCTTGAAGGTAGATTTGAACAATATCGCCAAATGTTTGGTGGTGGTTATCATATTAGTGTTTTGCAGGTTTTAGAATGTGAAAAAAATTAAAAATTTTAAGTTTACTGAAATTGAAATCTGAGAGAATGGGGAATTTCCATATTAAAGATTTAATGTCAGCTTAAGTAGAAAATTATATGCAAGATTTCTTTAAATCACAGATGGATATTTGTTTCGAATGTTTTGTTGATGTTCCTATTGAATGTGAAATGATAACAGTTCCTTTGTCTATCATTAAAATTTTAGTTTTTATTGCTGGTTATGATGTTCGTAAATTATTACAGATTTCATGTGTAAAGTAAATCAGTAATATCCTGTTTAGATAAAGAATTATAATTTGACATTTTACACCCTGAACTTATAAATTATATTAAGGAAATTGATAGAGGTCTTTCATATCCATCTGATTTATTTCTCTCTTTAACTGTTGAATTATATAAGCTTTTTCAATGTTTATTACAAGCTAAGTATGAAGATCAATTTCTACAGTGAAAAACACAAGAAGAATTATTTATTAAACTTTCATTTGAAAGAATTGAACTAATTGATTTAGTATCTGTCAGTGTTCCATGTATCTGTGGAACAATGCCATATTTTCTTTTGGAAAATTTTTTAAATATAATTTCAAATATATTTTTAAATAATTATTGTCAAGCAAGAACAGCAGCTTTGAAAGATATGCCTGGAAGAAAAAGGAAATTAGAAACTTACAATAAATCTGTAAATTAATTACTTTAAATACTTTACCTACACATTTCCACTCACTTGCACTTATTCTCATAATAATAATAATAAATATTTATATATTGAGTTAGATTTCCCTGTTTATTTTATATATAAGTTTTTGTAAATACATTTACAGAAGTAATATGTAATAATAAATATGGATTTTTAGAATGAATTACTATTCTTTGTAAGATAAATTTTTACCACCAAATTTCTTTGAAACATAAATTTATTTCAAACAAATTTGTTTTTTCGTTATAGAAAAAAATTCCTATCATCTCAATAAGGCATTCTAAAAAGCTTTCATGACTTTCTGATGAATAGTTTTTGTTGTAGCCAGCTGGAAAATGTCAAGTTTAATTTGGGTAAGGTGACCAGATTTTAACATTGGAAAGCGAGACAAAATTCACGGAGAGGGGGAGGGGTTGTCTTGTTAAAAAAATTGTTCTAGAGCAACAAAATTTCATCATAAAAAACGCATAAATTGTATTGTATTTTTTAAAATTTCAGCATATGTAAAATTTGCAAATATAATAAATATATATACTACGAGCTAACCCGGCCACGCGTTGTTGTGGCTCAAAATGTATCTATTATAAATGTATAACACTTCTCCCGTGGGGGAAATTTCAAAAAATCCCTTCTTAGTGTACTGTACATTCTCTTGACGTACCCTATTAAAACACAATCAAAAACGCATCTAAAATAGTATAATAAAAGCCGAGTTCTTCACAGTAAGCCTTAATCCTGTCCCTCTCCCCCTAGTGGGGGGAATTTCGACATGTATATTATATAAAAACACGTGCGTATTCGAATGCAACGTGGTGTCAAAATTTCAAAGGAATCGGTAGGAACAGACGAACGTTATATTTTATTTATATAGATAGATAGAAAATGATCTGCTTTAGTCCATTCTCACAGAAAAGCATAATGCCTCACAGAAAAGCAAACTTAGGTCGTCGGAAGTTAGCGCCATCTGTTGAACATAAAAGCCTTAATCCATATATAAATATATTTTTGAAAGGGGGGAAATGATGGTCTTCACATATGCCAGAAACCTTCGCGGGAATGTATTAAACAACTTCCCGAAGTTTCATGGCAATTGGATAAATGGTGTGGTAATGCATGAAGGACAAACACACAGACAGCCAGACAAACAGACATACATTCGTTTTTATATATATAGATTATAAATTTTTAAAAACTCTTTATTCTTTTACATATTTCTCATTTGAGTGAATTTTTTTTTAAATAAATGGCTGTCGTCGTTTAAAATGTCATAAAATTTTTCACATGAATTTGTTAAATTATATTTTACACATAATATTGCTTTTATAGTCTCAACACTTAATTGTGATTTGTCGGATGTCCACACTTTATTCACGTTAGAAAAAACGCGTTCAGTCCGGGCATTTGTTCCTGGTAAGAAACAGTTTGTATTCCACAATTTTTAATGCGTTATTGTATGGAACATAGTTTGTTTCAAATGATGAAATATTTCTAGCCATTTGTTCTCTGTTGAGATTTTTGCTGATGCCCAAGATTTAACCTTTTCCTTATTAATATATTTTTTTAATAATGATACTTCATTAAAAAGATCATTTTCGGAAATATTGCTATCTGGAGAATGTTGACTAATGCGATTGAATTATTTTTGCACATCTTCCCAATTAAGTTGTCGTTTTGAATGACCCAATGAAAATGTTCGATATCGTTGTAATGTCCCAGCAAAGAATGCCCGTTGTTCTCACATACAGCCCTCAGGGTCACATTCCTCTCTTTTGTTCAAAAGGGATTAGTCACCAGAAGGGTTGGGAAAGAAATTTCTACAAGAGAGAAAATATATATCTAATACTAGCTGACCCGGCCACGCGTTGTTGTGGCTCAAAATGTATCTATTATAAATGTATAACACTTCCCCCGTGGGGGGAATTTCAAAAAATCCCTTCTTAGTGTACATTCTCTTGACGTACCCTATTAAAACGCAATCAAAAACGCATCTAAAATAGTATAATAAAAGCCGAGTTCTTCACAGTAAGCCTTAATCCCGTCACTTTTCCCGCTGGGGAATATCGAAAAATCCCTTTTTAGTGTATATTCTGTTGACGCAATTAAAAACGCAAAAAAACCGCATGTAAAATAGTATAATAGAAGCCGAGTTCTTCACGGTAAGACTTAATCCCGCCCATCTCCCCCCAGTATGGAGAATTTCGACATGTATATTATATAGAAACACGTGCGTATTCGAATGCAACGTTGTGTCAAAATTTCAAAGGAATCGGTAGGAACAAACAAACGTTATATTTTATTTATATAGATAGATAGAAAATGATCTGCTTCAGTCAATTTTCACAGAAAAGCAGAATGCCTTACAGAAAAGCAAACTTAGGTCGTCGGAAGGTAGCGCCATCTGTTGGATATAAAAGCCTTAATCCATATATAAATATATTTTTGAAAGGGGGGAAATGGTGTAGGGGTATGAAAAATAGATAGTAGCCGATTCTTAGACCTACTGAGTATGCATATCAAATTTGGTAAAAATCGGTAAAGCCGTTTCGGAGGAGTACGGTAACAAAAATTGTGACAGGAGAATTATATATATAAGATGGCGTACAGCCACAATACGAAACGATCTTTACCGAATCTTATACATAAGACGCAAGTTTATGACACATAATTGACAAAAATTTAATCCTTCCAAAAAGTCGGGACTTTTTTAAAACGCCGCGGGATGCGGGACAAATTATTAAAAATCGGGACTGTCTCGTCAAAAGCGGAACGTCTGGTCACCTTAAATTTGGGACCACCTGCATTTTATTAACGATATAGTAATGTATGTATACATTTTAAAAATTTAATGCTTTATAAAACAGTAAGTAGAAATTTAATTGTATGAATTTTATTCTTCTTAAGTAAAAACCACTATAACTATCCAATAATATTCCAAAAAATTTTAATATTGCCGTTAATTAAATAAATATTTAGACTTATAAACAAATAAAAATAGCCTAATTAAAATATATCATAGAATAATATATTTTTAATGTGTGAAACTTTATGTCCTTTTATCCAAATAATGGGCATTTATTTTCAGGATTCATGAAGCTGTTCTTAGGACATTTAAACGCTTTTGAGAAGTCCGGGAAATTCCTTAAAGGACCAATAGATCTAAAAATACATCTAATTAATATATTTGATATGAAACAAATAATTTAAAGATAATTAATATAAAAATTGTTACGGAAAATATTTATTTTAAATATTAGTAATTAAATGAAAATATTTAAATTTAAATATTGTCAAATGTTTAAAAGTTAACTTTTAAACAATATAATTATATTATAAATCAATATATTTTATTTTTATATGCCTTAGTATATCATTAGTTAATGTATTGCTTTAAGCTAGCGGTGTCCAACATTTTTGTTTCACTGGGCCACATTGGAAGAAGTCATGGAGTTATGGGCCACAAGTATATATAATATGCTTGTGGCCCAATCCTGAAATAATATGTTACAAGTATATTTAAGGATTAACATATCTAGATTATAGTAATAAGTATTAAAACTTTATCACGAAGAAGGATATTTTAAAAAATTACTTCTACAGACACTTTCAATTTTTACTTAGAAATAGATAAATTCATTTATTATAAAAGAGATAAAAAAATTAATTTGAGAAACACAAATGTTTGTTTTATTTGTGTCTGTAATTAATAAAAAACGACGAAACACCATTTTAAAGTGCATTTTTATTCGACTAATATATTTATAATTCGACTAATATTTTTGTAAATAATATGTAACCCAAAAAGTAGCCAATGCACCAAATCGTATTTTTTACGCCAAACTGAAATGAAGGGTAACCAAATTTGGCGCAAAGTAGCCAAATCTTACAATACTGGAAGGAATACTAAATAAAGCTGAAGTTGGGACTTAAAGGATTATAGACCCAAATGCAGGGAAAAGAGAGGAAAAACAAAACATAAAGAAGGTTGGAAAATTAATATTTGTCAATATTTGCATAAACGAAGATCTATTTAACCTTTCTCACTACTTTTTATCTTTTGGCCTTTCTCTCTTTTTCCTTAATTTGAGACCTATAATCCTTTGAGTCACAACTCCTGCTTTATTTAGTATTCCTTCCTCATTCACACATTTCCAAATATTTGAAAATATTTCTTTTCCACTCAAAAATAAAATATGTATAAAGGTTTAAGCTTTGTGAAACTTCTTTGTTGAATTTATGCCGTTGAAATAAATAAATAATAAAAAAATTTAAAAATTTTTCGGTTTTGTTTACACGTTTATTGGGCCGCATTGGAACTTGCCTTGGGCCGCGGGTTGGACACCCCTGCTTTAAGCATATAGTTATTGGGTAATTTATTCAGAAGCATGAGCAGAGACAGAGCTTAATCTTAGTTGGCACAACATAAAGGTCGGGGGTCAGAATTGAGATCACTGATCTCAGAAGCTTTACGAGAAATGTCGCTCTAAAAATCACGAGTAACTATAATTAATTATCTATTGTTTTTATATCTATAAACAATAAATGCATTACGCTCAAAATCAATAATTTACTCTGTCAATGTTAAGGGAATGACTTCTATGCTACGCCATATTCCGAAATAATATTGTTAATATTGTCAGTTTACTTTCGAATACGTGTCACTGTAATACGTTGTCGGATATTGTGTTTCATCCTCTTCTACATCACATCATCAGCTCAGAATCGATGATGTCATAGCATGCGTTTATGCTGTGTCCTAACTCGTGCTGTTTAATCACGATTTGTATTTTACGAAATGTATCGCTATCTTTGCTGTTATTACGATATCCGTCACAATCAAACGTATACCTCTTATGTCCTACCTCTCCCCTATGAGGTTTGCATCTTCTGTTACCGCAGTCCTAGGCGCTATTAGGTACAGTATATAGACGAAATATGCTACAATTATCTTATTCTTTTATATATAATAAATTTATCGGTTTTAAGAATATTGGGATCGAACCATTTCATCTCACTACAATGTATTTACATATACATTCAAGAAATTTTTCCCCGTTTCTTTGACTTTTTGAGGAGTCTCAAAACGCCGAAATTTGAAAAACCCGGAGAATCAAATAATAATTTTCGTTGTTATATACATAAGAACTGGAAAAAGTAACAATTAGTAATAAGACTTGTAACAGTCAGCTTTTGTTGTTTGTTACCTTTCTCTAGTTTATCTACATTTTCTGAGAATACAAAGAATGCGCTATTGCATAAAGAAACGACTCAGTTTGTAAAAAGTACGTCTATTCAAAATACTATCCATGTTGTTGTCTTTAGTACTTGATAGTTCCGCATATTCAATTTCGTATAGTACCTAATATCAACAAGCATCTAATGTTATACAGTGGGTGATCGGTTAACGAACAAATCGGATAACGAACACTTTCGTGAAAGATTTTTATGATCGGACAACGAACACTTCTGTGAACAAACATAAAAAGAAGCGACAGAAAATAACGAATACCATTTGATTCTCTTTTGTCTTCAGGTAACAATTCGAAAACTTTCGGAGTGCGGGAAACGTCAACATCGACGCTCAACCCAATATATACTGATCGGATAGTATTTCACCGAACTTTGAAACTCTCCCTTGTAATTCCAGCCTTTTATTTTTCTGACAGAAACAATTTTTTGTAGTATTTCCAAGACTGTCGGGCGGGCATTCGTTAAGTTTTGTGTCGGTTTTTCTTTTCGAAAGGTGAGAGTATAATAGCAAAGGAGTACAAAAATCACATCTGAGAAATAAAGAACACTGAAAAGCTCATAATGGAACCTGCAACGGATCTTACGACAGAACGCCACGAACTCAAATGAAGAACACCAAGAAACTCTGCGAGATATGTTTTCTTCTGAAAAACAGGATTATCCGATATCTGCTATTACAGATCTTTTGACAAAGTGGGAGGATGTCAGAACAACCGTCTTAGAATGGCATCCAAACCAGGTTGAGGTTAATAAGTTTGGGGATCTCTACAATTACAATGCTATTAATTACTTCCGAAAAATCCTGAAGAAGAGAGAAAAAACAATCGACATTAGACAGATTCTTTAACTCCAAAAAAAAAAAAAAAAAAAAAAAAATGGAAAAACACATGACTAATAAAAATGCAACACTATGTATATATGTATTTTTATTACATATAAATAAACGTGATAAGAAAGTATATATATTTTTTATGTTTTGGATTCTCCAGAACGAATTAATCAAATTCCCATAAAAACCTATGGTAAATCGATAATCGGTTAACGAACAATTCGGATAACGAACAAAGTCTTGAAACGGATTATGTTCGTTAACCGATCACCCACTGTACTTGGAATCATGATGTTGTTCATAGATATGTGTGCATTGATGCGTACATCTGTAAGTTTCGAAATTTACGGATGAGAGAATCATCCAAATGCATATGCTAGTTTTATTATATTACACAAAACAGTATATTTATCTTTAATTTTATTCTCAAAATAACAATTCTCCTCAGAAACAAATCCTGCTTTTCGAAAACAGTTTCTGATATCTCTGACGTAACACACCTCTATCTAGTACTTAACAATATCAGAGCATCCAATAAATTGATAGAAAAGGAATGTTTATGATAAAAACAATGAATTGCTCGACGAACCAGATATTTTAGATAATACGCCTTCATGCATGTAATGACCATATAGTATTAGGATAGCTATTGTGTTTGGGAAAGAAATAATATCACCCAAAGGCTAAACTATCTTGGTGCTGCTTTTTTTTTCTTTTTTTGTCTGAAGGCTACCTTGTTTGAGCAGAAAAATTCAAGTCTGGTAGCTTTTAGTCTTGTGACAGGACAAGAAACATATCAGTTGTTTACAAGTGAACATTCGTTTTTGCCTTGCTGATTAAACATCTGATCCAACTACTTCGTCCGTTTTGTAAAAATATCCGTTGTCTTTTCGCTAAATAGAGGTAAATTCTGATAACAGAGAACTGCACTCATTAATGTCAAATGATTACCTTTAGCTAAAGCATTTGCC
Organism: Centruroides vittatus; assembly: GCF_030686945.1. NCBI lineage: Eukaryota > Metazoa > Arthropoda > Arachnida > Scorpiones > Buthidae > Centruroides > Centruroides vittatus. The sequence continues at coordinate 1,102,072 of NW_027122652.1, read as the reverse complement.
GAAGTGCTTTCATGTGGCGAGCACATATGTACAATACAGTACAATCAATCGATTATTTGCCGAGCATAGGTTGGTTTGGGAATGACGAATATTGTTCTGAGATGTAGAAAATAGACAGTTCTCTAACAATAAATTAAGCCGTTGCTTTAGAGTAATGAATGGTTCATATCTGTTAATGAAAAATAAGTAAACCAGATTGGCTTATAATATAAGCCAAATATATAAGCCTTATATATTTCCCTGTTCGTATCCCACTTTTAACATTCAGCTTTATTTTGCTTTAACATGATCTAAACGACGCCACTAATGAATCTTTTTTTTTCTTTTTCTTTTTCTTTAGCGACAAAATATTTCCCATCTCAATTACCGTTTCATTAGACCCTTTCATTTTGAAAATAATGACCAAAATCAGGAAAATACACGAATGTGAACACAAATGTGTGCGTGGACAGCATGAATGTGTGGAGGAAAATATTCGTCCGCTTTGATTCGGCACAATTTACCGACAAGGAGTAGGAAATGGCGAATAAAGAATATTCGTCACTGCACTACTCGGTGCTAGTGAAATGTTTGCTAGACATTCGGTGAATACCAGATATGTGGAGGCGCCTTTAAAAAAGTTTAGCTAATTAGTCAATCAGGAATAGAGGTAAGTTTTTCGACTCATTCATGTTGTGTACCATTTAATTAAACAATCACTCTTTTCTTACTGTACCTCCCATCTCTCATCTTTGACGATTCTTTCACGATGTGTAAGATGGAACAGCGTTAAAAAAATTTACGTTTTATTAGAATGTGCCGCATAATGCAATTTTTTATAAGCCAGAGAGTAATATTCACAAAGAAAAAAAATTCATCTCTGGTTATCACATTTGCATTTGTTTTCCCAGAATAATTGTTTGCTTTACTTTAATATATTTGTGCAATTATTTGCAGTTTTATTTTTAAATTTCACCGGAATTCTTTCAAAAATTCAATTGTTTTTCCTTCTGAAAACACATTTCTTTTGTGTATAATTGTAAAATTTCAGATCAAAATTACTTATTAAATTATCTTTTAAATACTAATAAAGAATTTAAATAAAAATATGCAAACTGTTAAGCAATCATCGAATATAACTTAATTTATTATAAAACTTTTGTTGTTTATAAACAGATTGGAATGGATTTGTCTTTTCAATGTCTATCTGTCAATAAATACCACATGTCTAATAATGTAATAACCCAATATATGTATTGGGTTATGCCATTATTAGACATCTGGTATTTATTGACAAATAATAATATTATCTTAGAAATATTAATAAATAAATATTGCTTTATATAAATGAAGCTTATCAAAAAGTTGAAATTAATTGAAATGTTAAATTATTTCTCACCTGTATATTCCAGGACTATGAGAAGGAGAACTGAATTTTTTTTTCATGTCATATACTTTTTCACATTCCATCTATTAGCAAAAAAATGTCTAAATGAATATACAAGTGCACACACACACACACACACACACACACACACACACACACACACACAAAAATACTTTAAGACTAAAACATAATTTTTTTTGTTAATATAATTAGTTATAAAACATCTGCATATATAACTAAACTAAATAGTATATATATACTATATACTGTACACTCTGTCTAGTGTTTGTTAGTTTGTTAAATTTTTACCAGCTTCAGTTGTGTAAAGCAAATTTAAAATAAAACAAAACAAAAACAAAAAAAGACGTTTCTATTTATTGCAGCAAGTGGAAGAGTTTTGACATTATCCTTTTAATATATCATATCTACGAGACAATGCTCATGTAAGAATTTGTCAAAATCAACACTGGATTGGCAAAAGTGTAAAACACTAATATTATGAAATAGCCACCAAGAAGTCCCGAATCCAACAGAAAATTTATGGGAAATAATGAGTAGAGATGTTTGTAGAGAAGGCAGGCAGTTTCAAACAGTCGATAAATTAAAATAAGCTATTATTAATATAATATAATAACGAAAGTTTATTTGATTGATTGTTTGTGGCTTTATTTGTTGTCTTTCTTTCTCAACAGAGGGCGGCACATCATAAGACATTGTAATATTTGTTATTTATGATTACTTTTATTTTTATTGCTATGTTGTTATATATGTATTATTTATATTGCCTACAAAGTGTGTGAGTTTAATAAATTATATGGAAAATACATAATTATATATATTTTTTTAATTCGCCAGTAAAATGATTTCATTGTGAAATAGATATAATAATTTAAAATAACTCAAAATACTGACCATTTGCTATCACTAACTACGTTCAGAAGACTCAACAATTCTAATTCATTAGAGGTGTGGTAGCAGTAACTGCAAAATAACGTTAGTTAATCTGCTAAATAATGAATTACTGTGGTTAATGCGCTATAGAAGATTCTAATCGTTTCCAGAAAAAACGAATTTATTCTTAAATTTGTATTTTACAACTGATATATGTGTTGATAGAGTAATAGTACATTCTATGCATTTATGCATTTATACGTGTAAGTATTTACTATGTGGGTGCAACCATCTTTCACTATTTATTACTTATAACAATACGAAGGTAGTAAAGAAGTTAATGCAAAAGAGAGAAATGCAAAAAATTCATGTTTTTTCTCTGTATGTATGGATGTTAATGTGTGTGTGTATAGGTGTGAGTGTTGCAGGGGCACGATATTTTGTTCAGCCTCTTTGAAGCTTAATAACTTCTGTATTTTTTGTCGAAAATTTCTGAAATTTTGCAGACAGATTTGTTTATCAGGTGGATTGATGCTATTTTATTATTAAAAACATTTTATAAGAATTAATAATATAAAAAGTTTTTAATAAAATATCATAACAGATGCCACCATCAAATGTTGCCAGGAAAGTTCAAGCAACTCGTTGATGAAAGTTTTTTACTATGTGCGTGTGTGTGTTTAATGTATTATGAGATGTGATACAATGATTTATGCAATAATGGAGTCTCTAATTATAATGTGATCATACAATTATATTTATGACATAACTTATAGCTTAATGATATAATAAATAAGTAAATAATAAAAATATATATATATATATTTGTTTAATTTATTTGTAATATAATAATACAATATATTCATATATTTAATTTTCTCATTTAAAACTTCCATTATGAAATTGCAGATTACATTGAATATATAAATATAAGTTAGAAATATTAACAGGCAGGATATTTATAGGTACTGTACCTGAGTTGCCCTAATGAAGAACATTTGTCTATTAGTAAAGTCAAGTCCTGGAAGATTTGGCTCTTCGCCGTGTTTCTTTAAATATCTCTCATATGCCTGTATAATATATAAAATAATATTAATATTATATTTGAAAAAATACTAATGTTCATTTTTAAAATAGTAATTTACCCAAAAGGAATGAAAGAGTCCACAGTTATCGGCAATGTTTTCGAAAACTGTCGAGTTTCCGTCAAGCTGTAAAATTCTTTATATTTTATCATAAAATAATAATTTGTTATGCTAATTATTAATTAAAAATAGTATTTGATAGAGAATTAGTAATAAGAAAAGTATTAAAAAGATTCTAAATTATTTTTAAAAAGATTTTTTTAACCAATATATTTTGAAAAATATTTTAAATAAATTTTTCATTCCTGAAATTATATTTCATATTAATTATACAAATAATAAAGTATTATTTTCAGTTTAAATATAGCTCCAAAATTTGTTTTTATTTTTGTATCTGTTTCAAAATGTATTCAATTAGTAAAAATATTTTTTCATAGCGGCGACTCCACAGACGAAAAATCTTTAGCAAAAACCGGAAATGGAAATGCCAGGTATTTCACATTGTACTTAGTTTTCTGTATTCTGTCGTCTGTATTCCACGTACAGAAATCAAGGCGCAGTCTAGTGGGCTGAAAAGTAACTAGAATCCAATATGGATGACATGTACGCAATTTCTTACATATATTTACAGCAATTTTTACTTTTGATCCCGTTGTTAGTTATGCCAAAAGTTAAAACATCGTTTTTAGTACGTAGAATTTTCCAGGAACGTGAAAGATTAGAATGCAATAAACGTTTATTGCATTTATTGATCAACAATCTTATTTGCAATTATGGGAATGAATCGAAAGCTTTTCGACCGAATATTCGAAAAATTACTTTAAATATTCTAAAAGTACACTAATAATACAAATTGATAATGATACTCTCGATCATTATAAATAGTTTTCTTGTCCTTCCATATCTGAGACAACTTTCTTTAGTGTTTTACAAATATCTTCTCGTTTATCCAAAGAAAAATTCAAAAATATGAAAGACAACAGTACATCCATAGCTAGTAGAGGTGAAGGTCGAGTCCAAGATTGTAAGTGTATAACAGAGGAAAAGTATGGCGATCGCTCAAAAAATGACCCCCCAAGATTTTTATATTTTTGGACTTAGGACACCTTACAACATCGAAAAATGCAAAATAATTTGGGCGTGTTTCTGTGTATATATGTTAGTGTATCTGTGCAGCACGATTTTGTTACCCTCTGTTTACCCTAATGTGCTTTTTGTCGAATTTTTCTGAAATTTTGCAAGGAGGTTTGTAAATTAAGATTGTTGATGATATTACATTTCTATGGTTAAAGATAGGTCAGACAAAGGAGGTCGTGTGTATCATACTCCAGTAGGGTCGGACTTAATGATTATTTTACTCATTATTAGCATTTACAATTTTCTATAGAATTCATCTCTATCTATAAAGTTAAAGTTTTTGCCATTTTATAAAAATTAAAACTATTAAAATTTTGAAATAAAATATCATAACAGATGGCGCCACTAAAATTTATTTTAAATTTTGCTGGGAAAGTTAAACAACTCGTTGCTGGATTTTTTCAATAAATATTCTGCTTCAATAGTCAACCAGGTAAAATGTTTAAATATAAAATCCTTCTAATTTGGATCTTACTTATTATATAAACAGTAAATTTCCTTCTTTTCTGGAAATACCGCTAAGTTGGTGTCACGCTTTCTACTATCTTCTGTCATTTTAAGTTTCCCAATGCAAATTGGAATTGATGTAATTGCACATGATCTAATGACATTATTTTGTTGCCTATTATTTTGTTGCCTATTTTGTTGCCTATTGCTTGCTGTAAAACAAAACCGTTACGCGGAGCTGAAAAGAAACTTTTCTGAACTTCTCAGTGATACAAACTCCTAAAATAAAGTTTTTTTTTTATTTTCCCTAAAAATACCTTACATGTGCCAAGCATAGAAGATATGAGATTTCCCTGAAACTTTTCTGCTCTTAAAACACTGTTACAGGTCAGCAATTGTCATTATATCATGAAAATCAAATAAAAATGACTGTTTTCTAGTGACATAGCAGAAAAATAAAACTTCTTTAAATGGAATTCCTACAATGGATAAGATATCCGTTTATTTTCATTCCCAAAGTCTTTGGAAATGAAATAAAGCTTTGCATCATTTATCAAAAGGAAAATTAATCTATATGTTGCTCGGACAACAAAACATTAATCTCGACTTTAAAAATGTATATATAATACCGGTTTGTACTTAGTAATTTCGATGGATGATAGTATTGCGTCAGGTCATTTATAAAAGAATTTTCTGTCACATCTGATTTCTGTTTAGAATTAATACGAGAAAGAAAGCGGGCGTTTTGAGACATAGCCGAAGACTAAATGAAATCGCTGAATGATCGGTATTTTGTTTTTATTTGCGCTCTAACAATTGCTCTTTGAAAAATAAAATTGATTTTAATATGGAATTAAATAATTCAATATTATGTCCAGCTTGTCTCTCACCACACGGCCATCCTATTGAAGGTGTGGACTAACCCAGATGGGCCTGAAAAGAAGCACTCTTATACATGTTAAAGTATCTTACTTTAACATAGATTTAATAAAATTATGTTGAATACTGATTTCATACATTTGGTGATAACAACTATTTTAGAATTTTGATTATTTATCTTTATATATGTTACCGGCAAAACCCGATTTTACGCCAAACTAGTTTGGCGTAAGCGTGTCAGGCCAAACTAGTTTAGAATTATTATTCAAGTATATTAATTCTTAAATATATTAATGGTTAATTTAAGTTCATCATAAAACACAAATAAGTTCATTTTTAATTTTAGTTTGATTTTAAAAGTTATTTTATTATTTCGTTTGAATTTTTCAAAATATTTTCGAAAGTTAATTACCTTTAAAAGTGCACGGCTTAATAAAATAAATAAAAAACTGATAAGTACTGATTAGCTTATTTTTATTTTATAGTTTTGTACCAGTGTTGTGTCACTTCTAATCAATACCGTTTTTGGTTAATGTTACCCTAGGTATCGAAGATGGCGGCTCGTCTCCGATTCCAGCGATCAGAAGACAGGAAAAATGGGACGCACGTTCTAACCCAACCTAACTTATTCTAATAATTTGGTTGCTAATAATTATGGTAATTTATTAGAATAGGTTAGGTTAGGTTAGAACGCGCGTCCCCACTGTGTCGCTGTCTTCTGATTGCTGAAATCGGAGACGAGCCGCCACCTTCGAATCTAGGGTAACATTAACCCCGTTTTTTATAATTAAATAGACTATGTTTGAATAAATATTGTTCATCTAATTGATTGCCTTTTAATTTTATTTTAACCATTAGTATACTTGAACAATAATTCTAAACTAGTTTGGCGTAAAATCGGGTTTTGCCGGTAACATATACAACCTGAATAATATAAGCTATTTTTAACTAATTTAATATGCTAACAATTTAATATTAATAAGAAAACAGATATCGATTTTCACATTGAAATAGTCGTAGTACAAAACAGTTTCCACAAAAATGAAAATTAATATTTCAGAATAAATATATCACTCGTTATTATGTAAAATAATAAACTGCAAATTCTACTTATTTATAATTTAATTTTGATGTTATCTTAACATTATACAGTATTGGAAAAGTTTGCTATGTTGCAATTCTTCAGTTACTCACATTCCTTAAACACACTTCTCTGTTTCCTAAACATTACTGCACATTTGTCTATTACTCATCATTTCTTACAGACAAAAAAATTTCAAAATTATTTTAAGATAACGGTGATATCTTAGTGCTTTGTGTGCTAATTCTTAATTTAAGCCTTAAAATACTGTACCTTAAGCAGTCTAGTCTGAAACGGGTAGAAAAAGTAAAAAAAAAAGAGAAATAGGGCGGAATTAGTAAAATCAAAAGAAAAATAAATCAGTCAATCTTAATAGCAAATACGTTTTATAAACAATTTTGGAAAAACATCAACTAACAATACTTAGTAGATACAAAAATTCTTATGGATATCATACACACGATGGAGAATAGAAACTCATATTCATTCAAAAATTACATGTAACTTCTTTAAAATATTCATATTCTCCAGAAAAACAATCAATATCATCATACGTGTTTTTATTAAAACTCTGCATTCAACGATTTGGAGTTGGTGAAATTGTCGTGCATGTCTGGAGTTGGTTTAGTCACACCTTTTGGATGAAAGAATCATACACATTTTAACGGTAGTAGTATTATCAGTCCGATGGTTTTGGCAGAACAGCAGCGAAGATGTCCCACAGGCTAAAATAAAACCAAATAAGACATGGTGTACTTGAATTAATGATCTTAACAAAAGTGTAAACAACATAAGAGGAAGAAAATAAAAGAAATTTAAACGAACCATTCCTTATACACTCATTTATTACACACATGCACGCATCGTACTGTACATATATTCATTATACATGTACAAGATGTATTTAAATCAATGTATTTTAAAAAGCAAATTTCCAAATAATTCCCCAAAGTTTCAAGCCCCCCCACTCGGCTTTCATGTAGTTTAACTTCCCCAATTTTGTAGCACTGTTTTCTGCCACGTTTCGTTCGATATAAATCAAAGAATTTTGCTGCTTTTAGGTTTGGTGCTCTTTTTAGTCTTGCATAATCGCCATTTAATATGTTTAAAATAGTAAAATTATATTTGTTCTTATTGTTTCACAGTCGGAAATGTATTCCAATTCTAGATAACAAGAATCAAGATAAATAATATTACTTACAGTAACGTTCTCAGCTATAGGATATTCCGAATATTGTCTAATCAAACATTCTTTTCTTTTTTTGTATTCATCTAGAAAATCTTCAGGCCAATCTATTTTTATAGGTGATTCGTAGTCGTCGTCCTCATCGTTTTTAACATCTAAAAATTAATTTATATTAGTCTGTTTATTAATAAAATTTCAAATTATTTTCTATCAAAATATCAATTCTAACGAAAATTGATAATCGATATTAAGGCAATAAATTACTTGCCTTAATCAGTAGCATTATTGTGATTTGCATCTAAGCTTCGTATGTTCACACATATTGTGACCAATACTCATACTTATGTGATAAATATTCCGTGAAAATGACAACTTAACTGGAAACCGTTCAAAAAGAGAGGTAAACTATGTATTTCAATGCTGAGTTATCTATAATAGGTGTATTCCTGCATTCACTACTGAAAAATTATCATTAAAATATTTAATTGAAAGAAACACTTTTCAGCAGGCTTATACTGTATAATAGAACGAAAATGATTCCTTTAACATATCAGTGAATTATATCCAAAGATGTTTCAGGAGTAAATCGCATGGGTTTATTTTTGTTAGATTATTTTATTCACGCAATAAAATAAAAATTTTATCCCATGAATAATTACTAGAAATAAACTAAAAAATTTAAACAACATAAAAATATAACAAATTGAAGAAAGTAATTGTTAAAATATTAAAATAAAATCGTTCAACATTACACGCGAAAATTGTTGCAGTGTAAGATAAAGAATATTTGGACTAATTTATAAAATATTTAATTTGGAAACACGCTGATGACTAATAATAATATAGATATAAGATTACATAATTTCTATTTTAAATAACTGCGTCTAATCAATGTTCAGGTCTGTTCAGATGCACTGTATGTAATTGTCTAAATCTGCTGAAGCCGCCAGTCAAATACATCGAACTTTATTGAAAAGACTATTTGCAATATAGAGTAATACACAAATCTACATTATCGTTTACAAATATCGATACAAATTATTTTTGACGGCCTGGTGACCGGTCAAGGTGGCAGCCACCGCTCCGGGAAATCTCGGATTTAATCCAGACGGGTCGAAAAATCTCTAAAAATTTTTCGGGAGTGATCCTTCCGGGTCCCGTCTCTCATCACTCGGCCGCACTACCTGGCCGAATCCATAATGGGATAGCTAAAAAAGACTTTCTTAGTGTCAACAGAGCGAAAAGAGTATAAAAAAAGATACTAATTTTTTATATTAGAACAGTAAAGCATTAAATAACATGTCCATTTTTGTATTGTATATCAATATTTGTACAATTAAATTGTATATCGAAAAATTTGCTATTATATTGTTTATTATTTTTCAACGTTTCAAAATACAATGTTATAACTCGGAATGGAGCATAGCACATGTATTTTTTGAATCTACATAACAAAATAAGCAAGCAAAACATAGCAAATAGCTATATCTTATATTACTTACAGTATATGTTATTAGTATACAACACAATTGATATTAACAAAACAATAATAAATGGTAAAGTTTTAAAAAATATATGAAATATTTCTCATTACGAAAGGCTACTTAGAAATCAGCCTAATGTCACTATGGATTCAGGTTCGAAATTGATCCGGATCTCATAATTTATGATAAGTTGAGATGGAATTTTCATCCTTCATTCATGCTCACCGAATTAATTATAAATTATACCAGCAATAAAGAACGATTTCTATAATCAATCCTTGAAAAATAACCATATTGCTGTTTTATTTTTATTTATAGCCTAATATACGACAATATATTTGTAGACAGCAGAAAACATAATTTAATTTTTTATGTGTGAAATGTTTACAATTGAGAGACAATGTACTAACTTGTGTGAAAAAAACAGGAAACTCTTAACTTTTTGTTATTAAAAATTCCTTTTTCATGAAAAATTACGTGCATACATCAGCGAAAAGAAATAAATGTTCAGATGTTTTTCAAGTAGTGGAAATTATTGAAAAGCTTCAACATATCGATTTGAAGTAAATATCGATCCCGTATTTAAATTTACACATATATTAAATAAAATATTTTAAAAAATCGAATACTAACCTAGTCTATCGAATCCATGAAAAATCTCATGACCAATAATGGAACCAATTGCTCCATAATTAAGATAACTATAGAAATAAAATAATACAGAAACACATCAAATAATCGGAATAGTAATTTTAAAATATAAAATACAATTCAAATATTTAAAACAATTTTAAATGCTTTAGCGACAGTTGCCCGAATTTTAATCTCAAAGACAAATGCACTTTAATCTGCAGAATTAACCTCCATGCATTGTAAATTTTTGGAATAAACTACTGGATAAGTTAACCGGTCGATTTTGTGCGAGTAAAATTAATTTTTTTGTTGTTGACTACGAACACAATATAGTGCTTCTGACGATCACTTGGCTTGTCTTCTCCCTGTTATTTAGTTGAGTATTTTCGATTATCATACTACAAGTAGTATATTGTGTTCGTAGTCAACAAGAATCAAGTGCGACACGGTTTCAAGTCATTAATTAATTCTTTTGATTAGAGAAAAAACAAGATGGCTGATCTACTCCAATTCCACTATGGATAATCTTTATTTAGATTTTTGAAACGAAAATTATTCTGACAGCATATGGAAGGATGAGATCCTACCGCATTGCACGGTGATTTTAAATTTCAAATACAGTATATACGTAAAATGGCAGCTTTTTAAAATTCAATTCGATTTAAAAAGCTGCCGTTTTACGTTACTTGTCAGAGTACAAAGTAATCTTACTGCATAAAACTGTATAACAATTAATGATTTCTCTATATAAAAGACGTATATTAAAATGCTGTACATAGTAATTACCAAATTTAATAGTAAAAGTTTTTGTCTATCTGGCGCTAATCCGCTATACTTTTTCGCTTATTCAGTTTTCTCTTCCTTCATCTTGTTTACCGATGTTCTTGATAAATTTTTTTAGCTAATTAGCTGAGAGTTAACTACAGACACAAAATAACAGGTGCATAGCTTATTCTTTAGAATAGTGACAAGGTTACAACCGACCCTTAAAAAGTAATATGGAAATAATTGAAACAAAAGGAATAGGCCTATTTATAATCGTACTTATAATATTAAATTGTACTTACTTAGGAGCTTTGTGGGCGTAAACTGGCGGTTGTAAAATTCCTAAAGGTATTACTGTAATTATAGAAAATTGATTAAAATGTCGGCATATAATAGATAATTATTAACTTTTTATTTCAGTAAAACTAATTCTACAACCAAAATATTTTCATGAAAACGAAATTTTCATTAAAATTCCTATTTATGAAATCGTACGTCAAATACAGACCCACTTTATGAAAAAAGTAATATTGCTGTCAGATTACAGACTGAAATCTGAGGCAATCTTAGCATCATTTATTAGTGTTATTTGAAAACAAATACTTTTATACTTTTTAATCTTACTTTTCTGGAAGATCAAATTAAGAATCGAAGTTTACTGTACGATAGTCCATCGGCTTACTTATTACCTGTTTAAGATATTCTCTTACCTTGCAATAGTATTATTTATTAATTTAATATTTATATTACAGGCGTTGTCATCAGGTAGCTAGTTGGATTCTCCAAAAGAAAAAAACCACATATTCACCAGAAGACCACAAGCAAAACGAACAATAAAGTAAAAACATAATGAATAAACCAAAATGTTCTTCCACTAAGTATTAAGTGTTATACGTTTCAGAAGTAGAAATTTTAAATCAATTATGATCATCTCGTATACTGTATATTTTGTTCATTTTGTGAAATAGACAAAAATCTATATACAGTGGTGCCTCGTATAACGTACGCCTCGAATAACGGACGCTGCGAACAACGGACTTTCTGTTTGGCCGTTACTTGACTCGAGCAACGGACTGGCTGCGAATAACGGACTTTCCGGCATAATTGGTGACTGCTCCATGGGTCCGTTCTTTAACAGCGGTCGCTCTGCGTCTCCGCTACTACGGGAGTGCGCTGCTGTTTGTAGGCATTTAGGAACGACGGTGAAAGAAAGAAAGATGGCGGCGCCCGCACTATCGATAGTATCGTGATGGAGAAATCTATAATTCTAAAATATGAGCTTTTAAAGGCAAAAGAAGGGTCCCAATTGTAAAATTTAACCATGAAATGGATTATTTGTTGAAAGAGCATTCAAAATAGCCTCGAAAAAAAATTCGTAAAGACACTTACATCACCGCGTGCGCTAACTGGCGCTTTCACAATTTCTAAATTTTCATTCAAAAACCACATAATGTATCCGGAAATGAAACTATCTGAGCCATGGAGGACGCCATGTTGCTTTCCACCGTAAACTACTGCTACAAGCGGCCGTTTTTGCCGTTCGACGGCGCGCACTCCCACCGGAATTTAGGAACGCATTCCGCAGGAATTTTTAAACGGATGTCGCTCGCGCAGAGTTACGCGGAGGAATAAAAGAACGCACCCATGTTCATTTTTTATGATACAGTACGGTTATTTTATGCTGCGGAACGAATTAGATGTTTTAACATGTATTTCTATGGGAAAATGCGTTTTCGTATAACGGACGTTTCACTTAACGGACGTGCACCTGGAACGGATTAAGTACGTTATATGAGGCACCACTGTAGTTTATTTAATCGGCATATCGATATGCCAATTAAAAAATGAAAGAAATTCTATGCCTATTTTAAGAAATAGGCTAACTTTAAATTGCCTAATTCACAAAATCGCCATTTTAGATTTTCTAATAAGATGCCGACATTTATTTTTCTCATTGAATTATGGCTTATAAAATATTGAAGGAAAATTTAGTACAATATTTTCTTAATTAAAGATTAGTTAATGTATTTTATACTTCGAAATGATGTTCATTACGTACTGTATATGTTATATTAAATGCTAGATTAAGGCTTAAGCATGTATAATAAAAATAGTAAGTACTTAAAGCAAAATCTTCAAAATTAGAAATTCTAAAACAACAGTGATCGAAAACGAAAGACAATGTATGCTTTCTAAAATGCATAAAGTATGTTCATAAATTTAAGCTTACCATAATATTAGGCTAGTGAAGTTTTGCGGAAATAACAATTTCGTGAATACTTGGCAAGAATATTGTATAGGAAACAAAAATAAATAATTTGCAACAAATTTGCATCCTATGCAACAAATATATAAGGGTCCGAAACAAGGACGACGCCAACAAATGGGCCAGGGGGGGCCAAGATGGTGTAAATTGATAGAGGACATGAATTGTATGTAGGTAAAATAAAAACGATTCATAATGTTTTAATCATTTACTATGTACGGGAAAAAATATCTTAATTAAAACATTTTTTACCTTACAAGAAGCCTGAGAAGATTATTTTAATTAAAACTTAGCATTTAAAAAATTTTTTCGAATTTCTAGTAGAGGGCAGCTGCTCCCTCCTGCCCCCCTTTTCGACGCCCTTGGTCCGCAAATATCTTTTGAATTTTAGGTCTCATTAGTTTGAAAACTGGTGACCTAGAGTTAAATTTACAAAAGTATTCTGATAACGTTCTTGCTTTTTTAAATATGAAAAATACTTACTTACTGATTCTTTTTCTTCTAAAGGTATATAAAAGGCGTTGGCTACATATGGATATATAATACTGTTGAAAGAAAAATCGTATTTTCAATTACCTCCTGACATCTTATAGATTATAATAAATCATTTAAACTTTCTATTAATACATTCAATTTTATATATTAAAAAACTCATAGAATTTATAATACCTTTCATCATGTATAGCTTTAGATAGGTTTCCCATATAGAAAAAATCAATAAACATAAACTTCTTCGTTTCAAAAGTATTCTGAATATAAATATCTGTCATATTTATCTGAAAAATTTGTTCATTTTAATAAATGATAATTATAACTGTATTCATGTAAAAAAACAATGTTATGAAGTGCAAGAATCAAAACTATAATATACATTACTAATATTAATAAAGAGAAAATTATTCGGCTAATTTTATTTAGTCACAAAACAATTCTTTTATTTACAGGATGGCCGAGCAGTTAAGGTGGCAGTTTACCGCTCTTGGAAGCTGGGATTAAATCCGGATAATTCGAAAAGCCCTAGAAATTTTTCGGAAGTGATATGCCTGGATATGTCAGGACCCATCCCTCAGTCCCTTTGTGAGTATGGCTGAACCTATAATAGGATTGATGAAAACAGGCCCTTAAAATTCTTTTTGCCCTGTGGGCACAGAATTTAAAAAAATCTCTCGGATTCGAATTACTTTTTTCTTAAATTCTTTTTTCATAGTGTTATTTTTATCCATTATAAAAATATTACTAATTTGCAATTGAAATAATCAGTTAAGCCAACATTAATAATGAATATAATGCAAGACGATTCAAAATGCCTATGTAAATTAATGACATTCATGTCAGATTTTATCTAGGATTACTAACGAGACAAGAGACAATAGCAATACTGAATCAATCTTTCATATGAAAATACTTTCGAAATGTTGTTAAAATCGTGTTGTGAACATTATACACGGTGTTTCAATTCTGGCTGATAGGAGTTGTGTTGATGTTTATATTTTTTAAGTGTTCGTGTATTAAGTGTTAAGTGATCGAGGTAGTGATTTCTCTGCCCACCTGTTAAGTATGGCTCTAAAATTATATTTAACTTGAAGGAAAACCAAAAGATCGTGAAATCATGGTTTTGTCAGGGGGCTGACACCAGCTATAACGTGATTTTGGTCAGGCACACGAGAGAGAGAGAGTCCCTCTTAAAGCTGTGAAAGAAGAAAACATGTACTGACCGTGCTCTTTAAACTCTCTTTTAAACAATAATAACGTTTTCTCGGTTTTCAGGACATTCATATTTACCATCAAGATCTCCCAACTACTGTAATGTATGTCCAGACTTTTTTTACTTTGTTTTCTTTTTGTATAGATTCAACTTGTATTGGACCAATGCAAGTCAGTGCTTCTGTAAATATTACATTGTTATCACAGTTTATTGTGTAAATATTTTGTATCCTTGTCTGTGGGCAATCGTTTTATTAATAGACTATTCCTGTCAGGCGATCATGAAATCCAACCTCCTCTTTTCCTCTTTTCTGTACCCCCGTTTCTACACCCTCCCCCATTCTCATTCCTCTCTCCATACTATCTGCACTCCCTTTCTTCCTCCTTTGGCTATGTCCCTGATTTTGCGTCGAGTAAGTGGTCACCTGGTGTCGCCCGTGACACTCGGTTTATCTCACACAAATTATAACGACTAGAGTACCATCTACTTTCAAAAACGTTCTGATGCTGAAACAAGATATCTTGGGTCAACCGGTCAAGGTCAGCACATCGCGACCAGAGATATGTCGGGAATAACACGGAACAGGTAAATGGGTTTTTCTCAAAGATTCGTTTGTGAAAATTCGATTTCTCATTTCGAACTTACCAACGCACGTTTGTGAAAATTTGATTTCACAACGTCCACATTTCCAACTTCCCAACGAGCAACACATGCGCAAATCTCGCACTAGTGCCTGTTTGTAAAAAGAGTATCGCCATTTTGTATTTTATTTTCACTCGGTTCATGGTCCCCTGAGTACCTACAAGTCTGGTTCTTTTTTTATGCGCGCATGATTTAGGCACCTAATACTCTGGTAAATTGCAACTCCTGACATGTACTGTACTCCTTCATACCTCTAAGCTGGTAAGCCAGGACGGCATCGCGATTTTATAAATAAGACATAGTCTTGTCAATAACTTCTATCAAGCCACACATAGAACATCTGTACTGTACATCATATACATAATGTGAGAAGCTGGGGGTTACAGGTTGCACTGTTGATCTTTTTGATCTGTGATTGTCTGGTGAAGACCACTCACTTTGTCACTGGATGGTTTTATCTTTTTCTTGTAGTCAGGTTGTAAGATCTCTTCGAGTCAGGATATGATACCAGTTAGGATAGTAAAAGTTCGCGTCCTAACTTGCGAATTATCCGATATATTCGGGGTTCAAATAGGACAGGATCTATAGTTCGAGTGGGAGGGTTAGTGAGGTCGTTGATACGGTGTTTGCGATACACGAGTAAAAGCAACCATCTTAGAAATTCAACATATTTAATAGTTACTAACGGATTACAAATAAAAATCTAGGCGCAAGAAACGTAGTTTCCTCGATCTACCTGTTCAAGCGCTAGAGAGTGCTGTTAATCTTGATTACTAATAACTATTATCGACCGAGAGAGAGCGTACATAAATCGGTTCATTATCATACCTCTTTTGATGGAGTGTCTGTCATTTCTGCGGTAGATTATCCGTCGAAGAACGAGGAGAGACGTTCAGGAGGACACTTGCACAATTTACAAATTTATAAATATTCCAGAGGGGTTAACCTCGTAAAAGGATTTGCACCAAAACCGAAGATAGCTTTTCGGAGAACGATCGTCCGAAGATTGGGTGCGCTCGCGTTTTGTTATCATCAGTTGTGGGAATCTGATCAGGTGATCATTTGTTTGGTAGTAATGACACTTTGAATGTGCCATTGCTGGACAGAAAAAAAAATCGACTAACAGGTTTAGGATTTCTTCCGATTGTTTTTAGATTCTCTCCGTAGACTTGATTAAATGTCAACTTTCTCACACTTTAAATAATTGATTGCTATAACATATTTTCGATACTTTCTTGGGTCAATGCGAGGGGAAGAAACTTGTTGCTTCAAAGTCCCCTATAAACATCAGTTCCTTAGTTGATCGTAGACAGTTAAATTAACATTCGATCTTTTCCTGTTTTAACTCCGTGGGAATCGGACAGAATGAAGGAAAGTTACTTATAATTCCCCTTTTTTCGCGAATTTACGGAAAAACAACCCTCTGAATCTCACACGTAACATATACCAAAATAGAAATGA
The DNA here is from genome assembly GCF_030686945.1 of Centruroides vittatus. Taxonomy (NCBI): domain Eukaryota; kingdom Metazoa; phylum Arthropoda; class Arachnida; order Scorpiones; family Buthidae; genus Centruroides; species Centruroides vittatus. Next base: position 1,085,044 of record NW_027122652.1, on the reverse strand, counting down.
TTTTACAACAATTCAAAATGAAGAAATACATAAACTATAAATATAATAATAGCAAATACTAATAATTAATACTTACCGAATCAAATAATTGATTAAAAAATTTCTCATTCAGCAATACATCGCCATATCCAATTTCATATTCCATATGTTTAATCTGCATTTAAATATACTATTATCAATTACATTCATTCAATTAGCTAATTCTATCTTTATAATTTACAATAATAAAACACTTTAGTATAATACAAGTCTTAATTTTAGTTCTTATAATATTTTACATGGTTCTGTAGTTATGTAAATTTCCTTTATGTCAGACTTTAAGACGTAACGTCAATTAACAATAAAATAATTTTTATTTACAAAAGTAATTTGATTAAAAATATAGTTGTGAAGATTATATTTATAATATTGAAAAATAATATTTATAAATTTACATAGGCCTGAAATTTTTACTTTGTAAACATTGCTTAATATGTAATATAAAACAGAAATAATATTTTAAATTTCTGGTCAAGTTTATAATAAAAGTGTATAGAGCACTTTTATTACATTCATACCTGCACACAAGCTTTAATTACTGTGGTTAAGAAAAATCCTTAAAAAATCTACAATAAAAACATACGCAAAATACATTTTAAAAAGAGTAATACTCTACATCAATGGTTTCCAACCTTTAATGATTCTCAGCGCCCTTGCTAAATTCAGATTTTCCCAAGGCGCCCTATGTCAAATTCTAACCAGTACAATTTGCGAAAATAGCGAAATAGCCAACATATTTCTATTTAAAGAGTTAGGACGTTAAGTAAAAAATAAATAAACCAGGTATTTAAGGTAACAAAAAAAAATGTAATTGAACAAATTCAATTAATCATAATTAGTGGATGGATGAGCCTGTTAATCATCACACATTTTCTCAAACCTTGGAATCAAACTGGACACAGCCGCCCCATTTCCTTCTCCACATTGATTTTCGTGCAATGCTTAGTTTTTTCTTATTTGTGCGAAGCGACAAAAATATTTTACGCACAAATAAGAAGTTGCAAATGAAATTAAGACTCTCTGAGCTGTACCACTCAGAAGGGTCTGAAGGGATGTTCATTTTTTACTGATATCCAAAGTTCAGTTAATTCCATGCCGCTAAATTTTGTTTTTACTGTATTGTCGCAAGACAACTCAATAAGATTTTTTTCTTCTGCAGCAGTAAATTCAGGTGGAGCACTGGCATTAAATAGATCTTGAATTCATGCAAATTTATCGATATTATCATTTTGAAAATATTTCTCAAACCAGGTGATAAGCTGTGATAAATGTTCTTCAAAAATAGAGTTCATACCTCGAAAAAAATCAACTCCATTGGAAGTCAAATACTGTGGCAACAATGGGAAACATCCTTTCCTTTGTCTTCATTTCTTTTTCTTTTTCATAGTTTTGATTTATTTTTATAAAAGATGAAATTTTCTCAATCGACTTTAAAAGGTGCATGTTGCTCCCTGCAAGGAGAGATTCAAGCATTCAGTTTTTCAAAAATATCGCATAAGTATGCTAGTTTTACCAAAAAATCTTCAATCACAGAATTTTTGGCATACTTGTGGTCTCCTCTTTAAGAAAAATATAAAATTCCTGTCGCAGTTCAGACGTACGAGACAAAACATTACCTCGATCGAGCCATTGCTCGCTCGTGGTAATGTTTAGTACTTTCTCGAAGTGCTGTAGTACAACAAAGACGTGTGCTCAGATCCCACATCCTCAAATAGTTTTTTGAGAAATCTTGCCGTTTTTATAAAGTTTACTAGATGTACTACATATTTTAGTTCAATGCAGGACTCATATTTTGATGCGAGTGCTTCCCTGTGAATAACGCAATGGGTCTACAGTTGATCAAGGTCTTTGCTTCGAAAAAGTGCTTGCAATCCGGACATACAGTAGAAAGAGCACCACCAGCACAAATACCAATGCATTTGATTCAAATTAATTTAAAAAAAAAATAAAAAATATATCAATGATCTCGAACAAATTGTGATCCGTAGCACCAGTGATACTTTTACAGAGGAGAAAGTCGTCTACAATGCTATTATTATCTATAAACTGTACATAGAAAATCAAGTGAACATCATTATAATTATCTGTGTCCTCATCCAGTTGCAATCCAAATTCCTTCCTTTTTATTTTCAATAACTAACTGAACATTGGAGATCCTTCGTTATGTGCTGTATTCTGCGACTGAAAGTGTTATTAGACAAAGGCGCTTTTGAACGCTGCTACCCAGAAGACCCACCGATCATCATGTTTACCATATCCACAGCAGCCGGTAGAATGAATTTTTCTGCGATGGTATGAGACTTTTTACATTTTGCGATTCTATGTGCCACCTTTATTACTGAGTTGATAATTTGCATATAGTCTGGTAGATGTCGCATCTTATCACATTGAATTGAAAGTGGAAGTAAATTTATGAAAATTTTATAATATTTCGCGGCGCCCCTGTGTGGGAGCCACGGCTCCCTAGGGCCCCGCGGCGCACACTTTGGAAACCGCTGCTCTACATGTTTGAGATAACCCAGATCTGAACAAATGAAATACATGAAAATGATCGGTTAAGATACCTTTAAGCTTCTTTTCAAACCCCCACCATGAAAAGATAAAGTCAAGTGCAGGAATTTAGATCAGCCCGTATCTAAAAAGTTTATAGCTCTTGCATTACCTGCTCTATGCTGATCTGTAGCGGGAGACACCTCTAACACTTGAAAAAGTTAGATTATAATAAAAAAATTATAAAACTGGCGAAACAAACTTTTTATGTTTAGAAATAAAAACTGCAAGGAAAGTATATCATTATTTATTATGAGGTAAGCTACAAACTTTTTGCAAACAATAATAATTGTCACATTGCATGAAAGCGTGGATTTTACTGATTAGTTACAGCTAAGTCGGAGATTAACATAACCAAACCAAAACAATGCTAACTAATTTCCAACACGGCATTTTAAGGTAAGTCCGATCATCACTGTTCGGAATTGAAAAGAAAAATGTCGCACCTGACGACCTTTGTGATGACGAAGAATACGATGATATAGAATCTGCCTTTCTCAATACATATGGTATTGGTATTCAATGCAGAGAGGGGCATAGCAATGATACAAGGGTAATACGCATAGGTGCCCATATAGAATGCCCGAGCTTCGACTAGATAATCTGACTTCTGTCGGCAATGATAAACATTACAGATAAAACGCCCCGAGCTGCCACCGAAGAAAAGCTACTCCGGGACAACACTGCTTAATGATATCATATATTTAAGTAGTGCTCGTTGTTACGGTGATGCGACGTCATCATAGCAAATCAATTATGTATAAATATAAAACCAGATACCATGGGCATAAGCAGAGAGAGGACAGACGATACTTTTGCCCTCCTTTGGATCAAGTAAAAAATTCTTCAAATTATAACCGTACAACTGATTGAGATATGCAACCTTACACTCTCGTCCATGAGATGTTTTGTCTGCATTTTTGTATTGATGCAATACTGATACTGTATTCCATAATTTACTTGTAAAAAAACCCTAAAAATTTAACTAAATAAATAAAACTTTATTGATGTAATTATTTGTTTTCAAACTTTGTCACCCTGGAAAATTTTCTGCCGACGCCCATGCCAGATACTATAGATTTAGATACAAGTATATCTAGAGATAAATAGAAAAAAAATTTGAGTACTTATTCTAGTTTTTCTGCATAATCCCTTCATATTGGACTTTATTTTCCTTTTGTTAAAAGTTAATTATTAAATTCGGGAGATCGATTAAAATGTATTTAAGAAAATATATTTAAATATAATTTTACAAAACTTTTAAAAAGAAAAGTCACTTTAAAATAATGAATATAATAAAAATTACTCTAATCTTTTCAACAATACTTTTTTATAACTTTAAAAAGTGAAATTTATAAGTCCAATTATCCAAACTTCTATATGTTGGATAGATATAATCTCTTTTATCATTTTCCAATTAATAGAATGGTACTGTACATACTTTTTACATTTAGACTCATTAATTTATGATTTTGTTTTTTTAAATTTGCTTATTTTATATACTACTTGGTCTGCGTTCTTTATCCTACACATAGAATTAGAATAAATATTTAATTTACTTTTTAAAAACTGTTCTAAATTATATAGTTGTATACCTGAAATCCACTAATGGTCTATAAATATATTTTAATCGATCTCACTAATTTACGAATTAACCTTTAACAAAAGGAAAATAAAAATGGGAATAAAGTCTAATACTTATTCTAGATTTTTTTAAGATCATATTTTTGAAATTTATAATTTAAATTTAAAAATATACTATACTTTGAATCTAGTGAAGTTCCTACTATCATCATCCAACCACTTTTCTTTGGCGAAAGTTTCATCCGCGATATTCATTATCTCTTTCATGTAGTTTTCGACCTAAAACGAAAAAAAAAAAAAAATGTATGTTACATTACTATAAAATATCAGGTTTATTTTAGTGGTATCCCACCCTGTTATATAAACTAAAGTATATCGGTTTAATTTTGTTCACACTCTTAACACTTTTAATGAAGAACAAATTAATCTTTACAATATATTTGATGTTCATAAAACCACATAAAATATAATAACTGCGAAGTAATTAAAATACTAGCAGATGAGCCCAGCGTTGCTAAAACAAAAAGTAACAATATCAAAGATTAAGATTATGAGCTTTATAGCCGATCTTACCCGTTTTTACCGAGTGCAAGAATTAGGTCTCCTACATCTGAGACTAATTAAGGAATTTTTAAATGGGTCTAAAAGTATGTTCGATTTTCCGCAAAAATGCAAAAACCTGCATCTAAAATAGTACAGTAGAAATCGAATTCTTCAGCTAATCCTTAATCCTCTCCCTCTCCCCGGTGGAAGAATTCGAAAAATCCCTTCTTAGTGTACGTTCTCGTGACGTACTCTAACCGTGTAAAAATTTCAACTTATAACTCCTAACCGTTTGGGCTGTGCGCGTATTATTGTTATTATTATCAACCCATCTCGATTATATATATAGATAAGAAATTGCTGTATTTAAAAGATTTCATATTTCTTAATAAATATGCTTGTGTTAATAAAATGATAATTCCTTTACTACAAATAATTTATCTAATGAAATTAGGTCTATTTTTAATCAGAATAGAACAATTTGCATATGAGTAAAAATTGTTATTTCGTTTATCATTAAGACGATGTCTTCACAAATCAATCTAGACCATTGTTTCTTATCCCAGAGCAGGGTAGCGCTCTATAGTAAACCTCAGCCACAAGTTAAAGTACCAAACTCCAAGACAAATAAACCGATATGGATGAAATTTAAAACACTTAATGTCCACAATGAATACTATGAACGTCTTAAATTTTGAATAAGTTCGTTGGATCGTTTTAGACTTCCGCAATAGACATTTTGTCGCTTATTTGACTAGATTTACGAGAGACAATACGAACCCAAATCACTGAAGAATCTAGAAGGTGTCTGCATATGCTTAATAGCTCTTTCGAGGGCTGACTTTTGTAGTCCTTTTGAAGATTTTATTTTAAAATATTAAGTATTTATAAAATAACAGCTCATTTTTTAAATTTTAATGTATTATTGGTCAATCAGCTATCACGTAACATGACGTAAATCTCTTAATTAATACAACTCTAATAATTCAAAAATAGAATATTTATAAAATAAAATTCCAGTTTATCTTCCCGACTGTTATATATACATAACAAGAGAAAGTATTGGAATTGTGTCAAATTTGACCCTTCGAGTTTTGAGACCTTTTGTCTACTACTGTATGTAGATATAGATTTTGTCTATTTAGATATAATGTTTGTTTCTTTTTTTCTTAGCTTTTTGGTCGATCTGCACCAAATTTTTCATACTTATTCTCCGAGACCTTGAGGAAAATCTGCAGGCTATCACGTGACTGTCAGATGAATATAGAATTATCATGAAATTTATTCCATTATTAAGTTATTGATGACTGAAAAAATACTTGAAATCTCACAAAAACTGGCAAATCAACATTAAAAATGTAAAGCTCAACGAAAGCATCTAAATAAAGGAAACTTTTGAAAGCTGTGACATAAGAATACTGGAAACAGATTTGACAGTAAGACTCATCATGTGAACAAAGTGCACATTACGCAGACAGGAAGTTTTGGATAAAGCATCTCACCCCAATAATAAGTCGGAAAAATAAGCATCGTCACAGAAAAAGGCTTCGAGCCGTACTTTGTGACTTAAAGTCGTTGCGTCTACATTAATTTAGCTGAGCCTTAAACATCTTTGATCAATATCAGTACAAAATGTGTGAGGCACAAAGTAAAGCTCAAAGTTTTTTTTGTAACGATACTTTACTTTCCGATTTATTATTATGGTAACATTGCTTCATTCAAAACTTCCTGTAGTTGCAGTCTGTGTAATGTGCATTTTATTCACATGTTGAGTCATGCTGTCAAATCTGCTTCCAGTATTCTTGTGTCACAACTTCAAAAGTTTACTTTATTTAGATGTTTTCGCTGAGCTTTACTTTTTCGACCTGGTTTCACTAGTTTTTTTATGGGATACTAGTATCATTCGATAATGTTTTCAAAGCTCGTTGTCCTATTGTAGTAGCTTTATCCATAAGAAAATTTCTGAATTAATTAGTATTTAATTTAAAAATAATTTATCAAAAGTTTACTTCACTTTAAAAAAGACTACTAAATGAAAGTTACCTACAATTGATTTTACATAATTAAACTTTAACTACAATTTAAAATTTAAATAAATTTTAGATCTTAACGTTTGAACATATTTTAAAACTTTACCTTTGCTATTTTCTCATTAATATTATCGTAGTCATATTTTAGCTGTAGACTTTGTAAGCCAATAGCAAGTACATAAGGCATATTTTCAATGCAAGATTCCCATTTCATCGAAGTTCTCATTGAAACATTTTTCTTAGAAGAAGCTTGAAATATGTTTTCAATAACACTTGCGACTATTTCATTTTCCTCAGATAAATGACTTAGCAAAGCATTCCAAATAATTAAGTTATACATATCCCTAATTGGAAAGAATTGTATAAGTTTAATGCAATATAAATTTATTATGTCATTGAATATAAAAAAATTTAAAAAACAATTCATTTTATTTACTTTAGAAAATGCTTTGCAGTTTTATAACTTTTTATAGGCCTATTATTGGAAGCTGTATTATATTTACTGAGTTCTAAATAAAACATAACCATTATTATTAATTAAATTTAAAAAAACAAACAAACTAGAAAGTCAAAAGAACAACGGAGTTTCTTATTTCTCTGATAGTAGGCTTAATTACACTTTAGGCAAACAAGTGTTTAAAATCACTAAAGTCTCCTGTTTAGACCTGACCAATATCTTGTCACAGTTTTTCAGATGTGTAACATAAATACTGATCATTTTTCCATAGAAAGTCTTCATGGGAAGCATTCCCTTAACAGATCTCTCTGATAATAGATTTCCTTATTCTAAACTATAACTACTCTACTTTAGACTTTCTATTGTAGTCAGCTAGTTAGTGGCAATAGTTAATTTTTGATGAATTGCGTACAAAATAAAATATAAATTATCTGAAAGATATACGGCAATAATTATGTAATCACTATTACTTCACTTTTAAAATTTTGTAATTGAATTCTGTGATTTTCGGTGTCGAAACGCCTGTAGTAAGTGTGAATATCTTGTTCGAAAGATACTTGTTTTCTTTAGGTAGTGTGCAAAACTTCGTTTCTCTGTAAAGAGGGTACTAAAATATAACCAACAGGCTTATTTTTTACGCTTATAAGGATAACATTGTATCGAAATTTTCATTTAAAATGTTATCCAGAATAACAAAAGCTCAAATTTATGCGAATTAAAACTTTTTATAACGGTTTTACTAAAGACGTATTGAAAGTTTTCCGTCTGCGATTTTCGCGTCGAAGAGGTTACCCACAAGGTTCTTATCTGTATTAATTCGCTTTAAAGCGTCAAGCTTATCTTTAGCAAAGAAAAATTTCTAAAAACAGCTTTGACCGTCATCCAAATTGTCATAATTTTTTACATCTCAGATGTTTTCGTTTGGATCTTTATATCTTTATAAAATATATATATCTCTAACAAAATCTATTCTATTTATGTATAAAAGGTATCTTAATCATACAGGCTTGCATTAGAATGAAAACATGTAAAAAGAATTTGTGCGAATTCAGTTTCATTTCAAAGTGACTGACATTTAAATTAAACCAATTATGAAATAAGATGTAGAGTACACTAAATAGTATCCTGCGGGTATCTGAGCTTTAAATGAAGTATACGAATATATAGAATCTATTATAAAAGATCAGACTGAGGAATAAGGCAGAGGAATACAGTCGACTGCCAAGGGAAGTGACTTCTAGAACTTCCTATGGAAAAATAGGCCCATGTAGATGTTGGACACGTTAAGAAAATCCAAAACCTTCACATAGATAGTTTATTGGAGAGGCGCAAACTGCGACCAATCAACGTTAGTAATTTTGTCCACTCATCCACTAGTGGACGAATTTTATTTTTAAACTACTGTACTATTAATAAGACAGTTCCAAGAGAGCAACCTTACAATTATTTTTTAAGTAATATCGAAGTTATATTTTAAAACAGTCAATACTACACGAATACTGGAACTATTACTACAAGTATGAAATGGCTTTTCAAGGTAATATTTGCAGTTGTTAGCAATAACCAATATTATCCAACTAGACAATTCTACCAATACGACAATCTGATAATTTATTTATAAGTTGCTACTTTTATCTCGAGGTAACCGTGTTTTATGTTTTCTTTCTTGCGAAGACACAATGCAGTGACAGTTGATTTAAAACACTTTAAAACAGAAGTTTAGTTTAGTTTTGTTCCTCGAGAGGTTTCGAGGTCTGTGTAGGAAAGTATACGAAGTAAAATGAAAGACCAACCGAATAAAGGATGAAAATTTGCCCAGTGTTTTAAATCAACAGTCACTGCATTGTGTCTTCGCAAGAAAGTTGCTACTTGTGTTTACCAAGAATAAGAGTGAAAAGTTCTGATAAACTAAGACGCATTACGAGTTGAAAAACTCGGCGAGAAGGATTAATGCGTAGAAAGAAAATACAGTAGAGCATCGATTATCAGACTTAATTGGGGAATGGGGTTGGTCGGATAACTGAAAAGTCGGATAACCGAAAAGTATGAAAAAACATATTAGTACAGTGTATTAGGCCTGGTTTAAATACTAGCCTCCCTTTCATGGTCGAGCCAGTGCTGCCAGTTAAAACATGCAAAAATTTAACAAAAATAATATTAAAGTAGCCAAGACATAACCAAATATTGTAGCGCCACATCACTAGCGGACATTTCAATTTGCCGACTAGAACGCGGTCGGTTAACCGATAAGTCGGTTAATCGGGGGTCGGATAATCGATGCTCTACTGTATATCAATAATAATGTATGATGCCTGGAGAGTGATACTAGAAACAAGGTATTTGTTTTGACATTTTAAATGAATTAATTGAAAAAATATTTTAAATTCTATTGTTTAAATTTTTTTAAATATAGCAACTGACCAAAATAAATTATATTTAATATTAAAACATACCTTCGATCGTTTTCGTTTATGAATGAGCAAATATCCTTAATATAGTCCATGCTCTGTACTCTCAATAGAGTTGTATCACTATAATTATCCGGACGACCTGAGTATTTATATAGATTTTTAAAGAATGTTGTCCATCTAAACTGAATAAATATATATTACAATAATTACTAAGTAATTATTAACATATTTATTTATTTATTATTTTAATTTTAAATACCTGGTTACAATCAGAATCAGTTTCTAATTGTGAAATAGTTAGCTTTGTAAAATTATCTTTTCTTTCCTTCTGCATTATCTGAAATATTTAAGAAAAAATCTAACATTCTACAACCCGTTAAATATAAAGATAATTCAAAAAAAGAGGACAAATTAAGAAACTGAAAAAGATAAGAAGAGAAAAAAAATTACATTCAAATACATAGTTTATTTCAGTAAAGAAAGTGGCGTGTAAGATTAGCCACAATCAGCAATTTTCGCTGACAAATTCGCAACCTTTACTTCCAGCTTGATAAAATAGAAGTGGCCACGGAAATCCTGTGGGAGAGGAACATTTTCATCTTAATGGAAAAGTAAAGATACGTGAAAACTTTAATGTTTTCCAGCAGATTTCCCTGCACTCACAAAAACTTTCAGACTAATGTTGATTCAGAACAAGTTTTATCCTTCGGTCATTCTTCTTAGAGGAAACTAATTCTGCGTGATATGCACTGTGACCAGGGCCAGATCATCGCATAGACAAATGAGACAAATGTCTAGGGCCCGGTTTTTTGAAGGGCCCGGTCAAACTGTCTATTTTGAAAAGATTTATAAATAAAATTTTTCTGAAAGATACTTTTCTGAATTTTTAAATAAAGTCTATTCATATTTATAAACTTACTTTTTTAAAACTATCTTGGCTTTTATTTAAATTATCTTTTTCATTATTCAATTTACCTTTCATGGGTAAAATATTATATTATTTAAATATTAACCGAAAAGGTTAAATTAAACAATTAATATTTTAAGGTAATATTGTTATTGTATAACAACTTTTGCTAAACATTTATTCAAATAAATTTCAATTTTTTTTAAATTTATAAACAAGCTGTTCGAACTTTTCTAGAAAAACTAAAATTTATTGTTGTATATTAAATATTTTTTATTAATAAAAGTTTAAGATTTGTTTTAGTTTTTCACATTATTTATTTTTGTTTTATTTATTGTTTTATATTTTTTGTGTGCTCTATTTCTTGTGGGAGTGGGAGGGGACCCGGTAAGAACAAAATGTCTAGTGTCCCAAAGTGGGTTAATCCGGCCCTGAATGTGACAATCTTGAGATTACGGAGAGGCACTCAATATTTTTATCGTACCCCAAATGCAACACTGACGAAACTTTAAGTCAACCGATTTCAAGCATGGCGAACCCTGTTTACAGCAGATTAAACATTAAATACAAAAGATATTGTTTGATGTGTTCTGTTTATCCATTCTCAATCATTGGAACATAATTAACATTATCGAAGATGACTTTTATTAATAGGTACTTCTTCGCTTATACCAATGCAAATTATACTGCTTACAGCAGTTTATGCAAAATTCATCAATAATAGAGATTAGTCCTGCGTTTCTACCGCCTGATCACACCGTTCTTCGATCTTAATCCGAATAATTTTTGATTGTGGAAATACTTAAAAAGTGTGATTTATCAAAGAGATTGCAAATTTGGCAATCTTGAAATACAGTATGACACTGCATGTGAGAATCATCATAAAGAATCAATTACGGTCGGTTTGTTGACTACGAACACAATATAGTGCTTACGACGATCACTTGGCTTTTCTTCTCCCTGTTATTCAGTTGAGACAAGCATTACGTGCGTATGTAGCTCGTTTCAGGCCTAATATGCCCCTCTTCAGTCAACTAAATATTAAGACGATGACACTTTACAACCAATGTTTCAGGCAATAGTACTTTACAACTAATGTTACGAACGTTGGTTTTAAAAACTTTTTAACTTTAAAACTTCTAACTTTACGGTCGGTTGTTAAATACACTGTTTATCGCCTTCAGGATCTTCAACATCGCTGTTTATCGTCTTTTACATCGTTAGAATGAAAACCACATTTACAGATTCCCTACATCTGATGGTTTCTGTGAGCATAGTGACTTATGCAGGTAATATGTTTGTTGCTTGCAAAACAAACACGTGTCAAAGTGCCACAGTAGTGACTTTTGGTACAAATTGTTTTAAATGGAAATGTCTCTGGCATATCATGAAATGTAACTATGAAAGATTTGCTTGTGTTTAGACTACTAAATGTTTTTCTTGACAGCGTAGATTAAAAGTACTTTAATTACGATAATTCAGTATCACTGCTGAGTGGAAAATAGCAGAAAACAGATTCAAATTTCAAACAGAATCACTTAACTTGATGTTTTTATCTTCTGAAGGAGTCCTATCTTCATTTTCATTCTGGTATCCATATCCGTACTCAATAAGTGAGATAAATAGAGATAGGAAAGGTAAACTGTATATTGAGATAATTGATTTTTTAATGTAACAAATGAATATGCTCATTAATTTCGTTTTAATATTTATTACAGTTGTGACCGGAGGGTCGGCACCTCTTTAGTGCCTTGTCAGGACAGACACCACCGTGTCCCGATTGACACGGAAGCCGAGGCGGGGTGTTAACTAGGTAGTTGAACGTTGGTCACGCGAGCGGCCGCATGTGCAGGCGATCGGATTCGGGATGGAGACCGAGTGTTAGCGAGCAGGAAGTGACTCACGTAGAGACTAGGTTAACGAAACAACCGTTTATTTGTAAAGGACGGAAACTACATTAAATACAATTTATCGATAATGAGTGTAATAAATCGATCTAAACTAGGTCTAGACAGGCCTAATTTCGCGGTTCTCGAGAGAGAGAGAATGGTTCGCAAGTTGCTAAATACCTAGAATAGAAGATATCCACAAGATGATGCTCTTGGATTAAGGTTTCGTTGAGGTTGGAACAGACTCGTTAGGATCGTCGGGAAAGTTGTTCAATAGTTTGTCTAATTTGGCACACTGTTAGGTGATGTCCGAGGAGAGTAGGAGAGGTATCCAGTCGGGCGCTGACACAATTAAAATTTGGAGAACTTTTTGTGATATCGATACTCCTGGAGGAAAGGGCTACGACTGACTAAATTTTCGGTTCCTTGTTATATTCAACTGATGAACTTGATACAACAGGTCGGGAGGTTATGAGAAAGTGTCACTTAGCTGCTGAAAACTTAACAAACGATTAATTCCCAGGTGTGAAAGTTGACAGTTATCGGACGAAATAGTATTGTTAGAATGTTATATTATGATTTAGTTATGTAAATAAATTACGCAGTGCCGAGTCTCACACAGTAGATCTAACTCAAGAGGAAATCGACTAGTAAGGACTATAGACAAGGAATGATGACCTAATTCATATAAACCATAAAGATTACTGAAAATCTATATTTGATTAATAGTCCGGACGGCTCACGATAGCACACCGGGCTACCCTTCTATGATCGTCTGGGCTCTCACAAAAGCCCTGTGGTGTTTTTTTTTTGTCTCATTTATTTTGAAATTTTTTGAAAAATTTCAAAATATTTAAGTTTTCCAATTTTTCGAACTGCGAAAAATGCAATAAATAACGTTTTTATTGCGCGCCGAGTTTACTCAGAAAAAAATTCGAAAAAGTGCCGGCTTCTAACAAGCTTCCACGCGACTATGGACGGTAGCAAAAAATTGGGAAAAAAACGAGTTCGCGATAATCGCTATCGTCGATCGCGACCATCGCCAGCATGTTTTTCACGATCAATTCTTTTCTCTCAACAATTTTATTTTTTTTCAAGAATAAGATCGATTCTAGCCTGATTTTGAAACGAGATATTGCAATTTATTATTAAACTCAGCGATGTCTTATTATACTCTGCGAGAAATCGCGTTTGTCCGCGCGAGAAATAACAGCGACAAAAATTCTCAAAATTAATATCTTTAATACAAATTACGCTAATTGTACAATTTTTTTTCTCGCGAAAGAATTTCATTTAGGCATTGTTGCAAATGCATTTTTTTGACAAAATTTCGAGAATATTTTTAGTTATAAATAGATGAATTTACGCATTCGACATCATGTCTTGAATTGCCGAATTTTCGATAATCCACACATTATTTCTTTGATTGCTTCATTTTATGCACAGAAAACATTTATATCTATGCTATGAACAAAGAACTTTGATGGATTGAATAATATTTTGGTCGATGTCAAGTTTTATATTAGGTGATCGAGTTAAGCCTAACACACGACTATATCATATTAAAAATTAAAAATAAAATTCATGTGTAAAAATATAATATATCTGTTTAATCTGTTAATATCTAAGAAAATATCTGTTAAATCGTAAATACAACATTCATATGAGTAAAACAAAATAAAAACTTTGTCAATTGGTCGATTTACAAGTCAGAAAGAAGCATTTGAAAATAGGGAAATAAAACAATTAACGTTTATTGACTTTCGCGGTAGGGGGTAAAGCGGGGTATATTGACAAATTTTTTCGCAGTAGCACGAAATTTCTACTGACTTCACTTGAAAGTGTCATATTTCTTCCCCATTTAAAAACAAACCCTATGGCGATCGGTGAAACGTGAAATAAATTACGGCGAGTTGAAATTTGATATGTTTATTTTTTGTGTTTTACGTATCAAATTACATTAAATTCAACACAAATAAAGCATTTGTGTCAAAAAGAAAATATTTTACACTGTTTAGAACTAGAAAAAATAAAGAAAAGAAAGATGTAATAATAATTTTTGAAGCCAAACCAAAAATTTTACAATTTAAAGATAAAAAATGGAATCTGTTAGAAGCCGCGCGATACACTAGTCCGGATGGCTCACGATAGCACATCTGGCTAATGTAATGTTCTTTGAAAGAGAAACAAATCTAAGTGAAAAATCTTAGTTGTATAAATTCAGTGTTTTATATTTTATAGATTTTCAGTAATTATATGTTTTATTATTGCTAATAAAGCATTTCAGTAATTAAATAAAAATTTTATTAGTTTACTTATCTATCTATCAAGTGTTAACGTTATAGAAATTATAATCATACTTACATCGCTTAAAGATATTTGTAAATCAATCATTTTTTCAATAAGTTTTTCCTTATTGTTTTCTTTCAACTTAAGTACAGAAAATACGATCTGGGACAAAAGCATATACCGATTCTTAACTTTAAGCAAATCTTCTTCATTTGATGTATTCAATGATTTATAGTTTCTAATGACAGTATAACCTTTATTGATCTGAAAAATAATTTATCATTTTATTAAAGCTTTTCAGATACTCTACCAATCTGAAATAAGAAAATAAAAATTAATTAAAATAATTTATCGAATGTTTCGTTTATCAACTGTAGTTAATCAATCTAATAATAAATATTTCATAATCATAAAATTTAATGACGGTTAAAATGACATTAACTCTGTTATAGAGGTTTTATATTAATTAACTTTTTAGCAATTTATCCTTATACATTTGAATTATTACATTATTTATTATAAATTAACACAAATTAATATCTAAACAATTGTATTACAATTTAATTAAATTTTAAGAAGAAATAATTTAATACAATTATATTTTTTTATTGTAACATCGAATTAAGTTCTGTTTCAGAGTGAAATTTTACACAAAGTATCAATAACATTTCCATCTGACTCCACAAATACATAAGATACTTGCATTTGTGTTATTGTAAAACTCAAAAATGTAAAATAGTTTATGGTAAATTTTGAATTACAGTTAATAAATTAACAAATGTTTACAAATAACTGATAATAAACAACATAGTATCTGTAGTTGAAGACATGTTATTTAATAATTTTTACTATTAAGAAATAATGATTAGCCAAAAAAAAGTGAAGTAAAAATTTAAGAATAAATAGGTGTGGAAAATAAAGATGTAAGCATTGAAATGAAGAAATACGTATTTAATTTCTTTGACAAATGCTTGAATATCGTAAATTTCCGATAGACGCCGGTCTTCAATAGCCGTCAAATCCCCTAAAAACGCCGGTTATTTAGTTTGAACTCGTAAATAGATGTCGGGTGTCGTTAAATTCCTACGCGCAGCTCGCGAAACTTAAAAGTGTTCTGTAGATGCTGTGAAAGTTTTCCCATGGAAACTCTTGAAAGATGTTTTTCCCACGAATGCAGCGCAACTGGGGTACAGTATACGGTAAGTTAGATAAGTGAGTGCATCTTGCATTTTCTGTTTTGAATTTTCAGTTTTACACAAATCAGTAAATTCGATGTGGATCGGGAAACTAAGAGGCCTTACAGCGTTAATTTAAAACTGAACGCAGTTACGTATGCAAAAGAACACTCCGGAAATGCAACAGCGCGGAAATTCATACACGTAGTACATCCAAAACAAACTTGCGTGTGGGGAAGCAAATGTGACGTTAAGGCTATCATGAATAAGAGTGAAGCAAAGAAACTGACAGGAAGAAGGCGCAAGAAGATCAGAGAAGAATTAGAAGAAAAGGTTCTGTAGTGGATTTGTAAACAGCGAGAGAAAACTAACCGTGTCTCCAGACAGATGGTAATAGAGAGGGCAAGAGAAATATTCATCCAGTTAGATGTAAATAATAAACAAAACGTGGCATTCTCAGCTAGCTGAGAATGGCTAGTAAAATTTATGAAATGTAACTACAGCGGAACTTCTCTTAACGAGAATCTGGCATAACGAGCAACGTTTCGCATAACGAGTGTCGAGAGAGGGAAATCCCGGATTGTGCACGCTCATGCTTCATCATGATATTATCTATGATTTTTTTTGTTTTCTGCAAATCGAATTCGCATTCCAGGTTGGTTCATTCCGTGCTAGAAAAAAAGATTATTATTCACTCTCCTTAACAATGTATATTTTACAATTTTCTTCGAATAAACGTTATACGTAAAATACCATATTTACTCGCGTATAAGACGATCTCGCATATAGAACGAGGTGTGACTTTAAAGATAAAAATAAAGAAAATTAGATTTATTAATACAATTCTAATTTTAATTCGTTTCATTAATCACAAATAAATTATCATCAAATGCACGTATTAAGGCAAACAATTATATTTTCTTGACGCTATCACCTTTCGTCTACTCGGACTCGCCTTCCCAAGCTTGGTTATAATTCTCCTCTTTTTCACTCTTACTCCACAAAGCATCGTCCTCTGATCCGTCGAGTGAATTTAAAATGCAGTATTTCCTGAATGACTGCTATCAGCTTTTGAAGATTGCTTTTCCTTGCACCTGATACCCATGTAGCAAAACCAAAAGATTATAATGCACGTGACAGGAAAAACGTTAATTTTTAATGATTCAGAATGTACAGATATTCATAAAAATACAAATTTAACAAATATAAATGACTACTTATAAAATCATTGCTAAGTGACTAGCTATTTTCAGATCATCTCTTTAAAAGCAACATTCACCTTGGCCTCGATAGCACTCTGCTATAATGGCAGCATGAAATATACACAGTTCACAAAAATTATTGCAAAAACGCAAAGGATCCTTCGCTCGCATGTATAGAACGACCTATGTTTTTGAAGCAGTGAAAAATGAATAAAAACCTCGTCTTATAAGCGAGTAAATACGGTATTTGAGTATTTTTTTCGGCATAAAACGCATTATCATATTTTACATTAATTTCCGTGGAAAAAATCGCTACGCTTAACGAGTGTTTCGCATTACGAGTAAGGTTCTGGAACAAATTATGCTCGTTAAGCGAGGATTCACTGTATTTGTCTACTAGATGAAAAACATCACTTGCTCATAAAGATCCTCGGGCGCAACTCGATACGCTAGTGTATATAAAGTGTTGAGATTTCCTTCTCGCACGTGGAAAACCCACGTCCGAGAAGGAGATCTTAACAATGACTCGGAAATCATAGCTATGGATGAAAAATCTGTGTTTTGATATGTATGGAAGCATCACGATAGTAAGAACTGATAGCAAGATTGTCCAAACAAAGACAACGGTCACGAGAAAGATCATTTTACTGTTGTTTCAGCAACAAAAAGCGACAGAACGAAATTGAACCTTTGATCATATTTCGGAAAGAAGAACGAAAAGTGGAGAGGCTGCAGAATGTTCCCGGAGTTGTGTCACAAGTTCTATCAGCTGTTGTATATCAAACAGTAAATTTCGGAGTGGTTACAGAAAATCTGCTGCAAGTTTTCTTTCCAGCATAGACTGTTTCTGAGCGATTGGTATTGCTGTCACATCAGCGATGAAAAACTAGCGTTAGGCAAACCGATTCTCTACGACAAATAACACGAATATCGCTGTTATTCCTCGCGGTTACAAAAAGTATACTCAAGCAGCGGATGTAATCTACAATGTCTTATTTAATAACCCCAGTTTAATGTCTGTTAATTTTGATATAATTCTTCATAATTTTACAAAACTGTCATATAAATTTAACATAAATTTTAATAATACTAAACAGGATATAATAAAATATTGTAACATAACGCTACCTTAATAAATTTTAAAAAATGATCTTTATATACAGAGTAGATAGAAAAAAACGACCAATCGTAGATACTGATTTTTGCCATTAACTCTTCGAATGTAAACAGTTCTTGATTAACAAGATTCCACTCCTTGAGTTCCAACGCTTTCAGAAGATATTCAAGAGATTCTTGTATAGAAGAACCTGTTAAAAATTATAATTTATTTATCTGTTTTATTAAATTCAACCATTAATTAATTAAATTACGTACCTCTGGTCAAACAAGACTGATAATACATTTTTAACTTCTTAACAAATTCGGGTTCATTTTTTTCTTCTGATTTTTCTAATTTCTCTGGACAAATCAACAGCTAATAAATATTTACAATTTCAACAAATATTTACAAAGTATTCATCTAAAATTACAGAATTACCTTTAGCCAAATAATTCATATATCCATTTAAATGGTCAAAATAGCTTGAACTAGCCCGTTGTCTTCTGTATTTCATAAAATTTCCACATGCAAAATTATAGAAATTTTCACAGGGATCAATAGTAAAATCCAACAGTTGCAATATTCTACCCGCTAAAATTTATAAAATTGATTGTAATAAATTATTTTGTTAAAAATATGTAATTATTAATTTTTTCATAAATTGTGATCCAAACCTTCTTCTTTGCAAACTGGCGTTAGGCAAACCGATTCTCTACGATCATATTTCACTATTGAACATATTTGAAAATATTAATTAAATTTATTAAAAGTTTCTTATGATTCATTTTAATAAATATGTTTAGGACATTAAAAAAAAAAAAAAAAAAAGACATATATACAAAATGGTGCATTTGTAATATCAATTGCAAACATCTCCTGAAATATAAAAATTAATAAACAATTTAAGACTATACAATAACGAGTCTTTCAATGTCCTTTCTAACAACTCAGGATAATAAAGATAACAGTCTTACGGTGGAGTTGACTTTTTATTACAGGCTACTTATCCGCCTCACTATGCAAAACGTTACAAGACTTCCTTCCGGTGACGGCACAAACAAGAAAATAATATACATTCCATACAATTGCCAGGACAATTAACTTGAGGTGTGAGAAAGAGCTTCGAAAGACTTGTTATTGTATAGTCTTAAATTTGTGGGTGAATTGAAGCGCAAGCATCAATAATACGTTCTTGTATATTTTCACGTTTTGTTGGTACTCGTGATAGCATTTTTATTTTTGCATGTTCTAGAGATACAAATCTAAAGATGTTTGATTTCGAGAACGAACCGCCATGAGACTAATCCTCTACGTCCAGTCCACCGTTCAAGAAAGTCCCTATTCAAAATTTTATGAGCTTGAATTCAATAACGAGCTAGGAAATAAAAATTTGAGAGGGTTTCTTTGAAATCTAGTGACCTCTCTCTTACCCATAAGATGAAATGGTCGAGTACTTTCTATGTTGTTCAAAATATTCATCCAATATCATAAACTTTCATATAAGATAATTTTTCAATTTAATGTAAATTTCAAAAGAAATTTGCAAATGACAAAATAAATGGACCACCTTGTATATCTTGCAGACATATTCTGAAACTTGCCATTGTAAGAAGTGTCTAGCCATTTATTGAATTGCAGTAAACATTTATTTGAAGATCTGTCCATTTTTTCTGGTTATTTCTAGAAATGTTAACCTTGGCCGTGTTCAGTAACGCAGAACACCTAAGTTAGAATTCTGAGTGGCGTAGTGGGCGGAGCTAAGAATAGATAAAGGAAACTAGTGGTGGGAGGAGTCAAGCAGTAGTTAGAAACGAATTCAACATCGCAGCATATACCGGACATTCCAATTTTCAACACGAGTGTTGAGTGTTGAAACCAACAATTTGACGTCATCAACGACGTTCCAACTCGAGTACGAAGTGCTTAGTTCACATAATTCCATTCTCAGCAAGATGGATTCCATTCAAATGTCGCACCAATTACCCACAATTCATTGGAAAGTAGCAGTCAACATATCTGTTGAGAGCTGAGTGTGTTGAGTAAGCGCTGACAACAGCGCCACTTCAACATTAAAATAACGAACGACTTTTAGCGAATATGATCAGCGCTGAGTCAGTGTTGAAAATTGGAATGTCCCGATAACTAGACTTAGCAAGAATTCTGCGTTACTGAACACGGCCCTTGTTTCTGTAGATGTTGACACGGGTGTATCTGTCGGTATCTGTTTAATGAAATTAACGTGTCATGTAAATGTGTAACGGTATATTATCATATGGCGAAAAATCAAAACAGCTAAATATTTTCGAATTTCCGTATGTAGAACAGCATACAGTTTTTAAGGAACTCCTTTCCTGTTGTATACAGTAATATAAGTTTTTATACCCTTTTCCTTTACTTATGCGAACAATATTTCACAGACCCCCTGATATTGAAAAAATGACGTTAAAAAGTTCTTCAAATATTCTGATAGTTTATTCACGTAACTAGTATGTAGGTTTATAAGAACAAAATCGTATGCCTTTAATACCATTACAAAACGTCTACGTAGACAATGCTTCGATTCCCTCTCTCCCCTTCGTATATAGTGAGAAACGTTTCGCAACCCGCCTCCCTCCTTTCTACTGTAACACAATTATTAGATGGTCCTGTTGAAACGTTTCAAATTGTGAATTATTTGATAAAAATACTCTTTTTTAAAAAGGAAACATATCGATTAGTGCAAAATAATTTTATTAAATAATCACTTTCTGCGTATGTAATAACAAAACAAAAATATAATTTAATAATATTTAATAATTGTTAAACATAAATGAAATAAAAAAACGACTTAAAATTACGATTATTTTTCATTTGATAAAAAAGCTTTACATAATATTTCATACCGAAGAAACGACGACGAATGCTGTATGTTTAATGCATTACAGAAAAATCCGGGAACGAGTTACTTAATTTCCTGGCGACCTTTAAAACTGTGTGTGGCGCCATCTGTTATAATATTTTATCGTTAGACATTTTTATATTTTTTTAGTTATTTACAGACAAATTCGCCCAAGTAGGGATCACCATACATTAGTTTGTGTTCCAGACGATATATTTCGGCGACTGACTTATAAAAGAAAGGTCGGTCGCCGAAATATATCGCCGAAAATAGCCATCGGACGATAAAATAACAAATTTTATATTTTTAAATATTATAAAATGGCATATAGTTTAATTTTAAGGGTAGGGGTGGGTTTTATAAAAAAAATATGGATGCCAGTAAAGAGTAAAATCGTCATTAAGTCCGACCCTACTTGAGATATGACGATTCCACTTTATCTCCCCATATTGTCAACCTTTAACCACTAAAATTTAACAGAATCAATCCCTTTTATACGCAAACCATCATGCAAAATTTCAGAAATTTTCGACAAGAAACACAGGAGTTATTAAACTTCAAAGAAGGTGAACAAAGTCGTGCCTCCCCAGACAAAAACATCCATAGAGAAAAAAAATTCGATTTTTTATCGCTTTTGCATTTCTCGACGTTTCAAGGTCCCCTGAATTCAAAAATGAATAAAGATTGTGGGGTCGATCAAAAATCATTTTTTGACCGATCGCCATACTATTCCTGTTATATTTAACAGAGCCGGGAAAAGAAATTCGAACGGCATAATTGTGTTCAGTTTATTCTGATTTTATTTATAGTGATTTGTAATCATAAAGTAATATGTTAATTCCTCAAACTAACAATATATATATATATATAATATTGCATTGTATAAAATATTGGCAATAATGCAACATAACTATTTTCTAACGTTGTTAATGTGACTCGCTCTAAATAGACAGGACAGAATTTAGTGCGATACATGGAATCAGCTGTCACTCTGGGAATCCAGTATGCAATCCGGGTTTGAAAATTCCTAGGTATTATTTACGGGCGGTTTATTCATTTCTGTTGAACCCTATACCTGAGCATTCAGCTGTATTTATTGTGAGCTAGGTAAATCCAAAATAAATTAGGGGAAAAGCTTTATAAGTGCTCACAGAGCGAAAAGAGCCAAGCATACAAAAACACAAAAATCTTAAAATATGTAAAAATGGCCATTGAGGAAACACATCCAGAAATCTGCATGTTATTTGCGAAAACATTCAGCTGTTTTGTTTTAGGCCGTGTCATAATAATCTGCTATACATTACATGAAATGTCTAATTTCATGAGACAAATTCCGAAATATGCGTGTCAGCATGTGCAGAAACAAGGTTAACATTTCTACAAGTGACAGAAAACGACAGATTCTGAAAACAAATGTGCTAGAGCTTCAAGAAATGACGAAGCGCTTCTTACAATGGAAAATTTTAGTATGCGGCTAAAACATATATATATAATAGTATTTAAAATATAAATAATAAAATATATTCATTACAATAATTCAAATTTTAAAAAATTAACGAAAATAAGGAAACGTAATTTCATTAATAACAAGACTTACTTTTAACATGAACAAATAGGCCAATAAAAATAAGAAATAAAATGAAAAATGCAATGACAATTACGACAAGATATCTCTCCAATGACGTCCTCCTTTTCCATATTTCACATTTTCTATCGAAAATATTTTAAATATAAATACCGTTGTCATAATTTAAAAATAGTTTTTTAAATAACACCTATGAATGATCTAATGTTGATTCTATTCATAAGCTATACAAAATACAGATATTATCATAATTACTGTGTATATTTTAGCAATATAGTTAATATACTATATTAATTACAATAAATTTAAATATCGTGTCGTTCAAAAATACAAACAAAAGTTTTATTTACCTAGGCTATTCCATGAACAATAGGAAGCAACGTTTTCCTGGAAATTACGTCAAACAAATGCAAGTATAATTACGCTCTTAGTATTCAAACAGCTGATAGCATGATTTAGAATGCATGTTTTGATTTTGTACTTGATATAACAATAGTTTGTCGCTACACCAGTTAATGCATGACAAAATTCTAACTCTCGAGGTCAATAATTAGTGTTGAGATTTATAAATAAACAATAAAAATGAAACAGCAACATTTCAGAATACAATTATCTGGGTATTGAATATTTAAAGTCTGCTGTTTTGATAAATAAATGAATGCAGTTTATTTTGAGATAACAACATTTTAAAAATACAAGTGGAGACATATTTAATGATCAAGTGTTTTTTTCTCTTTTCATTAAGATAGCACCACTTAATACAACACTTGCTTCCTTCCACATGGAGGTCCGTTAATTAACGTTTATTATATTCTTTCTTGCCTGTGTTTGTATGCCAGTTTATTTACCACATGGTCTGACCGCATTGAGAAAAAAGATAAATTAGAACCTTAACTTTGGAAATTATATTTTCTACGGTTAATGAGCAGACATCTTATTATAATAATCGATTTTCTAAGATTGCCAATAGTACTATTTTCTGGAGAGAGTTGAGTAACTTACGAATAAAGTTTATCAAAAGAAATGTCACGACAATTAAAATTTTAGTTGACGATAACCAATACAATTTGAAACTTAACTTTATTGAAAACATGAAGAAACACAATGCTTTGATAAATTTTCTTAGTGGAAGAAAGTTCATTACTTTTTTTCTACGCATTTATACCGGGAGAACGATCGTTCAACATCACAAGACGTTGCTAATGAAAAAGAAACAATTTCACTAGGAGAGAAATTGCAATTTCTTTGTTAGCTTTCCAATTTCACCAGAAATATGAGATATTTTGATATCACCGCATTAACAAGGTTTGCCGATTGTTGGAAGAGTATTTTCTCCTCGAGTTTTTTTAATAGTTGGCAGAAAAAAGGAAAAGTTAATCATTAAATTTTATACTGTATAGTCTGTTTGTGGTAAGTTAATTACCTTTATATTTATTCTTTCTTCATTTGGTCTTAAATAATAATTTGATGACTATTGTTTTATAACCGAAAGTCAACTAAAGAAATTATTTACATTAATCAACTTCACAAGTTTCTCTATTAAACCAAGGTCATGCGCTCGTTTCGCTTTCTGTATACATCATTATGAATAGTCTGTGTAAATTTAATTTAATTTGTACTTTTAAGAAACATTAATAAAAAAAAATCAACTCAAATTTTAAATTCAAATAATAAAATTTCATATAAGCTTCTTATTAGCGTGGAAAAGGACGTGACTCCGGAGTGAGAGATGCGATCATCCTCCTATAATTAAATTGAAATTTTCTTCGCTGGAATTTGAACCAATTTAACTTTTGAAAGAGAAAGTTTTTCCTAAAAAATTTCGTCAAGTCCGGCACTCACACTTAAAAGCAAATGTGTACATCTGAAAAGTAACCGAAGGAACTCCATTTATGTAGGTAGATATTTGCAGTGGTGATATTCAGCGGGTTCGCACAGGTTCGCCCGAACCCGTTGGTAAAATTTTCAGTTTCCCGAACCTTGTTAAGCACACGGAACATTTCTCAGTGGTTTTGTTTTTTTTAAGATATATATTAAAATTTACGTATTATACTCTGTAATACTACTGAACTAGAGCCTTATACCCCGTTCGCACCGAGCATTTCAATCTAGATTGTGAGCAAGGTCGGGGACTATGTCTTGGTGCGATCTCTCTCGACCGTTTCAATCTCGACCGAAACGAGGTTGAATCGCGATCGATTCAAGAGAGTTCTTGAAACTAGATCAGGTCATAAGAGAGATCCCACAATCTGACGTGCGCGAGATAATACAAGATGGCTGTGGAACACGTGTCGGGAAAGGACAGCGAAATAAAAAGGATATTGTATTTCGAGAGATGTGACATCTGTCTACTATGAGTAAAATCTTCACCCGAATGGCACATTCGGGTGAAAGATTTTTCTGCCTAAAGAATAAAAAAAAAAAAAGGTCGACAGGTATTGTATTTATTTCTAGCCAAAACTTCCATTTTTTTTGTCGGTGATTGTCAAGGAAAAATTTTCTGCTAGTGAACCCTTTGTTAACTATTTCGAATATCACCACTGGATATCTGGTAACATAAGACTAATTCTTACTTTTAAATAATGGTACGGTAGGATTAATACTAAAACAACGAACACATAAAAGTACTATAAGGCCGACTTAGGCCTATTTATAAAAGTTTTGTTTCATATGAAAGAAGTAAATTCGCTCCTTTGAGTTGTATCGGATAACATAAGGGTATTATTATAAGAAACGAACGATCAAAACAGTATAAACAAAGCATATACGCGCTACCTGAACTGCACGAATCGAAACCGAAACCGAAAATATTAGAAAATAAGTTTAAAAGGTCCACCAGGTGAAAAATGGATTGGTTGACCTTGTACACAGCCGACAACCGACCATTCGAGAGAAATGGCGCGGTAAAACATCTGCCTCCTGCATTTTCCTTTTTTAAGATAAAAGAAGTATTTAGCCTATGTTCACCTGGAATAAATAAGCTTTCCGACAGCGGAAGAACTTTACAAGTCAATTTAGTATATTACGAGATTATGTCTAGCAAACAAACAAACATTCTCGCTTTATATACTATAAGTATGAATATAGGAGATATAGATATACTGTAGTGTAGATATAGATGGATAACTACTGTCCAGATATATTCGGATTACGACAAATTTTTAAATTAAAATCTGCTCTAAGCACTCGAAATCTCCGATTAAATCTTCAAAGAGAGAGAGAAATAATAGAGACACACCAATTTTTAGTCCGAAGTTAGCAATGTTAGTGTAGACTTTTATGATTAGTAGAATACAGATGACAGTCCACAGATTTAAACTATAATTCTGATTGGCTACTCATGACATATTCCAATGATTCTTCCTTTATATATAGCTAATGATTCCTCGCCTTTACAAACAAACGTTTACATTTTAATTAACTAAAGCTCTCGAGGCTTTTAATCCTTCTGTAAACTTTGATAAAACAGTTATAATATGTTTACATTATATATTGGATTTGCTCGAGCTAAATGTTTGATAAATGAAACAAATCATTTAGCTCAAGCAAATCCAGTTTATATTAATTTTTTTAAATGCCAGGACAATAGATCTCGACACAATTATTTAACCGACACTTGACATTGTCAAATTATACGAATAAAATTTTTGGAAACTTGGCCGTACAAGTGGTATGATTTGGCTTCACTCTAGTTTTGTCTCTTCCCGTATTATCCTTACAGCTTTACTTTTTGCGAATTTTTAGTTTATAGTTGATTACTGCTTAACTGTTTGGTGCACTTCTACACCAACTCTCTTCTAAAAAGTAATAAATGCACTGAATAAAGTACAAAGGAATTCATAATATTAATAATTATTCAGTAGATGATATTTTATTTCGGAATTATAAATATTTTAAAATAAATGAAAGCCTCTGTCATAAGGTTTTTATCTTAATTTATATGTTTTGCATATTGAACTTTTTCTATTGTTTATATGTTGTAATTTTTATATTTCGTCTTTTATATGCACTGAAATTTTACTTATTTTCGAGTATTTTTGATTACGTATCGTTTGTTTATTTGTCAACTAGGCTTTTATTGTTTAAATAGGACAGTAACATGTCTAGTCCGTCTGAAATTTACGGTAACAATAGAAAAGCTTGTTTATTATTTGTTTTACATATTAAACGTTCTTATTTATTTTAATTGTAAATAAGTTTAATTATATATTTTAGCAAACTTTGATAAAGTATTACTTAATTTAAAAATGAATATGACAAAAGTAGCAATACATGTTAAAGTGTCTGAAAGTTCATATATTTACTGAAGAAAGTACGTTTTAAAGGAATGTATAGGCTATACAGTAATAAGTTACGTTAAATAATTTAATGACGGTTACAATTTACTTCAATAACCTTGTGGAGAATTAAGAATAAGCATTCTAATTGCTCACAAAATGAAATTATAAAAGAATGTTTTCTTTTCATATACAATTGGTTTACTAAAACAAGTTGAAAAGACTTACTTTATAAGTTTTGCTTTAATATTTAAAAAGTTTTACTTTATATAATAACAGAACTTAAATTTATACCGTTCTTATATAAAATAAAACTTTAAAAGCTTCTAATCAATACTAATTTCATTCTTTTAATTGAACTAAAAATGCATAATGTCGTGTCATAAAATACGTTCCTACACCATTAAATGCTCATTTATCATTCAACAAACATTTAATTTTTTAATTGAGTTTATGAAATAATAAATTAATTATAATAAGAATTAACGTAGTTTCTAAACATATACATAAAAACGAATTAATTTATATATTTGTAGTAGAAACATATAAAAATGAAATAGTTATTTTTAAGTCTGTTACAAAGATATAAAGAAATTTGTTATTATTGTACGGTTTATAAACTACCTCAATATTTATTATGATTAATTAGTATTATAATCAAGTGCCGACTTTTTCGCGAGTGACATTCTGAATATTTTAGAAATTAGATGAAATTATTTTACTTGGGAATTTCGAAAAATTATAATTGTGAATAATTTATTAACTGAATTTCTCAAACGTCGATAACTGTGGAAGAATCAAAATATTACCACGACTTGTTTCTGAAGTGTTTCTTTTTGATCACGTCAAACAGATTGTGATTCTTCTCTTATTGTTGGACGGCAAAACTTTCAGTTACGATGGCTGAGAATATATTTCTACTAATTATTGATAACAACATAAGATAATAAAAGTCTTTTGGATTCATGTACTTGTTAAATGCTTCAAATCTCAAATTTCAGAAGAAATGTTAATTTTAAATACAAGCAAAACCAGACAACAATTATCTCGTGCTATTTGAGAGAATGGATCTGTGTAACCCAAACGAATAAAAGTTATAAGGATTAAGCGTTTTTTTTTATTGTTATCAATTTATTTTCTATTGTTTTTATATATTCTAGGTTATTTCTGTTTATATAAAATTTGAAAGGAAATATTTCATTATAAATTGTAGAATAAGCAAAAAATAAAAATTAAGATGTAAAATTTATAGAACTATTTCATAAACATTTTAAAATTATTGAAATATCAGAAAATTTTAAATAATTGAGAGATAAATTATATAAGCTTACATAGAAAGCATTATAAAAGATCATGTGTAACTAAGCCAATATGTAATATTAAGATGTATCCGTAAAATAATACTCACGTTTTATTTACATTATCCTCTTTAGGTTTGTTATTTTCCATCGCTTAATTTGTTTCGTATAAATTATAAAAATCTAAAAATTATTATTACTATTATTTTCTTTAATTATTCAGAACAGTTTTACTGGTCACTCCTCAATGTCAGGTCTCTACACATTAACATATTATTTTGCTTCCCTTCTTTACGAATCTACTTTTAATAACGAAATTAAGACAGTAACTATCTCAATTATGTCGGCCTTGAGTCGATGGAAGAAAAAAATCGCTTTCTTCTGTGTTAATACAATTAATATTATTTACATTTTTAAAAATATGTCTTAAAATAATTTTATTCTCCGAGTTAATTTGAATTTTCTAATTTTAAAGAAAACACAATTTATACAACTTATTTAAAAGTTATATAAAAACATTTATTTAGCTTCTTTTAAAGGAAAAAGATATTGTTTATCTGTCTTATTTAATCTGTACTTTATATTAGTATTAAAGTACTACCAAAAAGTCATTATGGGAATTTTATTAATACAGTTATTGAGGTATTTGTTATGAGAAATCCCGAATACGATTTGATTTTACGTTAATATGATATTTGTGCATCGTTCTGTGAGTAGATATTTTATTCATCGTAATTGAAAAGAATTTATAAAATGAAACGAATAATTATATAATTGTGATGATATTCGTTGATTTTCCAAACGATACATTAAAAATGAGGGAATTATTTACTTTGTTACGCTTCGCATTCTATTCCCACGCCTTCCGCGCATGCAGCTAATTCAATTGATATGGTTGGCAGTTTAAACTGAATGTTTAAAAATATTCTTAAGGTCTAAATTATTGTCAATAGATTTTATCCTGCCTACCGAATACATCATTAGGGTGTTTTACTATCAATTGCGTTTGTTTATTTGTAATTGTACACATCTATTATGCTCTGATCAGACTTGCAAAGATATGTTGAACATTCAGATCCTCTAACTCACAATAAATTACGAATACACAGTATATATTCGTAATTATTGTAAGATATATACATATACATTGGAACCTAGATTAACGAGCATAATTCGTTCCAGAATTTTACTCGTAACGCGAAACACTCGTTAAGCGAAACAACTTTTCCGATAGAAATTTATGTAAAATACGATAATGCGTTCCACGCCGAAAAAATACTCAAATATTTTATGTATAACGTTCATTCAAAAAAAATTGTACAATATACACTGTTAAGGAGCATGAATCATCATCATCTTTTCTTCTAGAGCGGAATGAACCATCCTGGAATGAGAATTCGATTTGCAGAAACAAAAAAAAAATCACAACTAATATGTTTGATAAACACTCCAAACGGTATGCCAAAGTCTTGGGATATGTAAAGGCTATAATTGAATATTAGAAATTAATTAAATTGACTAGAGGTAAGCAGTTATGTTTCCATCTCGTATTAAATTTATTAATTATTAGTAATTAATTTTTAATTCAGACATTTCTAAAATTTAATTTGGAATCGGTCATTAAATTTAATGACCCAAGAATTTGGCATATCGTTTGGCCTGTTTATTATATAACGGGCTATAGTTGTTGATGTTTATAAGTAATGTGTGTGAACGCAAGTTTGGAAAAATGTGATCACAAGCGACAATAAGATTCTAGTGGAACGAGTGCTAAACACAGACTGATGAAGCATGCCGCATGAGCACATTTCCCTCTTCTCATTACTCGTTATGCGAAACATCGCTCGTTAAGCGAGGGTTTTTTTACAATTTTTGCTCGTTATGCGAACTACTCGTTGTGCGATGTGCTCGTTAAGCGAGGTTCCACTGTATATGTTAATGTATACTATATTAATTATACGTTAATATATGTTATATAGAAGTATGTTAATGTGCAATATATTCGAAAATTTTACATAGGAATTGTACAATATATATATACAATATAATACAGTATATGCAGGGCTTAAAGCAGTCATGGCAGTGAAAAAAAGTGAGAAAAGAGAGTTCACACTGAAAAAAAGCTAAAAAAGCTAATAGTGTTAAAGTGAACTAAAACAGGCGTTATTAAAAAACACACAAACACACACATATTTTGTATCAATAACATTGCATATGATATTAGATTGATTATTAAGTGGACTGATAAGATTAAAGATGAAAATGGTTAGGCTGAGTTTATACTCCAGAAAAGTGACAAGTAAGACTGCATTAAGCCAGAACAGGCCTGCATTAAGTTTTCATGTGCCCCGTACGGAATTTCCACCATTACACAGCAAAGCAAATGGAATAGTAACATAACTACCAGAATGTGTTTCCATATAATATGCCAAATTTCAAATGCCATTTTTTGATTTCTTTATAAAAAAATATGTAATTAAAGAAGAAAAAAAAAACAACTGGCAGAATCAGTGGGTTGCATGTTCATTACATAGCAATGCCACTAGTAATTGTGACTCAAACATTTATTTGATAATTTTATCAATATTTTTTAAATGATTAAAAATAAAATTACAGAATTCATTACTGGTAATACTAGTCTCCAAATCTATTCCCCTGAATACAATAAAACAATTTTTTAGTCATTTGACCCACAACTGACAGAGAAGAGAGTTTATGAAAACAATATAATTAAATGTTTAGCAGTTTGTTGTCCTTCACAGTAGGGAACCGCAGAGTCTATTACTTTCACGGGAGAAAATGTACAAAGCTTTCAACTTCGGGGTAGTAGAAACTCCGAAGTTGAAAAATAATACAATCCCATGAAATTTAACAAATCTGATGTCAATAAGTAAATGATGAAATTATTTATAGAGAGTTGATATTTGATAAGTTTAGTTTTTTGCATTTATAGCTGAAATTACAGAAATCTATATATATAAAAACGAATGTATGTGTGTGTGTGTGTGTGTGTGTGTGTGTGTGTGTGTGTGTTTGTCCTTCATGCATTACCACACCATTTATCCGATTGCCATGAAACTTTGGGAAGTTGTTTAATACACTCCCGCGAAGGTTTGTGGCATATGTGAAGACCATCATTTCCCCCTTTCAAAAATATATTTATATATGGATTAAGACTTTTATGTCCAACAGATGGCGCTAACTTCGGACGACCTAAGTTTGCTTTTCTGTGAGGCATTATGCTTTTCTGTGAGAATGGACTAAAGCAGATCATTTTCTACCTATCTATATAAATAAAATATAACGTTTGTTTGTTCCTACCGATTCCTTTGAAATTTTGACACAACGTTGCATTCGAATACCCACGTGTTTTTATATAATATACATGTCGAAATTCCCTCTACTGGGGGAAATGGACGGAATTAAGGCTTACTTCTAAGAACTCAGCTTCTATTTATACTATTTTACATGCGGTTTTTTGCGTTTTTAATTGCGTTTTAATAGGCTACATCAACAGAATATACACTAAAAAGGGATTTTTCGACATTCCCCAACGGGGAAAGGGACAGGATTAAGGCTTACTTCTAAGAACTCGGCTTCTATTTATACTATTTTGCATGCGTTTTTTGCGTTTTTAATTGCGTTTTAATAGGTTACATCAACAGAATATACACTAAAAAGGGATTTTTCGATATTCCCCAACGGGGAAAGGGACAGGATTAAGGCTTACTTCTAAGAACTCGGCTTCTATTTATACTATTTTGCATGCGTTTTTTGCGTTTTTAATTGCGTTTTAATAGGTTACATCAACAGAATATACACTAAAAAGGGATTTTTCGATATTCCCCAACGGGGAAAGGGACAGGATTAAGGCTTACTTCTAAGAACTCGGCTTCTATTTATACTATTTTGCATGCGTTTTTTGCGTTTTTAATTGCGTTTTAATAGGTTACATCAACAGAATATACACTAAAAAGGGATTTTTCGATATTCCCCAACGGGGAAAGGGACAGGATTAAGGCTTACTTCTAAGAACTCGGCTTCTATTTATACTATTTTGCATGCGTTTTTTGCGTTTTTAATTGCGTTTTAATAGGTTACATCAACAGAATATACACTAAAAAGGGATTTTTCGATATTCCCCAACGGGGAAAGGGACAGGATTAAGGCTTACTTCTGAAGAACTCGGCTTCTATTTATACTATTTTGCATGCGTTTTTTGCGTTTTTAATTGCGTTTTAATAGGTTACATCAACAGAATATACACTAAAAAGGGATTTTTCGATATTCCCCAACGGGGAAAGGGACAGGATTAAGGCTTACTTCTAAGAACTCGGCTTCTATTTATACTATTTTGCATGCGTTTTTTGCGTTTTTAATTGCGTTTTAATAGGTTACATCAACAGAATATACACTAAAAAGGGATTTTTCGATATTCCCCAACGGGGAAAGGGACAGGATTAAGGCTTACTTCTAAGAACTCGGCTTCTATTTATACTATTTTGCATGCGTTTTTTGCGTTTTTAATTGCGTTTTAATAGGTTACATCAACAGAATATACACTAAAAAGGGATTTTTCGATATTCCCCAACGGGGAAAGGGACAGGATTAAGGCTTACTTCTAAGAACTCGGCTTCTATTTATACTATTTTGCATGCGTTTTTTGCGTTTTTAATTGCGTTTTAATAGGTTACATCAACAGAATATACACTAAAAAGGGATTTTTCGATATTCCCCAACGGGGAAAGGGACAGGATTAAGGCTTACTTCTAAGAACTCGGCTTCTATTTATACTATTTTGCATGCGTTTTTTGCGTTTTAATAGGTACGTCAAGAGAATTACAGTAAGAAGGGATTTTTTGAAATTTCCCCTACGAGGGAAGTGTTATACATTTATAATAGATACATTTTGAGCCACAACAACGTGTGGCCGGGTCAGCTAGTTATAAATAAAAATCTCATTTTTTAAAAATTAAAATTCATAAAATTTCACTTACAAATGATCAAGACGCAACGCACGCTTTTTATTTTTATAATCGCTTTGTTTTATTAGACACAGATATTATTCCTATATAGATTTATTAATCATAATAAACATACATTATGTATAAAATTACATTAAAATAACACTGTAATTAACGTCTAAAATGGAAAAGTAATTGAATCGAGTCTCGCCTCCATATTAATTAACGCGCCACAGTAATTAATTGATCACGTTGCATCAAATTAAATAATTTATAAAAATTAAAATAATAAATACGTTTATAAAATAATTGGCTATATCTGTTCGCAATGATATTGTAAAACACACCGTACTTATAGTTTAGCATTTCCAATAATATTTAATTTATTTTTGAATTTTAAAATATAAGAAAAACAATTTTTTAAATTAAGTTTTATGCATTTATATCTGCAACTTCAGATAATACAAAGATATAAGAATCCGCCAAAAGAAGTTAATTAATAATAATTAAAATCGAGAAAAAATATAAAACTTTCAAGGTAAGGAAACTTGTAAAAAGTCAGGTACATGATCATGTGACACCTGTCTCCCCACTTTTCGTAACTAAACAGTCGAGGTTGAAATAAAAGCCTAAACTCCAGAAGAAGTAAAAACAAACATCGGCGCATGTCTAGGACAATAAACTTGAACGGGAGCGAAGATGAAACACGACACCATGTAATTTATGCCAATTACCTTCTAATATTAAAAAATTAAATTTTTTTGACTGAGTTCGACTAGAAGCATATCGAAAAGCTAGATTAAAGTGAAAATAGCGGTTTTTTGACGCTAAATATTTACAAATTAATTTTTTAACTTAGTGCCGAATTGACCGTGGCTGTTCGAATAAGCACGCGCGTGACGAGTTTTATAGTTTCTGTCGAAATGAAAAATGAAGGACACTGTTAGAATGCAGAAAACCATGGTGCATGCCAAATATATAAGCACCCACTTAAAACCAAACTTTTGTCTTTGTTTAAAGATTGTCTCTACAGAAGTTATTAATATTTAGGATACTAGTTTAAAATCTCGTACTTCCTGGTACGAGGTTCGCTCGATCTTTAATTTTACAGAATGCTAGAAAGATACAAGCTTTTGAAACGAGTGTCCTACAACGTTTTATTTAATAACAACAGTAGAAATCAAATTTATTATCACTCAACAATTATTATTTTCGGTTTTCTACGGTAGTCAAGAACGAGTGAAGTCATCGTTTAAGCTAAAGAATAGTGAAAGACCGTTGAGAAGAGTTTGCTTAGTAACTTACTTCAGAAAGTATTGGGTTTTACACAATTTTCCGTTGCTAAAACATGAGTTTCTACTGTTAGTATTAAATAAAATCTATTTCTTTCTTTTGTCCACTGTGCTTAAATAAATACAAATGCTAAAAATAATGCCGTATAAAAATCACTCTTAATGCCGAACTAGAAGTGTACTTATGTCTTAATGCAGTGTGATTGTATCGAAGCGCCGCAGAGATCAGTATTTCAGAAGAATACAAGCAAGGAGAACCCACACGCACATTCCTACAGCATGTGCAGAGTATCAAGCTTTGGGAAGCTCCTCATTTTGTTAGTCTATATAAATGTAGTACACTACATGTGTATACGACAGTGCCTTATCATGTTGCACATGATCCATAAGGCGTATGGGTACTGCTGGTCACTATTTCTCTCCTGAGTGCATTTATGAAAAAAAAAAAAATTTCACATAGGAAGTGAAAAAAGCTAAAAAAGTGAGTTTTTCTCAGAAAAAGCTAAAAAAGAGAGGAGCTGTGAAAAAAAGCTAAAAAGCTAAAAAAAAGAGTCACTTTAAGCCCTGTATATGGTACTGTTTGGAAACTAAAAAGTCGTTTATTTTTTACTATGAGATTCTTTATTTCAATTTTTGATATTGTTTGATTTTAATTTAAGAAAGCTATCAACGTAGTTGCTGGACTTTTACGGCATTCTTTATTTGTTTTCATCCCTAATAATTGTTCCTTTAAATCAGGCATGTCAAACTCATATGATATTACGGGCCACATGATCTATTTTGTATAAGTCGGGAGCCGCATGTTTTCAATGTTCAAAAAATTAATAAAATACGATTTTTAGAATGCTTATATTATGTATTTATTAGACTCAATGTATTGTATATTATACGTACATATAAAATGTCTATTTCATATTATTTTTTAAACTTAAAAATATTTTATATTTTTTATAAAAAAACAAAAGTTATAATAAGAAATAAACAAAATCGCAGTTTAATATTACTTTTTAGAAGATATTTGACAACGTTTTTCACAAAGCAAGTCATCAAAATTTGGTTAAATATATTCAGCTGATGCAATTTTTAAAATTGATGATAAATGTTGATCGGTTAACCTTGACCTTTCTGAATTTTTGTTATTTTTTACTAAAGAAAATAGTTGCTCGCCTAAATAAGTGCTTCCGAACATAGCCAGTATACGGGTAACCAACGATAACATTTTAGGAAACCGATCTACAGATAAATATGCATAAAAATCTGGAATTCCAACTTCCATAAACCATTTTTGCTTCAGCAAATTATCACATTGGATTTTAATTAATTCCATTTGTAAGTTTTCATCAACAGTTTCAATATCGATAGATAGAGGTGAAGTAAAAAGACGAAATCGTGATTCACAGCTTTTAAAATTAAAAAATCATCGATCGAATTCTGTTTCTAACAATTTAATTTGGTCAGAGTATTCTGTAAATTTTAATTTAGATGATTTAAGCAATAGATATTGGCAACTTTCAAAGCTTTCTTTTCGCCAAAGTAATCATTTTTGTTTGAATGCGTTAATATTATCAAATAGCGTTGTCACAACACGATTTTTGCCTCGAAGCTTAAGATTAAGTTGATTAAGATGACTCGTAATATCAACCGAGAAAGCCAGGACCTTTAGCCTTTGTCCATCTTTTATTTCAGCACATTCATAATTTTTTGTTTCCAAGAAAATTATGATTTCGTCTAGCAATTTGAAGAATCGGTTTAGCACTTTATGACTCGAAAGCCAACGAACTTCCGTATATGGTAGATCGGTGTATTCACATTCTATCTTCCAGAAATAAAGCGAATTGAGATTATTAAATCCACCTGCCCGAATATAATTTACAAATCACAAAAATTATGACGTTTACAAAGTAGATTCACACAAACAGTCAAAGTTTCAAAAGTCACTATTCCTGAACAGATCCGTCGAAAAGACACCTTGCGACGTATACTTCGGATATAGTTACTCGGAACACTCCTCGCGTCACTCGTCACGGCAATAGTAGACGAAACACCTTACGGTAGAGCACACAAACGTCCTCCCTGACGTTCCAGCAAACACTTGACTTTCGCGCCAAAACCTTTCCTTTTATGTGGATTGTAGCAATCGCTGATGGACAAATCAGCACGTAGCAGTCTTCCATGACGTCCGCTCTCGTACGATGTTCGCCGGCCAATCATCGTTCGTAGATTCAAAGCCGCGGCCGTTATCCAACCGTCTTTCCTAGCGTCGACCAATTTGAATTGGTTGGACGAAATACGGAACGAACAAACACAAAAAGGGCGGGAATCGTACAGTTCAAAAAAGTTCAAACTTTCCAACTTCAAGCGTCAAAGCTTAATATTTAAAAATTTTTTTTAAAGTCTCGGCTGGCCGCAAACCAGGTGTTGGTGGGCCGCGTGTTTGACATGCCTGCTTTAAATGTTCATATTTGTGCTTGAGATATCCAGAGGTAGGATCATATCTGCCGAACCAGTGGTCCGATTTTCTTGAAAATTCCCAGAAACATTATACCCCGATATCTAAACCCCCGTGCAGAATTTTAGAACTTTTCGGCAAAAGATATAGGATTTATTAAGCTTCAAAGTGTGTGAAAATAATATGCCCTCTCACACTTAAGAAAAGGCTCCCACATTTTTATTTTGTTTTGTATTTCTCGACGTTTCAAAGTTCTTGAGTTGGAAAGTGTAAAAATCTTGGAGGGTCATTTTCTGACCGATCGTCATACTTTCTCTCTGTTATATAACAGACAGGGAAGAACAATGAATTTATACATATTACCGAAATCCTGGAATCGATTTTAATATTTAAATAAATATATTAGACATATTGATCTCTTGCGATTCACGTAAAATCTTTTTTTACTTTTTGATAGAACGTAGAATTAAAATTCCATACGCATTTATTAAATTTAAGATTTATGTCCGAAAATAAGCAATTTTTGTCAGGTGATGTCATGCACCACGACTTTTAATTTAATTATTTAGTTAGTAAAACCATTTATTTCACTTTTTCATTTCGAATGATAAAATTGTAACTGACTTCTGTTATAGAAAGGACTAAGATTAGCGGAATAAGGCAACGCAACCCGCTAAGGGGATGATTCCCGGAAAGTTTTAATTTTATGAGTAGACTGGCCTTATTTACGTGTTAGAAACGTGAAGAAAACTTGGAAAACCCCACGTGGCCAGCACGTCACTGATGCGCGAATCAGCGACCAGCTTTCAGTATTAAATTTGTGTATTCGGTAACTGGCAGATCATCAAGAGTTGGAATTACAAGATACCAATAAGCCGTCCTACACTAAAAGTAAAGTGAATCCAGTATTTTTCAACCTTGAGGTTGAAATATACTGAATTAAGTTCTAACTCGAACTCGATCCTTGTCTTGAATAACGCCTTTAATGGTTAGAAAAACAATAGTTAGTTCAAGTAAGTTATAATGAAAACAAGTAACATAGGGTAAAATAAAATTGCAAAATATGCAATTAATTAGAAATTTAATTGTGGAACAAAATTTCACATTGAAAATATTAAATGCAGTCTGAAAATTATTTTTACATTTTTATCTTCATGTTTTATATTATTATTGCTGTGTTATTTTATCTCGCAGCAAATAACATACTTCGGATTGAATTCAGAAAGGAAAACGAAATAACAGAGAAATTGCAATTTTATCAAAAGACTCTTTGAGAAAAAATAATTCGAGAAATTCATGTAACAATGTCTATACTTTACATCATCGTCACACTGATACAAAATGCCAGTGTAAAGAATCGAATAAAGTTTTGAAAGAGGAAGAGACTTTATTGGATGAGATGTAGTAATTTTGAAGACAGATAATGCTGGAAATGAACGAAGGGACCAAATGCAAAAAAGTAAATAAGAGAAAAATGCAAAATATATATTTTCAATACCGCTCTACCTACTTGCAGCAATCTAATTTACTTCTTAAAAATATCAAAATTTTATGTTTTATTATGTGAAAATTTTAACTTACTCGAGAAAAAATTTTATAATCATTCAAGAGAAAAATAATTTGGTTAAATAAACTAATAACAAAAGTTTTAATCTGTTCAATTCTTTCAGAGAAGAATTCTGATTTTTTCTGTTCTTATTATTCATTAAAATATCAACAGATTCTGCGAATGCAATATTTATTATTATTCGCTGTGATCGTAAATACAGTATAGACGGCCAGATTGTCGAGACAGTTAAAACGTCCAGCCTACGGCTCTGGGATATCCGGAGTTGAACCCGGGATTATTCGCACTGTGATCTGTTCTGGATATCGGGTTTCGTCACTTACCATATGGCAGATCCCACAGTGGACCTGGCAGAACCCGCGAGGGGTATGGTTAAAAGGATGTCTTACCCCAGTATTGGCTAACATGAGTTACTTCGAGAGTTGATGTACTCGATTTATATAACAACTCCGGATAGTACGAAGAGATATTCACCTCTGTATTCACCAATCTAGAGTTTTTGATCTGAAAAGTTGTACCACTGAAGTCAAGAACTGGTATTTTACAGATGCGGTGATTGATTCCGATAAATCACATGGTATAGTGCGCGCTAATAATAATAATGATCATCTTTCTTTCAGATTCTGTTTTTGTCAATTGAATATAATATGCTGAGTCGAGCAATGTAAAAACGACCTATTAATTGCTCTATAAGTTGATGACTGGCTTAAATTATTTAAATCACCTCCCGCGGCATAAAAACCTGAAGCCAAAAACTGTTATGCTATCAGCGACATTGCATAATTTCTCGTTCTGGAAAGTGAACTATGTTAATCCAGTCACAGATTGTTCTCCGCAACGAGAAATTACGCCATGTGTTTTTTCTATTGGTAAACGATATTGGCATAGAAAGTCGTAATGCCAGAAGCGCAAGTCGTTTAAACATGTGAGTCCCCAGACGAGTTCGAGAGCGAATAAATCGCAAAATTCTTGCGTTAAAAATGATAGCGATAAATTGTGTTACGAAAGAGGAAAAAAAACCTTTGATCTAAACAACGCGACACAAAAATGTAAACAACGAGACGCGGAACTGGTCGAACACGTGTCAAATAATCTGTAAACTCTAGCACTAGCGCTCATAAACAGGTAGATCTTTGACTCGAGTATCTATAAATTTTTGACCGGGATAAACTTTCTCGAAAAGGGAGAAATATTTGATAGTTGGAAACAATCGTTAAACTTTTTAGACGCCAAAGAAATTACAAACAACGGCCTGAATTATGAGTGCAGGTGTTATTGTTTTATAAACAATGTCGGAGCAGAGTCAACAAAGAGGTATCAGATGGT
This sequence comes from Centruroides vittatus, assembly GCF_030686945.1. Taxonomy (NCBI): domain Eukaryota; kingdom Metazoa; phylum Arthropoda; class Arachnida; order Scorpiones; family Buthidae; genus Centruroides; species Centruroides vittatus. The sequence goes on along the minus strand of NW_027122652.1, from coordinate 1,045,233 downwards.
CACCTCGAATCGGACCTTTCCCGCGACCCGAGATGGTTATCTCGGGTTGCGGGAACACCTAGAGACAGGGATGCGACCAATCGGAGAAAGAGAAAAGGGACGAGAAACCAATCAAAAGTATGGATGAACGTATAAAAAAAGAACGTATAGAAAAACGTATAAAAACCGGGACTTCAAGGTCGCAAGAGTCTCCTCTGGATTAAGCCTACAGTTGTGCTTTAGCTATTGTGTTGTGGTGCCATCGACCACCTAGGACTTCGCTACAGGTTCCCTGATCATCTGACGGATCCTTCTCGTCCGCCTGGGACTGGCCTGCGATCAATCAACCGAATTCGCCCGTTTCGGAAGAACGCCGAGATTTGGAACTGTCTAAAATCGATGTAAGCATGAATTCGACCAAATAAACGATTTTTCGCATGTAAAACACTTGTTTTTCATTTGCCTCCTTCGCCACAGCTCACATAAGCGGTTTCCCTTAGGCTCATCTTGACGCGGGGTGAATTGTAACCCCCTTTAAAGTCGGCAAATCTTACAAATACACCAAATGCTTTATTCTTAAATATTCTGTTGAAATGGGAGTCCGTCTTATATGCCGTAAAATACGGTATTGGTTCTACAGTGAAAACCTGAAATTAAAAAAAAAATGTTTTAACTGTACAAAACAGTAATACAAAGTAATTATAACAAAATTGGTCTGCGGAACACAGGTGCTCCATGAAGCCACTTCAAGGGTTCTGCGAAAAACCAAATATACAATTAAAAATTGTTGCAAAAGAAAAATCAAAACAATGTAAAATAATTTTTGTATGGGAATGTAATTAGCAAACGCCAATGTCGTCATCTACTAGACCAAGTGCACTTGATTTCAAAAAGGTTTGCCATCTCTGCTTTAAAGCTGACGTATTGTAACCGCTCCATGCAGAAAAAAAATGTGAAAGTTTAGTGTTCCCTGACTTCAAAAAGATTGAGAACCACTGCACTAATGTACATTGTAAAGTCTAGGATTCTTGACACTTTTAATAACAAATACGGGGTGGCACACGAGAAAATAACTTCCAGTTGGTAACTTAGTAGAAACATTTATAATCTCAAAAGCCAACTGCTGGTATCACCATCAAAGATCTTATCCTTCTGTTCCTGTATTGTTTGTGGATCTGACAACATATGGCTACTTTTTTTCATGACACTTGAAGATGATGCACTACTTGCTCTTCAAGTGTCTCAAAATATTAAAAGCCAGTTTATAAATCAGCTACTCCTGAAATGGGAAACAGAGAGTGTTTAGCATCCACCCATTTTGAATCAGATGCTGCTTACAAATCATTTTGTTTCATTTCTCCCCAGACTTACTGGCTTGGTGGCCTTATTGTGAGCCAATGTTCCCATTCACATCACACTATAGTCCATTGGAGCTACCACTCTCTTATCTCAAAAAGGTGGTGACTAGTGACAGTGGTGGTTGTTATTATTAGATAATGTATGAAATTAGAAAAGTTGAAATTATATTCCTATCTTTTTATATGCAAATATTATATACGATACAATGCATATTTTGCAATATTTGTGTAGAAAAATTAAAGTTTATATATTTGTAAATTTTCTTTATTTTACATACAAAAATCTAAAACAGATACAAATTAAATATTTACAAAATCCACGCTATTTTTCATTATTAAATCAGACATCTTCTGGAGTAATATTCTATAAAAAAAAATTATATATTTTAATATTAAAAACACTATTATATTTTAAAAAATGAAATAATTACAGACTTTCATAATGAATTAATAAAAACTGAAGATTTGAATAGCATATACCATGTGAGTAAATTTAAATTGAAATTCATAATTTTATGATGTTCATTTCTTGTAGATGAATACATATTATATATATAAGTAAAAGGCAGTACATTTTCAGGAGAAAATAAGCAGTTGTTTATTATTTATGAATGTTGCCAAGTTTTGTGAGCTTTTATGATGGTAAGGAAATCTGTTTTTAAACATTACAAACAGAATTTTTTAAATTAAATAAAAACTTTATAAATTTTAAATTCACAATCTTTGAAAAATTGATTTCATATGTATTTAATCTAAAATGTTGTGAATAAATGTAACTGAAAGTAATTGTATAATTCACCATTTTGTTTTTGGCGTAAATTATAAAATTAAAAGGATATGGTTTCTAATCCATTTCACAGCTTTCAATAGTAATAATATATTTTTTCATTGAAAAAATGTTTTATAAAATATAAAAAACAAGGTATTAGAAATATAACAAAGTTTATATTAGGTAATAAACATTGATAATTTCTATGCTTATTAAACTTGGATAATGATCCAAATCAAAGTTTCTTAAAACTTTTTCCATTTGCAATCCCTTTTTGCTCAAGAGACCCGTGGGTATATACATAACTTAAGTATTATATATATATTATAAACATAATAAATCAAAGAAATGTCATTCCAAATAATTCTTTGTTATACTTATAATTTGATCACCATTAATTAGTACAAAATCAAATTTGGATATTAATGAGATGACTGTATTTGTATGAGTTAAATTTTGGCTGAATATTTGATGTTGCAGGATGTAGTACATATTCAACATTTTTCAGAGTTGACTGATATTTTGATTTTCCAACTGTCAATGATGAAAACAAAAAAATGATGTAACAAATACAAGAGAATGATGAATAGATTGTATAATAATAAAAATTTAACTAATACTGTTCTGTCCACTTCAACATACAATAATAAGAGGATAGATCATAAGTATGACTTTTGTCTCAGGAATTGGAAGAACTGATTCTACAAAGCTTGGCATCAATCACAATGACTGAGAATGGTTTCATTTCATTATCTCAAAAAATATTGATAGATAAATATATATATAGGGTTTTATCTAAGGTTTTATATATATATACAGTAGAGCATCGATTATCCAACCCCCAATTAACTGACTTATCGGTTAACCGACCGCGTTCTAGTCAGTAAATTCAAATGTCCGCCAGTGATGTGGAGCTACAATATTTGGCTATGTCTTGGCTACTTTAATATTATTTTTGTTAAATTTTTGCATGTTTTAGCTGGCAGCACTGGCTCGACCATGAAAGGGAGGCCAGTATTTAAACCAGGCCTAATACACTATACTAATAATGTATTTTTTCATACTTTTCGGTTATCAGACTTTTCAGTTATCCGACCAACTCCAGTCCCCAATTAAGTCGGATAAACAATGCTCTACTGTATATATATAAAACCTTAGATAAACAATGCTCTACTGTATATATATAAAACTTTAGATAAAAATGCTCTGTTTTGCACAAAATCAACACCAATGCAAAACAAAAGAACTTCTCTATTTCTAGAATTTTTGTGTCAAAGAAAGGACCTGTTGGTCAGAAGTGATATTGGAAGTGATATTGGATATTTGGCTGTTGGTCAGATAAATCAATAGACATTTTGTGTGTATTAAAAAGTTATTTTAATAAAATTGTTTAATAAATGCAGAAACTAATAAAAAGAATTTTTAATATATTTAAAAATTAAGTAAAGGTAAATATCAGGAATCTTATATCTAGTCCTAGCTGGTATAGATTCATCTGCATCATATTTTTTCTTCTAATTAATCTAAGTTTTATAAATAAGCAATTAAAAAAACTCAAAATTCTCAAGAATTTAAAAAAGTGGGTCCTAATTCTCAAGAAAAATGATTTTACTGGTTCAGATCTTCCGGATTCTTGAAAATCCAAAAGTTGGAGAAACACAAACTATAGTCACAATATACAACCCAAGACCATATAAATTGTTTACTTACATGATGAAGTATGACAACATAAAAATTTTATTTGAATTCTTATTTTTGCTAATTATGTAATTAAATTCTTTTATACTTTAACATAAAAGTTTACTATGTTTCTATTAGAGCACAAACTTTGTTGGTATTACCTCATGTAATGGCATGTGCAATGAAAAGTTTGAAAAAGTAAATGATAATAGAATGAGACTGAATGGAGGAATAGATTTAATTGAAAAAATAGCAACAGATCACAGTGAGAAGATAAACAAATGTTTTATTTTTGCTGTGTATCCATAACATAATTTTTAATTTTATAACATTTTTTTAAATCAAAATGGTTTTAATAATTATTTTTGCTAACCAGTATTGAAAAATCTGACAGAGAAATATTTCAGGTTAAAATGACATTCTTCTCAAACAATCGCAAAAGTTTAGCAACCCCAAATTCTATTATGCAGCCATACATGGGGTAGCAACTTACAGTTTAAGAAGCCTTACTAAACTAAACATACTGACGTAAACTAAATGTAAATTTAAATACATTATATAAGTGTTGCTACAATATAAGTATTACAATCAAAATCAAATAAATTTGTGAATAAATACAAAATTTAATATTTTCTAAAATTTAGAAAATTATTTTAAAAATGTTTAGATGATGTTGTTTTTAAAACTTTAAAAACAGGATAAAGAATCTGATATAAGTTTACCTGAAATTTTTCCAACAAAATTTCACATAACTGGTTTAAATCTTCAAGTCCTTTCCGAAACTGATCTGTAGCTGATGATCCTATTGTGAAAGAATTTATAAATTATTGTTATGTAAAACTTTATTAGACTACTTTATAGTATCATTTTATAATACCAATTATAGAATCAAATTATCTATTTCAAAAATAGATAATGTATTTTATGGCATATAAGATGTATCCCCATTTCGGCACGAAATATTTAGGAAGAAAAAAGTACAGTATTTAGTGTATTTAAGCAATTCCTCTCAGCACCAATAAACTTTTTAAAAAAAGTAAAATTAGAACACATTTTTATTTATTGGGAAATAAGATGATTTTAAGAAAGTAATTTACAGTTAAAATTTACCATGAAATATTCTAATTAACATATGCAAAAGCTGCTTAGTTGTAGGGAGAAAAAATTACAATTAAAATATCCAGTAAATACTGGTACATGCAATTTGGAGAATTAATTAGTCTATGGAAGGTCACAAGAGTGCAAAATATATATAAGATGCAGAGAGATTTTTGATCAAACATATGTCATAATATGCCATAAAATACAAGTAATTTTATCCATAACTGTATATTTTCTTAAAATAATACAAAAGAATTCAAAACATATTAACCAAATAAAAAATAATTACCCACTTTATTCAATCCCATTTATTTTTATTATAAGTAATAGTAATAATTTTCATATAATCAACATATCATATATTAACAGCCATGTTTATATAAATACAGTAGAGAGTCGTTAATCCGAACCCCGGTAATCCGAATCGCCGATTATCCGAATGATTTTCAGTCGGACTGTGTCGTGCTGAATCGAACGTTTTTGATACTAGATTTACTTCTAAAGTATAATTTTCATGTTTTTATATTTTTCAATATATTTATTTTGTTTGTACAAAATAAAGAAATAATTTTTAACGATACAATAGCCTCGATTATTATTATAAAAATTTTTGTTAGGCTTAAAATCGACGAAAATTCAACATGAAGCGACATGCAATGGAGAAAAGTTTCAACATTGGACAGGTTAATATATTTTTTCATACATAATCGGTTATCCGAACAAATCACTAATCTGAACAACCCCAGTCCCCAATTGATTCGGATTAATGACTCTCTACTGTATATCAACTTGTATTTACTTAGATGCCAAAATGCATTTTGGACCTATTGGCCCATCTCCAGTTGGAGTTTTTACAAATATACATACATAAAGATTAAACTTACAACTGAGATTCTTAGCATAATTTATGTTACTATCAGTTTCACTACTTCCCTTTTCAAATTTTCTATTCATTTACTTATGATTTTACATTGTTATTTTTTTTTCTACAATTTGCACTATTTAATATAATTCAAAATACAAAATTAAAATTACAGTTTTTAACTTCATATTTTTCATGCTTCTATATTCTTATACTCCATTTCCTTCATCAATAAAAAATTTGTATAATTTCTTTAACATCCACAAGTATTAACCTTTCAACAGTGGAACAGTCAGGTGTGGGGCTCCCACTTAGTTGTGGAGAAGAAATATGAGAAATTTTTAAAGTATATTTTCAAGCGTTTTTTCTCATTACTGTTTCGGAAAAAGATTTTGTGAACAGTTCTGTCTAGTAAAGAAAAGTCTTTTTTTATTGTTACATAATTCATTTTTTATGTGAATTTCTTTTTTGCAATAGTTTTTGGCAATACCCCCAAAAGAATTTAGCGAGTATAGTCGTCGATCATGTGGCAGTGGTGAGCACTGCCACATGATCGCCTTGGACAATTATAATCGTCCCTCACTGTTAAGAGGTTAATACACTATCTGTGTCACAAACAACACTATTAACTATTTTAAGACACATATTATTAAAATGTATTTTGAACTGCTGGTATACCATGAGAAGAAAATTGCAGAGAAGAAGTCTAAAAATGAACTGTAATTGCAGGTGTATGTTAGAAGAGTTTGATATCATATGCTTGATTATTGGTATTTTTGAAGAAACTCATCCATTACATGATGGAGACTAAAAAGCTGTTATTAAAAGTTAAAGTGGCCCTACAAAGTATTAGAATCCCATTCAATAAGAAATAACTGTTCATATTGTTTTTCATGCTTATATTCTAAACCCTTATTTTGCTCCAATAACTGTGAACAGCAAGTTCTTGTGACAGTGTTCATTAACAGTAAGTGAATAAACATTAATTCCAAGTTCAATGAACCATTATATGTAATAGACTGCATTTTTAAAAATTATTCTTGTGCTTCTTCTCTGTTCTACACATGTTATCATTAAAATATTAGCTTAAATATGCTACTTAGCTATACAACATATATACTACATAGCTTAAATATGCTACTTTGCATATCTTTTGAATGCTTTATGGTATATGTTATAAGTGATGCAATTTCTATGACTTCTACTATGTATACACTACATATGTCATTACAGTGACAATGATGGACTTATTATGCATACTATTGATATTGCCATAACAGTGTCATTGGAATGAACAGAGTTAAGTTTTCTTATAAATAAAAGTTACTTTTAAAAAAAAGAAAAGTGTTACAAACATCTATAATGTTTGTAACACTTATAGGTTTATAACTTATTAATTATATTTTAAATAATGCAAAACTGTTACCCTATAAGTGGTTATTAGTGATGGGGTAATACCAAAATTTCTCCCAATTCTGATACCTTTGAATACTTTTAAAGTTTATTTTAGATTAGAAAAATGAATGATTTATATTACGAGCATGGTACATGTAAAGTATTAGTTTGGGAGAAAAACAAAGCAATTTGTGATTAGTTAAAGTGTACCCAGGTGTGGTTCAGTCATAAAACTATTTTCCATGGTATGTGAACAACAACTAAACAAGTAAACAAAGGGGAGGATAACCACCCACATTCGGATCAGCATAGATGTAAAGGCAAGCTTTGCATACAACCGTCTTTCTGAGTGGTTGGATGTTGGCTCCCAAAAAACCTTTAGATTGGGGAAGACAGAAAAAAGAGGTGGAGGGTAGAGTTTGGTACAGACAGCACTTAGATCTCGGATACTCAGCAAGCCTGTTGAGGATAGAGAGAGGCTACTCTCCTCTGGAAGGGACACTCAGGCACAGATGAGGTCTTATAAAAATCATCAGATTTTCATTAAAAATTATTTCAATATTCTTCTGAATAGCCTCTTTTGTATTAAAACTGTTTTGACGGGATCAAAAAGGTGACAAGCTGTAGGTGCTAGATAAGGCTACAAAGGAAATCAGATCAGACAAAAATACAGATAGAGCCTCTCCACGGTACAGAAATTATCAAGTGGATATCCCCAATTATTCTAATTTGTCCTAGATTGTTATTGTGTCAATCAGTATGGTATGGTACCATGATTAACTGTATATATTGAACAAGTTGAGTGTGGCGGTGTATTTCCTACAACCTGGTATACATCTGGAATATCTTGGTCATGCTAATTCAAGAAAGCTTCTTGAATTAGCATGTTATAAAAGCTAAATTTGTAGTACCATTAAAATTGAAGGCTGCTCCAGAACATTACAGAACCATCACCATTATGATGACTAAAAAAAGGCTTTTGCTCCTTTCTTAAATCATCCCAATAACATCTGGACCATCTAAGTTCCATTTCCCCCATCTATTCTAATAATCAGACATTAATTCATTCTTCCATTGCACGTGGTTTTTAGCCCATTCCAATCTCTTTTGAAGATATTCAGCTTTTAGCTGGGGCCTGCAAAGTGTGATAGGTTAACTGAAATTGTCCTACCCCAATTATTTCAAATAATCATTGGTCTACTGAATTCTATTATAACAATTTAAAAAATTGTAAATCAAATTATAAACTCACCGTATGTCTGTATCCTGAGATTTATTTTATTCTCTGATGGATGAGGAACTGCATAACCACAAAATTTGATTTCTGGACTGAATTTAACATAAATATTTTAATAAAAAAGCTAATTTTATGCATTATATACAAATAAATAAACAATAACTTATCATCACAGCTGTTCTAAATTTTATATAACAGCAAACAAATACAGTTTCTTCTTGTACTTAAATTTAACCTTTAATTATATATTTGATATTTTCAAACATTTCATATTTTAGTAAAGTATCAAAACTTAGAATGTAGTTATAAAAGTGATCATTGTCATGCAATATTATGAAAAGTATTGAGCTGAGTCAAAGTAATGCTTTTTTACAAGTTTTAATAGACCTTATTTACATTAAAAATATATTTATTTAATCCAATATACAATATCTTAGATATTATTCATTGATTTATAACTTTTTTGAAGCCTTTCTTATAAAAATCATCAGATTTTCATTAAAAATTATTTCAATATTCTTCTGAATAGCCTCTTTTGTATTAAAACTGTTTTGACGGGATCAAAAAGGTGACAAGCTGTAGGTGCTAGATAAGGCTACAAGGGAAATGCAAGAAAACTTTCCAATCTGAATTACTGTTGGGTGGTTATTGCAATTTGGGATTGAGTGTTATCATGTAGCAAAATAATGTCATTCCTGTTTGTTAAATATGGGCATTTTTTTTTTGGATTTTTTACAAAGATAATCCAATTGCTGACTTGTACTAACAACTAAGAACTGAATGATTATTAAAATTAAAAAACTACCATACATACTATTATACATATATTATTTGTTGCTATAACTGAAGTGTTATAGCAACATATAGTTGCTATAACACTTCAGTTGTTCACTTCAAAAAAGCAACAAATAATATATTTGTTGCTTTTTTTAAATTCATATAATATGTAATAACAATTCTTAAATGTTTTCTGAAAAGCTTATTTTTTATTGACACTAATAATTTTAAATTTTTTAAAAACAATCAAAAACTTATGAAAATTGTTATTAAAATCATTATGTAGTTAAAACATTAGCACTTGAGCTGATTGGTTAAGAGCATAAGTATGAAAACAATGCTTAGAAGAAATGATGTTATTTATGACTCAACTCAATAAAGTAGGCCACAATAATTGGTTCTAATGAATAAAATCTCATATCATCATCAAGAGCATTATCACCTGATCTTTCTTTCTTTTCTCTTTTTCTTCCTTGTTGTATAAGTTATAAAAACTTTTTATCAGACATTAAAAACAAATGTTCATAAGTAAAAATTTCTATTTCAAGTTCTTGTCAAACAGTTACTTGTTTATACAAATAATAAACATATAACTTCAATAAAAACTTACTTCTTCATTATCATATATCTCAAGGAATTTCCCAGAGTATGATCTTCACCATTTAACACAAAAGTTTTAGTTGTATCATCATCTATGAATTCTGATTGAATCTAAAATAGGAATATATTCAAATTAAACATACTTCAATATTTAAATCAAATTTTTTACAATTTGCTGAAATAATGATCAAATTATTCATTTTGATAAAAATAAAACTACAATTATAATAGGCTTTAATGATTTATATGAGAAACACAACACAAGTAATGTCATTCGATTAGAATTTATTCGTAATTTATATAAAAATAAACATATATAATTTCTTCACCTTTTACAATTTAGAAATCCTTGCATGTGACAATATTATAATTACCAAAATTTTAATTATATAAAAGAAAAAAATCTGTTGACTAAATAGTCAAATATAAAATAAACAATCACTTGCCACACTGGGATATAGTTAATCACGTACTCTGAACCAATTACAGTGTGTAGATAATGAAAACAAAGAAAAACGAACATTTTCAAACTCCTTCCAAGTCCTTCTTCAGGTTTTTTAACAATTCTTCGATGGTTCTTTGTACTGGAATAAAATTTGAACCAGAGTTTGAATATATTCCAATATTGACAGATGCTCCCGAACTTTAAACTTTATTTAATTACTGTATTTGATTTTGTAAATTTTATATAATTTATTTTACAACTAAATTGTTATTTATCATTGTACAATTTTGTTTGATTATGTTTACTGTATTTAAGTGTTTTGTTTTGGGAGATGGTTTTGCTCCCTGCATCAAGGAATAAAAATCCAGTATGCGTAATAAATAAAATACACACTGAAATTGGTTCAAAGTACATGAATAGTCAAATATAGAGATGACAAACTTTTTGATCCAAAGTTTTCTAGACTGCATAAAATTGATATAGGCCTATTATTGTTAATTGTCTACTTGGACTTTACTTATTAAGAGTTAATAAGTAAAGTCCAAGTAGACAATTAACAATAATATTACAATTAAGGACAATAAGGTTTTTACAATTACTTGATATAGGCCTATTTACACATTTTATAGTCAACAGTGTTTGTGTATACATGAATCAAATTTATCCACTCTACAGGCTTATATTTTACTTTAAAAAGTATTTTTATTTTCTGCTTATTTATTTAAACAGAGATGAAATAAATTCACTTACAAAGGAACATGATAGATATAAAATGACTTACTTTTATGTAGTTTTTCAATTTTAATAAAGTTATTTTGGATTACAGATAATTTTTCTAATTTAAATTAGAATTAATATTATTTTGTGCTTTCTTTCTCGAAGTAGCTAATTTTAGTACCACTTTATAAACTTCAGTTACAGATAAAATTTTCCAAAATATAGATACTCACTTACTGCTTTTTCAGAGCTTATATTTCTCATAACTCTAAAAAAAGTTAATGAATACCTATAATAATTTAATTGAATTTCAATAGTAGACTGCCATTTACAGTTTACATCTGATGAGATAGTTCTTAAAATCTCTTTATGGGGAAAGTAATTAATTAAGACTTGAAAATGTCAAACGTATGTTCTATAACAGTAGTGAAAGTCTGTTTTAATATTTTAAATCTTTAAGTATTTTCACCAAATTCTTGAAACTTACAAAAGCTATTCAAGACAAATGACCATTTATTTCCAACATAATATAGCAAAAGACCACCAAAATAATTATTTATTTATTTTATATGTTGTTTAATTGTTCAAAATTTGAGACCACTTAGTAGAAAAAGATCCATTCAAGCTATCTCAGAAACAAACAAAAAATAATAATAAATAAAATTAAAATTTTTTATAAACATTTTGACATTAAACTAAATGCATGCTTAGAACCACCAAGTATAGGAAGCTCCAAAGAAAAATAATTGTACATTTTCAATATATAGCATTAATTGATAGATTCATGAAAAATTACAAAATTAGTTTTCCTTAAATGTAGGAATTATGTCAATAAGTTTAAATATATTTAATGACAATCAACTGTTGAAAAATAAATAACTCTAAAAAAAAATTATTTAAGTATTATACAGGGTGGGGCAGAAAGGGCAGGTTTTTGAAATGGCTAGAACTCACCACCAGTTAGAGTGGCATATTTGTGGCAGGTAGTGTGAAAGTAGTGAGGTCTTAGCATTGTCATTTCAGTTGAAGGCATGGAGCCGTGAACAATAGAACACCGTGTGTTTGCATAGGACTGACGAAACAGTCGTACTCAAAGGGGATTATTCAGTCATACGCATCTGATGGGAATACGTTTCTGCATGTGTGTGGTTTCAACAGGATGGGCCGACGACCCATATAGTTAGAACATCAATTGATGTTATTCGCTATCTCTTTCCTGGTCACCTCATTTCCAAGTTCAGTGACATTCATTAGCGAGGTTGCAGCCGAAATTTTCAACAGATTCCTCATCATGCAGGGACAATAACAACAAAACAGCTTTATTTTGTTTTTTGAACATGAGAGACAATCATTATATTGTATTGGTAACCAAATAATGATGAACCCACTTTGCATTTGTACAGTAAAAAGTGAGAAGGGATTTCTCCCCCTCTTTTTAGTGTCCCAATACAAGTAATTTTATCTTTCAGTAGTGAAAGTACAAGATCCTAACTTGTGTGCCAGTTGTCGGCCATCAAATTGCAGTTAGAAACTTTTATATGAGTAATAAGTTGCTGCACAATATCACATGGCTTATTTGACATTTTATAAAGTCCAGATGGCTAAATTCCACAATATACTTCAAAAGATGATGTATAAAACATTTTCCATTAGTTAATGCATATATTTTTAAACCATACTTTGCCAGTTCTTTTGGCATATATAGAATAAAACTGTGGTATACATCGGCCTCTGTATGGACAACTTTGAAAAAATGCATCCAGTAAAGATCAAATCACTGCTAGTTTGTCTGCTTTTTTTCTGTTCAGTTTGTGATTCCTTGTCAAGTCTTATAGATCTCAGTAAAAACAAAAATCTTTTGTAACCCATGCAATCTCAAACTGCCATCATTCCAGTACCATCTTTCTACCAAATTTCTTAACATTAATATAGTTTAAGCCTTTTAATTTTAACAAAAATAAACAGTAACTTTGGTATTTTCAATATTTACAAGTTGTAAGCAATCGTGCACATACGTATCTTAACGTAAGAATGACTGCAGTATATGCTTAAAAATCAATACTAAATATCCATCTTTTATTACATTAAAAAATTTCAAAGACAACTTTTTATCAGCACGTGGTTAATAGAGAAAACATTACTGAACTACAGATCTGTTCTATAGGTTAACATAGTTCACGTTCTCACATACTTGATGTCATTATTTACAAATCTTCATCGTAAAATTAAAAGTACGACATCAAATTGATGTCGAAATCTACACTATCCTAACAAGACGAACAGATCTTTTGTTACTTATTTACAGTTAAAAAATATAACGTAAAGTACTTGGATCTGAGCACGTGTTCTCGTTCGATGACAATACCAGCAAGTTCGAATTTTAGAATTTTACTCATAAATCGAACTTAACCGAACTAATCGAAAAACCTAATCTCCTATAATCTTATAGGAGATTAGGTTTTTGGAAATCATGAAGATTACTTAAACTTATGTCTAAATAATAGTTATACAATTTTCAACTTCACTCACAACTTCCAACACTCTCTTATCCGCCATTATTGTTTAAATTATTAACAGTGTTGCCATTTCAAACTGATAATTTTTCAGTTTATTAAATTATACATCTTTTCGCCTGATATTTTATTAAAAAATAAGAAATTAAATCCTTTATAAAAAATTAAAGAGTTAATTTAAGTAAATTAAAGAAATAAAGCATACATCAGAATCAAACATTTTATTAAATTTAGTATACTTTTTAACCATTTGGCTACATAACGGCCGGATGGCCGAGCGGTCAAGGTGGCAGTCTACCGCTCTGGGAGACCAGGTATCGAATCCGAACGGGTCGAATAATCCCCAGGAATTTTTCGGGGGTAGTCCGTTCTGATATGTCGGGCCCCGTCCGTCACCAACCGGTCGCCCCATTGTGGGCCTGGCCGAACCCATAACGGGCCTTCTAAAAGAGCTCCTCTTAGTGCCCACAGGTCGGAAAGAGTTAAAAAAAAAAAAAAAAAAAAAAAACCATTTGGCTACTGATGAGCCGTGGGATAATTACTGGCGGCGTCCATATTCTGTCGTGAGACTTCATGTTCTTAAGGATTTTCTACTTTCCTTTGATTACGAGAACATTTGGAGAAAGTACTGTACATGGATTTGCCTGCGAAATTAAGAAGCTGGAATTCAGAAATATGAAGGGTAGGTAAATTCTGTTCTGAAATTTTGAAAATGCTGTATTTAATTAATATATCTTAAAATAATTGTTTTCATGAATATCAACAGCTCATTCAGTAATAAATAAAAATATTATGTATTGTTCAATTATTATGCCTTTGTGTCCTTTATCTTAGCTTAAATTTATCTTTGTATACTAGTACATTTCTCAATTAACAAGGGCGTCGCCAGGGGGAGGGGCAGAGGGGCAGTTGATCTCCCCTAGAAATTCGAAAAAGTTATTTAAATGCTAAGTTTTAATTAAAATAATCTTAGGCTTCTTGTAAGTTAAAGAAAATGTTTTATTGAGATATTTCTTTTCCGGTACATAGTAAATGATTAAAACTTCATGAATCGTTTCTATTTTACCTACATACAATTCATATCCTCTATCAATTTACATCATCTTGCCCCCCTTACCCATTGGCTGGCGTCGTCCTTGTCAATTAACAGGACTTATTATACTGGAAAATTATGGATACAAATATTTAGTCTTACAGATCAGAAAAATACTAAATAAAAAATATTAATTCTGATCTGTAAGACTAAATATCTTCATCCATAATTTTCCAGTATAATAAGTCCTGTTAATTGATAAATGTACTAGTATACAAAGATAAATTTATTATGTACTGTATTTGACAGATTTCTACGAATGGAAAGCCACAGAGAAATTGAGAACCTACTAAAGTTAACTGCGTCGTACTGTCTAAAAAATCGTAGAATTTATAAATTCTATTCGTGCCGCTCTGGCACATGGGATCATGACTACATTCAATTCAGAAATGTATCTACAAAAGGAGAACATTCAATAAGAGATTGTGTATAAAAAATGTTGCAAATGTATAATTTTCAATAAATCTTTTTTGTCTTAGCTAACATTCAAATAAATCATTCCAGATCTGTTAAATGAGGCTACAAAAAGTTCACTAATACTTTACTGACGATGATAATTTGTTGATGGATTTAAACTAAAATTTCACCGAAGTATTATGAATATGCGTAATGGCGTAATGAAAAAAACATAAATACATTAAATTGAAAATAAAAGATATCGCTGATTCCCGTGCAAATATCTACCTTTCGAATGATAAAGTTAAACAGAATGCATATTCTAAAGTCTATCGCACTGCTTCTACCGCAAGCTATTTATCGCTGTGACGCGGCAAAGAAGCCTTTGTAAGATCTATCGTATGGAGGATCTCTCACGTTGTACCAAAATATTTACTCTAAGCATAAATGGAAAAGAAACTGTAATTTTATTGATAAGATGAAACTTGCGTTTATTCTCACAGAAAGCGAGTCGGACCGGTTACTCCCAACGTCGAAACCAGTGACGACTAAGTATGCTGTAGAGAATCCAGCGCTATCCTGACAAACTACCACACGCTCTGCCCGACATGTATCTTTCCCCGCTTGTTTTGTGTCGCGGACACTAGAGAAGGTGTAGCTGTGGCGGCCAGAGATCCAGAAGACTGACTGGCAACATGATCCATAACCGGAGTTGGTTGACAACATTGTTTTCAGCGCGCGAAATTCTTTTTCGTCCGTGTGTCTCAGGAGAATGGAGATTACGATACGGTTGCTCTGGCCGCGTATAATGAAGTTTTGTTACAGTTTGTGTGGTGGTGATGCCTGATTTTAAATTTAGATCTCAGGCACGTATTGGCATTCGTCTGTCTAGCGTTTGCGTTTGGAAAACATCGGTATAATTGAATGCGAAAAACCCATTTTTCTAACGGGAAGTTTACATACAGCACCTAGTCGTTTACTCTACAATCCTCGTGGACCTTGACATTCAAGGCCGGATGGTCCAGCGGTCGAGGTGGCAGCAGCCTACCGCTCTGGGGGACCCGGGGTCGAATCCGGACGGGTCTAAATAATCACCAGGATTTTTTCTGGAGGTGGTCCGTGCGGATTTGTCGGGTCCCGTCCCTCATCATCAGGCCGCCCCATTGTGGGCCTGGCGAAACCCGTAATGAGTTTGCTATAAGAAGTCCTCTTAGTGCCCACAGGGCGGAGAGTTTAAAAAAATAACCTCGACATTCCGAAGATTGGTTTTAAACGGAGCAAAGGAAAGGAACCAAGCGTGGCCGTGAATTTCGGTAAAACGTTCAAAAACAGAAAACGAAACTAAATACCAATTCGGCCGTTTCCTTTCGGCGCGAATTGCTGCTCATGCCTTTGCATCTCTCGAATTTTTTTCTTAATCTCTTTTTCTCTTCACCGACTGTTATGTGTCATCATAAATTACATTAATATGTATAAATTTTCAACATTTTAATTATATACAATTAATAAATTATTTGAATTAAATTATATTTCAAATTTAAACCTTCGGAAACCCCTATATCGCTTGCCAATATTTAAATTTCTCAACCGAAGATAAATTTTGTAGATGAGAAATGACACAATTACTTTTTGCAAATATTCGGCATTAAATTTTAACAAATGCATTTATTATAATGTGAAATCAATGGAAACAAACTGAAACCCATCAGGAATTACTTGTTTATATATGTTTAGAAAACGAATTATCAATGTGGACGTATGAAACCACAGTTCAGTTAGAATGAAATTTTATTCGTCTGATAAATTATGAATTTTTCATTAATTTTGTTCTAATAAACTCTTCACATAGATGACATTTCAGAAAATCGAACAGCTGAATTTTTTAAAATTAAATGTCTAGCTTGGGAAATTTTGCAGGTTTTTGTGACTGCAAATCGTCTGAACTACGGCCTCTTTTTCTTAAGAAAGAAAAAATCATTTGGAAAACTGAAACTACTCGTTGGTAGAAACTTCTCTGTTCTTTGTTTTCTAATTCCATTACTGATGTTTCAGCGTTGTTCGTTTCGCCATTTTCTTCGAGTTAATCAGGATTTTCAGTTTTGTGTTCTTCAACATCCATAGGAATGGCGTGATCAACTTCGCTATCCGAAACTGACGATTCGGATAGCGAAAAATCATCTGAGGATTCGTCAGTTTCGACGGAGAATTCATCTGTTTCGACGGAGAATTCGTCTGTTTCACTCGATGTACCGTCACTTGAATTTTCACAATATTCGATAGAAGTGAAACTTTTTTCCCTCAGGTTATTAACCATTTCGATCTTTTATCCTAATTTATGAAGCGATTGAAAATTCGATTAAATTTAATCTAAAATATTTTCACAACAATTGAAATAGTTTATTTCCAAACAAAAGATATTTCCATTGTTATGGGACTCGTTTAATTCTAAATATAGATCTGTGTAAATGATACTCGAAAACAAAATCTCATTAACTGCTCTACATGAAATCATCTCTCTCAGAACCCCACTTTTAAATTAAAATAATTAACAAGAGTTTCCTCCATGTTTGGATTGGGTTGAATCGATGGGATAAGGAAACGCAACACAATGGGCACTCTGCTAAACGGGGATCCTCCCTGGATAACTTTCTACGAGAAACTGGCTGCTATTTAGACGTTGGACAGGTAAAGAAAATCTGGAAAACTGCACGCCAACCCGCGACCAACTGCAGTGTTCGGTAGTTTTATCCACTCGACGGTTGTCCGGATTTGTTACGTAGAACACGGTACAGTATAGAATATGCACCAGCAATTAATATTAATTACCGGGCCAATCTGTGGCCATCATTATTTCTGTATCTAATAAGAATGATGGTAACGAACTAGACGATAGAATGATAATATACAATTAAAAATATCAATATTTAAATGTTCTAGTAAACACTAAAATTTTATTCTGAAACATGATTTAAAAGTATTTTATATTTGTTTCAAAATATTTTTAATGTTATAGCTTTAAAGAAACGTTTTAAATAAATATAGAAATAAAAACTTAAAGACTGACCGGTAAGTTGTTATACTTTACCTTTCTCGTTGTCAACACTGTTTTATGACAATTAATTTGGTTATTGTTGCTCTCGATAATTGTCGACGTTCATTCGAAACTTAAGAATTAAGCCTATTGTCTTTTGGAAGACATTAAAAAATTTTTTAAATTTTAATTTTTAAATCTTATATTTTTACAAACATCGAATAATAGTCATACAATTTTCACAGAACATTTTCCAATAATCATTTAGTGTGTGTATTTTATATTCCATAAAATTTACAGAATGTTGTGTGTTTTTAAACGAAATTGTTCTCATTAAATCCCACGAAAACAATTTATTAAACACTTGTTCATTTATATGCAGAATGGCGGCTTGATTTTCGATGACCTCTAAACATTTTGTGTATTCTTAATTACTTATCTCTTTCAGGTTTATAATTCTTAAATAAATAAATGTATAAATGTTTGGTGTTTAGTTTCGTGTATAGACGTGTCTGACATATATGTTCTGTAATTTATCTCCAGAGCTAGGACATCAAAACAAAACAAAACAAAAAACAAAAAAAAAAAAACATGAATAGTTATAAAAACCATATAGGTTAAGTTATAACTGTAAGGGATGCTCAACAATTTATTTCAACAATAATTGCCCTGATTGTTAAGGCACTTATCCCATTGTGACACCGCCGAGTTATGCCCCGTTCGAAGAAGTTAGCAAGACATTGGTGGAGCCAATGTCGGACAGCATTTTGCCCTTCATTGTTTGCGGAAAATCGTTTGCCTTTAAGTGCCCTTTTGAGTTCCCCAAAAACATGGAAGTCGCAGGGTAACAGGTCAGACTATAGGGAGTGTGCTCGAGTACCTCTCAACGAAACTGAATGTCATTTGTCATATTGACTGTCTGAGAACGCACATTGTCATGCAGCAAGATGATCCCATTCTTGAGTTTTCCTGGATGCCTGTGCTGAATTCGTATGCGTAATGCACGCAAGGTGTTGCAGTGAATGTTGCAAAATTTATTCTAGTAATTTTTAGAATCGATATTTATGAATTTTTCATTTTTTACGTCCTTTGGGCACGAAAAGAGTCTTTTTTGCATCCCCATTGTAAGTTTAGTCAGGCTCATAATGCGGGTAGCTAGTGAAGAGCGATTGGCCCGATGTTACAATTTGATAGAGATACTTACCCATCCGACCATGTTTACGAAATCGTTACGTAATGGTGGGTTTCAATTGTGGGTAACAGAATGATTCATTTTTTTCTAGTGTTGCTTAGCGAACATATTGTCAATGCTTTGTACGTTATACACATAATTAAAAAGTAATATTAGATTCGGTACCACGCACTATGTATTATTTTTTAGTACAGTTAAAGAGGTTAATCGATGATTAAGTAATTCTGAGAGCAGGTATGTGCGACAGCGTTACGGAGCGTTATAAAATAGTGTTATGGAAATGGGATGTCAATTGAAAAGTAAAATAACGTTACGTAGTTTGTGAAAATTCCTTCTTCTATAAATGTAATTGATTTAAGTAATAACATAAGAAACTTTATTGTCATTAATTTGGTCTATGGCCAGATCCACAGGATGCTACGAAGGCTTAAACCCACCCCATTGACAGAAGAATTAAAAATTTATTTATTCGAACTTCAAAACATCTTATTAATTTACCCTAACGCTTCAACGGGAGTATATAGGTATTAAAATGTAATTTTATTACATACATTTATTATGTAAATTACAGACACCACGTCAGACAACTGGTGAGGGACTTTTGGTCCGAAATACATTTTGTGAAGAAAAAAAGTATCTTAGTATCTGAACTTTTACTAAAAAAATTTATAAATTGTGTTTAGTAAAGAATTGCTCTGGAAGTCAACGTAATATTTCCTATGTCGAAAAGCAAAAGATCTAAATATTTTTTTAAAATTACATTTATGGTGATAAATATGGTTTATCGGACCATTCGACACACAATCGTCGTGCCACAATCACTGCTTTGATCTGTATATTTCGTACAAGAGAAGCGTATTTTTACGTACTGTACTTGTACGTAGAATACCATTTATAGTGTCTTCTGATCTTAGAATATTTCTCACGTTTAATAATACTCTATAAATGTAATAATTAACGTAATGATAATTATATTAACTTTACTGGGAATAGTTTTGTCGTTGGCAGTGTTGATTCTTGTTTGGCAGAAATTAGTCTGTGGTAATTAAAAATCACTTTAATTCGATCGATTACTTGCTATATTTGTGAAATACTGATTCTAGTATAGAAGTTTTGGCAGATTTCTGCCAGGATATTATATATGAAACAACTGCAATATTCAATAAATGGAATAATTAATGGGTCTAATCTTGGTATATTTGGTTATCCAATTGAAAATAAAAGCAAAATTGACATATGAGATATTGATTTTGTCAGCATAAATTAAAAATACAAAATGCAGACATAGAAATATTAAAAGTTCAAATTATTTCATCAGGACATTTTACTACAAAAATAATATTTAATAGTATTGAAATGCGTAAATATTTTATATAAAAATCAGCATTTAAATGATCAACTTTAGTAGTGGTTTAATGATGATTACATAGATATTACTTTTTACGTTTACAAGAACTTCGAGTTAATTTTAATTTCGTTAATTTGCATTTTTTAATACTAATTATACCTTCACTGTAAGGTATAAATTTGTTAATCGCTAATAATAATTAATACGTAATTCATATTTTAATGAAAACGCATTCACTAGCAATAAGAACTTTTATGCATTTATTTTGTTGCGTTTTAATTTGGATTTTCCTGTATTTTTGAAGGAAATTTACTCAATTAGACAGAAAATTAGAACCATTGTCAGCTCAGCAGTTGAATAAAAAGTTATTCAGTTTAAGCTGTGACTGTTATTTTTCTTACTGTATATAAAAAATTCACTTCGAAAAATATTATAGTACTTTAGGTATATTTTCGTTATTAGTTTTTTAAAATTTTAGTAATTCACAAACCAATTCCAGCTTTTTACAAAGTAATATTATTTTTGTTCTTTTACATTTTTTACAATTCTGGGTAAGTAGTATTGAAAGTAAAACACGTAAAGCAGGTTGACTAATTTTTCAATAAATTATATGTCTTTATTTACTTTGATCACGGCAATTTCTTTATCAAAACTTTAAAAGACAAAGGTGTCATGACAGTAAATGAAAGAAAACCTATTCATTGAAAAATGTAAAATAAAATATTTTGCAACTTTTATTCCATACAACTTCCTAATATAACACGTATATTAATAGTATAATAGTATCAAAATAATTTTTTTGCTTTCCTCATTAATTACAAATAAACATCCGCAATTAGGAAATGCAGTTGTCTGCCTCAAAAATGCACTTAAAAATTTAAAATTCCTTTTTGTCGTTAAGTTTTATAAATAAAAAGTTTCAAAGTTTATTTAAATACGAGTTGTTTTATTACTGTTAAAGATGTTTTTCCATAAAGTTTAGATATTAAATTTATTCTGTTTTTAATAAAATTTGTTCCACAAATTATATAAATTAGTGAAAGAAAGTTTCCGATAAGAGATATCAATACAGCTATTAAGAAAACGGAAATGTGATAAAATAGAAATCTAACGCGTGTTTATTAACTTTTGATTTCTATATAATTACTGTACGTGATGTAATTGAATGTACCGGATAAGATTTATATAGTATATAATTACTAAACCTAATTATTAAGTGGCTAACAGTTTTGATTAATTAATTCAAATGAAGTTTCTGTTATTGCTCTTGATTGCACTTCTAATTGGTAGGGGTTTTAAAGTTTAAAAAGTTTTTAGTCTATAACCTATATCGTTTATTACTGCCGTAATATACCTTAAAAATAAGTAGACTATATATAATAATGTTATATTGTATGTTTATATATATATATAGCAGTAATAATATGTATTTGTACACATGTATAAACATTACACATGTTAACATATTCATTTATGTTATTATTTTGATAACATACATATGAATGAAAAATAATAATATAAATAAATACTTGTACAGTATACTGTAATATTATTACTGTTACTATCATTTATTATGTGTATATTTTATATGTATATACAAGTATTTATATTTGTTAATTACTAATAATCAATCGGCCCATAAAATATATTCTACAATATTATAAATTTTTTATAGTAAAAATTAAGTTTAGTATTGGGGAAAGAAAAAATATTTATTTTTTAATATTAATTAACTGTTAAAACTTTTAAACACAGACTTCAGTTTAAAACAGTGATTCCCAACCTTTTTTGTGCTATGCCCCACGTAAGCCTTTCTAAATTTCTTATGCCCCCTAACATGTACACTTAATTGCCACACTGTTTTGTCGTAACCACGATAAAACCCGATCCTTTCATCAAAGTCTCTTGCACTTTCTAGTCGTTGCCAAATGCGACCTGGAACACCACAATTCACACCTGTCCACATCAAGGTTTGGGCAAAGAATGTCCTTTCTCCTCTTTCATCGACATCGGGGTTCGTTCATCTCTTTGTTCTCAGTGGTTCCCAGAATTGTTAATCCCACTCCAAGGGAAAAGGGTTATAAAGGAAAGTTCTAGAAGGAAAGGGAAACAAAAGAACAAAGAAAACTAACTTAAATCAATATTTACAATAGCGTACAACAGCTATACGGTTAACTTAACTCTGGACGAGTCCATTTTTGAATTGCTTTCCTTAAAAATCGAATTGCCTCCTGTGGGGCGTGGGCCCCACGTTGGGAAACACTGGTTTTTAAAGGATAAAAATAGAAAATGAATTTTTGCGTGATAGTTATTATGTAAATATTCTTTAAATAAATAATTCGATCTTTATTATTTATAAAATATTTTTTGAATAATATAGATTAAAATTTTTATCAAAATGTGTTAAAGTATACAAATTTAATTTTAAAATGCTTTACTAAGGAATGGAGTAAAGTTAGCGTAACTTTAAAAGAAAAAAATAAAACGATATATTTTTAGTTATTGCTTTTATGCGTTGAATAAAAACATGATTCTGTGTACATTAAACTTAAATAACTGATATTTTTATATATTATTTTGCTATCTTTGACATAAATTTTTATTTTTGAAATAAGGCTTACCACGTAATCGTAGTTAAAGTATCCCTGAATAACGCTGTATAGAGAGATAATTAGGGCAGAGTGGCCAACCTATGGCACGCTTGCCCAAAGTGGCACGTCGGAGAAATCATCCGGCACGTAGCATATTATACCATTTCGGTTTATCATCTTTTTCAATCAGCTTCTTTACATTTACTCTAATTACAGCATATTATTTTTTTATTTAAATATAGTTTTTTAAAACTCTTTTCGCCCTGTGGGCACTAAGACGGCTTTTTTATCTAGCAAGCCCACAATGGGACAGCCGGGTGGTGAGGAACGGATCACCACCTAAAAATTTTTGGGGACTTTTTTGATCCGTCCGGATTTTGTCTCGGGTCCACAAGAGCGATAAGATACCACTTTGACCGCTCGGCCATTCGGCCAAATTTAAATATAGTTACTCCAAGTCTGAAACTTCTGCACGCATAAACATTTTTAAACGTAAGTATGCTTAACACGCTTACTATGTGGCACGCAGACTCAAAAAGGTTCGCCATCCCTGACTAAGGGTAATAGTCCAATTGCAACAAAATCAGGCATGGTGACAGTTTAGCACATGCGAAAGACATTTCCGTATAAAAATTACCATTATATCAATAACATTTTAGTGCTGTAAGCATCAAATTATGCATAAGAGTTATTTCCACAAGAATTATTTATACAAACACTCATGCTATCGCTGCAGGATACTGTTCAATGTAGAGCCAATTCCGTAGATGAAAAACCTAAACTTGATATTCAGTGTTTTATACGATCGACTGTAATTGATCTACGATGCTTCTCACTTGCAGTGTTATGTCTTCTTCAAGGCTGCGAAATTTCAACATATCCTCGATAAACTACACTTTTTAAATGTTCCTGTAATCAAAACTCAATTAATTAATCACTAATTAATAACCGCCTCCTTCTCAAAGTGGCCTCTCTCAGTCTCTAAGCATCGACACATTTTTATTTCCAAACTGATTTTAATCAGTTCTATGGTAAGGTTACATTCTGGTAGACAATAAACAACGCTTTTCTTTCAGTTTACAGCAGTCGGCCGGATGGCCGAGCGGTCAAGGTGGCAGACTACCGCTCTGGGGGACCTGGAATCAAATCCGAACGGGTCGAATAATCCCCAGGAATTTTTCGGGGGGTGGTCCGTTCGGATATGTTGGGCCCGGTTCCTCACCATCCGGTTACCCCATTGTGGGCCTGGCCAAACCCACAATGGGCCTACTAAAAGAGGCCCTCTTAGTGCCCACAGGGCGAAAAGAGTTAAAAAAAAAGTTTGCAGCAGTATTTATTACACAAAATTTAACTTATTCTTAACGTGTTGAAGTTGCCCAGTCCTCCCCTATTATTTACTGTTTTAAATATTTAGTAATTATAATAGAGATTTTAAAATGTTTGTATTTTTCAGAAGTTGATGGTTTGAAAGATGGATATGTCTTGCATAAAGATTCAAACTGTAAATACTCGTGCAGTATAGCGAATAAATGGGGTTATTGCTCTCCTCTTTGTCAGAAGAAACATGGAAAAACTGGATATTGCTATTCTTTTGCTTGTTGGTGTGAAGGTCTTCCTAATGATACACCTGTTTATGGTGATAAAGGTTATTTTTGCTGGAAACGTTAATAAATTATTGCGATCGTAGTCTCAATTTTAAAAAAAATTATTGTTGAAATAAAATCTCCAAAATATAATATTGATGTCAATGATAATTTGCCTTTTTATTCATTCATCATTTTAAGAAAATAAAACAAAAGTTGTTAACTGAAAATTTTCATTTTCATAATTAGTTTTACTTGGTTTTATTCATGTGTGTCAACGCAGCACATGGAAAATCTGCAGGAGGAAGAATGACCCCCCGGAAGTCTTTATGGAAAAATGGCTCCTATTTACGTGTTACTAAGTTGAAGAAAACCGGGAAACTTCACGTGGCCACGTACGGAGACGCGATTCCAAGACAAACTGGTTAATTAATTAACCTTTTCCTGTTTACCAATTTAAGGAAATTAATTAATTACATGTATTTTACCGTGCATCGCATTTTTGCATAATTTGTTAAATTGAGATATCTCGTTTCAAAATCGCGCTAGATTCAATCTGTTTTCTGTTTTTAATCAAAAACATATAACAGATTACGATTGTTCAATTTTCTGTATAATACAAATTTAAAATAATATTTAAATTTTAAACGTTACAAAAAAAAACCCGAAAAAAATAATTAATGTAAATACATCCCATGAATTTTGTACTTTATTCACTTCCACACATCTGTTTTCTTTTAAACAATACTGTCAACAGTGACAGCTGGTGACTGTTGTTCTTGGGAGATCCACATGTACTGTACTGTACACTTCTGGGAAAGATGCGTTTTAAGATGTGTTCTAGTTAATTAACCACACATACTCAAATATAACACAATATTTCTGATTTTTGGTGTAATTAAAATACCGTAAAATAGTTATATATATAAAAATCCAATAATATATACAAGAATTTTACTAGAGTCAAATCTGTGCATAAGAAGTTTAGAACAGTCAGAATAATATAATTTAAAAAATTCCAGTAAAAAACCATTAAGCAATTAATATGTTAATTTTAAAAAAACGTTATAAGAAAACGTTTGCGCAGGTAAAAACTTGTGAAAAATGCTGAGGTCATAGAAAACATGAAATCATTCTTCAGTTTCTTTTGTAACGCTGTGTTTCTCGCTCGAGTTCGTCTCGAGCGCGGGCCTTAAGGATTACAAATTTTACTTATTAAAACTATATTTATAATATAATATTTTCAATATGGTTTTATTATAGAACTTAATTTATTTTAAAATAATTTTGTTTAATAATATATTATATTTATATTAATATCATTAGAATATTATAATTTTAAATTAATTTTTAAAATTCACTAAACGAATGTTGGTTTGAATACAAGTATTCGAATATTCGATAGTAGTTGTTAAACGTAAAGACGTAGGTCAAAAAGTAATTAGAAATTTGATAATTAATGAGTTCATAATGATAAGTAACTTTAAGAAATGTATTACAAAACTGAAGGAATTAAGACCATATATTGGAATGTTTATGCTTTTATTTATTATTCCAGGTTTTAAATTTACGGAGGTAAGATTTTCTAAAAATATTTTGATTTAAAACATATACAGTAAAACCTGTCAACAATGACAAAAGCGTTAAAAAAATGGCCTTTGTTTGGAGGTTATTTTGCATGCATTGTATGCATTCAAAAGGAAAAACAGTTCCTGAAAAAATACAGTGGAACTTTCAATACAGGCTACTTCTAAACAGTGGCCTGTATTGAAGGTTTCACTGTACAATTTTCAAAATTTAAATTAGGATACAATTCAACATTTTGTAAACAAATTATTAACGTGTGAAATTTGTTAAAGTATATTTATTTCTGATGTAATTACAAAAGTATTTTTATATTTTTACGAAATCAAATTACAAATAGTCCTTCTAAACATAACAAAAGAAATTTCTTTAATAAAAATTTAAGACTATTTTTTAAAATTTAAATAACGATATTTTTGAAGAAATTGTAACATCTACAATCTCTACGTATTTGGTATTCGGAAATTTTTGATAAATCTGAAAATAAATTACATTTTAAAATTTATTAATAAATCGGTAAAATATTTTAAAAAATTAATTATTCATGAATTACTTGCAAATAAACAATCTTTAAAATCTAGCAGAAAAACGTATTTAAATAGAATTTTAAGAGCTTTTTAAATTTATTTTTGGAAGTTCGAATATGTGTAAAAATTCAAATTTCTATAGTCCGTTCCCTATAACTTCGTGCATGCTTCCGCAAGAAATAGTTGACAAAATTCAGGATCCTTTGCTAACAATTGTTAAACTTTCAATCACAGATATCATTAAATCATTTTGCTTGAAAACACAGTAATTAAATTGTCAATTTTTCATAACGAGTAACAAGAAATTTGATTTGTAAAAAAGTGCGGTGTGTGAAGGGAAGTTGTGATTGGCTGAAAGTAAACTTCGCCTTTCTTCTTTCCGAAAGTAGTTCAGAAATGGCAGTAATTACGGGAAGAACAGACGACGGTATCATTTTATTGAAATATTTCCTCAACTTTTCTCTCCGGGACTAAATTGATAATAATTAACGTAACATTTTCAATAGGACACTGCTGTTGCTTTTACAATAGAGCGGAAGGATAAATTTTGTAGCGTACAAAAATGAGGTGGCCTTTTTGCTTCTTCATTTTATACATGAAGTTACAGCAGTTTAAACTCTATAGAACTTATATGAGTGGATCAATAAATAGCCTTCCAATAAGCGTATTTCATGCTGTTGCTTTTGGTTGATTATTTAATTGAATTAACGTTATAAATTACAGTATGTTTAATTGTTATAAACTTTGAAATCTCTGACATTTTTGGAAGAAATTTGTGATTATCAGAGGAAACAATGTTATATGACGTTAATGTTTGAATTTTTGAAGTTTTTTTCGAAAATTCAGACACGTTTCGAAGAACTTTTCTTGCTTCACTACGGATTGATACAGATTCAAGATCCAGTAACCCAGCTTCATTTTCCCCCCACAAAAACTATAATAAATAAAACGTTGATCTTTTGAAATGATCGGAAAATTAAGGAAAATTTTAATATCTCGAATCTCTAATGTAATCGGTTATCGTTAATGTTGAATATATAATTATTTTTAGGTCTTATCCTATTAATGTGCTTAACAAAATTGCTAATTTTATTAGCAAAACAAAAAAATTTAAGCGCTGAATTTATTATCAAATTAAAGTAGCTAATTATTGTCAAGTTTTTACGTATAATTATTGTAAAACTTAAAGCAAACTGAAACGACTTTTTCTATAACCAAGTTATTAACTTCTTTACTTAGGAAGTGAGAACAGGAATTATCATATTTTTAATGTATACATTCTGGCTGTTCGAAATTATACCTCCCGTTATTACGGCATTAATGCCTATAGTCTTGTTTCCATTGCTACATATCATCGAAACTAAAGCTGTATGTGAATTATATATGAATGTATGTAAAATTGTTTTTTAATAAAATCTACTAAATTTAATTTTAGAACTGTTAATCGATAAAACAATTATTTATAAATTTATTTATTAGGATTCCATCATCTTGTTTTTAGGAGGACTTATAGCATCGAATGCTATTCAAAGTTCTAACTTACATAAAAGAGCAACTTTTACTTTCATGATATTAATGAATAAAGGTGCTCCTTGGTTAGTGTTAATTTATTATGAAAATTTTCATATATTATTTATATATATATATATATAACATTTAATTATTATGGTTAGGTTAATACTGGGATTTATGTTAAATGCTATGTTTTTATCGCTATGGATATCTAATACTGTAACAACAATGCTGATGGTAGCTGTTGCAGAAGAAGTTTTAGATAAGATTAGAAGTAAACCAGTGAGCAATGAATGTAAATAATAAAAATTTGTTATCTTCAAAATTTTCCTAATATTTTAAGTCTAATATTTTGAAAAAACTTTTCTAACTGATTAAGATTATTTTTCATTATTAATTCTTCAACATAATAGTTTTTTTATTTTTTAAATACAGTGTTTAATGAAAATCAAGAAGACGATTTTCAGAGTGAAGCGTAAATAGTGAAATTTTATATTTCATATATTAATTTTAATTTCCAAATAGTTTTTAAATTTTTTTTTTTTCGTTTTTGACATGAAAGTTAACTTTAAAAGGTTTATAATTTTTAGAGGCGTTTTACAATTTAAAAGAATAAAACAAGCCTTAATGTTGAGCATAACTTATGCATCAACTATAGGAGGTATGGGAACATTAGTAAGCACTGGATCAAATATTTTATTCAAAGAATATATAAAAGAGCGAGTATTAATTTTGCTTTTTATAAATTTAAAAAGTATAATTATTAGTATTATAATTTTATGTCAGTTTTAAAATATTTAAAAAACAACAAACATACCTGTAATTAGTAAATAATAAATCCATTTTCAGATATTTTCCAGGATCGACAGAAATCACTTTTGGTTCGTGGATTATATATAATATTCCTGGAATGTTTTTACTAATGTTAAGTGGTTGGGGTTTGGTGACTTACGTAGTCATGAAATATAAGTAAATATTTCATATTAAATTTATAATTTATACATTTTTATATTTTCATTTCTTATATAATTCATATCCATATTATATATATTACACTCGAATTTCGTAAATCACTGTTTGATTTGGTAATTATATAGTTTAATTAAGGGAATATGAACTTTTTTAATTATGTTATATTAAAAAGAATGTATATTTAATAGACATTCGGAAAACGCATAACATTTTTCCGGGAGACCCGTATATAAAGTGCTATAAACAAAAATTCATAGGACTACTTACCGATTATGCCCCGTTTGAGACGCCATTGCTTAAGCTTGCCGTCGTTGTGGAGGTGCACGTTGGACGGCGAATGCACGCGAAGCGTGTCACCTGGCCCAATTTCAACGTCACTCGATCACGTGGCTAGGTCTCTGACGCGTTTCCGGGAAGCTTTTCTTCTCGCAGAAGAATCCGGTCTTTTTGCACTAATCACGTGGGTTAAAGTATACCTAGGTACTCCTATGGCGGCTCTTTCGGAATTCCGATAGCATTTGCGATTTTAGAAATGCAAATTTTTAATTTTCGTGGGCCCGAGGATGCACGTTCTAACCTAACCTAACCGGCCGGATGGCCGAGCGGTCAAGGTTAGCAGCCTGCCGCCCTGGGGGACCCGGGATCGAATCCGGACGGGTCGAAAAATTCCCAGGAGTTTTTCGGGGGGTGGTCCGTCCGGATATGTCGGTCTCCGTCCCTCACCACCCGGCCGCCCCATTGTGGGCCTGGCCGAACCCATAATGGGCTTGTTATAAGAGGCCCTCTTAGTGCCCACAGGGCGGAAAGAGTTAAAAAAAAAAAAACCTAACCTAACCGACGGCCGGATGGCCGAGCGGTAAAGGTGGCAGCCTACTGCTCTGGGGGACCCGGGATCGAATCCGAACGGGTCGAATAATCCCCAGGAATTTTTCGGGGGGTGGTTCGTTCGGATATGTCGGGCCCCGTCCCTCACCACCCGGTCGCCCCATTGTGGGCCTGGCCGAACCCATAATGGGCCTACTAAAAGAGGCCCTCTTAGTGCCCACAGGGCGAAAAGAGTTAAAAAAAAACCTAACCTAACCTATTTTATTTAGGGTTTCTCAAACGGGTTCCCGGGATCCCGGGATCCCGGTTGTTTTTTAACCCGGGAAATATTTCGGGAAATTTTTCTTATCCCGGGAGATCCCGCAAATTTCTTTAAAATTCACTTTTTTCTTATTTTGTGCCAAGGTTGAGGAAATTTTGCAAATAGAAAGTATAGTTAACTCATAAACTGTCAGAATACATTTGTATTTATTAATTTTAAACCTACTTATTAGTTTTTTTTTAAATTTTTACTCGGTCAAATCACACATGGTCAAAATCACACATGGTACAAATCACAAATGGTCAATAATCAATACGTAGCTTATTTGTAGCAGGAGTCAAAATTCTTTACCTGTAATATTTGTAATAATTGTGCTTATGTTGTCTTAATTTTTAACTGTGCCCAATAGCTTCGATAACTGCGTAACGCCAAGTTGTGCAAATTGGGCCAGGATACGAACGAGTACGAAGTCTGCAAGCAGGGCCGGATTTACATAAGGGCATTTGCGGCTTGTGCCCAGGGACCCGCAAAATAGGGGCCCCCACAAAACTTAAAAAAATTATGTTTAAACATAATATTTTTTTCCTATTACTGCGACAGCCTAGTGTAGCCTAATCATGAGGGCCACAGGCAGAGAAAACCAAACCCGGGAAAAAATTTCACATAGGTATTTTTCAGTTAAATTAAAATAATTTGTTTTACACAATAAAATATATGTATGTTTACAATAACCTTATTTTTAAATGAAATTTACTACTTCCTAGTTGAAAACTAATTGAAAGTACAGTATTTTGTGTAAATTTTCTAAA
Organism: Centruroides vittatus; assembly: GCF_030686945.1. NCBI lineage: Eukaryota > Metazoa > Arthropoda > Arachnida > Scorpiones > Buthidae > Centruroides > Centruroides vittatus. The sequence continues at coordinate 1,014,075 of NW_027122652.1, read as the reverse complement.
CCATCAAATTTGCCTACTCTTAAAGGGGGGCCCCACCATATTTGTGCCCAGGGCCCTCTGATTGTTAAATCTGGCTCTGTCTGCAAGTACGAAGTTTTTCTTCATAACCTGATTATTAAAGACAAACGAACTGCTGAATTATTGGGCTATGATGTTTCTATTAAAGCTGTCGAGGTAGACAAATCAAGAATACTAGAGGACAAAAGAAGTACTACAATGTCGAAAAGGAACTAGAAATCTTTTAGGATAGGCCTACGGGTGAAAAACGCATAATTTTTGTCTTATCTTAAATGCATTAAACACGATTCCAATCACATCAATTGAATCGGAAAAGGCATTCTCGGTAGCAAGACTTTTCATTACTGAAATAAGAATTGGATTGAGTGATCGGAGTACTGTATTGACCATCTTTGCTTTTTAAAATCTTACAAAAATTTACAATATTTTGTATTATATTTTATTTAAAAAACGAAAATTACCTTCTAAGTTAGAAGTTTGATCTAAGTTCATTTTTTTTAATTTTTAACTCAATTTAAAGCATTTTGTTGTTGTTGTTGTATGCAGTTTCCAGCAAACTGTAATAAATTTTTTCTATTTGTGAAAATTTCTACGTAATTCAAAGGAAATTTTTAATATACTGTATATCTTACACAGCGTTATTAATATGATTTTGGAGGTTACAGAACATATTAAATTACTTTAAAAAAACGAAAAATAATTATATCATTTGATTTCACGATATTTCGTATATTTTAAAAATAATTAATTTTGTCCCGGGATTTCCCGAGATCCCGGGAAACAGTTCACTTTTATCTCGCAATCCCAGAACAAGCAAAAGACCGGGAAAGGAGAAATCCTAATTTTATTTACTAATAAATTATCAAAAATTTAGTAATTTATTATGTTAGGTTAGGTTAGAACGTGCGTTCTCGGACTCACAAAAATTAAAAAATTGCATTTCTAATTGCAAATGCTATCCAGATTCCGGAAGTGACGTTGATTCCCCGAGTGACGTTGAATTTGGGTCACGTGACACGCTTCGCGTGCATCCGCCGTCCAGCATGCACCTCCTCGACGACGGCAAGCGTCGAGGAGGTGCACGAGGCGTCCCAAAAGGGTCATAATCGGTAAGTAGTCTTATGAATTTTTGTTTATAGCACTTTATATACGGGTCACCCGGAAAAATGTTATGCGTTTACCGAATGACTATTAAATATACATTCTTTTTAATATAACATAATTAAAAAATTCATATTCCCTTAAACTATATAATTACCATGAAATATTTTACTTGCATTATTTATATGGAAAGTTGATGGGATACAGCAATGCAGCATATGGGTGATCTGCCAAGGGAAAAAGCTTTCTCTGGAAGACTTTTATGGGAAACTGGCCCATATTTAAAAGTTAAATTACTTAAAAGTATTGCAAGTTAATTTTATGCAAACTCAGAAAATAAAAATTTAAAAATTATATACAGTGCTTTTATAAAACTATTAGTCTATATTGCATATTTAAAATTTTTATATATCTTGTAAAAGGAGTTATTTTTAATACAGAGCCATACTTTTAAATGCAACAATGATAAACAATTAAATGAGGAAATATATCTAAATTATGAAACTTCCTATTTTGCTGTTTTTTGTAACTAATTTTATTTTATATTAAAAATTTCATATAATATTCAGCAAACAAAAAGAAGAAACCCGTGATAATACTATAAAAGAAGTTGTTTATCAGGAATATATTAGCTTAGGAATTTTAACGTAAGCTTTTCATACTTTTATGTTTAGATTTAAACTCATTAATTAATTTTTGTAATAATTTTTCACATTTTTATGTTGAAGCTTTCAGGAAAAATTCCTACTTGTATTAGGATTTTTAATTTTAATAATGCTGTGGTTCCGAAATCCTAAATATATGCCAGGTTGGGTGGCATTATTTAAACAGGAAGAAATGTAAATGTTTCGAAATTCGAAAATTTAATAATTAATAATTTTTTTTGTAAACTAACTGAATACAATGAAAATATTTCAGACTTGTGAATGATTCAGTTCCTATAATTGCTGCTGTGATATTATTTTTCGTTATTCCAGTAGATCCAACACATTTCTTACAGAGTCCGGCAATATTAAATTGGAAATTAGTCCGAACAAATACACCTTGGGAAGTCATAATATTAATTGGAGGAGGATTTGCTTTAGCTAAAGGACTTGAAGTAAGCATTTTGAAATATTATTTCTTAATGTATAGGCCTATTTGGTGGAAAAATCAATACGATTTATCAAATGTTTTGTATTTATTACTATGTTCAATATGTTTAGATATCGTACTTTTTTGTACTGAGAAACATGAAAAACTGTATATAACTAAAAGTTAAAATATCATATTAGTTATTTAGATTAAATTTATTAACTAGAAAAAACCATTCTAAAAAATAATGTATATTATTTTAATTAACTGCTTTTTAAACAGTTTCATTAATTGTTAATTACATATATATTTAAGTGCATTTTATTTGAAAGAGGGAGGAAGATAGTGACTATTCGATAAAAATTAATTGAAATGTAAAAACATTGTTCTTGGTTGTATGATTAATAGGCCTGTGATTGATGTAGAAGCGATTTTATACACTGCAAATAATGTTAAGAAGTAAAACTCGCGGGAAGCAATATCACAAATAATTGCATCTAATGACAAGAAATAATCATCTTAATGTTTTAATAATCAAGTGTATTGTACGATTACTTAAATACCCGTATTTACTCGCGTCTAAGACGGTCTCGCATATAGGACGGGGTGTTACTTTAAAGATCAAAATAAAAAAATATATATATTTATTAATAAAATTCTAATTTCATTTTGTTTAATCACAAATAAAATATTATAAATGTACATATTAAGGAAAACAACCATTTGTAAGGGAAACAATCAAAATGTACTGTACAGATTAAGGGAAACAATCACCTTTTGTCTACTCGGATTCTCCCCCCGAAGCTTCGTTACAACTCTCCTCTTTTTCATTCTCATTGTAAAAAGCATCGTCCTCTGATCTGTCGAGGGAATTTGAAATGCAGTATTTTCTGAATGACTTTGCTATCAGCCCTTGAGGAATGCTTTTCCGCCCACCTGATACCCACGTAGCGAAACCAAAAGATTATAATGAGCATGACAGGAAAAAGTTTATTTTTAATGATTTAGAATGTGCAAGTATTCATTAAAATACCAATTTAATTAATGTGAAATAACTATATTTATAATCATTGCTAAGTGACCAGCTATTTCCGGACCATCTCTAAAAGCGACATTCACCTTGACTTCGATAGCACTCTGCTATATAGGCAGCATGAACTATATACGGTTCACAAAAATTATTGCAAAACTGCAAATAATTTTTTGCTCGCGCGTATAGAACGACCTAGGTTCTTCAAGCAGTGAAAAATAAATAAAAACCTCGTCCTGTAGGTAAGTAAATACGGTAATTGAATGCTTATATCTATGTTTTTACATTCTATAAAAATTTAGTTTCTTAATGCAATGATGTATGCATGCAATAAATCTAAATACTAAACCTATGTTTTCAAAGTAATTTGCTATCAATATTTGATTATATATTATACTATATTATTTTTATATATGATCTGTAGATCCCATATTTTACGAAGATATAGTAATTTACAGGCTACTGATCTGTCTTACCAATCGAACTTTCTATATAACAGAAAAAGTAGTTGTTGGAAACCGTAGATTGATTATTTTCTAAATAAGATGTAGCTTAATGTATAAATAGATACAAGTATTTTTAACTAAATATACTAAAATAAAATACATAATATTGATTTGATTATAATATTCATATAAATTATATATATATATATATATTTTTATTTATTTATTTATTTATTTATTTTTATTTTTAGGTGTCAGGATTGAATAAAATTTTTGGCAGTTGGGTTTTAAAAATGCGTATCCTTCCTGTAAATCTTATTTTAGCAATAATTGTTTTATTAACAATTATGCTAACTGAATTCTTCAATAATATTTCAGTAGCAGCGCTAATGTTACCAATAATTACAGAAGTAGTAAGAGAACTTTCTTATGTTGTTATGTTATATATAATTATTATATGTTATTTAATCAATATATTCGATATAATTAGTATCACTTTAATTAATTAATCGAATCAAATTATACTTTGATTTGATTTATAAGTGATTACATTTTTTTATTTAATTTTACTTTTTGATAGACTTTAGCTCTGAAAATCAATCCAATGAAATTTTTCATACCAATTATATTAGCATCGTCATATAGCTTTTCGTTACCTACAGCTAGTCAAGCTAATGAAATTGTTCGTAAAGCAGGAGAACTCAAAATCTTTCAAATGGTACTTTGAATAAATTTTATATTGTAATTATAAATATAATTTATTACGTTATTTTTCATTTTGTATAGTTTGTTAATATAGTTTTATTTAATACAACGTTGTTTCTAATCATTAGGGTAAATTAATTGTAGATTTAATATTATTTTTATCCTTGTATTTTTTAAGGTGACTTCAGGTATTTGCATGAATCTGATAGCTTATTTTCTGCAACTGTTCTTTATTAACACCTTCGGCAATATGATGTTCATGTTAAATGAATATCCAAAATGGGCTGCAAAACGATTTACTGAAATTGATTTATTGAAAATTAATGATACTTATACATTCTATTAACATTATTTAAATTCTGTTATATTTATATTTGCCGTGAATATTTATATTTGTTAATTAAATTAAATAAAACATTATAATTAAAAAAAAATGTTAATGAACGAATAAATGACATAAAAATTTTAAATATTAATCGCCCAATAATATGCTTATGTATTCTATATTATTAAATTATTAAAAATGAAAGAATGTCTATTTCGTTTCTTTTGTAACATATGATAGCATCTAATTTCTAATAGTCATTTTTTTCTGTGATTTAAAACGGTAAAAATGTCTCCAAATATTCGGTCGTTCAGCTCATTGGAATGTTCTACTTTCTAACAGTAAACAAATGTAATTTCCATATTACATTTTTCTATTATTTCATTCAATTTAAAATTTCTCAAGAAAATTCTACTGTTGATTTAAATGTTATCTCTTCTAGCCAAATATGCATCAAATGGTCACTACCCTTTTCTTGAATCTACGAAATAAAAGCAAATGATTTATTTTAGAAACTTATTCTTTGAAATAATAATTTATAATTTTAAATACATTCATTATTATACTCACGCACCTACACAAACACGTGTGTGTATGAATGATTTGAAACCGAATAGGATTTTTCTTCTATAAAAAAAAAAAAAAGTCAAAACACTGATGTAGCTAATAATATTCCAAATAGAAATAATTTCGATAAAATCCAAATAGTCTAGCTTGTCAGTCATTGTTCTCACTTCTTCCCTGCGCTATTCTGGTGTCCTCTGGACAGTAGGATGCGAAAGAGACGAGTAGTTTTGAAAGTTGAGTCACGGTTACTATATCCTTTCAATCAAAGGAAATTGGCTCTAAGAAGAGCATTTAGCTTTGAATCTCGCACGAATGAACCCGCATAATAGCTATGCTGGTGAATGGGTAGGATACGTCTTAGGGTATTTTCACTTCCTACGAGAAACAAAAAGGCGAAAAATCTGGCTACGGTATAGTAAAGATACAGTATTGTATCGTAGAACTGACATTCATAGAATTTCTGATAATTAAACTCTTTCCACCCTGTGGGCACTAAGAGGGCCTCTTTTAGAAGGCCCATTATGGGTTCGGCCAGGCCAACAATGGGGCGACCGGGTGGTGAAAGACGAGGCCCGACATATCCGAACCGACCAGCCCCCGAAAAATTCCTGGGGATTATTCGACCCGTTCGGATTCGATTCCGGGTCACCCAGAGCGGTGGGCTGTCACCTTGACCGCTCGGCCATCCGGCCGTCTCGTTTAATTATTAATTAATATATATCAGGTTACTTTTATATGTAATTATTAATCATTTAATTTATAACTGAATGTTTACGTTTTCATAGTTACAATTAGATAAATATTTCTTCGTAAAAAATATGGAGCTTTATAGCACAAAGGTAAAACTAACAAGTAAGTACAGTATACGAATTCTTCGAACAGCGACTGTAATTAGGCATGTAAAATCGGATTTTTACCACAACTTATAATAGATTCCTATCTCTTTCAATTTTTTCCTTAATCTTTTTCTCCTACATTAGTGATTGCTAATACGTCTCATTGAACTGCTTCTTATAAATATATTAGTTAAAAAATAATTAAAAATCTCTATTTATCTATATTACAAGAATACCAACAAATATGAGTTATATCAGAAAGTTGTCAAATTTTACCGTAAAAGAGCTACTTTTGGAAGTAATGAATGAAAAATGGAGTAAATTAAGTATATAAATTTATTTGAAAAGTTAACGTCATTATTTAAAATACGATTGGCACAATCTCAAAATGCATGCATTGATGAAAATATAATACTGTTAAATTTAAATGAGGTTTTGCATTCAAAGTTTATTTTTCTAAAACATCTGTTTATCATAAAATAATTTGTTATATGTGATGTGAACTTGACTGTGTGTTCTTATCGTTTATGCAAACAAAAATTTTTTTTCTAACTAATTATTACTTCTCCCATGAGACCAATTGTCTAGCAATCTCAAATCGATTCTGTGGCTCACCACTGTCGGACATAAAAGATTATTTTAGTTACATCTGATTGTTTATTTTATTTTAATTTAATTTGTAACACCTGCTTATCATTGTGTTTTTACATTTTGATTTACTGTACAGTACATTCAATTGTATTCCTACATAGTAGATACATTCCAGATAAACCATTGTAAGTAAAACATGTTTAAACAAAATATTTCAATTTTAGTTAACAATTGTAAGGTACTTAACGGCAAAATTTAATAGTTATATTACTTGAACAAATTTTAAATTTATTTTTTATTCGATTTTCTCAATTAAACACGAAAATACCTGTAGCTTTTAACTATATTACTGCACCGCCAGGTTCAAAAGTTCAAACACAGGTACAAAATTCGTACAGGATAAATTCATATATTGCAAGAATGGTATTATTCCTCAACAACAATCAAATGAACAAAATGTTGAAACAAAAGTAATGAACATGAAGTACTAAACTTTAAAATTATCACATTGAAAAATCACTGGTAAGATCATCATCATCATCAGAATCTTTTTCACTAGAATGTTTTTGTATGGTTGAAGCAGATGATAGTTTCCAAGTATAATATCTATCGTTGTTGTTTTTAAGTAGTTCCTTTGCTAATAACAGTGCTTCACAGGAATCGGTAAGAACTCGATTTTGTAATTTAGTTTTTATTAAATTTAATTGCAAAAAATACGTTCAACTGCTGCGCTTGAATGAGAAAGCAATATAATTATCTATTTGCTGCCAAAGTAAAGTAAAAAATAAAATAGAAATGTGGAATAAAAATGAATGTTTTGAAAGGTACTAAGTTGAAAGGAAAGGTATTAGGGTTTCATGAATGGTACTAGGAAAATGGTGTTGGGTATCTCGGTACTGGAACAAGTACAGGTATACCTCGAGTTACGTCGTTCTCGATTATACGTCGTTTGTCAAAAAAGTACATGGAAAAATAAAAATCAAGTTTAAGTCATTTTATTCGACTTTGCATCTGTCCGCCACAAATATTGAAGTCGTAATATCACTAGAAAAGCGTTAAAAGCACATAAAATCATATTAAAATATGTACATTTACAGTAAATGTTAATATAATCATCGTAAATCCTAGAGAACGAAACACGAAAGCATCTGTGTTTCTGTGTTGTCGTCTTATTTAGCGGTCTTTAAGTGCTCATTATTGGCGTTTTCCGTCGTTTTACGTCGTAACTACACAAGTAAATTTGACTTTCGTCGCCTCTCCTGGAACCAATTACCGACGTAAGGCGAGGTATATCTGTAAAAAGATACTAGATTAGCACAAAAGTACTACGTGGAACAACACTGATGCTGCCTTTGTAGCCCCGATTTTGTTACCCGGCGTCGCTGCTAGAGGATCCTCGATCTAGTTTCGCCGTTCCTTCCATTAGCTCTGTAGTCGAGTTTTGGATAGTGTACCCTTTGAGTCAGACAATTCAATCCTTTGGTAAGTAATTTTATATTAAATATTCTAGAGATTGTGATTTAATCTAAATTTCATAAGAGAATATTCATATGAAGCAAGAGTACGTGATAAAATTAAAAATCAAATAAACTGATTCCGTGTTATATAATTACAGTGGACCTTCGTTATAGCGCTGCTCACTACACCGCGCACTCGGTTATAGCGCTGGCGATGTTCGCGACGCGATAAGCTCAAACACGTTTATACAGGTCCGTGCGGCGTTAGTGTGTAGCGCATTTTATTGTTACTGCGTATTGAGTAGTTGTGTATGTATTGAGTTCCTGCATGTATTTTGAATAGTGTTTAATTATTGTATGCATGATGAGTAAAAGAAAAGCTTACAGTGTAAAAGAAACACTTGACATTATTGCTAAAGAGGTGAACCGCATTATGCCACGCTGCTCGGCATAACACGGTTCACCTTATAACGCGGGTGTTGTTTCCCGCCCGACATGCGCGTTATATCGGGGGTCCACTGTGCTAGCAGGTAGGCCCGGCGTTGCTCGGTCAAAAGTAACGATAGCGAAGATTAAGATTATTACGTTATAGTCAACCTTACCTGTTTTTACAGAATGCGAGAATTGGGTCCCCTTGTTTCCGGACTAATTAGAGAATTTTTAGATGGGTCTAAAAATATGTTCGATTTCCCGCAAAAACGTAAAACTGCATCTGTGTCTTGCACGTCGCTTTCTCTTAACAATTCCATTGTTACGTAACACTTCCATTGTTGATGGAAGTGTTAGGACTTAATCCTGTCCCTCTCCCCCTTGAGGAGGAATTTCGAAAAATCTCTAGTGTGCGTTCTCGTGACGTACCCTGTATACCAAATTTCAACTTTCAACTCCTAACCGTTTGGGCTCTGTGCTGATTATTATTATTATTATCGTCATCATCATCATCAACTCGTCTCGATTATATGTATAGAAAGAAATACGCGATTTTTTCGGATTTTATTTTAAAAAGGAGGCATATTTAATACACATTTGCAAAACACAGAATTTCTTCAGTTAAGATTTGACAACGACGATTTATTTTTCGAGATTAATTCCGTAAAAAACAGAACAAATAAAATAATAAATAATCGAGTTACTTTAAAATTCAGATGAAATGTTTATAACTATAAATTTGTTATATAAATTTGTAAACATACATGATTTATATAACTAATCCGTTCAAAACGAAGAACTACACAGCTAATTTATATATGTTAGATGTGTGACTAAAGCAAAGTTTATCAAACTGTGGTCCGCGGGCTGTTTGGAGTCACAATTTTCTGTTAACACGTGTTAATAATAAGACTTAGTTGCTCTATCACGTGATATCTGCAAGGTATAGTGCAAAAAACGATTTTTGCACTTTTTTATTGCTAATATTTCTGCAACTCCCTTACAGAAAAATCTGAAATTTTGCACACTATCTAAGTAAACAATTATATTTCGAACGAAATATTCAGCATTTATTTGGTAGTTTTGGAGAAGAAAAAGCGATCACCGAAATTGTAAACTCTAATTCCTATATATATAGTCAGTCAGTGACTTTTACTTGGCGTGGTGTCACTGAAGAGACTCTCCATATACGTACTTAAAAAGTCAGTTATTTCACGTACTTCATGTTGATCAAATTTAGCAAATTAGGTTTCAAATGAAACCTCGTGACTTCTAGATGTGCAGTAAAGTACAGATACAGTAAAATCGGCATTACCATTAATTTGCAACTTCTAAATAAGCCGGTTATTCTTGTAAGAATTTATACGTTTAACTGAGGATAAAAAAATTTCATTATTGAACTCAGTTTATTAGAAACAATTACAAAACGAATAATTACAATTTATATTTATTAAACACTGTACACTTAATACAACATTATCCATTTATATATTCTACATTTTTTTTTTTATAAACAATTGTTTTTAACTTAACGGATCATAAAATTAAACTAGAGAAATCATAACGAAATTTTCATCCCTATAGGTATGTTTCAAGTAAAAATCAATAGTAGACGTATTTATTTTCTAAGAATTTTTGTCACACTCTTACAGTATGTATAAGACAAAAGGAATGCTTCAGGTAAACATAGTTTATAAAAATAGGCCAATTTAGTGGGAATTTTATAAGCACTCTTATTGTTTGCTTTCAAGTGTAATTACGAGGGTTGAGAACAATAGGCTCCTTGCCTATCTCTGCCTACCACGCTATTTAACAAACAGCTTGCGGTAAAATAGTGAATTTTGTAGTTACAGACTGAGCTAACACGACAAATTTGGTGAGTTTTTCTTCTGGAATAAAGAAACGAAATATTTGTAGCGTGGTAGGATTTTACGCTTCGTGCAGTAATAACATAGAAAAAGTTGTATTTTTTATTTATTTTTTCCGAATAAAAAAAAGACCCAGTTAGAAGAAAGACATGGATTAATCCTGTACGGAGACCTATAAATTTTTGACCTGTCCAGGAATTATTCATTTTAATCAATGTAAAATTGAGATTACAGTAGAGAGTCGTTAATCGGAATCAATTGGGGACTGGGGTTGTTCAGATTAGTGATTTGTTCCGATTACCGATTATGTACGAAAAAATACATTAACCTGTCCGATGTTCAAATTTTTCTCCGTTGCGTGTCACTTCGTGTTGAATTTTCGTCGATTTTAAGCCTAACGAAAATTTTTATAATAATAATCGAGGCTATCGTATCGTTAAAAATTATTTCTTCATTTTGTACGAACAAAATAAATATATTGAAAAATATAAAAACATAAAAATTATACTTTAGAAGTAAATCTAGTATCAAAAACGTTCGATTCAGCACGACACAGTCCGACTGAAAATCGTTCGGATAACCGGCGATTCCGATTACCGGGGTTCCGATTAACGACTCTCTACTGTATTCAAATTTTATAACTCAGTGAAGTTATCGTAAACAATATCAAAAAATAATAAATTATTTTTATTTACAGAAATTTCATAAAATGGATGAAACGTATACTAGACAAACAACAGAAATATGTGAAATATCACAACATGGCTCTACATTATTAACACAATTACCAGAAATAGTTTGCCATATATTTGAGTACTTGAAAGATGAAGAATTATATGTTTGCAGAAAAGTCTGTACACTATGGAAAGATATTATCGACGGAATCATGTATAAGAAAATAACAATGATCAAAATAGTAAGTATTTTTTTTACTAATTTCTTGATCAAAATATTGAGTGAAACACTGGATAGTAGCGGTTTTTCTTGTTTCATTTGTTCCTGAAAAACTAGCAACGTAACCTTACCTATAGCCTAATCTTAGTTTCCTTAGATATAGACCTCTGCGGAGAAAAAAAGTTGCGTCATTCTGCCACTTTTCCTTGCCGCGCCGCATGTGTGCATCCGGCTTTACACTAAAACATTGACTCTTCTCTTTCATTGATTCTTAATCAAATTATATAATAAAAATATTGTTCTAGTAATAATCTCTTTAAACCAAAAAATTGACGGTAGACTGTCTAACAGCTTAAAGCCGGATGCACACATGCGGCGCGGCACGGAAAAGCGGCAGAATGACGTCATTTTTTCTCGCCGCAGAAGTCAATTTTGTGCCGCTTTTCTCGTGCCGCAAAAGTTGGTTGAATTCTATCTTTGGCGGTGGTCGCCGCCAAGACACGTTTCTATCAGCCAATAACAGTTCGTCTGGTAGTCACGTGAGAAAAATACAACCACGTGGTGTTTTAATGGGGGAAAGTTCGACACGATTAACCGAGATAACTAACATCAGAATAAAGAGGAAAGGATAATAAATTTAACACAAATTCTACACAAATAATCGTATATAATTTAATTCAAAGAACAAAACAACCGAATCTTACTCGAAATAGTATTCTTTATCGAGAGATCTTAATTGAGGAATAAGCCTATTTTGTACACAAGTTCTTTCTCGATCCAAGAAAATATCTCTAATCCAAAATCTTCGTTCGAATCTTCGACAAAATCTAGCTAAATAAAGCAAGCGCGGTACAAGACAAAATTTGTAAACACGTGGATAGCGGCAGTTCAGTATCGTTCGTCATCTTGAATACTGAACGCATGCGCCGAAATGTAAGCGGATTGCCGCTTGTGTAGTTGTGCTGCCGCGCGGCGAAGACGCATTCGCGACACCGCTTTTCACTGCCGCGCCGCATGTGTGCATCCTTCTTAACAGGTTCAAACTCCTTTATTGCCGCCTTTTTACAAATGCATTTCGGATCAGTATTATTTTCTCTGACCCCTCTTCAGTGCTATAAAACAAAATTTGTATATGTAACAAAAACTAACGCGAGAAGAAAAAACAAGAAACACTTCAAAAAACCGAGGAAAAAGGTGTTGTATATTCATTTAATTGCAATTGTAATCCAAAGAAAACACGTAGGGGAAACAAAAAGAAAATTAAAAATTAGACTAAGCGAGCATATTAGAGCAATAAAAGGAACTTATGCAAATTCAGCAGTGGCTGAACATTGCAGTAAGGAAGGTTGTGAAATAGATTTAAACACTGTTAAAATAAGGAAAAAAGAAGAAAATAATTTTAAACGTCAATTATATGAACATATAAATATAATCAGACAAACGGAAAGAATAAACAACAATACCGGAAGGGAAATCCACCAATCCTGGAGAAGCATTATAGAAGGTGGAGAGAAGTGAAAGCATAAAAGGAAAAATTTAAAATGAATTTGTAAATAAAGTTTAAGTAGGAAAAAATAATTCAGAATGTAAGTAGTCAATATAAAAGTTGTTAGATGAAATTTAAATCATGATTAATTTATAATGTATAAAAAATAGGTATCCGTTTCGAATTATTTGGTTAATATGGTTTACAAGTATAAATGAATATTTAAAGAAGTTCGGAAATACAGAAAGTGTAAGAATTTTATTATTTTATTGTCGGTAAAATAATGTGTATATTTTTAATTTTATAATTGTAACAAAAAAACATTTTAATTGTTGATTTGTAGAAAGTGCTATTTGAATGCCTGCTGAGGAGGGACAAACAAGTCCAAAACACAAGCTTAAAGTGTATGTGTACAGGTGAACTAAATAAAAAATATTATTTCTGATCAGTAAGACTAAATATCTGCATCCATAATTTTCCAGTATAATAAGTCCTGTTAAATCCTTACTTCCTCAGCAGATTTACCAATAATAATACACAAACACCTAATTACTTGCTGAGCTTGCTGATTTCTTTATTTTCTAACGTTTTCAACCTAATTTTCATAGGTCATCTTCAGGAAAAATTTATTACATTTCCAAATTCGAATATAAAGCTTTCGAATGCTCGCGACACTTAAAACTTTTCGAATCTTTACAAATTTTAACGGTTTAAATAATAACGGATTAAACATTAAACCAACCACAAACACATTAAAATCATTACTAATCAACAAACAAAATAAATAAATAAATAAATAAATATTGTATCAAAAATAGATTAAACTAGTTAATGCTGCCATGTCCTTTCTACGGGTTTTTTAATCCCATTTCTTTTTCTATTATGTATTTCCATGCCGTTGGAAGATTATTTGCGTCTTTTGCATTTAAACATTTGTTTTCCACCTTACTCTTATATATTTCTACTTTTTCCATCCCTAACGCAATCGTAGGTGAATGGACTGCCTTTACTATTCTCGCTTCATCCCAGATTCGAAAAGTTTTAAGTGTCGCGAGCATTCGAAAGCTTTATATTCGAATTTGGAAATGTAATAAATTTTTCCTGAAGATGACCTATGAAAATTAGGTTGAAAACGTTAGAAAATAAAGAAATCAGCAAGCTCAGCAAGTAATTAGGTGTTTGTGTATTATTATAAGTCCTGTTAATTGATAAATGTACTAGTATACAAAGATAAATTTATACTTTAAAAAACCGTTTTTTCACTACCTTAAGTACTTCATACACTCCTTTTTACACCTATACAGTACTTTCGGGTTCTGTTCACATTGCCTTAAAAAAACCGGTTTTGTCCATTGCAACAGTGCACTACAGCAATACTACATAAATAATTGCAAAAGTATAACATCTAATTAACGTTCTAGCCTATTTTTAATATAAATTTCAAAAGTTTTAAACAATCAATTGTACATACGTACAGGCCTTCCATAAAAATGTTCTAAAACCTTACACATTTCATTAAAAACCACTATATCTGTCATACACATTTGAAATAATCCCTTCGGTACAGTTTTCTCCCGTCCACGACAATATGATTCTATTAATATAAACTACTGGCATGTTGCGTCCTCTATCAGGTTATACCATTGTTGGTCGATCTGTATTCCGTTTGATATATTTACTAAATTATTATTATTATTATTACTATTATATTTTATTATTTCTACATGCTCTTTAAATTTACGTTTATAGATATTTTTTCATAGTGTAAAATTTTGGTATTATTCCTGTCTATTTGGCACTTGCTATTTTTTATGTGGGTAAACCACGGGGAGGCATCATATTTTAACCGTATTGCTGCTTCATGTTCCTTAATACGTGATTCCAACGTCCGTCCTGTTTCACCTATGTAGTATTTCGGATATTGGCAATTACAATTAATTTTTGTAAACTAATCGCGTTTTTCCCATTTATTAATATTACTTTGGTTTGTTGCCTTATGTATTTGCTGTGATATTTTATTGGTCAAAGATGGGGCCAAAACTATATTATCCTTTTTAAGAAATTTAGAACAATTATCATATATATTTTTAGTAACGCAAGGAAAAGTTTTGTAATTAGTATGTTTCTTATTTTTTATATTAAATCTATTTTTATAGTATTGTGCATGCCAATTCGTTAATAAATGTTTTGGGTAGTTAGTAAGGATAAATTTGTAGTCTAAATTATTTAATTCAGCTTTGCATTCACTCTGTTTACTCGTTCTTGTATATATTTTCTTTAAGTCCATCGTATATGTATTCTTTTCTATAGTATCTGGAATACATGAATAATAACTAATCGTTTTATTTACGTTAGATGGTTTTTTATATGTTTTAAATAAGAAATTCTCTTTTTCTTTTATTATAGTTATGTCCAAAGAATTAATTTTATTATATTTTTCTAATTTTATATCAAATTTTATATATTGGTTTATGTTATTTATTGTATCAAAAATAATTTTTTCATTTGTTATCTTGTTAAAAATTAATGGATAATCATCCACATAGCTCATTACTCTTTTTACGCCGGGAATATTTTGTATTTTATCTATATCGTTCATTACTAATTCAGCTAGATTTGGCCCCATCTTTGACCTATACTAACACCATCCGTTTGTCTGTAAAAAAGTCATTATAAATTTCAAAATAATTCTTTCTATAAGCAAATTCTATAAGAGTTATTAATTTCTGATTAAGGGTTGTATTAACAAGGCTGTTTTTAACTAAATCCCATTTAATGTTCGGGTACATGTTTTTTACATATAGACTGATTAAAGTATCTGTTTTTTTCTATTTTTATGTTTTTACTGTTTTGGGTATAAAAGATCTCAAAACCTAGAGATTTTCAAAAATCATTAGAACGTGTTATTAGTCTATATCGAATTTAAGCAGAAGATACAACATATCCGTTGTATAAGAGTAATTTCATTCTGTAATTTATAGAGAAATAAAAGTGAAATATTTATACATACCAATTTAACGAAACTTTTTAAAATTTCGCACAAGTTTAATTACGAATTAAAGTTTGTATTTTATCATCATCACATCTAAGCAGATTTTACAATTATCAGAATTTCTTGTCATTAATGATCATGAAATGTTGAGCTTCTTGAACTTTTAATTAACTCTAAAAGAGTTAATTAAAAGTTCACGTTTAATAAAATAATTATTTAATTCTCTAAATAGTTTCGCTTTTGTTTTAATTATTCTGATTTATTTAAACAGGAAATTCCTGATTTATTGAACTCCGTAACCTTCACATCGGAGAAACTACGTCCTTACACCGATTTCGACAATAACTTTCAGTACAATTGGTTCTTCATTGAAGATGATCCTTCATGGTCGTGTATTCAACATTCATACATAGATGACGAATACGAAGACATGTTTAACTTAGATTGGAGAGAATCACAATTACATGGTATGTACTGCACTTGTGTAATTTTCAGTATTTTTATCAAGTGTTGTAATAATTTTTATTCTGTGTTTAACAGACATAGATGACGAAGTCACAGTCAACACAGACCTAGATATCATATGACATTCCCACATATTCCGAATTGCCATCAACATTCACGAAGTTGCCAACGACCAAAGTACAGTTGTCAATATTTC
This sequence comes from Centruroides vittatus, assembly GCF_030686945.1. Classification (NCBI taxonomy): domain Eukaryota; kingdom Metazoa; phylum Arthropoda; class Arachnida; order Scorpiones; family Buthidae; genus Centruroides; species Centruroides vittatus. The sequence continues at coordinate 997,595 of NW_027122652.1, read as the reverse complement.
CAAATATTCCAGGCTTGAATATTTTTAATTGTTCCTTTCACCAAATTGAAAATATATTTAGGATTATATTTTTTGACAAATCTGATAGCGGTACAAAGAATTACTTAGAGGATATATGCAACCAAACAAATATACCAGTGAAAGAAGCGAAATGTGTCATATCTTGTAGTAATATTCTGCAACATCCACATAAGGACATAAGTAATTCAACCCGTTATTACATAGAAAAAGAAAGCTTACTTAGGTTGATTATGTTTTATGGGGAGCGTGTAAATGCACTTTCTCTTTACATCGAAAGTGAACAATCTGATTATAAAACTCTTAGAGAAAAACGCAAGAAGGTGAAGCGCTTCAAACCCAGAATGGAACAGAAGAAATGTTTCGTGTATATCTTTCATAACGTTTGCAAAATCTGTTTCGATCCGATAATAGAAGCTTTGAGATGCGTTTCCTTTTGTTAACTATATTCCTCTGAATACTTTACCTCGTTTATTATTAATAAACCCACCCGAAAACGAAGATTTTCATGACGACAACGAGAGTCCTTCAGATGGCTTCTGTATAGCTTCACTGGTTTTCATATGGTGGGAATAAATACATTGTTTCATACAAATAATTCTGCTAGCATTTGAAGTAATATCAGCGTTTAACTCTGATGGCTGTCAATGTTATCCTGCACTATACCGTTCGTAATTGAAGTCTTAGACTCAAAAATATTATATTTTTTGTAAATAGTCTATCTTAATCCTTTTACATCATCACAGAAGTAACAGTTAACATGGTTTCTTCGAAGACAATACTTCTTAAAAACAAAGGTAAAAACAGGTAAAAAATCCACAATGTTAAAAATGATCAAGTGTCAGCCTTTTTTTGTAGGATCTGACACTTTTTACATTAAAACCACGAATTGTTCTTACCATGCTTTTTATCCATTCTTAAACTGCTTCTGGCCCTCTAGTGGTAGATACGAGTTTTCCTACTTATTTGCATATAGTTACAATTTTTCGTAAATACTCAGGATATACAGTAGATCGTCGATAAGTGGAACGTCGGTAAGTGGAATGGCCGGAAAGTGGAACGATTTTCAGTCGGACTGTGTCGTGCTGAATCGAATGTTTTTGATACTAAATTTACTTCTAAAGTATAATTTTCATGTTTTTTTTATATTCTTTAATATATTTATTTTGTTTGTACAAAATGCAGAAATAATTTTTAACGATACGGTAGCCTCGATGATTATTATAAAAATTTTCGTTAGGCTTAAAATCGACGAAAATTCAACACGAAGCGACACGCGACGGAGAAAAATTCAACAGGAAGCGATACGCAACGGAGAAAAATTTGAACATCGGACAGGTTAATGTATTTTTTCGTACAAAGTCGGAAACTGGAACAAATTATTAACTGGAAGGACCCCAGTCTCCAATTGGTTCCACTTATCGACGCTTTACTGTATTATCTTCGTAATTGAAGTTTTAGACCAGGTGTGGCCAAACATTTAGCTTTTAGGGGCTACTTTTTCCATAAAATATAGTCTGCGGTCGACTATGGATATGGGCAAATAATTTTAAAATTTTAGAAGATAATTAAAGAAGTCATTATATCGCCGATTTAAATTGCAAACCTCCACTTTTGGTCAAAAATTGCATTTTCACACTATTAGAAAGAGAAAAACACCTTACATTGGCTATGAAACACCGCTATTATGCACCTATTTCATTGAAATCACGTGACAAGCAAAAAATTTATGCGTTTTAAGAAAGTTGTGCAAAATATGCTGAATATGAGTTAGCAGGTTTGCAATCTAAGCCTACAATATATTTTTTATTTTATGAATTCCAACTGTATTTATTAAAATTTTAATAAATACAATGTTAAGAAATAAATACGAACAAAACAAATTTTAAGCATACAATTTTTATTTGGATGAAACCTGGCATTGCATAAGAGCAGCAAGTTTCTCAAAATTTGGCTCATATGAACTTAAAGCAATTCTTAAGCATGACTCTAAATGTAGATCCGTTATTTGCGATCGCTGTTTTGTTTTGATCGCATTCATATAAGAAAATGCGGATTCACATAAATATGTGGAGCCAAAGAAGGCATTGAAACGAGCAACAATTGTCCAAATATTTGGATATTTATCTTTGCTTATTAGTTTCCAAAAATTGCTATCTGAAACCATTGATTTTAGATTTATATCGCATTTAATATTTAGTATTTCTTCTTCTAATTCTGCTATATTTGTAGTATTAAGAAAATTGTGAAGTTTCTGAGCAAGACTTTCAACGTCGATGTCATTAAATGGGTAAGATAAAAAACAGGCAATATCTTCAAGTTCACTTAGTTTGAGAAATCTTCTATCAAATTCATTTAGAAGCATTCCAATAACATCAGCATATTTGTCGTAAGCAACAGTCTTGTTATTTTTAGATTCATCTGCCAGATTTTGATAGTGTTTTAAATTTCGACGCTTTAGTTGCATTGCATGCATATTTAATTTTTCCTTAAATGACTTCAAAATGCTAATCATATGTATTATTGTTTTACCTTTACCCTGTAGTTGCTGATTTAATTGGTTTAATTTTTCAGTAACATCACAGAAAAAAGCAAGATCGAGAAGCCATTCTTGATCATTTAATTGCGGATATGAATCACCTTTAGATTGTAAATATGAGGTTATTTGTGGCAGAAGTTCTCTAAATCTTGCTAAAAATGTAGCACGACTTAACCATCTTACATCAGTATGAAGTAACAGTTCATTGTGTTCTTCACCGCATTCATTCAGCAAAGCGCGAAACTGACGACGTGACAAACTTTTAGATCTTATGGAATTTACAAGTTTAAATGCAACATCCATAACATGATTGAATTTTAACACTTTTGAACATAATATTTGAGTATGTATGATACAATGATAGTCAATAAAATTTGGAATGTCATCATCACCTTTACACAAAGCAACGAAGCCACTTTTGTTGCCAATCATTGCTGGAGCCCCGTCAGTGGTTATTGATACCAACTTGCAGATTGGAAAATTTGTTCGTGCAATATAATTTTTAAATAAATCAAAGATATCTTGACCTCTTGTGCGATCATGCATTGGAATAATAGTTAATAATTCTTCTGTAACCAACATATCATCGAAAACCATTCGAATAAAAACACATAATTGTGCAGTACCGATATAGTCCGTAGATTCGTCAAACTGCAGTGATAATACAACGCATTTATTAATGTTTTCATGTAAAATGTCTTCAAGATTTCGGCTCATTCCTTCTGTTCTACGCATAACTGTATTTCGCGATAACGACATATTTTTGATTGATGTCATTATTTCAGATTTATTTTTAAAATTCTGAAACAATTCTTCTCCAGCTTTAATGAATGCCTCTTTCCACATTTCCCCATCTTGAAACGGTTTGTTGTGTTTAATCAAAGTTTCAGCAACTTTGAATGAAGCAATCGTAGCTGTCTTCGAATTTGTATTGTATTTTAAAAAACTATTTTGTTGTGCAGTTATTTGTGCCTTCAGTTGTTGCACTTTTGTTTTTCTTAACGCAGTGCCACGTGGATAATCTTCTTCGTAATTTTTATGATTTGTTAGATAATGTCTTTTAACGTTTTCTTTCTTAGACAAAGCTACTGTTGCATTGCAAATAAAACAGATACATTTATCTTTCATCATAGTAAAGAAATAATCTTCTTCCCATCTACTGTGATAATGATACGTTTTTTTCCGGCTTGTACTTGGATTATTCATTCTAAAATAATAGGGTTAAATATTATTTTAGAATTTACCTACTAAAGATATTATTACGGAATATTTAAAACAATAACTAACATACTTACTTCTGTTCGCTATCACTGACTGTCACTTCACTGGCTGTCACTTTACTATCTAACTCTCTAACACACACTGATACTGATATGCGCCCTGTCTATGTTCGCTACAGAGAAAAAGCAAGTTGAGACACGCGGCCACACAGCTACCAACTAGCGCAGCGACAGAGCGCGTTCAGTATTACTACATTGTTTATCTTATCAGGATAAATATAAACAGTATGTGTATGTTTCACAAATAATTTATTATTGTAAGATTAAATTATAGAATTAAGAATTTCAAACATTTATTTAAGTTAGAACAAATTGTTCAACTTTGGCTTCGCGGGCTACTTTTAAAGCCTTTGCGGTCGACCGGTCGACCGCGGTCGACTTGTTGGCCACCCCTGGTTTAGACTATTTACAAAAAATATAATATTTTTTGTAAATAGTCTAAAACTTCAGTTACGAAGATATATCCTGAGTATTCACAATAAATTGTAACTATACCGTTCGTTTGTACCCAGCGAGGAAATTACAGATTTAACTCCAAGCGTAATGTATTCCGATCAGAATAAAAATTTCATTAAGTGAAGTGTTTTATTTATTGAATGAACACATTTGCTCAACCTGAGGAATGAAATCGTACGTATAATTGTTATAGGCTTTTTCTAATGCTGAGTGCAAAAATCAATCAATTTTGTTTAAGATCCGTAAGTTTATAGTTTCAAAGTGTTTTTATTTTTATAAAATTATAAATAACCGAATTTTTCTACAAAACAAATTCTTGTTATAAAAGTTAAAGATTAAATTAGTGCTGCTAAAATATCCAGGACGAAATATATTTATATAAAATACATTGTAAAAATACAAAATATTAAAGACTAATACGAGTAAATTATTTTTGTTGTCTCCGCTAGTGTGGATCGAACCTGTGATGATGAAAGAAGACAACATGAATAATTTATTCGTATTAGTCTTTAATATTTTGTATTTTTACAATGTATTTTATATAAATTACATTAATGGGTTTTTTTATTATAAAAAAGGTGTAACATAATAACTGTTCTTCAAAAAGTTCTTACTGTATATTATTCTGAAGCAAATAATTTAGTTTTTTAATTTTATAACCAATAAAAAGGTAAAATAATTTAAAATTCATTGCACTTCTATGTGTATTGTGACTTGAAGACAGCTTTTTATATCTATTTAACAGACAAAGTTTAATAAAAGTTACTTTTTTTTCCGAATCTCTATTATTCGTTGTTCTATGTAGGTTAATAATTGTCTAGTTTGTAAACATATGAAATGCATTTTCTTTCATATACATTGGTACCTCCGACTTATAATTTAATAATCAGTGCTAATATCTCTCAACATAAGAGAAGGTAAACGTATCTTTCCGCATGTTGTTGCAAGCACTTCAGATCATACGTACGAACAATATGAAGACAGCATCTCGCAGAAATAGTGATGGACAAGAAAGTGTATTACAATCTTTTGTGGTTACGTTTCCTGCGTTAAGGGTGCTTATAAATTTGCCTGTACTGTTGTTATTACAAGTGACTTTTTCAAGTTTTGCTACATTACATGAATCTCAGTTACCGATCACGACACAGAAAAACTTTCATTGACTAACTTTATCATGACATTTCAACAATTGTGTAAGTACAGTAGTAAGAGTCAAAATCCTCCCGATGTTCGTACGTACTATAGAAAAATAGCAAAAACTATTCGATTATGTGAGAGTAAAAGGAAAAAATAATAAATCAGCTGTAAGGTTATTACAATATTCACATAATAGCAAAAAATTAAAATAATTTTTATATTTTTTAAATAATTCTAATGTATAAATTCTGCTTGTTGCATTGGGAGGATTGTGACGCGTAAATTAATTTGTTATAATATCAACGTTAAACAATGTAATTTTGTGCATATTAATGAGATATTAGCGTATAAGTGTGCAAGTGCGCTGCTGCTTGATATGCATCATCACGAAAAAGCTTTCTAGTGAGAAGAAACTCTGTGTTGTGTATCTGCTGAAGAAAAGTTTTTCTGTTGAGAATACGGCATTAGAAGTTGGTGTTGGGCGTTCGAATGTATCCGGGATAAAAGAAATGGGATAAAATGATAAAAATGTAAGCTACCATATCACAAAAATTTAAGAGCTGGCAGGAAGAAAACGTTGAACGCAAGACATAAAGGCATTGCGTACGTTTGATAAAGAGTGGACGTTGCGATACATCATCACAAGTAAAGAGGGAATTAAAACATGGTTTAGGAATAGAAGTATTTCAACTATTCGCAGATGCCTAAAACGTAACTCTATGAAAGCAAGAGTTAAGCGTTAAGAGTAAATGTCTTAGTTGTAGATTTCTTAAGTTTCACACAAAACTTGATAGCATAACATCGTTCGAGATTTTTCTCTAATTCAAACGTGACGATGTGTTAAAGCACTATCTTACACAAACAGAGATTGTGCACGTTTGCCTTGACCGATAAACTTGAAACAGATCTACATATTGTGCTAAGATATCTAGCAACATGAAAATACCAATTAATGATGTGTTAAGCTGCACAGTCATTAAATAACAAAGCAGTACACTTACATATATGGTCTGTCCCAAAAGTAAGTGTACTGATTTTTTATTTAATGACTGTGCAGTGCAGCTTAACACATCATTAATTGGTATTTTCATGTTGCTAGATATCTTAGCACCATACCTAGAACTGTTTCAAGTTTATCGGTCAAGTAAACGTGCACAATCTCTGTTTGTGTAAGGTAGTGTTTTAACACATCGTCACGTTTGAAATAGCATAACGTCGTTCGAGATTTTCCTCTATCAAGTTTTGTGTGAAACTGAAGAAATCTGCAACTAAGACATTTTGCAGATTTAACCAAAGATTATGGAGACGCCATCTTATTGAAAAACATGGTGTTTAGATGGCACAAAGATCCAGGGTAAAGACGATGCTTATATATATATATATATATATATAAAAGCATCGTCTTTACCCTGTGCAAAAAAACAAATATGTATATATATATATATATATATATATATATTTGTTTTTTTGCACAAAGAATCTTTACCTTCAGACAGACAGTTAACCAGGCCTTCTACAAAGATGTCTTGGAATGAATTCGAAAACGGGTCAAGCAAGTCCGCAGGGACATTGCAGAAAATTGGGTGCTGCACCACGATAATGCGCCTGCTCACAACATTCGAGAGTTTTTGGCCAAGAAAAAATCCCCACACGCCTACAACTTCCGTATAATCTGGACGTAGTTCCGTGAAGCCCTGGTCACACTATGCGATTTCCAGCCGCGCAGGCGATTGCAACCGCGACGGCTGTTCCCATTAATTAGTAATCCCCCCTCGAAAACCGGCGCGACTGCAACCGCAACTAGAAATAAAAAGTTTGTTCTACTCGTGACGATTGCAAACGCGCATCCAATCAGAAAACGTCTTTGTGCCACGTCATACTTTGTGTTGTATATTTGTCAACTTATCTTGATTATAACATTTGTATAACTCAGTTTCAGTACATTTAAATGCTGTATTTGATATAAATCAAATCTGAATTTATAAAACTTATTGTTAGATTTATTTTAAAAAGTTTGATTACTTTTAATAATATACAATTGAATAAAATAAATGCTTATATAACAGAAAAAAATATATCGATTATAAATAAATTAAATCATTCAAACTTTCCTCTAAACAACAGTTACCCTCAAATATTCATTTTTTATAAGATTGATAAATAGCATCCAAAACTTCTGAGATAATGACTGATATCGAATTATGCGCCACTCTAAATTGATGTGCCAAACTAAGAAACGTTTCACTTAAATTATATATAAGTATTCGTATTCATACGGATATAACCTTCGGCATCCGAAAGTCTTAATTCATTCATCAGTTGGTGAAAGCAAGATTGTTTAGCCCGTTGATTTTCATTTCGCCAAGTTTTAACCCAGCATGAACGTTTTTTCTTAAATTTCTCTTCGTATATTCTCGCCAGCTCTAACAAAATTATTGCCTTTTATCTTTTATTCATTCCAGAAAAGGAACTGCTTGCCATTTTAATAATAATTTTAAAAAATAATCTGAAGTGAAACGTAAAAGTCGGTAAACTCACGAAAGAAGTCAAAAACAAGCTACTGTAATTTTATTGGTTTATTATAGGGTCACGTGTTTCCGAGTTGCAACGCCAGCGAAAATGTGTGACCACGAGAAGACTCGCGCGTGTCGCGGTCGCTTGCGCGAATGGAAATCGCATGGTGTGACCAGGGCTTGAGACTTCTAACTAATTCCTAAGATAAAATCCAAGTTGAAAAGTCATCATTTCAGGATAGTGGAAAACATCAAAAAAGTTGAACCGACGAACTGAACACCCTTAGGGAAAATGACTTCCAAGTACTGCGAGGACCAGTGGAAAATTCTTTGAAACCACTGTGTAACCTCGCAAGAGTCGTACTTTGAAGGAGATCGTTTGTAGTTCGATGTGACTCTTGTACATTTTGAAATAAAAAATCAGTACACTTATTTTTAGACAGATCTTGTAAACAGAAACGTCTTGCCTAACACTATAAAGAGTGGAACTTAAAAGATTGGAAGAGGATTATATATGATCAGATAAATCCAAAATTAATACAGTTAGTTCAGATGGGCGATAATGGGTATGGACTACATCGATGAAGTCTATAACCGAGCGAGAAGTACAAACAACATTGAAATCTGGTGATAGCAGTCTTATGGTCTGGGGCTGTATTAACGATTGTGGGTCTGGAATGCTATGTTCTATACCTAACAGAGTGGATAGCGTTATTTACACAGAGATATTTGACAATTATTTGTTACAATCTGTTGATTATTACCACATTGATAGGAGGTTTTCATTTAATCTCGAGAATACCAGAAATAGAAGACTTATGGGCTGGAGACCCAAATAATCTATATATAAACTTACAGTTTAGACCGTAACTCACGTTATTTTAACTCAAATATTTTCTCCCTAAAAGGTATTAGATAGATGATTGGCACAACTCTATTGTTAGAGGAAAAGTATGATGTAGAGGGGCAAGCCACTGCTAATTTGAGGTGGAGGGCATATATTTAAAATTAATTATAAATATGATTTAAAAAATTGCACCGGCATGTGACATTGTCACAATAAATAGCTCTTTATCTTTTAATTTTTCTACGGGAATTTCGTATTCATCACAGCTGAAAAATTAAAGTTTAAAGCATTCAGATCTTTCATTATTTATGTTAATCAAGATGTTAATTTTTGAAAATAAAATTAATTAACAGGACATTCATTGTTCAGATGTAGTTTGGAAAGATTTTGTGTGAATTAAATTTACACATATCATATTTCGGATCCCTAAATTTGATATTTCTACGTCGAAAAAAAGGCTGCACCGAAAATTTCCTTTAGCGATTGTTTATCTAATTTCATAATACGTACGTAATTTTGGCGAGTTTGAAATTTACATATAGGAAACGTGATGAAAGCTCGAAAAACGCACGAGGCCAGCCCGATATCCCGGCGCGAACCCATGACCAAATACCAGCGTTTAGTTATTTTATTCACTTGACCCAAAGAATAAATGTGAAAAAAACTACACTTTAGAAATATTTCTGAGTTGTTCTGCCTGATGAAGTGAGTGACAGAAAATAAATTCCATAGGAAGCCACGGAACCATCGTCAAGGTCTCGCCCTTCTCCGTGGGTTTTTCTTTGTCCAGAAACCCTGTAATGTCTAGGCAGCATCCAAATTACTGGAAAAACTGGAATCGCGTCATTTCCATAACACAAATGTAGATAATGGATTCGGAACTTTGCCTAAAACTATTATCACACATTATAATGATGCACCAAAGGAGCAACGCACTACCTGAAAATCCGTACCTGATATAAAAATAAAATCATAAGTAATCAATGAGCAATATGCTAATTATGGACAAATACTTCCCTTTTGGATTACTTGAAATCTGAAAAAAAAAAATTTCACATTAATAACAACTCTTGCAATTATCAAAAATTGGATTTACACTTATCATTTAGTTATGAAGGCTTCGCGTATCTTAAACTTTAAACAATTAAAGCAAGTCACACGGAAAACAGAATTTCGTAACGGACATTAAACGTGAAGACGAATTTTCCACAATAAAGGAATTCTAACAGACCGGATTCATTGTTACTTCATATTCATTTCTGAAGCATTGTTTCAATTCAATTGTTTTTCTAATTACGCGTATTTTTAAATAAAATGATTTAAATGTAACATATAGATAAATAAATTACAATAAATATAACTGAAAATATTAAAATATGAATTTATTTTTGAAAATGTTACATTGTTTTTGTGTTTCCGAATGCACCTGCTTATAAATTATTTAGTAGACGGACAGAGAAGATTCACGTGATCAAAAAAATTTGGTTCATGCCAGCACCAATCTGCAAAAAACGATTGTTCTTTAGAGACATAATACTATGTTAAATTTTCTTTAGATTAAATTACATTAAATGTTATATAATTACGCCGGAAAATCTAAAAAGTACTGTCAGATTTGCATGGATTATGAAAAAGTTACTTTTTTCGTGTGGTCATCTTAACATAAAATCTATGTGTATCCTATAGATCTTATGAAACATAAAAATGTAGGTGTAAAATTAAAATACAGTAGTATCTCTGTAATCCGAGATATATCGGACCGGCAGTGTCGGATAACTGGATTTTATACGCGTGTATTGTACGTGCTGTACAGTAAAAAACACCTTTTGCTATTTTATAATAGCTGAAAGTATAAAAAAGTTTTTTAATAAAACATGATAAAAGATGGCGCCACTAAATTTTGCCGGGAAAGTTAGAAATCTTGTTGCTGGATTTCTTTACCTTATGCGTTATTTACTATGGAAAGGAAACGTTAGAGCAGTTATTAAAAACAATAAATAAGTAAGCGAATTATGTATTCACTTTTGATTAGTCTACACTGACAGAGAATCGCCAGCAGATGCAAAATAATACGTAACACGCAGTGGCGTAGCTACATATTAACAGTGGCGTAGCGTGGATGTCAGCCGCCCGGGGCGGAAGAAAATTTCGCCGCCCCCTTATTTAGGTAAATTTAAAATTCAAAAGACTGAAATATACAGTAATTCTAAAGAAATTTTTGGCAAAAACAATCCTCATTATTGTGTATTGTACAGGTTACAAATAAAAAAGTCATGTATATATGTTTTACAATATAATAATCACATTTATTACAGAAAATTTTTACACGTATGCCACTTACATTGATATAACAGGTATAGAACACTTATGATTATACCTTGACGATCGACAAGATTAAGTTATTAACGAATTGAATATAAAACACAAATCGACTTCCAATTAGAACTAGAACGATACTGTTACTATTTTCAATTACTACGTATCTTAATACCTGGCTTGTTTGGTCTTTATGAGAAATGTCTGGAGTGCTGTCGAATATAATCGAATAATACTTGGCCTTTTTTATTTGTGTGAGGATAGACGGGGCTTAAGTTTTGGCTAAAATTAATATTTTTAAATTTAATTTAAAAATTTATCTTCTTTAAATATTTATTGGAATATTTTCTTGCCAAAACGTGTTAAAATCAAGACGGCAGAAATTGACTGATAGCGTGATGTCATTTTTGTCCCTCTTTTCATAGCAACTGTTAAAGTTGAACTTGAAAGATCCTAAATTTTATACAGATTGCTGATAAATAAAATTCTAATCAAAATGTTATATTTATTTGGATGTAAGAGGACCATAAATATAGTAAATTTGTAAATTAAGAAAGGAGAGGATTTCATCCCCCTTTTTGTAAAAGGAAATGGAGTTCCGCTTTTAAGATCGTTATCGATGACTAAACTGTTTGACGTCAAGTGTTTTACCCCTTTGTTTATTCCCCAAATGATGCAAGATTGTAATGTTTTGATTGGGTAAAGCAGAAGAATATTATTGAAATTCGCACTCGAATCGAGGAGTCCGCTATAAGTTTTCGTTGTAAACACATCGAGAAAGGGGGTCTCCAATATAGACCAGGAGCTCATCGATAGTTCCGCATGAAATTAATTATGGAATAAGTCCCAATCTAAATAGCTAACCAGTCTTTAAGTGAAGAATCAAGACTTATATTTTGTGTACTAATACAAAACATCTAGATTCATCAATAAATGAGGTATCATGAACATAAATAATTATTGTAAACTCTCTCTCTCGTGTGATAGGAATTAGATTAAGATAGATATAAATCCGATCGAATATGTTACATTTATCCTTTGTATTCATTTTTATTTGTTAAATTAAATATATAATTGTTATTGTTTATAATGCTGTTCTCTGACTCATATTTTAGTAAGTCTTTCCAAACTTACCCATCATCCCTCCCACTCGTTATTCCGCGAGATAGATTTAATTACGCGTGGTTATCCTCGTTCGAAGATTGATAACCTGGTGTCAGGAGAAAACGTCTTCCAGGAGTTTTTGCGAACCTTTGATAAATAAACATAATAACTCTAGGAAGCCATTCTGTACAATTTAGAGTAACTGTTTAGAACAGGGTCCGTAAGCGGTGAACAGGTTTTACTTAACGTGTCTATCACCCTGGCAGAACTCACATTTGTCTGATGATATGTTGGCGAACTTTATTTCCCAAAATTTCAATAAATTCGCTTTGGATTTCTGGTGACATATATGTGATTGAAATTTTGCCACACATTTTAGATCTTACAAGATGTTCACGAAGTACAGGATCGTACTTTGCAATTAAATGCACCAATTCTAAAACGTTTCCTCTGTTAGTACTGGTGTCGTTTTCTGTAAGGCCACGTAAAGCCAAATTTTGTTTGGCAAGGAAATTTATAATAGCAAACATTCTGATAAAAATTTTTTGCCATTATTTTTTGTTTCCCCTGCCACTAAGTTTTGCTCTCTCCTGTCAATAGTCTGTCTTTTTTTAAGTCTGGTCTCCAACTCCTTCCATTTGCAATAATTTTGGTTGTGTAGTGCACTTGATTCGTGACTTGAAACCTTAGGATTTAATTTCCACCAAGTATTAAATCCATCAGATGAGAAAACTTTGATCCATTCGGTGTGTTTACGGTCTCAAATAAACGACAGCAAAAGCAAAATAATGATGTTTCAGAAGGAGAATAAGCCATCCAAGTACTGTACATTCAGAAGAGCAATGTCATGAATTCAGGATCAAAATATTAACCTGCTTGATTTTCCGCCTCAACCAGATTGAACACATCTGGTTCCTCCTTAAACATGGCTTGTATGACTATGCAGCTCCGCCTGAAAGCGTCCATCAATTATATATATAATTTATAATGTTAAAAATACTATATACAATTAAATAGCGCTGTGTGACATGAGGATGGTATTTCTCTAGCTTAATTATCGAAGTTTCGGGTCTGAATTTTGTTTTTTCATGTTTGCTAGTTCTCTGGAAAATATTTGCGACGAAATTATGAAAAATAAAATATTTGTAATATCATCCTTTGGGTTCAATAGCGCAATTACAGTAGAGCATCGATTATCCGACTCAATTGGGGACTGGGGTTGGTCGGATAACTGAAAAGTCGGATAACCGAAAAGTATGAAAAAATACATTATTAGTATAGTGTATTAGGCCTGGTTTAAATACTAGTCTCCCTTTCATGGTCGAGCCAATGCTGCCAGCTAAAACATGCAAAAATTTAACAAAAATAATATTAAAGTAGCCAAGACATAACCAAATATTGTAACGCCACATCACCAGCGGACATTTGAATTTGCCGACTAGAACGCGGTCGGTTAACCGATAAGTCGGTTAATCAGTGGTCGGATAATCGATGCTCTGCTGTAATTACTTTTATAATTTTAGAATCCGAAATAAATATGTTCGTAAAACTAATCGAGGTGTAGTTCCGCAGTCAATTTTATATCAATTGCACTCTATAAATCGACATGCTAACAATTGCTAACAGTTTATCTAAGCGGCCGGATAGCCGAGCGGTCAAGGTTAGCAACCTGCCGCCCTGGAGGACCCGGGATCGAATCCGGACGGGTCGAAAAATCCCCAGGAATTTTTCGGGGGTGGTCCGTCTGAATATGTCGATTCCCGTCTCTCACCACCCGGCCGCCCCATTGTGGGCCTGGCCGAACCCATAATGGGCTTGCTATAAGAGGCTTTCTTAGTGCCCACTGGGTGGAAAGAGTTACAAAAAAAAACAAAAACAAAAAAAAAACAGTTTATCTAATAAAATTATGTTCGAATATTTAAAAATTGTTTCAACTCATTTTGATCTCCCCTACATAATGCTATTTTAAGATAAATTAAGAAATATTTAATGACCATTTTTCTTATAACTAACTGCACAATATAGTTATAACAGTTTTTAATATTCGGAAACTGTAGGTAGACGGAATAAAAGAACTATTTCTAAAGCCTTTATATTATAATCAATAAAATGTCTGCGGAATATATTCATTTAAAGAGAAGTTATTTGATTAAAGATTTCATTATATTTGTCAGTATTATAATCAATAAAATGTTAACTTTTAACTTATATGTGACAAAATGGACGAATCTGACTATTCGTCAAAGAATAAAGTTGAGACACCATAGTCCAATTTCATATAAGTTTGGATTGTGAGAGTCCAGAGTTGTCCGGAGTAGTTCATATAAGTTTCTGTGATTTAAGTTACAGACATTGCTGTACGTTTTGTACCAGTAACACACTGCTGTATGCTTTCGACTTGTTTGCGTACACTGTTTAATTAGCACATAATGGCACAATGAATAATTTGACTGATCTCATTGCACGAACCATTAAAAATTGAAAATCTTCTTCATAATTCTATCTTTCTATCTCCAATAACGTATTCTATTCTATTATACTGGCATGACGACTTTTATTTATAAAATTATAATAAATTATTTTATCAGATAAACTATAAATTTACTGCTGTTTAGATCTGCTTCAAAAATTTTTCTTTTACAATTTGTTTCCAGTGACCCATTATGTATCGTATTTCTTATAAATTTTTTCATAACTATATAAGAAATACGATATAATAAATAAAGAAATCGTTAATTTTATTAAATTGTAATACAGTAGAGAGTGGTTTATCCGAACACCGGTTATCCGAACGCTTTCCAGTCGGGCTGTGTCGTGCTGAATCGAACTTTTTTGATACTAGATTTACTTCTAACAGTGGCGTGCCGTCATTGGAAGCGGTGGAAGCGCCGCTTCCCTTGTATTTTCTAAAATATAAATTTTCATATTTTAACGTAGTTTGAATTAATTAAAATTAATATTTTATTATAATTGCATTATGTATCTTATTACAAATTTCTATACTACATATGAAATAAACGATAAGATTGTTATTGTATATTCGAATATCAATGGCGGTATGGAAGCGCTGTATTGTCGAAAACCGGGTCAGCTTCCAAGCAGCCAGATTATACTCATTCGCGCATGCGCTTTACAGAGCACCAACCTCACACGGTTTAGCTGGTGGAAGCTACACACGTATAACGCTTCCAATGATTCTATCCCGGACTGGTTCTGGGCTGTTAGCCGCCCTCGCCCGATTATGTGAATCATAAGTACTGTGGGGAAGTACCCGATCTTGAGAGTATTCCCGTGCAGGAACAAAACAAAAAGAAACAAAAATAAATTATACACTCCATGACTCCAATGCAAGGAACTTAAGGTTTATTTTAGTCCTTCTAATCACTACTCTGTCCTTCCACTATAATAGACAAAAAAAAAAAAAAAAAAAAAAAAAACAATCTCGCGACTCTTTCGTCTACACGTCCTCACTCCCTTTCTTTCTTCCGAAAAAGTCCCTCTTCTTCCCTTGAGCTTGCGCGATCCACCTCCTTTCCTCCTTGATCCGGGTTTTTCGGTTGTCATCGGAGAATGCATATCCCTTCTTTACCCTGTAGCCCACCCCAGGAGTTGGTTACGCAATAGAACACGTGATCTTCATACCACATATCTCTCCTTCTCCCATTAACTTTTACAACAACAAACGAGGAACTTTTACACGATGAGGGCCCATCCTTCCTTTATTACGTAAACCACCCAAGGGGCTGGTTACGAGCCGGTTACGCAACAGAACACGTGGTCTTCAGACCACAGTATATTTATAACTTAACCCAACCGATAGGAATTTACTGGTATGTTTTTATGATAGTTCTGTATAGTTGACAAAAGTTATAAAAAAAATTTATTAAAATATTTGATATTTTTATTCTCCTCTCCCATCTTATATTACTTACGGATTTCAATGTTAAACCAGTGATATTACGATTTCGTATGTCCCATCTATAAGGGTATATAGAAAAAAACGAGTACAATTCTTGTACAATGTTAAAAAATTAACTGTTACTTCGGCAGCATCATTTACAACTAAATTTAATGAACGAGACGCACAAGATACAAAAAGCTCCAGAATTTATTTTCCTTAAATTTACGATTTATGTATCCTTTGTCATAAAAATTTGTCTTTCCACTTTTTTCCGACAACTACAAATATTTAGGTACAAAGTAACTGGTTTCGACTTATTTCTACTTAAGAAGTAATTAAAAAATTAAAAAATTAGGGAATTGGGGACATAAATAAAACCCTGCCGAAAGAGCCAGAATTTTACTTAACCCTCAATATACCAATATTTTTATAATGTAAGTGTGGTCCAACTCTTGAAAGAGCTTTACTCTCAGGCATATGATTGAATAATTATACTGTCCTCAGGCCACTCTGATCCGTATAATACTCAGTAAGTTGTTGATTTTTTTCGGAGTGACTTTTTTCTTTTGCAAAATATAAGTAGTGTTCTTGTGTTTTTATTATAATTATAGTTTATTTGTGAAAATATTTACAATGAAAAACAACATTTTGACTTTTGTCATGTTATGAACCACACTGTTGAACTTAAAATGCTTCAAAGAAGTAATAAGGAGCAAATAATTGTAAGAAATAGAAGTGTCTCATTCCCATCAAAAATAGACAAAGAAAACATGCCAGGAAGTGCAAGAGACTGATATGTAGAAACTGCACATTGCTTGTGTACAAATTGTGCAGTATATGCATCGTTCTGGATAACAAAAGTAAATTAACATGAACTAACCTTTTGTTTGTCATGCAATCAACACAAATGTCTGGAACAAATTTCATTAAATACCTTCCAGTAAGAATTATTAACATCGCTTTCTTTAAAAAAAAGAACTTAAAATGTTACCATATTTTAAATCTAGCAGCTTTTGAAAAAATCCAGCAACAAGTTGTGTAACTATTCCGGTCGTTGCTAGTTTTTTTTAAAATAAATTTTTATATTTTTAATTATTATCGAATGTCAAAAAGCGGAATTTTGACGGTAAAGATGAGTTTTACAGAAGAAAAAACTGTAAATGCTAATAACGAGTAAAATCGTCATTAGATCTGACCCTACTGGAGATACACACGACCCCCATTATCTCCCAACCTCCTCGAACTTTAACCACCAAAATTTAATAGAATCAATTCCCGTAATACACGAACTCTTCCTGCAAAATTCCTAAAATTTTCGACGAAAAGCACAAGAGTTATTAGGCTTCAAACACTGTGAACAAAATCGTGCAACACACAAACATCCATACATACAGAATCCCCCCGAGACAGTAAAAATACTATCCCCCTCTCTCGAATGATATATATATTTTTATTAAAATGTAAGACTCGCACGAGAAAACCCCCCTTGTTCGTTCCACGTGCAAAACAACGTATTTTAAGATGACAAAAACGAAGATTTCTCTGTAAAATAATTAACTCTTTGTGGTTACCGTTAAGACAATGACAAGAAATATTTTTAGAAAAAGTGAATGTTTATGAATTTATGTAAATTTAAAACAGGATAAGTAAAAAGTTGCAATGGAGATTGTTGTTGTTAGAACGAATTTACAAATTGTCTGCAATAATTTAATTCATTAATTATACATTAATATAATTGTGAAGAATTTGATTTATAAATTGCAAAAATTTCTGTGAAAATATCAATATACCGATTGACGAAACAATAAACAATGAAGAATACAAATAATAAGAATGTAATATAACAATCGGGCGTCTTTGTCAATATAACAATCGGTCTTATTTGTTTCACTTCATTTAATGCGGGGAGACGAAATACGTGTCTCTCCGGACTAAATGGGGGCGGAAACCCAAATCCACCGAGCCTTACCTCCTCGTGGTGCCCCCGGGGTAGTACCTATCTGCCGCATTCTCGTGTGATCTGACCGGGACTTATAGGTTAAGAGGATGCCAGTCAGAAAGTGCAGTCGAAACTATCTAAATAACAATAGACAAGTAAATTTAACTCTAAATAGAAAAAAAAAATTACTGTTTAAGTTGTAAGACAAAATTAAGCTGTTACTGTTCAAGTAAGTAGTTTTTGAAATTATTTAAATACTAACTAAATATTTTTCTAAATATTTCTAAATTATTTATTTATTTATTATTATTACTACCCATTATGGATACACTCCTTGATTAGGAAGACAAAACACTGCGATACAATGAACATGAGATTTCAAACAAAATTATATATTATTATTACTACCCATTCTGGATACATTAGACATGAAACACTCAATCGATACACAAGTTTATTTCTCTTTAAAAATATTTTCACAATAGATAGATAACACGTGTCTTAAATATTTGGCGCTATGATTACATGAAACACTCAATCGATACACAAGTTTATTTCTCTTTAAAAATATTTTCACAATAGATAGATAACACGTGTCTTAAATATTTGGCGCTATGATTACATGAAACACTCAATCGATACACAAGTTTATTTCTCTTTAAAAATATTTTCACAATAGATAGATAACACGTGTCTTAAATATTTGGCGCTATGATTACATGAAACACTCAATCGATACACAAGTTTATTTCTCTTTAAAAATATTTTCACAATAGATAGATAACACGTGTCTTAAATATTTGGCGCTATGATTACATGAAACACTCAATCGATACACAAGTTTATTTCTCTTTAAAAATATTTTCACAATAGATAGATAACACGTGTCTTAAATATTTGGCGCTATGATTACATGAAACACTCAATCGATACACAAGTTTATTTCTCTTTAAAAATATTTTCACAATAGATAGATAACACGTGTCTTAAATATTTGGCGCTATGATTACATGAAACACTCAATCGATACACAAGTTTATTTCTCTTTAAAAATATTTTCACAATAGATAGATAACACGTGTCTTAAATATTTGGCGCTATGATTACATGAAACACTCAATCGATACACAAGTTTATTTCTCTTTAAAAATATTTTCACAATAGATAGATAACACGTGTCTTAAATATTTGGCGCTATGATTACATGAAACATCAATCGATACACAAGTTTATTTCTCTTTAAAAATATTTTCACAATAGATAGATAACACGTGTCTTAAATATTTGGCGCTATGATTACATGAAACACTCAATCGATACACAAGTTTATTTCTCTTTAAAAATATTTTCACAATAGATAGATAACACGTGTCTTAAATATTTGGCGCTATGATTACATGAAACACTCAATCGATACACAAGTTTATTTCTCTTTAAAAATATTTTCACAATAGATAGATAACACGTGTCTTAAATATTTGGCGCTATGATTACATGAAACACTCAATCGATACACAAGTTTATTTCTCTTTAAAAATATTTTCACAATAGATAGATAACACGTGTCTTAAATATTTGGCGCTATGATTACATGAAACACTCAATCGATACACAAGTTTATTTCTCTTTAAAAATATTTTCACAATAGATAGATAACACGTGTCTTAAATATTTGGCGCTATGATTACATGAAACATTCAATCGATACACAAGTTTATTTCTCTTTAAAAATATTTTCACAATAGATAGATAACACGTGTCTTAAATATTTGGCGCTATGATTACATGAAACACTCAATCGATACACAAGTTTATTTCTCTTTAAAAATATTTTCACAATAGATAGATAACACGTGTCTTAAATATTTGGCGCTATGATTACATGAAACACTCAATCGATACACAAGTTTATTTCTCTTTAAAAATATTTTCACAATAGATAGATAACACGTGTCTTAAATATTTGGCGCTATGATTACATGAAACACTCAATCGATACACAAGTTTATTTCTCTTTAAAAATATTTTCACAATAGATAGATAACACGTGTCTTAAATATTTGGCGCTATGATTACATGAAACACTCAATCGATACACAAGTTTATTTCTCTTTAAAAATATTTTCACAATAGATAGATAACACGTGTCTTAAATATTTGGCGCTATGATTACATGAAACACTCAATCGATACACAAGTTTATTTCTCTTTAAAAATATTTTCACAATAGATAGATAACACGTGTCTTAAATATTTGGCGCTATGATTACATGAAACACTCAATCGATACACAAGTTTATTTCTCTTTAAAAATATTTTCACAATAGATAGATAACACGTGTCTTAAATATTTGGCGCTATGATTACATGAAACATCAATCGATACACAAGTTTATTTCTCTTTAAAAATATTTTCACAATAGATAGATAACACGTGTCTTAAATATTTGGCGCTATGATTACATGAAACACTCAATCGATACACAAGTTTATTTCTCTTTAAAAATATTTTCACAATAGATAGATAACACGTGTCTTAAATATTTGGCGCTATGATTACATGAAACACTCAATCGATACACAAGTTTATTTCTCTTTAAAAATATTTTCACAATAGATAGATAACACGTGTCTTAAATATTTGGCGCTATGATTACATGAAACATTCAATCGATACACAAGTTTATTTCTCTTTAAAAATATTTTCACAATAGATAGATAACACGTGTCTTAAATATTTGGCGCTATGATTACATGAAACACTCAATCGATACACAAGTTTATTTCTCTTTAAAAATATTTTCACAATAGATAGATAACACGTGTCTTAAATATTTGGCGCTATGATTACATGAAACACTCAATCGATACACAAGTTTATTTCTCTTTAAAAATATTTTCACAATAGATAGATAACACGTGTCTTAAATATTTGGCGCTATGATTACATGAAACACTCAATCGATACACAAGTTTATTTCTCTTTAAAAATATTTTCACAATAGATAGATAACACGTGTCTTAAATATTTGGCGCTATGATTACATGAAACACTCAATCGATACACAAGTTTATTTCTCTTTAAAAATATTTTCACAATAGATAGATAACACGTGTCTTAAATATTTGGCGCTATGATTACATGAAACACTCAATCGATACACAAGTTTATTTCTCTTTAAAAATATTTTCACAATAGATAGATAACACGTGTCTTAAATATTTGGCGCTATGATTACATGAAACACTCAATCGATACACAAGTTTATTTCTCTTTAAAAATATTTTCACAATAGATAGATAACACGTGTCTTAAATATTTGGCGCTATGATTACATGAAACACTCAATCGATACACAAGTTTATTTCTCTTTAAAAATATTTTCACAATAGATAGATAACACGTGTCTTAAATATTTGGCGCTATGATTACATGAAACACTCAATCGATACACAAGTTTATTTCTCTTTAAAAATATTTTCACAATAGATAGATAACACGTGTCTTAAATATTTGGCGCTATGATTACATGAAACACTCAATCGATACACAAGTTTATTTCTCTTTAAAAATATTTTCACAATAGATAGATAACACGTGTCTTAAATATTTGGCGCTATGATTACATGAAACACTCAATCGATACACAAGTTTATTTCTCTTTAAAAATATTTTCACAATAGATAGATAACACGTGTCTTAAATATTTGGCGCTATGATTACATGAAACACTCAATCGATACACAAGTTTATTTCTCTTTAAAAATATTTTCACAATAGATAGATAACACGTGTCTTAAATATTTGGCGCTATGATTACATGAAACACTCAATCGATACACAAGTTTATTTCTCTTTAAAAATATTTTCACAATAGATAGATAACACGTGTCTTAAATATTTGGCGCTATGATTACATGAAACACTCAATCGATACACAAGTTTATTTCTCTTTAAAAATATTTTCACAATAGATAGATAACACGTGTCTTAAATATTTGGCGCTATGATTACATGAAACACTCAATCGATACACAAGTTTATTTCTCTTTAAAAATATTTTCACAATAGATAGATAACACGTGTCTTAAATATTTGGCGCTATGATTACATGAAACACTCAATCGATACACAAGTTTATTTCTCTTTAAAAATATTTTCACAATAGATAGATAACACGTGTCTTAAATATTTGGCGCTATGATTACATGAAACACTCAATCGATACACAAGTTTATTTCTCTTTAAAAATATTTTCACAATAGATAGATAACACGTGTCTTAAATATTTGGCGCTATGATTACATGAAACACTCAATCGATACACAAGTTTATTTCTCTTTAAAAATATTTTCACAATAGATAGATAACACGTGTCTTAAATATTTGGCGCTATGATTACATGAAACACTCAATCGATACACAAGTTTATTTCTCTTTAAAAATATTTTCACAATAGATAGATAACACGTGTCTTAAATATTTGGCGCTATGATTACATGAAACACTCAATCGATACACAAGTTTATTTCTCTTTAAAAATATTTTCACAATAGATAGATAACACGTGTCTTAAATATTTGGCGCTATGATTACATGAAACACTCAATCGATACACAAGTTTATTTCTCTTTAAAAATATTTTCACAATAGATAGATAACACGTGTCTTAAATATTTGGCGCTATGATTACATGAAACACTCAATCGATACACAAGTTTATTTCTCTTTAAAAATATTTTCACAATAGATAGATAACACGTGTCTTAAATATTTGGCGCTATGATTACATGAAACACTCAATCGATACACAAGTTTATTTCTCTTTAAAAATATTTTCACAATAGATAGATAACACGTGTCTTAAATATTTGGCGCTATGATTACATGAAACATCAATCGATACACAAGTTTATTTCTCTTTAAAAATATTTTCACAATAGATAGATAACACGTGTCTTAAATATTTGGCGCTATGATTACATGAAACATCAATCGATACACAAGTTTATTTCTCTTTAAAAATATTTTCACAATAGATAGATAACACGTGTCTTAAATATTTGGCGCTATGATTACATGAAACACTCAATCGATACACAAGTTTATTTCTCTTTAAAAATATTTTCACAATAGATAGATAACACGTGTCTTAAATATTTGGCGCTATGATTACATGAAACATCAATCGATACACAAGTTTATTTCTCTTTAAAAATATTTTCACAATAGATAGATAACACGTGTCTTAAATATTTGGCGCTATGATTACATGAAACATTCAATCGATACACAAGTTTATTTCTCTTTAAAAATATTTTCACAATAGATAGATAACACGTGTCTTAAATATTTGGCGCTATGATTACATGAAACATTCAATCGATACACAAGTTTATTTCTCTTTAAAAATATTTTCACAATAGATAGATAACACGTGTCTTAAATATTTGGCGCTATGATTACATGAAACACAATCGATACACAAGTTTATTTCTCTTTAAAAATATTTTCACAATAGATAGATAACACGTGTCTTAAATATTTGGCGCTATGATTACATGAAACATCAATCGATACACAAGTTTATTTCTCTTTAAAAATATTTTCACAATAGATAGATAACACGTGTCTTAAATATTTGGCGCTATGATTACATGAAACATTCAATCGATACACAAGTTTATTTCTCTTTAAAAATATTTTCACAATAGATAGATAACACGTGTCTTAAATATTTGGCGCTATGATTACATGAAACATCAATCGATACACAAGTTTATTTCTCTTTAAAAATATTTTCACAATAGATAGATAACACGTGTCTTAAATATTTGGCGCTATGATTACATGAAACATTCAATCGATACACAAGTTTATTTCTCTTTAAAAATATTTTCACAATAGATAGATAACACGTGTCTTAAATATTTGGCGCTATGATTACATGAAACACTCAATCGATACACAAGTTTATTTCTCTTTAAAAATATTTTCACAATAGATAGATAACACGTGTCTTAAATATTTGGCGCTATGATTACATGAAACATCAATCGATACACAAGTTTATTTCTCTTTAAAAATATTTTCACAATAGATAGATAACACGTGTCTTAAATATTTGGCGCTATGATTACATGAAACATTCAATCGATACACAAGTTTATTTCTCTTTAAAAATATTTTCACAATAGATAGATAACACGTGTCTTAAATATTTGGCGCTATGATTACATGAAACACTCAATCGATACACAAGTTTATTTCTCTTTAAAAATATTTTCACAATAGATAGATAACACGTGTCTTAAATATTTGGCGCTATGATTACATGAAACACTCAATCGATACACAAGTTTATTTCTCTTTAAAAATATTTTCACAATAGATAGATAACACGTGTCTTAAATATTTGGCGCTATGATTACATGAAACACTCAATCGATACACAAGTTTATTTCTCTTTAAAAATATTTTCACAATAGATAGATAACACGTGTCTTAAATATTTGGCGCTATGATTACATGAAACACTCAATCGATACACAAGTTTATTTCTCTTTAAAAATATTTTCACAATAGATAGATAACACGTGTCTTAAATATTTGGCGCTATGATTACATGAAACACTCAATCGATACACAAGTTTATTTCTCTTTAAAAATATTTTCACAATAGATAGATAACACGTGTCTTAAATATTTGGCGCTATGATTACATGAAACACTCAATCGATACACAAGTTTATTTCTCTTTAAAAATATTTTCACAATAGATAGATAACACGTGTCTTAAATATTTGGCGCTATGATTACATGAAACACTCAATCGATACACAAGTTTATTTCTCTTTAAAAATATTTTCACAATAGATAGATAACACGTGTCTTAAATATTTGGCGCTATGATTACATGAAACACTCAATCGATACACAAGTTTATTTCTCTTTAAAAATATTTTCACAATAGATAGATAACACGTGTCTTAAATATTTGGCGCTATGATTACATGAAACACTCAATCGATACACAAGTTTATTTCTCTTTAAAAATATTTTCACAATAGATAGATAACACGTGTCTTAAATATTTGGCGCTATGATTACATGAAACACTCAATCGATACACAAGTTTATTTCTCTTTAAAAATATTTTCACAATAGATAGATAACACGTGTCTTAAATATTTGGCGCTATGATTACATGAAACACTCAATCGATACACAAGTTTATTTCTCTTTAAAAATATTTTCACAATAGGTAGATAACACGTGTCTTAAATATTTGGCGCTATGATTACATGAAACACTCAATGAGTGTATCCATTCTGGATACACCTAATCAAGGAGTGTATCCATTCTGGATACACTCCTTGATTAGGAAAACAAAACACTGCGATACAACGAACATGAGATTTTAAACAAAATTATATAATATTACAATAATAAATTAAATAAATATTTTTAAATATTTTTCTAAATTTTTCTAAATAAAAACTTGCATTATTCGGAAAATTCACAATTTTTGACTGGCATCCTCTTAACCCATAAGTAACCTGGTCAGTGACGGAAAGCGAGATAGGAATACGCTAACAAGGCAGGGGGTAGTTTTTCCTCTTGTCGTGGTGGGGAGGCTTGGTGATCTGTGCTGCAGTGTCTCAATGGGATTTCTCGTCAGTGTTGTGGCCAGATCCAACTAAGAGAGACACACGCCAATGCCGAGCAGGAAGGCATGGTGCAGAGGTAGCTTTCTGCCTTATCTTTGAGTACGCCTTGTCAAAAAGTTCACGTGGATGGTGACATTTAAAATGTGGAGTTTAGAGGAAGTTTCTGTAGTTACTATAAATATACACTGAACTCTAGTCTGTAACAAATGTATAAACATACCTGTTTTTTTATTTTAGGTTAAAAAGGTATAAGAATTACTTATATCAACAGATTTTAAACATAATTTAATACATTTTAGTAAATTTTTATATTAAAATAATTACTAGTTTAAAAGTTATTTCAATTTTTAAATTTCGGACCGTAACAAAATTGTAATACACAGGCTTAAAAATGACTAAAAAGGTATAATAATTTAAGTTGCTCGTATTATTATTAACAACAGAGGACAATAATAGTTTTGAAATCAAATACGGTGGCAATTTAAACAGTGTGAAGTGATATTGGACCCTAGATTTATATTTATATGTTCTTTTGAATTCATTTCATTGACACTTTAGTGACATAATCTATGCAGTTGAAACTGTCCGTATTCATGAACTTTCGTATCTTCTAGAATAACTTAACCCAACCGATAGGAATTTACTGGTATGTTTTTATGATAGTTCTGTATATTTGAGAAAAGTTATTAAAAAAATCCATTAAAATATTTGATATTTTTATTCTGCTCTCCCATCTTATATTACTTACGGATTTCAATGTGTAAACCAGTGATATTACGATTTCGTATGTCCCATCTATAAGGGTATGTAGAAAAAAACGAGTACAATTCTTGTACAATGTTAAAAAATTAACTGTTACTTCGGCAGCATCATTTACAACCAAATTTAATGAATAAGACGCACAAGGTACAAAATAGCTCCAGAATTTATTTTCCTTAAATTTACGATTTATGTATCCGTTGTCATAAAAATTTGCCTTTCCAGTTTTTTCCCACGACTACAAATATTTAGGTACAAAGTAACTGGTTTCGACTTATTTCTACTTGAGAAGTGATTAAATAATTTAAAAATTAGGGAATTGGGGACATACCGTATTTTACGGACTATAAGACGCACTTTTTTCTTCGAAAAATTGCCTCCAAAATTTAAGTGCGTCTTATAGTCCGTAGCCTCTTATAGGTATTTTTTTAAAAAATTGCTTAAAAATTAAGGTGCGTCTTATAGTCCGTAAAATACGGGAACAATGAATGGGTACAGTGATGAATATGTGCTGGAATATGTGCTCCTTCTTTGGATTACGATAACTTCGGAAATATTGAGTGCCGCGTAATAAGTTATACATCGTTGGATAGAGCGTAAAGAGAGGATTCCGTAAGGGTCAAACTTATTTTTTTCCGCTAAGTAGTTTTTTAGCTACGAGCGTTTAAACTTTTCGTTTTTCTGCGGGCTCCATCGGGCTCCGCGGGCCCCATCGGAAAATTTCTCCGACGGTTTTCGTCAGCGAAATAGACTCTCTACAACGGCCATATATTTCATCTCGCTACGTTTATTAATTATTAAGTTACGATCGATCAAAAATTGGACATAGAACAAAGAACTGTTCCGCGCCACGTGGTGAATAGCCGATCGGCGGGGCGTAGCTCTTTGGCGGGATTGTAGCCGAACGGCGTACTTCAAGTTTTTTTGGTTCTTCGGCGTTTTTTAAGGAGACATTCTGTTTAGACGTGCACATCGACGAGCTATCTTCACCTTTGGACATCGCCAAGTGTGACAATTCGCTACTACTGCAATTAAATATTATCAACACGTTTTACTGGACTTTTTACAGTGTCTTGTATAGTTTTAAATAATAATTTAAGTTTAATTTAATTAGTTTTAAGCTATCTTTTCACTCTGAGCGATTGTGCTTTTGCTTGGTTGTCCAGAGTTGTTGGAACCGAGTTCTCCTTTTCATTCTGCCCCTTCAGCAGTGGGCTGGGTTAGGCAGTAACAACTTAAAAATTGGGAACTTATTTTGTTTACTGGTTTACTTCTTAATTAAACATGGACACAACAAGTCTTGAACCTCGGGTCAACTTGACCCATTTAGAAGATGAGACAGAGGAACCAAGCCAATCTCCAAATCCAGCTATTGACTGTAATAATACAAAGGAAACAGGACAAGCTTTAAATCAGACTGTCGATAGTAATGACAAAAAGGAAAGAGAACATACCCTAATAACAGAGGCAAATAGCATGTTGGGTTCTATAATGGAAATGTGTCCAGAACACACCAGCACAAATGTCAAACAGAAGGAAAGGAAAAAAATCAGGGAATATGCAGCGAAAATGTATGGCTACCTCCATGAGCTGTATGCCATTATAAAAGAAACAAGGAAGCAAATGGAGAATACAAATAATATCAGATTTCAACAAGGAACAGAACAACCCTATCAACAGATCACATACAGCGAAATTTTAAAAAGAAATATTAAACCAAGCACAACAACTAAGAACATACAAAAATCTTTGGATCAGAAATTAAATCAGGAGGGAACAGGGGGTTCTCATGCGGTGCTGATATACCCAAAGGAACCAGGTGAAGGAGAAGAGCAAACAAACATGGTAAAGGTGACAGAAGTACTAAAGAAAAAAATTGAACCGCATAGGCTAAGGGTTAAGATCAAAACAGTTAAAGAAGTGAAAAACAATGGAATTTGTATCAGAGTAGGAGATAGGGAGCAGGGTATAACCCTTGAAAATGCTATTAAAGAACTCCCAGAATTAGAAAATAAAATTACATGTAAACGATCTGAGGGCAAAAGACCCAGGATAATACTGCTGAATGTGCCTCAATCTATCCAAGAGGAAGATATAACAACATATATTTATAGACAAAACGACATATGGGGAGAATTAAAGGAAGAAGCATTTAAAAATGAGTGTAAGATCAGCACGGTTCTGAGTAGGGGGAAGCATACAGAAAACTGTAGGCACGTTGTCCTATCTGTGTCACCTCACATACGTAACACCTTTATTAAAGAGAAACATATCCCGATCAATTGGGCCACAATCAAAGTTGATGACTATATTCCAATACTAAGGTGTTACCGCTGTTGTGGAATTGGACATATGGCCAAAAGCTGCGAAAAAGAACAATACTGCTCCCACTGTGGAAAAAACCATAAATATGTAGACTGTGACAGACTTAATGAGCCGCCTTGCTGTGTTAATTGTCACAGAAACAACAAAGATCTTCCTAACAGTAAAAAACAGCCGACAAACCATGGGGCATTACACCCTAATTGCCCAATCACAAAAAAACTAAAAGAAGCCGCAATCAAGAGAACCGATTATGGATTGTAACAGCACAATGACAAATACTCGAGCCATCAAACTCAACACAGCAATCTCAAATGATTAACCATACTTTAAAGATACTACAGATCAACACTCAGAGGAGCAAGGCGGCATGCTCCCAACTGATACAAACTGCCAACGAGAAAAATATTGACCTAATCACTATTCAGGAACCTTACCAGATTAATAATAACATCGTAAGATTTGGAAGGTGGAAGGTGATCTCAGGTAATAACAACTCAAGACCCAAAAGCGGCATAATCTGCTGCAATCCCCATCTTGACATTGCCAAAATTACCCAATTATGCACAGATAGGCTAACAACCATGATTCTCCAACTTGCCGAACCTCTCATAATTATTAGTGCATACTTTTCACCGGACGACGAACGACGAAAACTGTGTTAGAGAACTGTCCAATGTACTAAGGAAAATCAGAAATAAAAAAATAATGATTTTGGGAGATCTAAATGGGAAATCTCCAGTTTGGTACCACGAGAAAGAAGACAAAAGAGGCAAAATGATCACTGACATGATGGATGAATTTAGTTTAATTTCTACCAACATGACGACACATCCGACGTTCCACACCCCTTTTGCAAGGGGATGGACAGACGTCTGCCTGGTTACCGACAATTTTTCCCACGAAATAGACAACTGCGAGACCCTCCTCATACCATCAGCAAGCGACCATCGTTATATTTTAACTCAACTAAAGCTCAACAACCCCACAAATAATAGTATGAAGTGCTCTTTTCAAATTAAACAGACAAACTGGACTCTTTTCAGACTAGAATTCGCAAAAAATTGGCAAAAATACGACTTTCCACCCATAAACAATCATGAAGAAATAGACAAGTATGCAAAGTTTTTTACAGACGCCTTGATATCAGCAGGAGAGAGGACCCTTCGTTACAAACAAGTACCACCGAGGAAAACTCAATGGTGGGATGATTCCCTGAACAATAAAAGAAGAGAGGTGAACAAATTAAGAAAGAAGTACGCAAGGGCAAAAAATACCAATGAGGAAAATATACATAAAACCAACTATAAAAATAGTCTAAAACATTATAAAAAACTCATCAACAGGACACGTACGGAATCCTGGAAAAAGTTCTGTACAGATTCCAACAGGAACGGGCCATGGGACATACCTTATAACTTGGTAATTAAGAAACAGAAAAAACCCTTCATTCCGGACGTTTCAAACCCAGATCAGAGTTCAGAAGTAAACATCGACATCGAAAACAGCATTAATCAAATTTTAAAATACCACTTTCCCGAGGACAGTCAAGACTTTGATACTATAAAACAAAAGAGCATCAGAGAAAACCTCCAAAAATCATATAATAACAAAAACGACAAAATTTTCACTTTCCGGGAAGTAGAAAGAGCGATTAAATCAATGGCGAATAAGAAGACACCAGGGATAGACAGGATAACGGCAGAAATGCTCAAGGAAGCATTTAAGGAGATACCCATTGCCTTTGTTCATATCCTAAATAAATGTCTGACTACTGGATACTTTCCAAATGACTGGAATATCGCTGATATAAAATTAATACCTAAAATTGACAACCCGGTAAGACCGGAACACTACAGACCTATTAGCTTACTGCCGACAATGGGTAAACTACTTGACGGTCTTATGATGGATCGGATTAATTGGCACCTCCATAATACTAATCAATTAAACAACAACCAGTTCGGTTTCAGACCTGGTAAATCGACAATTGAGGCAGCATTAAGAGCAAAAAATGTTATTCATAAGGGCTGGAAGGATAATAAGCATATTTTATTAGTAAAAAATGATTTGAAAACAAAAGACTTTTTAAAAACTAATAATTTATTAATCGTTAAAGCTGATAAAACGAAACAACTTATAATTATAGACAATAAGGTCATAGAAGAAAAAACAAAAGAACAAATTAACAACGAACAATATATAAAATTAAATAGAAACCCATACGGAAAAGTTAAAAAAGACTTAACAAAAATGGTAAAAAACATGTATCTAAACAATAAAATTAAGGAAATAGATAAAAATTATATACTAAATTTCAAAAATAATAGAACCCCAAAATTAAATATAAGGTTAAAAACACATAAAGCTGGTGAAAAATATAGGCCAATAGTAGATTTTCGAAATTCAATTTTATATAATTTAGAAAATTACATAAAACAACAATTAAAAAATGTTGAAAATTCAAAAAATAGTATTAAAAATGCCGATGAAGTCATTAATATAATTCAGAAAATAAAAATAGAAAAAACGGATACTTTAATCAGTCTTGATGTTAAAAACATGTATCCAAACATAAAATGGGATTTAATTAAAAACAGCCTCCTAAATGAAACCGTTGATCAAGATTTAATAACCCTAATAGAATTTGCCTATAAAAACAATTACTTTGAAGTATATAATGAATTTTACAGACAAACGGATGGGATCAGTATGGGGTCAAAAATGGGACCAAAGCTGGCTGAATTAGTAATGAAAGATTTCGATATTAAAATACAAAATATTCCAGGCGTGAAAAGTGTAATGAGATATGTTGACGATTATGTATTAATTTTTAACCATCAGGTAACTAATGAAAAAATAATTTTTGAGGAAATAAATAGCATAAACCAATACATAAAATTTGATACAGAATTAGAAAAATATAAAAAAATTAACTTTTTAGATATAACTATAAAAAAAGAAAAAGATAATTTCACTTTTAAAACTTACAAAAAACCATCAGACGTAAACAAAACAATCAATTATTATTCCTACATCCCTGGTACCATAAAAAAGAATACATATATTATGGAATTAAAGAAAATATACACTAGGACGAGTCAACATAACGAACGTCAAATTGTAGTGGAAAAATTAAATCATAAATTTATACTTAATAACTACCCCAAGCACTTATTAAATAGCTGGCAAACACAATATTACAAACACAGGTTCAATATAAAAAACAGGAAAGAAACCAACCATAAACCTTTCCCTTATATATCTAAACATATTTATGAAAAATGCTCCAAATCCCTAAAAAATGACAATATTGTTTTGGCTCCTTTGTTAACAAACAAAATATCGCAGCAAATCGGTAATGTTAAAAAACCAAATAATAGTAATAAATGGGAAAAAACAGGAGTAGTTTATAAAATCAACTGCAATTGTCAACACCCGAAGTATTACATAGGTGAAACTGGGCGTAAGTTGGAATCACGGATCAATGAACATATGGCTGCCATCAGATTGAAACATAACACCTCCCCTTGGTTTAACCACATAATAAACAACAATTGCCAAATAGAAAAAAATAACACCAAAATTTTACATTCCGAAAAAAATATATATAAACGTAGGTTTAAAGAACACGTAGAAATAATAAAACATAGTGTTCAATAATAGTGATTTAGTAAATCTGTCAAATGGAATGCAAATCGACCAGCAGTGGTATTATGTAATAGAGGGCGCAACTAGCTAATTGTTTTATGTGTTGGCGCTCTACTGTGAAAAACGTTCTAGAATTGTAAAAAGCATAACGCTTTTCGAATAGTCTTAAAAGGTGTATATTTATAGAACCAAAATGTATTGGAAAATATTTAGAATACATCCGGGAAAAAATAGTAAGTACGTATTTTTTATAGAAAACTCTGTATAAGTCACACAGAACTTTGTAAACTATTTGCTCCAAAAATTTTTTTATATAAGAAAACTTTATAATTAATTGTAGCACTACTGTAAGTACACGGGGAAATAAGAATTAAAAAAACGAATATGAAAACAGAACCCAGTGAGCACTGTATTGTTAATAAGGAGTATACGAAGAACTAAAAAGGTATAAAAAAATGTGTTTTTAAGAATGTTTTTTAAGGAATTTTGTAAACCTACTTTTGTACTCGCGTCACTCATGTTAATAAAAAAACCTTTGTTTCCTGTAGCACTGATGAGGGACCAGGACTCATAAAACTGGTCCGAAATGCATTTGATGAAAAACCAATAAAAAAGTTTTTAAGCCTGTTTAGCTGTAAGGCAGTCTACCGAATTTTTTCGGATTAAAGAGACGACCACCTATTAGCGATAATTTTGGTCTATTTCCGTGTTTTGGCTAGTAATATCACTTGTACGTGTTTTGATTTTGTTGACATACATATTGAATATGTTTTTTTAAATATAGATGGGTGTGCAGGAGTTGTAATTTATTACTTTACTGACATCACAAGGTTTTATATATTTTTTTAAAGGTAATGTAATTATCACGTCTTAGTATCGTGATGTCTAAAAAATTGAGTTTGATGTTATTTTCATTTTCAAATCAAAAATTCCTTAAAAACCATAGAACGAACTAATAGTAACACAGACATTTTACTAAATAATAATCTGTATTTATATTCACTACTAGGTGTATTAAGAGACACAAGGCTACACAAGGGAAGAAACGCGTATCGGCATATGGAAGAACCAGAAATAAAGATGTAAAAAAGCCTCGTGTCTCTTAATACACCTAGTAGTGAATATAAATACAAATAAAAAGAAAACACGGTCTCGGAATACATATTTATAAAATAATAATCTTGTTTACAGCTTTACTTTTACGTCTCATTCTAAGTACTACTTCGTAGGCGAGACTAGTAGAGCATTTTTTTTTTTTTTTTTAACTCTTTCCGCCCTGTGGGCACTAAGAGGGCCTCATTTAGAAGGCCCATTATGGGTTCGGCCAGGCCCACAATGGGGCGACCGGGTGGTGAGGGACGGGGCCCGACATATCCGAACGGACCACCCCCCGAAAAATTCCTGGGGATTATTCGACCCGCTCGGATTCGATCCCGGGTCCCCCAGAGCGGTAGGCTGCCACTTTGACCGCTCGGCCATCCGGCCGTCCTAGTAGAGCATTAAAAACCGTATAAAAGAACATATAAGAGCCGTGAAGTATAATTACACCAACTCAGCAGTTGCCACTCATTGCAACCAAACTGGCTGCGAGATCTCACTCGACAGCATCAAAATCCTTAAAAAAGAAAAAAAAATATTATTAAAAGAAAATTTTTCGAACACATTGAAATAATTAAAACTAAAGAAACACACAGAATGAACCTAAATACAGGTACAGTCATAAATGACATCTGACAGTCATTCTTAAGTAGCAAAGCCTATTAAGATGTTCTACTGCCCTCCCTCTATCATACCCTACTGTGCATGTCATACCAAACTTTCAGCGAATGTTACAAGGATCACTCACTTCTTTTTAACCTCTCATATCTTGTCTATGTTCTCTGTACATCTCATCAGAATTATTTTCCACCATACAGGTAGTTTGTTATTATTTTATATTTTAGAACAATTCTGCCTCTTAATATATACTTAATTTTAGATTTAAGTTTATCCCGTTTTTTATTTTAGCACATGTAATACTATCCTAATGTATATATGTGTGGAGCCAAAAGAATTTTTAACTCCTTTTTCCTTTTTCAACTACGTGTATATCTTCTTACGAGTCATGTTGGTTTAACTGTCACTATCTCAGGTAATTAATTTTATTGTATAAACCATCGTACACGTATCCTAATTTTTTCAATGCATTCTGTAAATACCTGTAATCAATTTGCTGATAAATATGTAAATATGTAATAATAGGACTGAAGATGGACGTTAAGCCCGAAATGCACATCCGTTCACATCAATAAACCAACCTTTTTCCTCTGAAAATGTTTCCTGTGTGATACGTTCTGAACGGCAACATTGTGTTAAGAAAATAAATATAAATAAATTACTTAATTAAATATGTCTTGTTATGAGCAAATCGTCTATATTTTAATTAGAATTTAAAAAACATAAATTATTTGAATTAGATTTATTTTAATTACTCGAAAAGAAAAATTAAAGTCAAAGTGGCTTCAGTTTTATCAACATGGGAGTTTAAACAAATTAATACTATTCTAAAACTAATTGTCAAGAAGCACAATTGAACTATGCTTCTTGAAAACTTCAAACTTTTTAAGAATAAAATTTCCTCTTAAGCTTATATAATATGGCTAATACAATATGAAACATTAGATGTAGTTAGATTTAATATATTTTATTTATTGCACTTCTTTAGAAAATATTTTTATCAAATTTTAGCGCAACATCGTCTAATAATTGAATTTTTCAATGTTGATGACACTTATGAGAATAATAATTCTATCCCCACATTCTGCACTTGTGCTCAGGATTCATATAACTGTTTAAGGGGCAATTGAAAACTTCAGAAAATTCCGGAGAATTCATTAAAGGTATAAGAAGCCTGATTAAAAAAAAATAAGTAGGAGTTAATTATAAATAATTTGCTACTTTTTAGTTGATGTTTCCTTACCTGTATTTACCAGGACTGTGTTCATCAAATTCAAATGTCTTCTTTAATGATTCTACTATTTCGCACCAAATCTATAATGTAGTAATTTGTAATTTCGAAAACGTATCAATTATAATATAAATATTATGTTTAAAAATTTATTATTTTATTTTAATTTAATAGGAAATGTAAGTTTGAAAATTATATATTTCAATGTATAAATATGATTACAAAGAAAGTAACACAAGATTTGAGAAATTTCGTACAACTGTGAATTCTCGAACGAAAAGACAAAATAATAATTCAAACTTCAGAAAGAGTTTGAAGAAATTTGGAACTCAGAATGTGATTCTGTAAACGAATAGCTTAATATTAAAAAAATTTCGGGAGGTTATTTGTTGGCCACGTTGCTCCTCACTCGGCTGTTCCAATGAAGGCATAGCCAAACTTACTAAGGGCTTGAAAATAGGCCCTCTTATTGCTCACAGGACGGAAAATTAGAAAACTGATTCTGGGATTTAGTCTAAAATATTTTGGCTTTGGTATGTAATTAAAAAGATTGTTTTAGAATGAAAACTTGAATAGAGTAACACAAAATAGATTTTTGTGATTTAAAATATTTAATTGTAGGTTGATGGTATAATTGGTAATATCAGTTACGCTGAGTTGGGTTAAACAATTTGCTATCTTGCTTAATTTATTAACTACTTCTTCCTATTTATATTTTCAGCTAGCATTTTTATCTTCTCGGCTGTTATGTACAAGTATAACAGAGGGAAAGTATGGCGATCGTCAAAAAATAACCCCCAAAATTTTTACGTTTTTGGATTCAGGGAACCTTAAAGCGTCGCGAAATGTAAAAAAAAAAAAAAAATTGGTTTTGTTTGTATGTAAGGATGTTAGTGTGTGAGACACACACACACACACACACATTCAGTTTACCCTATTTGAAACTTAATAACTCCTGTGCTTTTTGTTGAAAATTTCTGAAATTTTGCAGCGAGGTTTGTTCATTAGGAGGAGTAATGCTATTAAATTTTGGTGATTAAAGGTCGAGGGATGGAGAAATAAAAGGGGTCCTGTGTATCTCCAATATGGTCAGACTTAATGACGATTTTATTCGTTATTAGCATTTACAATTTTCTATAAAACCTATCCCTACTCTTAAAATTAACATTTTTGACGTTTTATAATAATTATATAAAAAGTATTTTTAACAAAATATCATAAAATATGTCACCAACAAATGTTGCCGGGAATGTGAAGAAACTAGTTGCTGGACTTTTTCTAAGATTTTTTATTCTTTTATTTTCCTATGAAACAACAAATCTAATAATTCCAATTTATATTAAGTAACTTATAACGATTCTGAAAAATAATAGTATTGTTTAAACTTATTTTAAAAAATATATAATTTTACTTAAAGAATTAAAATCGTTCTTAAAATAGTTTCTGTTATAGAGATTGAATATCTTATGTTCTGTTATGCAAAAAAAATTCCATATACGAAAATTCTCGTCATTTCAAGGATAGTTAAACTAGTATCTTAATTTCCTTCCTTTATAGAAAATATTCTGAAAACTTTCTAGTAGTAATTGTAGTTCTGATTTAAAAAAGTTTTATTGAAGAATGCTCGCGGCTTTTTCAAGCAAATTAATTTCTAAATTAAAAATAAGGTTACGTGCATTTTTATAAATATAGTAGACCTACTAATGCTATTCATACAATTACGCTTTACAATATTTTATATTTAATATTTGAAAAGCTTATCATTTACGCATTTATTACCTGAGCATATCCAATAAAATACATTTGTTTATTGGTAAAATCAAGCCCTGGAAGATGCGGTTCTTCGCCGTGTTGTTTAAGATATTTTCTGTAAGCCTATGAAAATAATTATATTAATAGCTTTATCTTTATGTATTACTAAATTATTTTAAAATTTTTTGTGTTAAATTTATTACCCGAAAAGACACAGTTAATCCATTATTATCTGCAATATTATCGCGTATCGTGGCGTGACCGTCCACCTGAAAAAAATTTATTAGTTATACCTTTCTAATATTTCAAGCAATTAATTTATAATATAAAGAATTTTATGAAAATCTACCGTCGTATTTCCTTCTAAGGGAAGTTGAGAATATTGATGTATTAAACAATATTTTCTGCGTTTATATTCCTGTAAAAATTCTTCAGGCCATTTAATTTCGTTTTCATTTCTGTTCGTCGAATTTTCCGTTCTTTCTTTAAATAAAAAAATAATAATTGATAGTTAAATTACAAAAATCTTTTAAAAATTTTGTAAAAGGCTTCATCGTGTTTTATTTTAAAAAATCGAAGAACAGAATTGTGAAGCTACTATATAAAGCCGAAAAACTGGGTTCTGTCACGGTATGCCAAAAACGGCCACGAAGGCCATTGCTATTATTTAAATTAACAATAGAAATTATTTTATATTTATTTTACATTTTTTCAGTATAATATTCAGTACATTATTACTTTTATTTGTAATTTAGTATGCCCCGATGGGGACCTTTCGACTGGTGAATTTAAAATATTCAATTAACAAAATCTAAGTATTAAAATATATTATAATTTTACCATTAATAACATCTAAAATATCAAATCCATGGGAAAATTCGTGACCAATTACAAAAGCTATCCCAGCAAAGTTAAGATATCTGAAATTATTATTAGAATGAAATTAAAAATACATCATGATTTCTGACAAAAATTATAAAATCACTTACTTGGGTGAATCGTAATTATAATATGGAGGATTCATTATTCCTAACGAGATTGCTGTAATTATAAAATAAATAATTTAAAAATGCAGGAAATTGGAATTTGGTTGCTTTGAGAACACAATCGATATTGTTAGATCTATATTAATATACTAAAGTCGTGTCAAATACTAGTACAAGCAGTAATAAGCTCCTAAAATTGTGTCCGAAAGTATTTTTTTAAAAACAGTTTTTACAGGTTTTACTTATTTTAATTGTCCAGTTGTCACCAGCTTATACAGTATATTTCTCCAGATCTGTAAAAGATAGGGCTTTTTGCTCCTCATCGATCCTAAGTGTATTTTCGTTCTTCTCATTAATAAAGTCTATCTGATCAATCAATCACCTAAGAGTTACCAAGTGATCAATTCTGCAAAGCTATGCTAACAGTCAACAATCTTAAAGAAAACAAAAAGCAATGGAGTACCAAACATTACAGTTGTAAATGAAGTTCTATTTCCAAACGATTTATAAACTAATAAATTATTTTGACTGTGGAAACAGAACTTTATTTGATTTGGCACTTCGTTTGATTGTAAAGTAAAACTATCGTATTTTAATAAGACAGTTTTACTTTTATTTGGGAATATATTAAAATGCATAAAACATTAAACCGACATTAATTAAACTTTAATTTTTACAAATGATTTTGGTGTTATCGAATCCAAAACTAGAAGAAGCGTCACCGTACGATAACCGAAATCGTTTGTAAGAACGAAAATGTAACTTACACTTTCGCACAGTATGTATATTATTTATAAAAGAGAAAGTTACCCGAATGTCAACGACTATTATTACTTTTATTTATAATTTTCTCACTAATTTAATTACTTTTTGTAAATTTCAAAAATGTTACCTAATCTTCCACCAAAATTCCTCTCTGAATAATACGCATTAGCTCCAATAGGTTGATGTATGTATCTATAAAAATAAAATATATATATATATATATTAATTTATGCCAGTTATAAAATGTAATTGAATTTAACTAGCATTATTCTACCAACTCTTTACGTAGCACAG
This sequence comes from Centruroides vittatus, assembly GCF_030686945.1. NCBI lineage: Eukaryota > Metazoa > Arthropoda > Arachnida > Scorpiones > Buthidae > Centruroides > Centruroides vittatus. The sequence continues at coordinate 958,398 of NW_027122652.1, read as the reverse complement.
ATGTTATATTTGGATTATACATATAATTCAAAAAGTTCTGATTTTTCACATGTAATATGTTCCGGATGTAATTGTCAGTGATATTTATCTGAAAGAAATTGTAATATTAAATCAAAAATAAGTATTTTTATTTTCTTAACATTTATTTCCGTGGAAAACTTTTCAAAATAACTCTGCTTATGTAATTAACGTTTAAAGTTATTTATCTTAACATATATATATATTTTTAATGTAGATACAGGAATTAAAATTAGACAAACTTATTTCAAATTATTGAAATTCATAAAATAAAATACTGTATGTATTTCTACCTACATTGTCGAAAATTAAATCTAAAAAATCCTCCTCCAATGATATTTTTTCATATCCGATGAAAGGTTTAATATTATTTAGCTATAAAAAATAATAAATGATTAATTATTTTGAATTGAAAAGTTTACGTGATTTATTTTACATTATTTGAACTTTAATTATTGTAAAATGGATTTTCTATAATAACTTTTTTTACAAACTGCTAAAACTACTCCAGAAAAATCGTTAAAACAGCGAAGTAAACCTGTCTGAAAATTAAGAAAATTTATTTGAAGTAATATTAATATTTGATTTATTAATCGTTATTTATAAATAAAATATTTCGATATTTCTTATTCGATACAATAGTTTAAATTGCAAGTTCTAACAGATCACTCTTTTTAGTTAAAATTTCCTATGGGTCTAGATTAGTTTCTAGTAAATAGACGAAAATGTTTAACAATAGATTATCAGTAATATATTAATATAAAATGTAAATAAGATTTATTCCATAATAGTTTATTAAGGACCTAAATTATAGATCTTTATATATATAATCAATTTTATAAAGACCTAAAATTTATTAATTAAGAAATCTTTATTATTGAATAGAAGTGAACACTCTAAGTTGAAAGAGAATGTATTTATTCGAGAAATTGTCTATTATTTGGATAATAATTTGCCGCAACTAAATCAGTTGATATTAGTGAGAAGAGAAAATAAGATGCAAAATCGTACGAATAAGGTCAGATTGCGGCACAAAAGTCTCATTTATGAGAAGGAAAAAAAAATCTAAAAAGGAAAAATTCCAAAGTCTATGAGAAGGAAAAAGTTAATTTTTTTTCTTCTCATAGACAGAGTTTTACTATGTATTGTAGAAAAAATGAATGAATTTAAATGCCAGAATTGTTTAATTTCTGTACTTTAAATTATTAATAAGTTTAGAATGATTATTATACAAATTAAGAAAATGTTTTCGTAAAATAAATTATAAATTAATAAAATGAAATGTTTACCAATAATTTCACTATAGTATAACTTTACGAAATGATGAATGGTTACAAAAAGTATTTACAGAGTTATCTGAAAAATATTGTAATCTATAATTGAAAAATATAACGAATAAATGAAAAATAAAATTTCATAGATTAATAGAAATATTGCATTAAGTAAACAAAAATATAAAATTCAAAAATATCTAAGTATTTAGTAAAGTACTTAAATTTTGTGTGTTATCAATTGCTGTTCTTTAGCTTTCCTGTTTAGAAAATGTTAAAACGGAAACTTTATTGGAAATTGTTGTATCCTTTTTATACGTGTAGTGTACGTATATGTGTATATCTACTATTATAGTTACGTACTGAAGGAGAAAAAGAATGAGTAATTTTTCATAAGAATAAAGTTTCATAAGAATTGTGTCGCTAATTATCGAAATAGAATAATAATACCAATTCCCTCGAAAATGTGAAATACCTTAACTTTGGTAATGTTTTTACTGTAATCATCCATCCAATCATCCTCAGAAAACAATTGCATCATCTCTTCATAAATACGATCAGTATATTCACTAACCTAAAAATTATAGCGTTGTTTTTCATGTAAATTTAGAATAACTAAAATAAAAACTAATCATTTTGATCATTTTTGTTAATTTACCTCTTTAATGTCTTTTTCCGGATTCATCGATTTTATCATCATGTAGTTTAATACCTTCTGGATGTATAATTCCATATCTTGAATGCAGGATTTCCATATTAATTTATGAACACCGGAAAGTGGTTGATAAAATCTCTCATAAAACCCCAGGAATCGCTTAATATCAATTAAAAGCTCTCTAAAGAAGTAATCAAAACGGGGCAGATAACGAATGAAGACATTCCACAACAGCAAATTATAAATAACACTGCAAACATAATGTTCATATTATTAAATTCATATGTGGATATATATTGCACAATATAGTTACTAAATATAACGATATTTAATTAATACTATTAAACAGTTCTGGGAATTAGTTTTATGTTTCAATAGTTGATTTTTTTTTAAATTTTTTAAAAAGTAAATAATAATAAAACATTTATAAATATAATTTTATGTATTAAAGAATTGAAGAAAATAATTGCTTTAATTTACGTTTGAATTTCATAACATTAGAATAAAGGACGTTAAAAAAGAATAAATTGTCTAAAATATTGTTGTATTTATAAAAAAGTAAAACCTTTTGTTTGTGGTGTTGCCGACTAATTCACACATATCATCCAGATATTTTTTACTAGATATCTCTATTAGGATTTCTTCAGTGTAATCTTCAGGATGATAAATATATTCATATATACGTTTCAGTAACTGTTTCCATTTAATCTATTTTTAAACAGAACAAATATAAATATTTAAAATTAAAAATGTAATTTAATTAATAGACAGCAAATAAAATAGAGTCTAACGACGGTTTTTTAAAGTAAAGTAAATTACATTCGTTAAATAATCTCGGGAAAATATTTAGAATAAATTATTTACCTGAGGACATTTAGATTGTAATTCTGAAATTGTAGAATTTATTGAATTATGTTCGCGATTTGTTTCCTGGATCTATTCATTAAAAGTATAATACATTATAAAGTGGAATATATAATATGAAAAATTATATATTTTGAAATTTTGATTTACTTCTGCCAAAGATGTTTCAAATGTAATCATTTCTTCGACATATTTAGCGGAATCTTCTGACGATAAATCAAGTTTATCGAATATGTAATTCATAAGACTGGAATATTGTTCTTTTAACTTTATAAACTTCTTTTCGGATGTCTTTAATAATACATCTGGTAAAACAGTAGTAATTCCCAACTTCAGCTAAAAATTTTAAAATATGTACTTACAGTTAATAATTTTATCTTTAAATTTACACAGAAGCTTAAAATAAAAATTAATGAAATGTTAATAAATAAAATTGCTAATAAATATTGTTTAGAATCTCAGTTCTTAAGTAACCTTCTCCATTAAAAACACTTTCAACTGGTCTGTAGTTCTATCTTCACATGCAGGATGTCCGACAGCTGGAAATAAAGCTGTTGGATGACATACGTTGAGAGGAGGATGTTTTAGAGGCTATAATTTATGGAGGTCTTCAGACAATAGCCAGAAACGTTGGATCATCGGTTAGTAGATTTCATGCTAAAATGTGTTTTTAAATAGAAATTTTAGTGTTTATCTTGTGTTTTTATGGTTTTTATTAAAAAACCAAAAAAATAATTTTTTTTGTTAAATCCGAAATGCATTTTAAGTAATCGAGTGTAAGAAAAAGGAACCGACTTTTAAGGAGTTGAGTGTGAACATTCTGATAAAGGACACACTATGGACGAAGATAGAATTATTGTCCAGTTTAGTGTTTTCTTCTCTGATTCATACTTTAGAAACGTCCAAGACTTTTATTAAAGTTACTATTTAGAAACTATAAATAAATTTTGCAACTAAATATTTGTAAAAAATATGTTACAAGATGGCATAACTGATAATTCAGGTGACGAATAAAATAGGCGATTTTGAGCATAATTACACCATTCAGTACTAAAAATAATTTGAAAATAAAATTCCGTGTTTTTTAAATCAAATATTATAAATATACAACTTATATTTAAAATTGCTGAAAAAAATTTAGAAATCACGAAAAAAATATTTCCGTAAAAAGGAACAGACTTGATATTTATATTTTTAAAAAACATGCGAAAAATCGAAGCGACATTACAGATTTATACAGGGTGAACCAAAAGTAGGTTTAAAGTAGGTGGAATAGGGTTTGTGTTAGTGTTATACTATAACAATGGTGCATATTTCACTTGGTTATGGTTGAAAAATTACATCTGAGATGCATTTCAACTAATTAATAAACAAAGATACTTGTGCAAAACATTGTGAAAGCGTGGAATGGTGAAATGTAGACTTCAAAGCTGTGTAAATTGTGATGGACAGCAGTTTGATACAGCGGTACAATACAATTGTACTGTATTGTATTAGTAAATATAATTGTATATGTAATCTCAAAATTTATTTTTATGTATAATCTCAATAAATGTTATCATTTACTATAAAATATTTCTAATGTTTGTATTCAGTAAGAGATTTAAATTAATTGTGTCTTGTTATGTTCATATAATTTATCGCTTATTAGGTATTTATTATTCAACAGTGATGAAAATTTGTATGCCGAAAGATGTAATGAAATTTGAATAAATGTTTGTAATGCTATTGTGAGTCTTTTTGCGAGATGAAGACAAAAAATTATTGCTTTTGCATATTCTTCATGCCTTGCTAATTGCAAATGTTTGTCATCCGCCTTCTAAGTATTTAAATACAATAGGTATTCAATAATCGGCCATTCCTTGGGCAGATGGGTACCGGATTAGCGAGAATGTGTAGGCCTAAAGCCTGCCTAAAAGCAGTGAATGATGTGACCTGTCGCTCTTCGGTATGGATTCTTTGCGGCGGCGGGCGAGCAAACAATAAGGCACACTAAAATGTAATACTGTACACAAAATTGAGACCCGATTAAACAGGGAAACAGGATGTGTGACATGAGGTACATTTTCGTGAAATCAAGAAACGCCTAGGAAATTAACACTGAAGAATATGCCGGGTAATAGACAAGAGTATTATTGCTAATCGGATTAGATATAGTCTGCTGTATTAATTCGAACTACTATCTATCTACAGCATTATTATTTTGCTTCATAAATTTGCTATTATCACATTCTACTTTTATTTGTGACTTTAACAAAGCCAATTTATTAGTAACCGTTTTTAATGTTATGATGTTTCATTAAATGATATTTTAACTTTATTTTAACTCTGGGCTCTTAAACTATAATATTTCAAAATGTATTTTATGATTTATTTTGACATTTTTACTACATACTTTCGATGCGCCTTTTGTAATTTTAGTATTATTTATTTGTTATCTGTTGCTTGGATTCTGATATTTTAATTCTAATTGTTCTTATTTTTTAAATATCTATAACCTTATTACAAACTATGAGTGAATTACCTTAAATTCGTTTCTGACTTATTAAAAACTAGATTTATAGTGTATTTCGAAGACACCTGACAAGTTTTCTATCAATTATCTTTATTTAGTTGAGTCGACTCAACTAAATAAAGATAATTGATGGAAAACTTGCAGGTGTCTTCGAAATACACTATAAAAGTAGTGTTTAGTAAGTCAAAAATACGGAAAAGGACACTGTTTCATAAAATAAAATTAAATTCGTTTAATGAATTTAAACCAGATTCCCGTAAGTAGATCGTCGTTTCTTATTGTGCTGACGTTTCTTTTGCATATTCTAAAAACTCAATTTGATATATAAGACTCATATTTTTTAATTGTTTAGTAAAATTATTGCATTTGTTAGAAATTTAAAGGAAAAAATAAAGAAACTTGACAACTTTATCATACTTTTTCACAAGATTCTATCATAATGAAAGTTTGAAAGATTTTCACAACTGCAGAACAATTCAGAGATTTCACCTCAGAATCTACATCCTGACTACTAAATTTTCTAGTTTCACTACTCGGATTTTGGAATCGCGCGTACTTGGACTTCAACTCATCCCATTGATTAATAATATCAATGGTTAAATCAAAACTGCTCTGGATTATATCAATGTAAATAGAAAATGTTATCGTATCTAAAGGTTTTGTTTTAAATTTTATCATAGGAAACGTATTCAATTAAAGTTTGTGGTAATGGATGTCATTTAACATCTATAATGATAATTATATTAGTAGTTAACATACAGAGTACTGTTTTAAATAGTATCTATATATTCACACAGGTTTATTTTTTTTATTAGTTTCTTGTGATAATATTAAGAGAGATTCAGAACTAAGACAACTTAAGTTTTAAGAGAGATAAAAACAACAAAAAATCCCTGTCTCAACGAGATACAGGGGAAGAGTAGCCATCTAAAATGCCACGAACGTTTGAGAACGACACTTATTTAATATATATATACATGTATTTATATATTTATATAAATGTATATGGTTCAATTTATGACTAATTCTAATGGATGAAAATCAGCGGAGAATTTTAAATATTTACATTTTTATGCTAAACTTTAAAATATAAATGTGAATATTTAAAATTTTAAAATATTTTTATATGAAAGTGATTAAAATAAGAATAACAAAATGTACGGTAATTTTAGGGTCGTTTGAATTTGCAGTGAAACGGAATAATAATCCAGATCCCTTATAAATGATTGCGGCAGCTGCTGCATCTTCTATTGTCGATTTTGAATTATCTTTTGGAGACTGAGGCCAAACATCCAAGTTCATTTCGTACAAGAGTGCGTCAACTACTTCTTTAAGTACAGTAGCTACAATTTAAGTAAAAACATTATATATATTATTTCTTCTATTCACGATGTTTTAAATTTTCAAACCTTACGTTTAGTTAAGCATGATTCATAATATTTCTTGACCTTTTTCACAAAACTCGGATCACTTTCTTCATCTGGCTTCTCTAATTGTTCTAAATTAAGATTATTGGTTAAGGTTTAAATTTTAATACTAACTAAAACAAATTTAAATAAAATGCACTTCTTTAGTTACCTTTTCCTAAATAAATCATATAATTTTGTAAATTATGAAGTACACGTATCTGGTCGTCATAAATATTTTCGTATTTTTGATTAGATCCACAAGCAAATTCATAAAAATTTTTGCATGGATCAACTGTGAAATCCATATTTGATAAAATGGAACCAGCTGAAATTTTACGATGTTAATAAAAATTAAATTAAATTCTACTTTTTTATATATATAACTAGATTTAAGCTTAGTATTAGTCTCTTGAAAGTGTTTTTCGGAAACAAATTATGCAATTCAAAAAAAAGTTAAAATGAACAAATAAAATAACTTTCTAAAACTTAAACATTTTAAACTAATATATAATTATAATCACATGTCGATAAGTGGTAATTTAATAATAGTATCGCTGACATCATAACCGACAGCGGGATGGCCGAGTCGATTATGATGTTATCCTATCATTATGGGACTCGGAAACGAATACGCATGATCGAAACCCCCAGGAATATTTTTATGTGGACCCGTACCGAATGTGTTGGGTCCTAGCCCTCACCACAATTTGGCCGAATCTGCGATGGATATGACTAAAAAGGTCCTCTTAGTACTCACGAGACGGAAAGAAACTCCAAAAAAAATATACTTTAGTTCTATAAATATTATTAACACATTAACGCTTTTCCTATTCATTTATTATGAAATGCTTTTTTAATGTTTTTAATATTTCTCTCATCCTCAAAGATCATTATTTTTTAATACAATTTTATTTAATATATTCTTAACGATTGATTATTACTATAATAATCATTAAAATAAACTACATTAATATTAACACTCATTCAGTTTTTTTTTGGCACGAGGAGGGACATTTTATTAGGCCCATAATAGATTCTGCCAGGCCTGCAATGGGGCAGACGGGAGGGCCCCACGCAAAAAATTCTTGAATGACTTGTCTGACATATCCGGGATGACATAATACTTGGGGTTTTTCGACTCAGCTGGATACGTTTTTGGGTCCCTCATAACGGTAGGCTGATAACTTAACCATCCAGCCATCTGTATGAATTAATATGTTAATTTACTGTAGTTTGGCAAGGAACATGACATTTAAGAGAATTTATGCTTTGAATATTTTAAATAATTTTTTAATTAATAATTATCTAGAATATAGTACAGACTATATGTTAATTATAAAAACAACTAGTCCTACTTTAAATTAAATTTTATGCAAATTATTCTTCACTTTTAAAATTGTAAGAATTAAAAATAGCCTAGGAAGAAGTCATGAAAACCTACGTTTCTTCTAATTTATAATATAAATTTACCTTATAAAAAAAAAACCATTCTTACCTCGATATTTGCAAATGTGATTAGAACAAATTTCTTTCCTTGATGTATTATTACTCATGTCTGTAAAAATTTTTAAGTAAAATATCTATTATAAATAAGATTCTTAAAATATAATGAAAGTATTAAAAATGAAAATTAAAAAAGTATAATTCCAAGACAATTTCTAATTACGACAACAGAAATAAGTAACGTATGAAAACTATTTTAAATTTTTATATCAATATACAATGATGTTTTTATATTGTTTTATTTATAATGCATTAAACAATATTGTATACGGAATTTTTAATCATATTACTTTTGGTTAAAGTAACAGACTACAATTTAATCATATAAAATGCTTTAAAATATATGAAAGTAAGTCTTAGATATATAAGTTGTAAAATACAAGATGATGTTGGAAGATTATGAAATTTTCATTTGTGGCAAAATTCTACTAAATAACAAAGATGAATTACAAAAAATTACAAATGTGACAATGCGCGAAGCGCCCCCTACAATAACAACTCTCCGCTTCTTAACTATAAGCTATTTACAAATAGACTAAACATAGGCTGTTGCAATTGGAAGGTCAAACATTTAAGCTATCCCTTGTTATAGTTCATAAGGTAGTATATATAAAGGCTCAGTATATTAAAGACTATTATTCGTGAATCCTATTCTTGAGAGAGAAAGTTTACAGAGTTTACGTAGATACCTTGTAGAGGATCTGAAGATGCGCTTCGTTGCTGATCGGTTGGTCTTCGTATACTGGGCAAGGTCTGAATGTCTTAATGTTCGGCCAATTCAGGCGACGGAAGGGTTGTCGAAGGAAGGAAAGTCACTTAGGTAATATATCCGAGCACTCAAGTAACTCCGGCGAGGGCGAACTTTCGATGACGACAGACTCTCTGTGATGGACGAACTCCTTGTGTCTTTATCGGACTTTGCCTTTTATTTTGGGGGTCCTCCCCTCTTTTTTCTATTGCCTTTTTTTGGTAATATAAATCTCCACGTCTATTACTGATTTTTGTTTTTAAGTTCCTGGTGACACATTCGACGTGTCACCGATAAAAAGAAGTGACTCCAACGAAAGACACCATCATATCTTCTAACATTTAACAGTCGTGGGAAAATTTTTTCCCAAATTTTTTGATAATTGACATAATCCGGGCTCTCACACAAACAACGCATCGCATATGTTTTGCTTTATTTTGTATTGTTTCGACATTTGAATGTCTTATTCGAACAAATTTTTATAGTAAAAAATTGTATTCATATATTTAAACAGCAGCGATTTTTACAAGTAGCCTACTGGCATAGATGCAGATTGATTACATAAAAACATTTCATTATATCAATTTTAATGTGAAAATTTTAAAAGTATGAATTAGATGATACTTTTACTTTGAAAGCGAAATGTCAGTTCCATTCACAAGTCGCTCCGCTGCTGGTCCAGATACATCGGCTATTCAATTAATTAATCTTAATAAGTCTAATTTACAGGAAATGTTTCATTTATTTAGTTAAAAATTTTATTTTGAGCTTATTTAATTAAAAAATATAATTAGATTTAAATTAATTATAAGTGACAAAAATTAAAGCAGTATTTTATTGTGGCGCGCAGTTTGGTTAAAACGTTTGCAGAATGGGGGGGAAGTTTTTATTGTAATATATTTAAATTAAAGTTATGATTTTCGAGATAGTAATTGGGGGATGTTGGGTAGCTCCTACCCACCACATGAATTATTATAGTGCATTTACACAGATATGTCATTATTAAATTTTACATTTGGTTATGTTTATCAGGTTTTGATGGTGGGAAGGATGTGGGAATGGGATGCCTCTTTTAAATATTATTAACATGCATTGTCATCGGACTAAAGTATCCCATCAATGTCCCAGCTTTCTATTTCAATTAGACGTAAATGAAATTTGAGTTGCAAGATTTAAGGATATGATACAAAGTTAAATAAATGAGTTTAATAGTTAATAATAATAACAACAGATGTGATCTTACGTCTAAAATTAGAAGTTTTCTACTTAAATAAAAGAAAATCGTATTCTCTCAAATCTCAATTTACTTTCTTAAAAATTAAACAAAAGCACAGACTGCATGTTATAACAGTATTACTCCAAAATTAGCGCCTTGGTTAATCAATTTCCATTTTTTGGCAACAAGAGACTATCCATTTCAATAAGTTCACTTTTTGTTTGTCATCTTTAATTTTATAAGTTGTAGGTGGATTTGTCGTGTATAATGTTATAATTATTTTACAGTATTTCTGTATTATTATTGAAAATTTATACTATACACTATTATCTACTCATAACAAAATTTTTCCGATTAACATAGAATTTCTTTGGGCAAAGCAGAACAATTATGTTAGTATAAAAATCATACAGACGAGGATTACGATAATTGTTAACGGAATATTTCGACAATTTAATAACATAAGCTAATGAATAGTGAGGTGGATTACGTGATTTTAAAACTAAAACAGACTATTTATTTCATACAGTTGTAGAAAGAGCCGTAGAGCTGTTATATAAGGTCCGGGGTACAGCGAGCTCTTTTTGTCTTTATTTGAACACATAGTAATTGTTTTATAAATATATAGAGTGTTTGTTTATTAATAAAATGCACTCTTAAAGATTTTAGTTTTTGTTAGTAAAAATAATCTTAATTAATAACGTTAATAATTCTATGATCCCGCAAGTTTTCTCCGGCTGGGGCAAAAATCCCCAATTCCCCTTTCCTCGATGACTCCGGGTGTAAACACGAACATTTAACCAGGCTATATCGCATCTGCTGCGTAATAACTAGATACAATGGCATTAGTGTGTACTGTAAGTCAGTGTTTCTCAAGCATTTTGGTCCGCGACCCCCTTTTGCACTTAAAAATTTCAAACGACCCCCGAAGAATGAGTATGTGTAGGAAAACATCCCGGAGGAAGGGAGTTAAGTACCCTCTCATGGTCGCTCCAGTGCTGCCAGCTAAAAACGCATACCAACTAAAATAATATTAGAGTAGCCAAAACATAGCCAAATATTGCAGCGCCACAGCACCCAGCAGAAATTTAAATTTGCCGACTGAAAGCTTCCGGTTGATCGATTTTCGGATAACGACGCTCTACTGTATTTCTAACTCGACTTGCCTACAGACGCAACGCTGCTAGCGAAAACCGTTCCAAATGACAATGTTGTTCTATCATAGTTTAGGCTGAGAGTGGAACTCGGGGAAATCCCCAATAGCGCACAAATTTATGAATATTATATTTAGGCTCGTATTAAAATATTTATACTGTTTTTATTATTTATATGTGCAATTTATTTAAGTAAAATTACTTTATATATTTTTTGTTTCTATTATTTCTAAACATGCATCCATAGTAAATTTATAAAACATTTTTTTAAAAATTGATATAGCATCAATTTTTCAGCGACATCCCAAATATTTTTTGCGACACCCACTTTGAGAATCACGGCTGTAAGCAATGGGTAATGGGCTAATTAGTTGGTTAGGGTACCATGCATACCCAATCCTCCCTTTATGTGGAGGCAAATCTCATCTTTTATAATATAAAAGATAACGACATAGTTAAAAGTCATAGACCATCTGAAGATCAGTACAAAATATTTTTGTCTAGTTAAAATACTCACTCAACTCTTAATAAAATAATTGAAAGTGGAAGGAAGTGTTCGGCCTCTTTCATCCACTTTCGATTTTTTTATTAAGAACATCCAATTAGTCTGTTCTTTCAAAACTGATAAACCAATTCTTAAGTATTTAAGTTCAATTTTATAGTAAATTCAAGTTTAGAGTATTCAACTTCAACAAAGATATCAAAATATGCTTTGAATACACAGCAATACTATAATTTGTAACTGTTAATGTTGCCCATAGTTCTTTTCAGGTTTGTTTTGCCTGTAAATTGTTTAGCGAGATTTTTTTTTTTTTTTTATTATCAAACTCTTCTCTCTTCCTCCTCATATATATATATAGAATTCAAAGTTTTTCAGTACATAATTATTATAAAATATTTGATATTTAAATAATTCTAACGTATGAATCTACTATATAAAGCTGAAAAAATGAGCAGTCTCTTTCTGTCACGGTATGCCAAAAACGGCCACTAGGGGCGCCCCTAGCTATTATTTAAATTATTTTATATTTTATATTTTTACAGTATAATACTTAGTATATTATTATTTTTATTTGTAATAAAGTATGCCCCGATGCCTACATCGGGCCTTTCGACTTGTAAATGATAAAACTTAAAAATAGAAGCTAAATCATAAATAAATATACCTAGTTATTTTTGGATGTTTCGTTTTTTTATATTAAATGGTTAACGACTAATACGTCCAAATTAAAGGGTGAAAAGAATTAAATAAAATATATTATCGAAATCTTTTATTAGACGAAATTTTCTAAAACATTTATCCAAATAAAGCAATGTTAGGTTTTAAGTTGATCATATCAACGAAATAAGTGTTAAATCGTACTGAAAATATTTGTAATACTCTGTATATACTTTTATCATAAAAATACAGTAATTAAAATTTAATGTAGTCTCATAAATACTTAGTTCTGTATCTCACTTACTTTGTAAATGCAGTAATAGTCCAATCATGGCAAAAAATGCAATCAACAAGATCAGAAAAGCCAATATAAGAAACCGTTCCAAACAAGTTCTCCTCTTCCATATCATGCACTTACTATTAGAAATATATAAAATAAATATTTTTTAAATCAGTTTTTATTAACTATTGAAATATTTTAAAAATTTATTGACATGAAATAATTTCACTCAATTTTCTATTGCTTTTGTTCGTGAAGATTTTGAGAAATTTAACAATTTTTTTTTTTTCCAACATAAACTTTTAACAAACTCTTTAATCCTATTGTAGTAAAAATTTACAATTTTCAGTAGAAGATTAACATAAAATTGTATAAAATAAGATATTTAGCCTATATCTTTTATAATAGAAATAAAAATAAGAAATATATGAGTGAGAAATTAAGAATTAATTATAATTATTACTAACTTTTATTAGTTATTACAATCTATAACGAAAGATACCTATTTAATTCTATGAATTGGAAAATAAAAAATATGTATAATGCAAAATTTTATGACGAACAATACTATAAGAATTGTAATAATGAATAATAAGACTGGTGATAAACAGATATGTACAATGAACGGTAGATAAAACATTAAAAACTTGTGATATATTTCAAGAATACAATAATTATGGCTATATATTCTAGATTTTCGCTTTTATCAAATACATATATCTATTTTCTATGAATAATTTAGATAGTTCGTGTAAAACATTAATCAAGCGTTGAAGAATATGGCTATGGCGATTTAGGCATTTTAACTTACCATTTATTCATTACGATGTAAATACTGCAAACATTAAAAATGTTTGTAAATCCGTTAATTAAATTAATATGGTCTGTTATTCTAGAGCCACGAGGAATCTAGATTTCCCGTTCTGTCCACGGGCAATTAGAGTCATTAATAAACATCATTGTGACTGGCTTACGAAATAGTTGTTCCTCGAATTATTTAATCAATCAAACAACTATTGATAAATTATGTTATTAATGTATATTTTTGAATATAATTTATTGTTAAAAATTTATATTAAAGTTTTTTAATATTTGATTTCTATTTCTAATTTTCCATTTTGTTTTGGTGTATTAAAGTAGTTAAATCTTGCATTCTTGTGGCGATTTTAAGAACTTTTTTATTACTGTAACCTGGTAAAGATAAAGATTATTTGACATCATTATCCAAATTATGTCTACTTACGTGGAAATTACAGAAAATATTTCTAAAATTTTGTCTTAATATTAACAAATAAGAGCTGTAATCAACGCAAACAAAAGAAATTTCGGAACGGAAATAATTTTAAAATAAGAAAGAATTCAACTAAATATCTAAGAATATATTTATTTGATTATCAGTATTTTTTTATTTCTATTTACAGAATTAGTTGTATATTAATTATTTATATTTATATTTTATTAGTTTATCAGCGCACTCTTATGTTATGAATACACAGTATTACGGTATGAAAAATTAGTCGTAGACACTATTATAGTAAATGAATCTCTGTAACGTTAAATAATGATAATAATTAATATCATAAGTAATAAATCAGAATAAAACAACAGAAAGGCAATTAATTCTTACCTAATAAATATTTAGATTATTTAAATTATGAAACAATCTTTCAGTAATACACTTTAATTATTTCAGTTATATTAATTAAAGCTGTTAGAGAATTAAAAAGATTAATGTCGTACTATTAATGGAGGTTACTAAGAAGGTTCTAACGTGCTAATTTCCTTTTTAAAAAACCCTCTTTTTACAGTTACGTAATTTTATTATATTTTTGTTAAGCACAAAACGCGAATAAGTCGAAATAAATTGAAAGTAAAGTGTAATGTTTAATTTAACATTTCTATGTATTTATAATTACTTAATCAGCAATTTGTTATACAAACGTTTCATTATCCTAATTTTATTTATTATAATTTATTATTCTAATTTCTGTAATTAAAATTTAAAATGTTATGAGAGTCGTAAATTCTTTTCGTTGTATATTAATAATCGTTTTTCATATATATTAATCTTTAATATATATTTTATTTCGAAGTTTATTGAAATTTTTATGTAGTTTACGTAGTTAAATTCATTGTTTACGGGAAGAAATGAAGAAGTTTCTTTTTATCTCTGTCTTTCGCTTAGTTTACGATTATTAGAAAAATCATTATATTGTTACTATCCTTAACATTGATGATTTAAATGATAAAACGTTATAATGCATAATAATTGTTATCCTTAAAATTTGTGATTTAAATGAAATCGTAAAAATGAAAAATATCATTTAATGATTTCAATTATCTTAAAATAACCTTACTTATAGTTCTTCCTGTTCTGTTATCATTAATATTATTATTTTACTTTAATAATCGTTAATTTTATTCTGAACGAATAATAAAATCATAATTATTAATGAGTCAACGACAAATTTTTTTCATGCTTAAAGATAAGTAAAATAAATAAATGTTGGATTCTATAGAAAGATTAAACACGGAATTTCATTAAAGATCTTCATATTGAGAATAATCTTATTCAATTTTTACGTCGATAAGTACAGTTAATTATAATTATTATTATTAATTTTTAATTTAAGGTTTTACAAAAATTTTATAACGTTATCTTTGTTTATCACGAATAAAACGAAGTTTTATATACTAGTATATTAAAAATATATTTTATTAATTATTTTTAAAATTTGAACATTATATTTGTTTAAAATAAATAAAGATTTGATACTTTGGTTTACTATTAATTTGTCCTTTTTTATATAAAATTTTAGTCACAAATTGGAATCTGTAGTTTACATTGGAGTTTCAACCCATCTATAAACATTCTTTAATTAACGGTAGTAACATACCTAAGTTCAGTACATAGAAGCCAGTAACCTAATAAAACTACAAACTCTCACACATTGTTTAAAATTATATTCGTAATTAGAATTTGTTAAGTTTATAAAGTAAAATAAACAATTTTTTTCCCTATAGAAATAGTAGAAATATTCCACCATTAATTCAAGAAATACAGACATTTTACATTTAGTTAAAATCTGTACAAACTATGCAAAAGATGCGGAAAAGGATTTTGCAAACAAAAGAAAAAAAAAAGAGTTTAAAAACTTTCGCCTTACGTAAACATAAAGAAAACAAACACAGCAAATAACAAAAATGGTGGCATTTAAATGGTGGCCATCTTAAAGTGGCATTTTAATTTGTTATTTAAACATTAAGAATAACTTCAGCTTTTATTAACTTCAACCTTTATAACTAAACAATGGAACACACATTGAGCAACGTCCTTTACATCAGTAAACTGCTTCTGCAGAAGGCACGTCCTTTGCAAAATGAAAAAAAATTCGTTTTCCCTGTTATTTGACATAAAATGAAGAAGTTTTTGAACTACTTTTTATTTTTATTTTTGAAAAATCCTTTTGTGTGTCCTTTGCATAGTATGTTTGTATTTCAATTTTGACGTCAGTCCACTTATCGGTTACATCTACAGAGTGTTCTGAACAGGGGAAGTTTAATTATGGCTACCCATTAGTTAAATTTTAATAAAAGTGACACTTATGATATCAGTTTCTTAATTTTATCTGATTTTATTACGTAAAAGTATTTAGTAAGATATAAGTAACATAAGTATTAAAAAACTATTCAAGAAATAGTTTATTATACTACTATATCAACATTTATACCATTGTGATTAAAAATTATTGGGTATACTTTTAATGATAACAATACGTAAACTAGGTTAATGAAGTGTAATTGCTGCTTACATTCAATTCACGCGTTACACATTTAAATATGTTGAATTAATTTTTTTCCTTTCCATCTCTTTTTATGCTTTAGCTTTATCTCTTCTGTTTATCAAGTATCAAAATAACTAAATTTATGCAAAGAATATATAATTTTAAACACAACCGTAGTTATTTATAGAAAATTTGAAAATTGAACACGTTTTGGAAGTTCATATTGGTTACTTTTATAACTGATATATAACAGAAATAATTTATATAATGGTTATTATATATGTTATAAAATAGTTAATTTGATACGTAATATAAAATTATAAGCAGTTTATTACTATAAGAACTGAAATCGAAAAAAAAAAATTCTTTGAAAAATATTTATGCTTAAACTATTCGTTATTTAATAAACGAAAAACAAAGGACTACACCAAACTTACTTTTCTGGAAGAAAATTTTCTTTTGATTTCGTAGTTTTCATTCCAATTGATCTAATTGATTATATTGGAATAGTGTTGAATATAATAGCTAACAATATTCCAATATGTAAATCATAAGCAACCACTGATATTTACACTTCTTTACCACAACTGAAACATCACTATAATAATTATTCTGTCCTTGACGTAGAATAAGCTATAAAGAAACATCCTTTGTAAGTGCTGTTATTTAATTAAGTGCATTTTTATATACAAGCTATCAATTCATTCATTATGAATGCAATTAGCGGTATTTAATTATAGAAATAAACTGCAGGAAGTACAAGAGACTTTACAGATTAATTTTTTACATGTCAGATGTTTTTGTTTGGATTATTACATATTCTTATGTTTTTAATTGACCGCAATTGTGTTGCTATTTCAATATTGTTTGATTGATAAAATTAGAGTTCTATTTTCTATTACTTTTATACAAATTTCTATGAATAAACTATAACTTACGTTATGTTTAATAATTATCATCTGAAAATTTATTTAAAACACATTCACATTTTTCTTCTAAAGGTCAGTTAATAATACTTTTAAGGAGAAGAAGAAAACTATTGTTATTTCGGGTTTTAAAGGGTCAGAAGTTCATGAGTCTGCACAGGCTTCTTGGAATTTACTGTAAATATTTAAAAAAACGTAATGGAGACTGTCTCTTCCCGAAAAATTGTTATAAGTTGCCTAATAACATCTTAATAGTCGTAAATTTAAAACAGAGAAAAACAAGAAACTACTTTATAGGAATTGTATTACTTTCAATTTTATTTGATTGAAAATAATACAATAAAATAATGTAAGGACGAGGAAATTGAGGCCAATTACAACCAATAAGATTTTCCGTAGCCAGCCAGCAATCGCAAAATATTAATATTATTGACCACGATAAAAAATTGACTCAATTACTTTAAATGCATTTCTCATCTTCAAATTTATAAACCGAAATTTTCTGTATTGTGTATTTTAATTTTTAAGATAAAACGAACAGAAAGTTATATGAAAGTTTAATAAATTATTTGTTTGCATGGGAATGTTTTTATGTAATGTAATGTATCAAAATATGTCATAAAATTTTATGTCTTATCCTACTGAAAATATGTTATTGTTTTGGAAAAATAAACTATAATAATTAATTTTTAAAAGTGAATAATATTCTTGTGAAAGTGATTTTTAAAAATATTATTACCGACTTATCTAATTTGATTTTTTCTATTCTTCGATCGTGATATACTAATGTAATTTTAGTTCTAAACAAGTTTTTTCTTTTTGTTCTTGTTAAATTAATAAAAGGAACAAACATAATTTAAGAACATGAATATTAACAGAAAACAATAATCAGTAATAAGTATTTTATTGAATTTTTGTTTGTAATAAATTCCTTTTCATATACACAAGATTATTAGGGATTCATTTCTTATCTCCACAATCGACATTTATGCTCGGGATTCATATAACTTTTTAAAGGACAGTTGAAATCTTCAGCAAATACTGGTGAATTCATTAGATGGACCAGGACTCTAAAAAATTATTAATACATTAGTATTATATTTATTTTATAGCCTTATCTATGGTCGAAAGTCCAGTTTAGAAAATCCAGCAACGAGTCGTGTAGCTATTCCGGAAAAACATTTTAGATTGTGTGCTTCGCCATCCGTTATGATATTTTATTTTAAAAACTTTTTATATAATCAATTATTATAAAATGGCAAATAGCTTAATTTTGAGAGTAGATATGTGTTTTATTTAAAAATGAAAAAAAAAAAAAAAACAAATTTTAAATGCTGATAACGAGTAAAATTTTCATTAAGTACGAACCCCACTCGTGATCGCTCTCCATCTTTCTATCCCCTTGAACTTCAACCACCAAAATTTAATAGTATCAATTCTCCTAATAAACCAACTTATTTGCAAAATTTTAGAAAGTTTCGAAAAAGACATAGGAGTTATTAAACTTCAAATTTGGTAAACAAAATCCTGTCCTCGGAACATACGCATGCAACCTCACCCGTACATTCACAAACCCACACACTAACATTCATACATAGAAAGAAAATACCCAAATTTTTTCTTTATATTTCTCGACGTTTCAATGTGTCCCGAGTACAAAAATGTAAACATTTTGGAGGGGTCACTTTTTGATCGATCACAATACTTTCCCTGTTATATACAGGGTATAATAGCCGGGAAAAGTAAAGTTAAATAACACTAGTCTACATGATTTTCGGAACAGATACACTATTAAAAAAATCACTGACGTATTTTTCATGCTTAAACGGCAAATGTGAACAGAAATGTTCTATTACGTCACGTTATTTAGTTATTTGACTTTAAGGGCAGTCAGATGTTCAATCCCAGCCTATGTAAAAATGGCAAACTTTGACTTGTTCCTCTTGTGGTAGTGCACATTTTAACGCGTTTTTTATTTAATTTTTCAGTCATATATAATTTTTTTTAATTTAAAGTAAAGATTTTGTCAAAAAAATTCTTAAATTTAAAATTTCAATTTTAAAAGTCAACATTTTTTTACATTTGACACATTTCTGCATTTACATTTTTACACTTCAGTAGTTTCGGAGCAAAGATACATCTGGATAGGAGTAAGATTGCTGACGAAAGAACAACCGCCTGATTGGAGCTAGTTTATAACGTATTTATTCCGGCGCCCACGCTTTAACCAATGAATCATCGACCATGAACAAAGAAATCGCGTTATCGGTCTTTAAAAACGCGTTATCTCAGTGCAGCTCAAGACATTGGCGAGTGAAGTTGTGTGTGGTAATCCGTGTTCAATTGCAGGTAAAATAAATTTTCTTTTTTAAATTTTATCTCGACATTTATTGAAATATGTGGCGGCAAACACGCTTCGTGTACAAATTCTCCGGATGTGTTTTGTTATATATGTTGCGAATTCGCAACAAAGAGTCAGCGTAGGACCATTTCAAAATTGATGAAAACTGCCTATGGGCTTTATTTCGGATGTCCACTCGGAGATCAAGAAAAACAATGGGCGCCGCATTTAACGTGTATTAGGTGTTATGTCGAGCTCACGCAGTGGTTACGAGGAGAAAAGGAGCATTTGCCTTTTGCTATATCAATGATTTGGCGACAACAAGCTAATCATTATGACGACTGCTACTTCTGTTTAACAAGGTCAGAGATTTCTCTGCAAAAAGTAAAAGTAATATTGTGTATCCAAATATTCCATCGGCTATGAGACTAGTTCCTCTTTGAGAGAATTTACTTATTCCCGTAGCCCCAGCTTCTTGGCAGGAGATTTCTGATTCTGAACAGGATTGTTCTGGTGCGGCGGCACAAGGTTCAAGAGACGAAGATTTTATACCAGAAAAATCAAATAGTGAACCACATCTCATTTCACAAGTGGAACTAAACAATTTGGTTCGCAACTTGCATTTATCAAAACAGCAAGCAGAAGTGTTAGGTTCACGCTTAAATCAGTGGAATTTACTGCATAAGGATACCAAAGTTTCATTTTTCAGATGCAGAAATAAGGATTTAATGAAATATTTTACTATGGCAAATCAGTTGTGTTCCTGTTGTGATATAAACGGTTTGATGTCTGAGTTGAATATTTCTTATAAAGCTGGTGATTGGCGGTTATTTATAGGCTCATCGAAAATGAGCTTAAAAGCAGTGCTGCTACATAATTCAAACAAGAATTCTTTCGTTAGATATTGTGATAATTTTCAGTACTTATGGTTCTGTTTTGGTCTACATTATCCCAGACACTTAACTACACCGACAAAAGATGAACTATTCGATGTCCTCTTCCAAGAAAATAAGAACAGTAAGTATTTGCATTTTTCACAACTATCGTATTTATGATGACCAGTATTCATATTTAACCATTTATTCAATTATGAAGAAACGTCCAACTGCCATTTAATGTTCACTCATCAACAGAAGACGAAATCGAAATAAATAATGCAATGTTTCCCTCAGTTCCAGGCTTCAATATTTGTGATTTTTCATTTACATTCGAAGAGAGCTTTACAATTCAACAAGAAGAAATGCCGTATGTATCAAAGCTACTCAAGATACCAGAAGAGAAACTGAAGTGCGTCATCAGATTTAAGGATTATGGGATCCATTTCCATGACGATAAGACTGGTCAAAAATATATAAGAAGGGGCATTACTTTCTATGGTGAAAGAGTTCAAGCAGTTTTTTTATTTATCGATCATATCGAACGCGATTATTATAAAGTCAAAGAACAGTTAGAAAGACTAAAATGTTTGAAACCGAAAATAGTGCAAGAGAGATGTTTCGCATTCATTTTTTGTTGGACAAAGAAGAACGATATAATTGCAATACTCGAAGCGTTCAAGGCAGAATTTCCTTTTGTTACCTTCGTTATTATTCCGTATTTATCTGAAATTGAACTGTTGAATCCACCAGACAAACACTGTTTCGATCGTAGGGTAGATTTTTTACTTGACGAATTTGCAAGGATCACTTTTGTATGGTACGAATGAAAACGTAGTAATAAAATGCAATATTTTTCGTCTCGAAGCAAATTAAATCATGTTGCATCATTGTGCATTCTTCTGTATTGGAGAAAATTATATTTTAACAATAGTTCAATATTGTATTGAAGAGTTTGTAATGGGGTAAATACTCTTAATAAGATCTAAGCAATTATGTGAATGTCATTGTAAAGAGCAACATTAGTGCAAGTTAAGTTTCAAAATAATAAATTTGGAAGCTTGAATTGTTAAATAAAATAATATAAATTTAAGAGCTAACACTGTAGTTATTTCGTTAAACTAATGTTCTGAAGTTGTAATGTTAAAATTGGCTTGTAATTTTAGTTTTATTTTTGTACTTGGAGTGAACACCATTTCAAAAATTAAAGCGAAATTAATGTGAAATACATTTTTTGTTAATTACGAAATTGTACTACTAAATCAGAAGGTAAATAAATAGCGTCATGTACAATTTTAAGTTCTTTTTTTGAACCATTCATATAGAAAAATAAGAAATAAATAGTTTATTTCTGCTGTGATATAAAGAATCTCATTCTTAATTAATATTTTATAAATCTCTGAAAGAACATATTTAAATATCTTAAAATTGCGACTAATGATTGTGTTCCCGAAGTTTTCAAATTCTTGAATCAGTAAAAACGTTTTCTCGACAGTCGAAAAGTTGTTTTGGAAATGTAACATTAACTCAATTGTATTTAATTAGTACTAATTTTATTTGATTTCTCTGAATTATTATTTAATTAATGACAATAACTACTAATATAAAATAAGCGTGAGCGTGCAGCGTAGTTATGTGCCTGATGATATTTACGTAGGTAATCTGAAAGTGGAATGTGAAACTGTATATAAGTAATATGATTTTAAAATTGTTGATTATAATTATTATACAAAAGTATTTTCTATCTGACGATATAAAATATTTATATATAAAAATTACTAATATAAAAGCTGTCGTCTGTGGTGAATTCCTTACAACTCCTGCAATTTTTGTTTAATCCTGATGAAATTTTGGTTTTATTCATTTCATGAAGAAAACTTTAGGCTTCTTATTTTGCGAAAATATTAGCTATTAAATAACCATTTTATCGATTTAGGATCGATGACCGCGGCCGTGAACATCAATGAACACTTCACATTCATGCTCTAGGAGGTAATTTCCCTTATGTTGCATTTTTGCATATTTTCGTAAATGGCGTATTTTAAACGTCATTAAATTTAAACTTCACTAACGATGGCCGCATCGGGTCACTTCTTTAGAAACTCTTTGCATAATAACCATGTGACTTTCTATTATCCAGTCGATGATTACAATCTAGCCAGCCTGTTATTTAGAAAGTGTTATCGCTCATCTAATTAAGGTTAAGGAAATTTTGAAAATATAAAGTATAATTAACCCATAAACTGTCAGAATACATTTGTATTTATTAATTTCAAACCTTCTTATTATTTTTAAAAATTTTTCTCGTTGTAGCATGTTACAAATGATCAATAATCAATACTTAGCTTATTTGTGGCAGAACGCTAAAAATTCTTTACCTGTCAGATAGAATCTGTAATATCTGGAATAATTGCGCCGATGCTGTTTTAATTTTAACTATGCCCAGTAGCTTGAATAATTGCATTATGTCAGGTATTGCAAATCGGCAAAGATACAAACGAGTACGAAGTCTGCAAGTTTGAAGTTTTTTTTCATAAACCCGATTATTAAAGTCAAATCAACTGCCGAATTACCGGTTTATAAGCTCGATTCCGTTATTAAAGCAGCCGAGATAGACAAATCCAGATTACTAGAGAGCAAAGGAAGTATTACAATCTCGAAAACAAACTAGAAATCTTCCAGGCTACGGGTGAAAAAACACATAACATCTCTCCTCTCTTAAATGCGTTAAAGACGATTACAGCAACATCAATTGAATCGGAAAAAGCATTCTCGATAGCATGAGTTTTCATTAGTAGGCCTAAAATAAGAACCAGATCGAGTGATTGGAGTATTGACCATTGAATTTTAAAATCTTATTATAAAAATTTACAATGAAATTTCGTATTGTGTTTTATTTAAAGAATGAAAATTACCTTTAATGTTAGAAGTTTCATCTAAGTTCATTTTGTTGTTGTTGTTGTCGGTGTTGCATGCAGTTTCCAGCAAACTTCAATAAATATTTTTTATCTGTGAAAATTTCTACATAATTCAAAGGTAATTTCTAATATATATATTACACAGCATTATTAGTATGATTTTGAAGGTTTCAGAACGTATTAAATTACTTTAAAAAATAAAAATAATTATATCATTTAATTTCAAGATATTTTGTATATCTTGAAAATAATTAATTCTATTCCGGGATTTCCTGGGAAACAGTTTTCTTTTATCCCGTAATCCTGGGACAAGCAAAACACCGGGGAATGAGAAACCCAAGTAATCGACATACACAGACTACAAGTAGAGGAAATTTTGAATGATGTCGCCATGATAATAAATAGGAAAATAAACATTTATACAGAAAAAGGCCTCCAGCTCTATTTTGTGCTTTCAAATCGTTGCATGTACTGTACACTAATTTTGCACAATGGTAGAACATCTTTCAGCAGTATTAGTGAAGGAAGTTTGGGGCAATGGATGCATGAGTTAATGAGAGATGAATCAGGAGAGAGGTGGGGTGTCCAGGCGTAGTATTTAAGATGTCTTCGTAAATATGGCGTTTATAGAAAGATTATTGGAATTAGTTTGTTTAATTTGGTTAAGGTAAGCGACAGGTAATTGATTTGCCATGGAGGATGCATCCCGGAAAGATTTTTATGCAAAGCAGGCCCCTATTTAGATGTTACTAACGTGAGGAAAACCCACAAAACTCCACGTGGACAGTCCGTTGAACACACGAACTGACGACCGACTGCAGGTTTGGTGGTTTATAGACTACAGGTTTATAGACTGTGGTACTGAAGAGTACTTATTGAAATGCAATTGGAAAAATTGAAGATTATGAATTTCTACTTTCGTTCGTCTTACTGTTCTTCCTTACGAGAATGGAGTTAGATAGATGGACGTGGAGACAAGATATGGAAATAAAAAGAGCACGAGGACCTGATTTACTATATACGAACTTCCACTTTTCATCAAAAATCACGTTACTTCAATTTAAGGATTCTTCCGCATCAATTAAAAGTTCTCTAAAGTTTAGACAACATACTAGCAGCTAGACTATCGGGAAAGAAAATGACTTCCAGTTAACCAAGTTCCACTGTATAAAAGTTATTTATAATAAAATTTCTTAACAGATGGCGCCACATATAAATTGAACTTTGTGTAACGTGTTTTACCACACCACCTAGAAAACAAGGCCTCGCGATAGGCTTCATGACGTAATCAAACGTAGATCGTTGACGTCCATACTGACGAATCGTGTACTACTACTTCAATCGCATTCGCGTCTAGAAAAGTAAACGATATATGTAAAATTGATTTTTAAAATGTTTTTACATGTAATTCGCGAATTTCCCTTCAAACTGAAAATCGTTGTCAGAATGATCAGTTATTTTAAAACAAGGACCGATAGGTGTGGTCTCTGTCAAATATCAGTCTGTGGAAATAATCCAACACAGATTCTTAAAAAATACAACTGTAATTGCACATATTAAATTGTAACTTTACTTTTACATAGCAGCTGTTAAATTTAATACAACTAAAACAAAATTGTTATGTTTTGCTATTCGTTTTTCATGAAATTTGTTATTAAAAATTAAACACTAATTATTTGTGAAAGAAAAAAAACTTTGAATTCAAAACAAACAAAAATGCTTTGTTCCTCAATTGAAAAAATCATGGTTTTAAAGTAAAGTATTTAAAAATTATATTTACAATATGTACAATTTATAACTTTAGTGTATCTTCAAAATATGTTGATTTTAGCAGAAAAAAATATTTTTTACTATTAAGAGACCAAACGACACTTAAACTATTCAGTAATCTCTGATCTCTTAAATTGTGGCATATTGCTTTTGGCTGTAAAATTTTTTTTTTTTTTACTATAATTATTTAACAAGATATTTTCAGCAATGTGTAAAATATGTTTAGAGGTCAGCAACTACATGTGATTGACAGTGGTAGCCAGCAAAAATTTCATAAGGCTTGTTTTTTTAGCAGGAGCAATGACTATATTTCTCTGATTTGGCTGTAAAATACACATGCTCTAAGTCTTTATTCAGAAGTTTTTGTATGATGACATCTTAATTGGATAACACAAATCACCCCTATCAAACGCTGTTATTAACCTTTAAAGAAAGAAAGCATAAATTCTTTTTCATCTCCTTCACTTAAAGGAATACTTTACAGTAGTCACATTTCAGCATTTTTGTTAGCGCATAAGAAGCATAACCCCCTATGCAGATAAGTAAAAGTATCTCATCATGTACAGATATCTCATCAATCACATCATTATCAACTGTACAATTCAATGCCAAAGTCTGGGCAATATCTGTAATATGATCGCCACTTTCAATTATAAAAATTTATGATACAACACACACACTTACATATATTGAAATTTCACCAAAACATGTGACTTAAGGACAAGTGGAAGCAAATTTTGGATTCTCAGCTTGCCTTCAGACTCAAAAATTTCTCTGGCTTATATACGATACTATGACCAAGCTAGTTGACGATATTTTCCAAATCAATCTTTCAGATAATCAGTTTGAACCTTCCCACATAGGAAATAACTATTGCCTATCTTTTTCAGCCAGTATTCTGACAGCTTCAGCAATGCTCGTGTACTGAGCTTTAAGGCAAACTGTATCTCATTTGTTAATCCAGATTTATATGGAAATGTTTCCCATCAAGTTATTAAATCAAAAATGTTAAGTCTATACACTGATACACAAGTATGATTTGAAATTATTTTGAATTAGTTAAACTTTCGCATCTTAAGTTTAACTCACAGCAACAACACAACTCGAATGACATACACAATAGACCCAAAGAATGGTCTTGACTTCATCCCGTACAAATACGCCAATCAACTCGCTGCGCCATTCTGAATCTAGGCGCACGTTTAAGCAGACATAAGTGCGAAAATGCTGTACTCGTACTACAGCCCGCAAAATTCAAAACTAGCCAGTTTTCTGGTAATTCCACATTTCTGAAAGCCAGATATTTAGTACGGTACTGTAATTTTAATTGACTTCAGTCGTAAATACCAAATATTCACAAATTTTTTTTTAATTGTTAGATTAAAAAACGTTATGTGAAGAAACGTGAAGTGAGTATGGATACCAATGCAGTAAACAATGATAACTATTTTATTCGTTTTCCGAATTTTGATATACTGTACAGTAAATACATTTCATCCCCATAATCGACATTTATTCTTGGGATTCATATAACTTTTCAAAGGACAGTTGAAAACTTCAGCAAAATCTGGAGAATTCATTAAAGGAACCAGAACCCTAAAAAGAAAAAATGGGGATAGTCTAGATTGCACCCTAGGGAATTTCTGGACTTTGAGTATATATTTGAACTCAGGGGACTGAGACGAGTTCAACGATACACTACTTTTGGACCGGAGACGAAAAATAAGAAGGTTATCATACTTTTTAAGTTATGTTATTTATTTAATGCTATCATGCAGACAGCACCGTAGTTGCTAGAGCCGCCATCTCGCGGTAAAGTCCTTCTTTTGTTCAAGAACTACCGTGAATTAATAACTAGTGACGTTAAACAATTGGCGGCCTGCCAGCGACTGCCGGTGGCCCCCCTCCCGGGGGAAGTCTGTCGACAGCACGAACAGTCGAACGCCAGTTCCTTTTTTTTCCCTTTTGTTCAAGCATCGCGACTCCCGATCGCGATAGCGCGGCGGGCTCGTAGTACTAACCGACCGCGAGCGACAGCGAGATTGAGGGGCCATAGCCCCCGAGGTCGAGGAGCGCGAGGATGTGCGAAAAGGACTTAACTCGAACTGCAGACGGTCAGTATGCTCGTGGATCAACATCTGTTTCTGTTGAAGGTATATATGGCCGATTTGCCGGACTGCCTGTTAAACACGCAATAGGCTTAGCAGAGAAAGCGACACGACTCCCGATCATCGCGCGATTCCCGGAAAAAAGTACGATAATTTTCTTATTTTTCGCCTCCGGTCTAAAAGTAAGATATCGTTGAACTCGTCTCGGTCTCCTGAGTTCAAATATATACTCAAAGTCCCGAAATTCCATAGGGTGCAATCTATACTCCACCCGAAAATTTTACAATATTAATAATTTAGTATTATATTTCTGTTATAGCTTTATCCATAGATGAAAATCTGCTAAAAATGAAATAATTAACATTTGTGTTACTTTAAGCAATTGAATGCTTGTTGTTTGTCCGCTGATTTTACTTTCGACTATAAAAAAATGAACTTATTAATCTTACCTGTATTTTCCTGGACTATGTTGATCACGTTCGAAGGTTTCTTTCATGGATTCGATTGCCTCACACCAAAGCTACGCATAAGATGAAATATTTATAAACTTTTGTATTTAGTATTAATATCATTTATACTTTAAATTTTATTTTAATAATTAATGGTAAATCAAAATTCTAGTGTTTTCATTACTATATACTGATATTCCAGATGTTTATCAAAATAAAGATAAGATTTTATTAAACAAAGAATATTAAAACAATATTAATTTATCGAAGCGGAGAGTCAGCGAAGTATCTTCTACATGGCTGGAGAATTTTATTATTATTTTTTTTTACTCAAAATTTAATCGATCTATTTTGATAAAACTTTGCTATTTTTCATTAATTTACTTGAGGAATCCAGAACTATAATAAAAAAATATTGGTCTATAACTTTGTTTGCGAGATACGCTGGGGTTAAAGTGACAATGTCCATGCCCTTTGACGCGATTGATCGTCCCTAACGGAATTTACGAACAAAAACATCAGCATTGCCTACCAAAAAATTTGTGCGAGAAATGAACAAAATACAAGAACAAAGCGATCGGCGTCAATTGCTTTCTTCTTGAATCGCCTCACCGTGAGAGAGTGTAAAAATAGCATCTTTCTTTCCGGCTCCGCCTCAATTTTATCGTAATATCTCTATGTTACTTTGTAAGTATATTTCAAATCTATGCATTAACCTGAGCGTATCCGATGAAAAACATTTGTTTGTTTGTAAAGTCGAAACCAGGAAGATGAGGTTCTTCTCCGTGTCGTTTAAGAAATTTCTCGTAAGCCTACATAATAAAGTCATACCAAAAAATATTAGAAAGAAAATCTAAAGGTCAAAAAGCATAAATTGTAAATAATGATTATTACCCGGAAAGCAACAGTAACTCCACTGTTATCTGCGATGTTATCCCCAATTGTTCGATTTCCGTTAATCTAAAAACCATTATATTCGTTTCTTTATGGAAACGAAAAAATAAGTACAGTAGAGCACCGATTATCCGACTCCCGATCAACCGTCACATCGGTTAACCGACCGCGTTCTAGTCGACAAATTCAAATGACCGCTAGTGATGTAGCGCTACAATATTTGGCTATGTCTTGGCTACTTTAATATTATTTTTGTTAAATTTTTGCGTTTTAGCTGGCAACACTGGCTCGACCATGAAAGGGAGGCCAGTATTTAAACAAGGCTTAATTTTATTTAACGACGCTATCCATTTGCTGTTTTTTAAAACGTGTGCGAGATTTATAACCCGAGATTTATTATGTAACCCGAATATATATTCGAGTTACATATTTTACAGAAAGTAGGCCTATACATTAGAAAAAGAAGTCCAAAATTTTCTTTTGCTTCACAACTGCCACTCGTTTTTTGCTGCTAAATCTCGCACACGTAATATATATATATATATATTATATTTTTAAATATACAGTACAGTTCTGTATTTGTTTTGTGCAAAATAAAGAAATAATTTTTAACGATAAAATAGCGACGATTATTATTTAAAAAATTTTGTTAGGCTTATCATCGATGAAAATTCAACGCAAACTAGGTTAATAGTGATATACTAATATACTAATTATGTATTTTTTCATACTTTTCGGTTATCCGTTTTTCAGTTATCCGACCAACCCCAATCGAGTCGGGAAAATCGATGCTCTACTGTATTCAAAATATATAATTGATTTGAAAATATAAGGTATACCGTTTGATTTCCTTCTAATGGAAATTTCGAATATTGAAATCGAAGACAATTTGTTTTTTTTCTATATTCTTCCATAAATTCTTCAGGAAAATTTATTTTCCCTAGTACTTCATCGTATATCTCTGTCGAATTTTGCATTTCGTTACGTGGTTTATCTAACAAAATAGTGGTTTATATAGCAGATTAAACAGAGAATTTATACTGTACTAGAATCAAACAGAATTTGTTCTTACTTATAAAACAAGAACATAATTAATCATTTCTATTCGTTTTTAAAATAATAATAATAACAGTAATGCCACACATTACCAGAAACAATACAACATATAATCTCTGGTTGCAAGCTATTAGCACAAACAGACTATATAGACATAATCAAATAGTGATATCAATTAAGGCAGATATTGGAATTTAAGGAAAATCAGCACGGACTTTTATTTATTATTATTAATTAAAGTTAGACAGTATACATAAAAATGATAGAATGTTAACTTGTTTAATTTATATCGGTAACAAATATTGACTTTAAAATTAATTTTTAAAAAAAATCTTTATTTAAAAGAAATTCACTATTAAAATTAATTGAGATAAAATGTATTAACGAATCAGCACAATCGAACTATCAGATTTATTTTAATCTGTTCTTTATTTACACACGCATATATATAAATTATATGTCGTAAATACAGCAGACTTTCGCTAATCCGGCCATTAGTTGTACAAAGGTGTGTCATATTAAAGAGAGTGAGTGTCTTGTTGTTTTCATTCAAACGTGCCACCGCTCTACTAATAAACTTCAGAAATATTAAAATGATGATAGAGGTTGTTTCGGTTTTGAAGTAGTTCGAATGTAACTGTTTTAAAATTTTTATTTACAAAGGAAGATCTTTTAAAATATTAAGTTATAAAAACAAAAAATGTGCTGAATATCAAAAGGCAAAAAATAGGGCTGCATCAATATCTCTTTACAGATTTTCTACAAGTGATGATATGCAGAAGAAATGACAAATTAGTTTACGGATTCAAATTAATATAAAAGAGTTGAAATTTCCGTTTCTGTATCCCGAAATCTAATTATTTCTCCTCCAATAGCCTACATCCGAATTTCAAGAACTAAATTTACTGACATTTAATCTCTCTCTCTCTCTCTCTCTCTTTCTAATCTATTTTTAAGAATTTCCGGCTCAACTTTAATCATTCTCTATCTCAGTAACAAATACAATATCAATTATGAATAACATATACCACAGCTCCTTTCTTACTTCATCCTACAATAATATCAATAAAAAAGAAACAGGCTTTAAATTAAACCTTGATAAACTCGAAATCCGCCCTAAATCGTCAATTCCATTTTTATAACGCTTTAATCTATCCAAACGCTTGGTTTAACATTTTTATGCATTTCTGTAGTTAAATTTATATAATCCTTTTCAACCCTTTTTCTTCCTGACTCAGAAAAAATCCTGAAAGTATTCCATATTAATAATAACATATATAGATAGGTTTAAGTATAAATTTTTTTTACTACCTTTTCTTACCAATTATGAAAACTTCCAAAAATATTTCAAAATGAACAAAATGAAGTGGTGAACAAAAATAAACTGTCTAATCAATTTAAAGTCTAAAATTGTGAAAGTTCATAGAAATATTAAGTTTATCGACATTTATGAATAAATAATGTTTAAAACCAAATTAAAATAAATTTACAAGCAGTCCTTTAAAAAGGATAGAAGTAATATATGAGTTTAAAACAATAAGGGAAAATTTCTTGTTTTAAACAATCTCAAATATTGCATCTGACTCTGGCTCGAGCCAAACTTTTGCCACAAAGCGATTACAGTGCTCGAAGTGGCAAAAAGATTTATTATGACAATTTTATAGGTTTTGAGCTATTGACAGATGAAATACAAGTACAGTATATCTATCGACTCTGCTATCACACTTTGGCGGTAATCTGTAGAACTCCAAAACGCCATTCGTAGTCTGTCGAAATCTCGGACAGAACAAACCCTTCGTAAAGGCATGATGACGTGATCTGTGGCTCTTCCATGCCGATTCTTTGTGGACGTTAGCGATATATAGTAAAATGTTTTAGACAGAAATGAAACCCGAGTAAACAGGAAAACGAGATGTAATGAAGTGACTAACATTTTTAATAGAAACGGAAGAGCATAAGCGATAATATTGCATAGAATGCCGAATTATTGAGGACCAAATTCTTCGCAGTTCAAGACTGTAGTAATAAAGATTTTACCCTTTAAATTATTATCGCCCAGCAAATACCAGGAGGACAAAATCATGACCATAGAATACTAGCTTCGATTACAAATAAGGATTATATATAATATCAAAATACCGAAATAGATATCGATTGTTATATGAAAACAAAATATAACATTATTGTTTTGAAATTACAATGATGCCTCGTATTCGAATTTAATTTGTTTTAGGAGCCATTAGAACTTCGAACTGGTCAAAGTCCGAATCAATTTTTCTCATTAGAAATAACGAAAAGTGAATTAATCAGTTCTATATCCTAAACAGTACGCATTTCGATAAACTTAAATAGCAAATATCCTTAATTTAAGGCAAAAAACTCACATTCATGACATTTATTAAATTAGATATTTATATATTTACATTCAAATTATTTAATCAAACATTAATTCCTTTAAACATACGTTAAAGATTTCTTTAAAGTACTGTAAATCTTACCTATTGAGATATCCAAATGATCGAATGCATGTGAATATTCATGACTAATTACAACAGCTATTCCACCAAAATTAAGGTATCTATTATAATAAAAACGATAAAAAAATTGTTAGTTATTTGAAAATGTTGGCATTTTAATTAGTTCTTTGATACTTACTGAGGTAATCCATAAGCATAGAAAGGAGGATACATCAATGCTAACGGTATTTCTAAAGATATATAGAATATTAATAATACTTATACAAATATAATGCGAATTTATGTTGATTCAGAGACATTAACATTTTAACTAAAACCGTTGACACATACTTAAAATTAATTAGTTAACTATTTTAAATTAAGTGTACATGAAAACTGGAAAGTTAATATTTTTGTATATATAATTATCATCGTAACTCGCGATGGCCGAAAAACTGAGGTGTCAGCTGCCCTATGGACTTGGAATCAAATCCGGGCGGTCGAAACCCCAGGAATTTTACAGGGTTTAATCTGTCTCGAATATGTCGAGACCCGTTCTTCGGTGCACTTTCGGTGTGGGTCCGCTCTGATACTAAGAAAAGAAGCAATTTTAGTACTAAAAAGCGGAAAGAGTCCAAAGGAAAATTTACCGTATTTTTAACTAATAAATGAATAAAGAAAATTCATGCCTATTGCTATTCCCACTCCATCATATCCTAAACTTGCACCAACGTCCATTGGGGCTATTTTTATTCTATATAGAAAAATAAACAAATAAATAAATAAACCAATCACTTTATACAAAAGAATAAAATTATATTAAACAAAATTTGCTTACTCTTCCCGAAAATAAAAAGAAACACTTTGATCAAACATATCATTGGATGTCATTTGCTTTCTCACAGCAAGGATATTTTGAATATAATTATCTGTGATATTGATCTGGAAAAAGTAATAATTTTAATTTATTTTCGAGTAATTATCTACTTTTATCTGTTGAACGTTATCATCGTGTTGATTTAAATCCGTTTTAGCGAGTTTAATTATATGAAGAAAACAGTAAAAGATATTAAAGTTGATAGTTCAAACAGAAAAAATTACTATGTTAATAAATAAGCCATAATTTCATTTTGTACTTATTCAGTTTCCTTTTAGTCTATTGTATTGTTTTTTCTATATACTAATATTGTAAAAGTAATATATATATTTTTAATCCTAATTCCTTTAAGGGCCTGAATACATGGATTGAAATAAAGAAAAAGTTATTTAATTAAAATATTTTAATGTACTATTCTGTTCTAACTGTTACAGACATGAACCGGTATTTTACAAATAGTTATGCAATAGTTACGAGTATTTGAAGTAAGTTTATCTATTGTTAAGAGTATTAAAAATTTCATATGCTATTCATTTTAATAAAGCAATTTATAACATTCTCTAAAGTATGCAGGATCCAAATAAAGTTCAAAACAATATTGCATTATAAAATGCAAAATAACAAACTGATAAGATTTATAACAAGCAACACTAAAGAAAATAAACTATAAACATGATTATATGAATTCTTTATCACGAAAAATAACAGTAAATTCATTTTCTTTACTATTATTATTCAATAATAATTCAATTTTTAAAGTTTTAAACCTCAGATACTTTCAAACTATTCTAGTTTAGAACAATGTTAAAATAACTCTCATAGATATTTCTGCGCATTTTCTTTTTCATATTTTACATTACAATTGAGATGTATAAAATGACAAATATCGAAATTACTGAACACTTAGGACAATATTGTTGATCATTACTTTTTTGAATCAAATGTTCAATGAAATTATATGCATTTCTTGCACTTCGCTGCAACTAGAATATAATTCACGTACTTGGACTGTATATATATATGTTATAATTTACACAAATTTATTTTAAAAAATTACAAAATGTAATCGAAAAGACACAAGAGGTCTTCATCCAATTTATACTTCTTATATATTCTATCTATATTCTATCCAATTTATACTATTTCTATCCAATATTCTATCCAATTTATACTTTTTAAATATCTGCTGCATATTGTATATTAATAATATCATAATGGGTTGTTCAATATGCAGTTTTAAATTACAATACAGAATCAATTTTTTAACCATGTAATATTTTTTTAATATCAATATTTTAACAGATTAGTTTTTACTTACATTATTAAACATCGTATTTAAAAATTCTACATTAAGAGAACCATTTTCGTATCCGATGTGCTGTCTGATTTTCTTCAACTATATTATAATGAAAAATTAAAGTTAAAAATATATTTAAAAATTATATAAAGTATATCGAAATTTTAAATTCAGTAATTACACCTAATTTGGTTTAAACCTAAATAGAAATCATATTTTAATTCGACTTGAAATACGTTAGAAATTTTAGATTAAATTAAATAATATTTAAATATGCTTACATGTAAAATTGCATGAATTCTACAATATACTGTATAACTTTGAATAAAATAGGAAACCAAATTTAATTTCTCTTTGAAAACTTTTGTTAAATAAAAAAAAATAAATCAACCGTAATTTTAAGTATGATTATTATTATAGACCAGAAATTAAATTAAGAATCGCAGTTATACACTATTATACAATAGATTTTATTTACCTAAAATACATCTATCTAATTTTTTAAATGTCACATGGAAAGCTAATTATCAGTACAACACTGAATAAAGAATGTGAGGCCAAAGATCATGATACAAAAAATTAAAATGTGGAATATAATTGTAACTAAAATTAACTCAATCGCAAACAACTTGGTTGGCATGGCGTATGATTTTAAATGAGAAATTTTATACTGACTTATAGCCGAAATAAACAAAAACTAAAGTCATGTGCAAGGGGGAAGTAGCTTGGCAATATTTTAGCAAAATAAATAAAATCTTAGGAGCAAATCTTCAGTATATCCTTCCTCTAAAAATGTATTCTTCATCATAACTGAATAATTCAAATACCACAGTACAAGAAACATCCACAATTCATCTGTAGAAGTTTTCCCCATGCCAGATAAGCGTATCTTACAAGTTCAAAATAAAAGTAAAAAATTAAAAAAAAAATCAAGTAATAAAAACCTGTCTTATTTTCGGAATATTTAGAATATATAATAAAAGAATTGGAAGTAAGAGAGCTGGAAGTGAAAACTTCAAATTTGAAAACATTTATGTCATGCACCAAGCGTCTCTAGTTTTAACATCAAAGTTAACAAAAGGAGAGACGTGTTGTTCACCCCTTTAACCATCTAAATTTGGCTGAAAAACCATAAATTATAGATTTGGTATGTAGTAACATACATTTCTGTCGTTTACACGATGACGTGAAGGAATTATAGTCGTGTGCCAACCTTAAAGCTGATGCACTCGAGAGATAAAATTTAGACGACAATGAGAGTTCAGGACAACATGTATTAGAAGTAGTCTAATTCTAATAAAAATGATAAGAAACAGGTCGCAGTATTTCTCAGCTATTAAATATGTTAAACGAAAATTAAAATTTTACTTTAATTCTGGTGAGATTTTTGCTGTAGCTATCGAACCAGTCTTCTTCGGAAAATATTTCATCCAGTGTTTCACGTATTTGTTTGGAATAACTTTTCACCTAAAAATATGTAATTAGTATAGTTTAATAAACTATTTGATTAGTGTAACATTGTAAGGATAAAATTACTGTAATGATATACCTCATTAATGTCGTCTTTTCGATTCATGGATTTTAACATTATGTAGTCTAATAGTAATTCAGTATACAAATCCATATCTTGAATGCAAGTTTTCCACTTCAGTTTATTCAAATCCGAAAATGATTCATAAATTTTGTCGTAGAAATTTAATGATTCTTTCGTATCGATCACAAGTTGTCTAAAACCGTTGTGGATGCGAGGTAAATAACGAACAATAACATTCCATACTTGATAGTTATAAATTATTCTGTTTAGAAAAATTAATATCAATAAATGTTCGAATTATTTACTTGGATATAATATGAATTTTATTGATGTTAATTGTATTTTCTACAAAATTTTAAAATTAAAAATAATCAATTGATTTTTGATTCAAAGCCAAATAATTGAACAATGAAAAGTTCTCATATTGATTTGAGTGGTCAACTTAACAGATACTAACAGTTGCAATTTGTAAACGCTTTTTTTAATGGTCTTTGAATCTTGCATCTAAACTTTCCTCTCTTAATTAGAAGTGGAAGAAATTTGAGATGCATGATCTTTCGAGATCTTTAGAATCTTTAGATTGCAAAAACTCTGAAACTTTGAGAACATACCTAAGTATGATGAAAATGCATTTTAATGTGGGAGCAACAAATAACAAAAGACAATGGCCGTACATTAAGTGTTTTTTTTTTTTTTTTTTGCTGGAGGAAGAAAGGGAAGGGGAGAGAGGAGATAGAAAAAAGAAAAGGGAAGAATTCCTCTGAACAGCGGATAAAAGGTTACTTCTCCCTCTATGTTTAATGTTGGCATGCAGTTTTCAGGCTGCAAGGCCTTAGATATAAACGAAAACCCGAGTTGTAGCTTACGACAATAAGTAGTGCGGCTACATACGAGTATAAACTAGACAGAGTAAAGATTAAGGCTTAAAACTAGAGTGAAGGCTTAATCTAATAGTAAAATTAATACAGAACCTAAGCTAGCAAACCTATAGGAAGCAGAATAACATAACAAACAGCTAAAAACCTGATAACTTATATCTAACTTAACTTAAAATTGTTTTATAGCTATTTTAAATGTACTTTTAGACATGTTACATTTTATTTTTATTTAGGATCGTGTGACGAATAGATGATCCTTACATCTTGAAAGTCAATCCCAAAATTTGAAGTCCGCGAGAATGCTCTAGTAATAATGAAAGCCGATCATTAGGTTAAGCATTTGAGTGAACAGATGACTGAAGCAGGAAAAAGCACCATCATACTACTCAGATCCAAAATAAACGAGCAATCATTTATTGTGACATCGTCATAATGCCGGAATGCAATTTCTATTCATATTTTTATAACTTATTTAATTCAAAGTATATGCTCTCGATTTTAGAAGCTTTTGTTTCTGTACATTATACTTTTCCTGTTAACAATAGAGTCGTGCCGGTTATGTATCTAACTCCATTCGGGGGAAATTTTTCGAATTGAAATAACGTGACTTTCGGTTTAAATCGAAGATCATATATCGGGGGCTACGGCTCTTAAGCTTTCCATGCCTGGTTTCGACTTTTATCTATCTAACTCTGACCTCGAGATTAAAGAAGAACAGACAGAACAAACGGATGCTAGTGAAAATTTATAAGTCTGTAATATGAAAATTGCAGCTCAGAAATTTTTATGTTTGGTTTGACGAAATATATGTTAGAGTCTGTCCTTTATTTATTTAGTAATTGACTTTTTTGTAGATCTGGCTAATACGCTGATGCCAAAAGTAATCAGGACTGAGTAAGAATGCGGGTCAAAATTTTGTACCCGGTGTGTCCTTGACAAGTCGAGCCCGACTCCCATCATACGACTTCCCAATTGTGGGCCTGGGCAAACCCTTGTTGGTTGTGAAAAAGAGATCTAAACTAAAAAAGAAAATCCATAACGCGCGTGGAAAAGTTACATTAGGGCCTTCAGAGTAAAAAAAAAAAAAAAATTTAAGTATACATTATTTAATGATGAAGCCTATATAAAGGAAAGTTTTAATATTAGTGTAAATTACTAAAATTTTTACTTTTCAAATTACAAATATCAATTTTTAATTATCATATTGTGTATTAGACTAAAATAAGAAATATACAATTTTCAATATACACGATGAAACAAAAATCCGGACTCACCTGAATCATACGCAATTCTTACACTGGTTTTGATACTTTTTTCAGCACTAACCCAGCGAACTTTAAAGTACGTCTTCACGTTGAGAGTTTACATCTGACCAGAATACTTGGAGATCTCTTGGATTTAGAGGTCTCAATCATTGCCGACTAACTATGATTAAGACCTCTGGACAGAATAAAATTTACTACTTTGATTACTGTTTTCATCACATTCTTCATAAATCGGCGTTACTATTCACTTTTGTGAAAAAATTTTGCTGGCTTTGCGTTATAATTTATTGATTTTATTCCTTCTCATCAGTCCAGTCCATTCCCTGTGTTTGTGAGCATGCATCGTAATATCGCTTCACACACTTTCATTACACCAGTAGTTCCTCTACTTGTAGTGGATAATCGGATCTTATCCCTCAAAGAATTAGCTCAAGGATCAAATATCATAATTGTTGATTAATGACAAATTTTATTTTTTTAATATTACTTTTTATTATCCGGGGTCACAAATAATGACATCAACGGCTGCATATTGTGCATAAACATAAAGTCTAAAGTAAGCTCATTACATTTTAAATGGATGATAAACGTAAATTGCACTGCTATATTTCTATGGAGTTTTTAAATATATTTATAACCACATATTCAAAATTATATGATATATTACATTAAAACGATAAATATTTTGTATTTGAAATTTCAATAAAATAGCAATTTAAATGTATACATCTCTAGTTTTACAATTTCTTAATTCAAAATAAATTTTATTTTATTCTTACTATGATATATTTTAAATGAATTTGATAATCATTGATTACAGAATACATTATCTAAAGCTGCTATGATTCTTTATATTATGAATTGATTTAAATAAAATACGAAATTTCTTAACTTCAACCCTTTGCTATCGCCGTTTTTCTTCCTTGATTTGCCACCACTTAACAAATGCTAAACTGACAAGGAATAACACTTCGAACCTTTTTATTAGCTAACAGACGTGCCTCCGGAAGATACTTGATTTCTATACTTTTGATAATGAACGCAAATTACTTTATCGTAAGTAATGACACTATACGACGGTGTTCCTCGTGAATCCTATCTACGACAAATCGTTAAACTGTCCAGTTACAATGAGAAATACGACTAGTCTCAGTATTACATATTATGATAAAATAGTGGCTACAGTATTGGTCACGCTGGATAAGGGATGAGAAATGGGTTCTAATTCAAACTACTTAAAAAATTCAAAATTTTCGTATCGAATTCGAAACCAGATACTCTCAGAAAAAAATGAAGATTTATTTGCACACAACAATCTTTGTTTCCATTGGTTTGAAGTGATTGCATAATAATTTATACAATATTTTCATTATAATAAATGTTCTCACCTTTTATTTTTAGTGTTTCCAACAAGTTCACATAAATCAGTCAAAAAGTCCATGCTATTTACATTTAAAAGAAATTGTTCATTATATTCTTCAGGATGTTGAAGATATTCAAATAAATACATAAACAGATTCTTCCAATCAATCTGAAATTAAAGTACATAATATAAAACTATGGATAATAACCATAAAGCTATTGCTATTTATTCTATGTTGTTGTACCTGTGAGCAATTCGAATGTAATTCTGATATAGTTGTATTTGTTGAATTATAATTGTAATCTTTATCTCGAATCTACACAAAATTTAAAATTATTTTTAAGGGAAATTATTATTATTTTAGTATGGATTCCATTTTTAAGTTAATTAACAAATAGCGATTAATTAACAAATATCAATATTTCTATTTACTTTTGCAAAAGATGTCTGAAAGTCGATTATTTCATCAATATGCTTGTTCTTATTTTCTGTTGATAAACCTAATTCAGAAAGTACGTAGTCTATCAGACGTACATATTTCTCTTTTAACTTAATCCACTTTTCTTCAGTTGTATTCAATAACACAGATGACTGAACTAAATCAGATCCATCACTTATCTACAAATGAATGAAATGCATTACAATATTATTTAAATTACATTGCATAAATTAGTATAGTGGCAATTACTTATAAATATGAAATCGAATATTAATTTTTTTATTTTATGAACTAAATTTAATTTGGATCTTGGGAAGAAAACAAGACAGAAACTTCTCAGAACATAATCAGAAACATAATTTTATGGTAGCGACATAAAGGAAAGTTTATATATAATAATGTAGCTGTTTTCCTTACCCTGATTTCAATTCTGTGAACTATCAACTCATTAACGGAGGGTTTGTGCGTTCGTGATTTCGTTCTAACCTTATGAACAGTCGTAACGTTATAAGAAGTATAAGCAGTAAAGGTAGTTAATCAGACTAGTTCTTTGCTAATAACGGGGTCAATACTATAAAACAAAAGATTGTTATTACTTTTTCAAACATGTCCATCGATATGAAGATGCAGTTTTGTTTTTCTGACGGTGAAAACTGAAAGCTATCTACGAATTATTCAATAATGTTTACAAAAGCTCAAAATAAACAACGGTAGAATGTTCACTTTGTATTTTATTCAGATACGCCAAGATAGGAAATAAACTATATAAAACATGATATTTAAATAAATATATAAGGCTGTTATATATTGGTAATTTTATATTCAAAGTTAGCAGTCTGCGACTGTTAAAGTAGACTATGCTAGGTACGGGAGTACCCTCGGCATACATGCTAAATAGAGCACTCCAACAATTTTTCTGCGGCTTGCAATCCAGGACTCATATTAAAAAATAAATATTCAAAGCTCTGCATATATTTTCTTGTTTCAAAAAGATTGTATCGTGTTTTACAGTGTGTTTGTAAAGTATGTGGATTTTTGATTATTTAAAAAGGTTCATTTAATACTTAAAAGACACCAAATAACAATACGGTCCAAAAATTTTAGTTGGCTCATCAGAAAATTTGCTTTAATGATTTGACGAGTTTTGCAAACACACTAAGAAGATTCCTCACATCCTGCGCTACAGCAAGTGAAGAAATTTAAGAAATACCATTCTGGAAACTATGGACAGTGGTATAAAAAGCCTTAACATCAAATGGAGTATAAAAAAGCGTGATCTTATAACTATATAATTAAATTATGAACAGTTGCATTAGACTGATCAAATATTAAAATTAAACGAACAAGAAATTCATGGGTGGACATAGCCAAAAGAAAACAAGAGGACACACAAAATGCTAAAGCAATTCGTGATGCAGCTTTAGCACTAATTTTTCAAAATATTGTTAAGTGTAATTGTGAAATTAAAAAGTCGAATAGTAAATTGTTAAAAAATGCATGAATTATTTTTTATAAAAACTTAAAATATGTATAAGTCAATATATTTTGATTAAATGACTTAAGTATCCATTTTTGATATTAAAACTTTTCATTTTAATCTTATTTACTAGACATTTTTTGCTATAGTTGCTTCTTGTCATATTGCGAATTCGGGTATATCGTGTTCCCCACCCCGAAATTTTAAAAGTACTGGAATCAATAAATTTTAAATTATCAATTGCCATTGAATTTCTTTTTGCAACGAAATGCGGTATTTATCCCTACCATTGGTCTTGAAATTATCACTGCAGGTGAAAAAATAAATCCTTTAAGATCTAAATAAGCAAAACAGCGGAACAGATCAGTTATCATTCATATTTCCTTTTGATATTAAAAGTTGTTTATTTATTAGTTTTAATTACAGTCTCCACATTTACAAGTTTTTGTGTATTCGATATTTCATACCTTTATGTGACTTCATACGAAGGTGTGAAATTTCGAATTCACCGCATAATGTGTAAAGAAAAGATTTCTCTATTTTTAAACGGAAAGTTCTCAAATCTTTTTACAATAATAACTTTATTCTGTTTTTAGAGAATTTTTATTCTGTAATTTTATAAGTTTTGATGTTCTATATGTTAAATACTTATTTTTTAAATTTTCAATTACTGTATTTATAATTTTTATTAAAAAATATAAATTATATGAATTTTTAATAAGCGATTTATTGTGAAATATATTATATAATAAAATCGCAACTGATATATATTTTTTCATATCGACAGTATTTATCTTTAAATATCATTGTTAAATAAACAATAATGCTAAGTGGGAGTTCATGATATCGATATATACGTAAATGTCAATTAATACGATATAAACACGATTAAAATTCAGTATTAAGAACTAAGCTTATTTTATATCTGATGAAAGAATAGAATATAGAGATTCCATATCATTTAGTAAAAGCCCAAAATTTTGAATACTGCTGTACTATGGTAAATAATATTAAGTAGCGAGTAAATAATATACATGTCTATATATATATATGTGTATAGGTAATTTTATCTTAATTATTACACTTATTATTATACGATATATGAAGTAAATTAGTTAAAGTTAAGTAAAATTATACAAAATGTTTACTATTACACTTTTTGTATCTCAAAAAGTGTTTTGATAACGAACTACTTTTATAAAGTTGGCAGATCCTAACAATTTTATAAAAATACAATCTATTTTACAAAACGGAATTGGACCTCGAAGCTAACAAACCTCAGGGCTTATATAGCAAACACAATACCTTCGAAAAAAATAGAAATAAATAAACAAAACGAGTATTTTCCAGAAAAAAGTCATTAAAGCAAGTTCAATTACAAATGTATTAAGATAACATTGATTATGAGATTATTTTGCCCATAAAATATCACTATAAGAAGATAGCATTAA
This sequence comes from Centruroides vittatus, assembly GCF_030686945.1. NCBI lineage: Eukaryota > Metazoa > Arthropoda > Arachnida > Scorpiones > Buthidae > Centruroides > Centruroides vittatus. The sequence continues at coordinate 915,447 of NW_027122652.1, read as the reverse complement.
ACGTCCATAAAATATCAATTGCACAACATCCACAAATACAATTAAAAGCGTTCATTGAAAATATGAAAAATTTATTTCGTTCTTCCTTCTTAACTTCATTGCTTTAAACAGAATTATTTTGTATTATATTATATAATAATAATATTTCAATATTATATAAAGTTTTTTTCTTTCTAACGAGTAGAAATGACATTGTTTATAAATAACGCAGCTAGAGTTTTTATTGTTATCAAACACTATGGATTAAACTTTTTTCGAAATATTTCGATTGCTTTCTTTATAAAATTATTAAATATTTTATGACGTTTATCGTTTTGTAAGTTATAAGTATTAATTGATGTTTCTATCGGTTTCAATATTTATGTTATATCGTAAAACTTTTCGTTAAATTAAAACATTTGAATCATAGCCATTAAGGTCAGACTGAATTTGATATAGAAATGATATAAGTTCACTTAAATGAAATGTTAAATTATTAAAAAATTACTTCTATGTAAGAGCTGTTTTGATCCCTATATAATCCAAACAGATATCCAGGGCTATCGTAAGCGTGTGCTAGTACTATAATTTCCTCCATTGTTAATTTTGAATGATCGTTTTCAGAAAGTGGCCAACCATCCAAGTTAGCTGCACTTAAAATTCCATGAATAATCTCTTTCATGTCGCTAGCTGTAATTTAAGTAAAGGATTATAAATTCATTGCATTTAATTACTTTTTCAAAATCAATGTAATACATACGTTTATTTAAACACGATTTAAAATATTTCTTTACTTTTTTAACGAATGCTGGATCATTGAAATTTTCTGGTTTCTCCAACTGTTCTGAATTTGCAATTATACTATATGAAAATTATTATTATACTTATTAAAATGAATATTTAAATTAGAATGTTGCTTACCTTTTTTTAAATAAAGGATATAATTTTCTAAATTTGTAAAAGTACGTATTTTTTCGTCGTAAATATTTTCGTATTTCAGGTAAGATCCGCATGAAAATTCGTAAAAGTTGTCGCATGGATCGACGTTGAAGTCCATATTCTTCAGAATGGAACCAGCTGAAATTATTAAGATTTATGTAAACGAAATATATCGAATTTATTGAAATTTAATTTCATTTAATTATATTCCATTAACCAGCAAATTAATTTAATCAATTAAATATTTATGGCTGTTTTTGCACTCATAACGGAATATTCGAATATTACATATATATATCGAATTACGGCATCCAAATTTCGAATTAATTGTTGAAACATTTTACATTATGTCACAAATATAAAACATTAAATAGCTCTTATATTCATATTAAACTACAATTTGTATGAAATGCACAATGAACGCAATCATAAAAATACTACAGTTGAAAAATTTCTAAAATTTTTAAACACTGCCAACCAAATTAATTATATTTACCAACTATTCATATGTGATGACCCTTATTCTCGTGGTTTCTGCTAGGCACAAGATAAACGTCTATTTATATATTTCCACGGAAGAAGGGTAATTCGCTTCCGCAATCCTGTGGATTCCAATGAATTTTCTCCACATTCCTTTGTGTTTCTTGATGTTCGAAGGATCCTCGCATTTACAAAATATAGGATATTGTTTAGGACTGTAAAAAGAGTGGCTAATGCGAGTGTGCATTTCTTTTTCCTTGCATCTCACTCATGCTCTTTAATTATAATAAGAAAGTTGCATGATGTATATATATCCTATCTAGCTGTTAATACAATTTTCGTTGTCTAGTATGAATGGTATTTCATAAATCCTTGATACAGTGGGTTTATTCAGTCTCCGGCATTAAGTAGAATGTGATATTTGAAATGATTACGCCTGAAAATCAATTGTATGTTTTGTCTTAATAAAATGTGAGAATCTGCGAGTTCGAATCGCTTACTCAAAACCCCGGTTGCGGCGTCGGACTCGTGAAGCTTGCGCACTTTGTCACCGGATACCTATAAAGATTAAATTAATGTCTTAAAGATCGCGAGATCTTTTTGACGTCAGATTCCTGACACCAGTTAGGATAGTTCGAAGTCGCGTCCTAACTCGCGATTAGAAATTTCTATTCTTAAAGATATATTCTAATAGGAGGGTTTTGTAGTTCGAGTGGGAAGAGTCAGTGAATCCGTTGATTGGGTGACTGGCATCAAACTAATTTCCAATTGAAGCCAAGTTAACATATAACAAAAGGTTATTGAATGAAATAAAGTAGTGATTAAATACAAAAGGGAACTAAAATGTCTCTATATCGATAAACTAGCTAATTACGCTCTAATAGACCGAGAGAGAGAGTTTACATTAATTGTGCATAATATCTCTTGTTAAAAGGATGATGTCTTCGGCCGTAGGTTAATTTCTATCGTCGGGACGAGTGATGAGAAACTTCACTGATCGGTGGGTTCAGTGGAGAGACTGGAGACTGGAGACTGGAGACTGGAGACGAGCAGAGTGGGTGGGGACTGGGAAGAAAAAGCTTCGAGACGGTTGTTTACATTTTTTTTTTTTCCAAAGTCTCCTTCAATCGGGTTTAGTTTGTTACCGATGTGACGGGATGTTAAAGATGACTCTAACTACCAGATGTTCATCAATATCGACTTCCCGTGGCGAGATTTTATCGCCACGGGAAGTTGATAGAATGAAAGAAAAGGTTATTTCTCCTTTTCCATTAAATTCACACAAAACAAAGTGTTAACGTGTACGTTTTGCTTTCTAACAAAATAATATTTTATTTTATTAAATAATTAAATCAGATTCTAAATAAATCTTCCCAATCTAAGGAAAGGCTCTTATTCTAGGTCTCCAGATCTTCACAAAAATACACGATCTTTTGCGTATTCTATCTTGGTGCTTTCCCCTGAAAATCAACTGTAACTATAGCCGCACTGCTGCTCCCCAGTATGTTACACTTACTGTTTTCTGTTTTGAAAAGCTTGTCTATAGTTGTGTAAGAGTCCAAGCGCGTTAACAACCTCCTTAATCCTGCCTAATTCAAAGTATCTCTGATGTCAGTGCAAAGCGCTCTACCAATTAGAGCTTTAAAGGCAGGTAATTTGTAAAAGAATAAAGGGTTGTTGTAGCGCTTCAGGATTTATAGCGGCTTGGACGACGTGACGGTTTATTATGGATATTGGATATCATTCTCTTCCATGGCGTTATATCTACGTCTATAAAATTTTATTTAAACGATATAATATATATCATTATTGAATTCGTGGAATTATGACACACTTGGTATTACATGTTAACCAGTATTTTGTATTAACCGAACTCATTAAAATGACTATGTTAATGCACGGGATCAGAAATCTACTTCGCATTAACACGTGCGGTACTTCGCATAAGCCGATAACATAATAACGGGATTTGATTGTAATCTCATAGGAATTAACATTCTTCATCAAAAATGTATTAAAAATTCAATGTTTATCTGTAAAACTTTTCTTCTTTTTAACGTGGGCTAGTGAATAAATACAAGGAAAAGACGCATGGAAAATAGAAAAACCGGTTGTAAAATCAATTACCGGGTTTAAAAGTAGGAAATTTTTTTATTAGAAAACAAATGAATAAATTAAATATAAAAAAATAATAATTTAATTCAGTAAAAAATAAACAATATGAAATAAATAAAGACAAAAATGTAAAGAAACTATTCTGTTACCCGCCAGGAAACAAAAAAAAACAAAAATGGAAAAATAAGTTATTTATTAATAAGATTAATTTAGAAATTCCAACCATAATAATATTCACTTTACAATCATGACTTGATTTTAACGCTTTTATATCTACTAAATGAATAGAAGCAGTATCAGAATTGATAAAATAATCCGATAAAAACTCAAGTTCAAAAATCAAGAAAAAAGAGAAAAAGAACCTAAAACAGTATTAAAAAAGACTTCATTAGGATGACAAGCAGTGATAAAACAGATGCGCAAACAATTAAAGAGAAGAAAGAGATCAACTATCATTTAAAATATAAACTAATAAAACATTACTTTAAAAAACATAATGTAGTAATTATAAAAGCATAGAAAGTAAAGTAAATAGTCATTGCTACAAAGCAATGGGAATAAAATGGGAATGAGAATAAAAATCTTGAAATCACATCTAGCTGGGATTAAAGAACTGAAAGAAGATCCAAAACAGGAAATCAAAACTGGATAAAGAAAGAAATTTTAAAAATTGAAGAAGAAAAGATTATATACTATATTACACCAGATGAGAGTGAAAAAGATTCTTAATTTTGCGAACGTTAGAACACCGTATTTAAAAATTAGACTGTAAATAAGCCTACATAAACCTAAAGAGAAGTATCATCCACTCGTGGACTTTAAAATTTCAGTTTTATGTAATTTAGAATTATTCATAAAAATAAAATTATATCATATACAGAATTCTAAATTTTTTGTAAACTTTCTGATGAATTAATGAGAAGAATAGTTAGCATAAAATTTAAACCAACTTATAGAAATTCATGTTTAGATATAGTTTCGATGTATCCCTCAATAAAATAGAATAAAACACTGTAGAAAACACGTTAAAAATATAAATACAAAGTATGGTGAATAGATTTAATAGAATATTGTTACTGTAATAATTATTTTGAAATAGGAAACAAAATGTGGGGAAATCAGACGGTATTAGTACGGAAACAGTAATATTTCAGTCTCAAAACTAGCAGCATTTTCTGTTACACATAGACAGAAAATTAGCGCAATTACATGGAATGGAATGTTTGGCCAAATAGGTAGATGATATACTAATAACTTATGATGAAAATATTATAGAAAAGTCGAAGATTTTAAATTTTTTAAAGAATTAGTCCAAGATATAAAATTTGAGCAAGAATTAGAAAATAATAATGCAATTAATTTACTTAGATATAACAAGATATAACAAGATTAAGATTTTAAAATAATATAAAATTTAGAACATCTGAAAAAGATCGTAACGTGAAAAAACAATCAATTTTAAATTCTACTGTCCACTACATTAAAAAAAAAAACAATTTTATTAAGCTTTGGCCAAAATTTTGACAAGGACCACAAACTCAAAAGATAAGTTAAAAGAACAAGATTACTAAAGTATAAATTATCACTTAATGGCTATACAAATAAATTGTTAAATAACTGGATAAAAAATATAATGAAAATAAATATATGTGGTTTATTTGAAAGAATACAAAAAGTATTTTAATAAATTTAATATAGTATTGGCCGCGAAATTAAAAAAATAGAATTAATTTAAAATGTGACAATCTGGAAGAAATCCATAAGATTAAATATCATCAGTTCCCATGGGCATTGTGAAGAAAATAAATGCATTATTGATAGAAGTAGTATAAAAAGTTTGTACAGAGAAAAAGATTTACATTTGAAAATATTCAAAAAAACATATCTCGATAAATCATTGTAAAAATAAAATTAATTTAAATAAAGGAATGGAAATCGATGACGTGTAGTACGATATCATATACTCAACAAAAGTGTTGTAGACACGAAGCGGAATAACAAATAAGGTGTTTCGTGTTGATGTATCATAAAGTATTATGATAAGGTTTGTTCTTGTCGTTCTCTTACAAAAGCTTTCATAATTTTAAGAAATATTTATTTTTTAAAACTTTCGTAGCCCGAAGAGCAATTGAAACAATTCTATGTCAATCTGAAATGTATTGCTAAATATAGGTTTAAAAAGAGCTAATTGTCTTGGTTTGTGATCAATACCGATCACGAAAAATAACGTGTTAAATCGCTAGTCCGAGATAAACATGAAGAAAAGTTTTATATATGTTATATCCGTTTCTATTTATAATAATTTATAGTTTTCAATATTTATTGTTGCAGATGTTACTCTCAATATATTAGACAATACCTAAATAGATATTTAATAAATATACTTTATTATACAAACGTAGAATATTATCACAATGAAAGAGTTATCTTCTTTGTTTCATTATTTGTTTCACGTGTAACAACATATGAAACACGTGAAACAAATAATGCCTTATCTAAAATGCATTTCGGTCACTGGTGTTAATGGCCTTATAAGTTAGGTGAACAACTATTAAAAATAAGGCAAACTTATCCTATTGAATATATTACATGATTTACACCTACAAAATGATAAAATTATTAACCATCAGAAAGTTTAAACACCCGCACACTGAACACCAGGGGCCGAAATGCGTTTTAGAAGATATGTAAGGCATTAATTGTTTCATGTGTGTGATAACCCTTTCACTGTAATAATAATCTACGTTTATATAATAAAGTATGTTTGTATTAAATATTTTAAAAAGGAGATTAAAGCCTTATTGTTAAACTTAAATAGATGTTTCGAAATACTATACTTGTCATTTCGCTTTTCTACGCCAATAAGTAGTTTTGATTTAAATACTTTTAATACTTTGTCATATATCGAAGTCACATATAATTTTAACATTTCGCTGCATAATTTTTTGTTTATTTATTGGAAAAGCAAGATGAAACGTCAAATATTTCCAACCACCTACAACCAATATTGAATTTGTGATCAGTGCCGTCTTTAGAACGTAAGAGGCCCTGGGCCAGAAGAATGTTGGGGGGTCTCCATTAAGAAACAGAATCAATACTTGATTACAGACCTAGGGGTCGCTGGTGTAGCTAGCACGGGCGAGACGGGTTACGGAGAAAATCTGTTGACCTTTTTTTTGTTTTTTTTTTATTATAGCCAGTGAGATTTTTCACCCTGTACTCAACACTTCACACTACGTATTGGATAAATAATTTCAATCGTATTTTCCAGCGCATTTTTGAGTGGATAAAGGCCCGAACTCCCGAATGGACATAAATGTAAGAAAGGACGTCGTAAGATCCCATTTCCCAATTTTTAAGAAATTATTTTTTATAATTTTAATTGGATTAACCTTGTTTTTAAAGAACTTTTTTTAAATATTGGATGGCTGAGTAGCCTCTAAAGAAAGGTCCGGTCATCTATAAGAAAAATTGTTCTAGAACAAAAGAAAAAATGGAGATCATCTAGGAAAGTAAAAAATGTTTCCAGAGCGACTATGTCTTAATTTATTAAACAAAAATTTAACATCCGACGAACTTCGAAAAAATTTCAATCGTATTATTAATGGTTTCTTCATTTCAAGTAACCTATTTGTTTTCTCTGTAACTTAATTACTTTCGGATTCAGGGACCCTACGACCTCGGGGCCCTGGGCCCGGGCACCGTAGGCCCTCCCCTAAAGACGGCGCTGATTGTGATAGTTGTATCTGTATCGTGTATATATTATGATTATCTTCACATTAAAATAGAGGAATTACTTCAGATCACAGGTTAATGACTAAGTCAATCAACAATTTATAAAGTGAGAATACAAAATATTAGATGCGGGTTTCTTCGAATAACAATACTATTTATAACAATACTACAAAATAACAATACTATTTATAACTTATTGTTACAAGAATCTTTTCATTTTGTCTGGTGCAATATGTTGTGAAACGTTTTTCTTAAAAATTCTTATAATTACAATTTAGTAATTAAATAAAAACATACTTTTGAAATTTACAATACAAGCAAAAACGATCACAAAATAATAGTCTATAAAGAAAAATAAGTCTCACCTGAAAATTTGCATATGTTACTTAAGCAAACTTCTTTCTTTGGTTTTTGAGATTTATCTATAAGTAACATAATGTTAATAAATTTATATGTAAGTAAAATATTGTAAATTGAAAATAATATTAAAACGTATTTGAATTGTAATTATTTGATTTTTGTCCTATTTTAAAATTAATCTTCTTAAAAAATTCATAGAAAATTCAAAAATAGCTATTAAGAAGATTAATGTATTTAAAATTTAATATAGATGGTATTTCTCAAAATACAAACTTTTAACCCTGATACCATAATATACATAAAAAATATCCTGCAACGAGTTGTTTAAGTTTTCTGGCAACATTTAAAACTGTGTCTGTGGCACAAGTTTTAATTATTGTAAAAAGGCGAAAAGCTTAATTTTGAGGGTAGGGATAGGTTTTATAAAAAAATGTAAATGCTAATGACGAGTAAAATGCCGTTTGTCTCTTCCCCCCGTCGATCTTTAATTACAAAAATTTAATAGTATCGGTCCCCCTAATAACATTTCAGAAATTTTCTTCAAAAAGCCTGAGTTACCAAGCTTTAAAAATAGGGTAAACAAACTCGTGCCCTAAATACATTAACACACACTAATATACAAGAGGGAAAACCGAATTTGCATTTCTCGACTTTTCAAGGTGTCCTGAATCCAAAAATGTAAAAATCTTTGGGGGAGGTATTTTTTGGCTGATCGCCATACTTTTCCTCTGTTACATATAACAGAGCCGGGAAAGTGATAAATAACTTCCCATATGATAATCATTATATATAACTTATTTCATCTAGTAATATATATATATATATATACATAATTAACTTGAGACGAAATAGAAGCGATCTTGTTAAAGAAAATAAATACATTAAAACGGTAAATAGAAGTAAAACTTCATGAAAATTTTGTACATGTCTGAGAAAGAAAACTAACCAACAAATCAGAAATTTCTCTATGCTATTTCTTTGGACATAATTTTTCAAAGTATTGACATTATATTTTGTTAGGCTGGCAACACTTCTATATGCCAGACCTGTTTGAATGTTACGATGGGTAGATATTTCACAAATTTTGGTAATAAGTGCCGTGTTATTAAACGCATTTTATTAAACAAATTGTATTAGGGTATTGTCCTAATATCATTTAATTAAATTTTTATTGAAATCGCTTATTTTAAAAGCGTTTTAAAACGTTGCATGGGATGAATAGAACAGCCATTTTTGAGTGTTTCTCTTCACCTCACGAATTCAAAATCATTACATTTCAAAAAGAAATTAATCATTGTAAAAAACGCTTTAAAATAAGCGTTTTTTACAATGATTAATTTCTTTTTGAAATGTAATGATTTTGAATTCGTGAGGTGAAGAGAAACACTCAAAAATGGCTGTTCTATTCATCCCATGCAACGTTTTCAATATTAGTGATTTAAAATTTGAAAATAGCTAAATATATTTATTTGTATGTTTTTATATTGGTTTTGATTTATTTTAGTTACGACGCTTAACTTATACTTTATGATTTCTTTGTACACAAGGGATACACGATACTCAAATTCACATTATTGAATATAAATAATAGAATAAACGAAATTCTTGAGACAAAAACATGCTAACTCAGCTTATTATTGAATTTCAACACATAGGGCGGATATGATTTTCAAACTCATGACCCATAATTTATCGTAGACCAATCTGATTATCAGCCTCTAATATAATTAAACATCTACGGCCAGTTCTGAATACAGAAAAAATTCAAAACCTGAGGGCGATTTTTCCCGAAAACTCGAAAAAGAATGAGTTAAGATGTCGTTTTACAAAGGTCTTCAAGTAAAATATCAGTTGACGTCGTGCATTTCATCTAAAAATTGCGAACAATGTTCTTGAATTTTAAATATTTATATAAATTATATTTATATATACTATACTGAAGAATTCTTTTCTTATATATTAACGTACCATAGTGGCATTCACATATGTACAATAAATAATTTAATTTTAAGTCTTTTAAAGATCTATTCACTAACAAGGATCAAGAGTTATAGTTGTACCGGGCAGAAACAGAAGACTTAATCGATGCCACTCAATATTGGGTAATATCGATTAAGTATTTAAGCCATATCGATGAAGGATACTAATTAAATATGATGATAAGTACACAATTTAATTTTTCAATTTTTTTAGAGGTAGAACATTATGCTTTTGGGTGGTATTATAATTTTACTTTAGTTTTAGTATATGAACGTTTATTAGTTAACTTTCAACTCTAACTCTTGATTCTTGTTTGTTAATATGCACAAGAAAACTTTTAATTGTAATAATGATAATTACTCTTCTTTTCTTTTTATATCTTTTTGTTTGTTTTTTATTTTTACTTACTTTGAAAATGTAATAAAACAGCAACCATGACAAGAAAAGCAATAAAAATGACAAGAGACATCAAAATAAGGTAACGTTCTAACAATGTCCTATTGTTCCAAATGGTGCATTTTCTGCAGAAGAAATGAATTATGTTAAAATATATTTCAAAAAATTATGAACAATCTGTGTTATTAAAAATAAAGTGGTATTTTAAATTCATTTTGACTATTAACTGTACAAACAAAATTTCAATACCAGAATTTAAAATTTATAGAAATTTTTAAAAAATGATACTTAATTTAATTACTATATTCTAAACTTTGGGGTTATTTTAAAAAGTGGTTGTATATATAAAACATCAAAATGAAGCCTTACATAAAAAACAGTGCAATCACAAGTATTTTCTACTTTCAATTTCTCAAATCAATAGTTATTTTTAAATAACATAATTATATAGTTTCTTTTTAAAAATGTAAAGAAGATTTTAATAAAAAACAAAAATTTAGAAATATTTTATTTATATGTACAAGAATGTCTAAATACTTTAATATTGGAAAATTGAGAAGAGTACAGATTTAAAAAAATTCAACAAGAGTTACTAATATTTTCATAAATTAAGGATTTTCACAAACCATTCTTACTCCATGTTGCTCAGACTTCACGGTTTTCAGGGATTTCGGTTGTTATTGTCTAGATCTAGAATTTGCCTAAGCAATTTTATTTATACGCATGCCTTAGGCTTTTTTTCTGACAAAATAGCGAGTCTTTTTGATTTCATGTTGATAAAACAAAGATAAACTGCATGTACTGTACAGTACGAGAGACAACACTTTAAATAACAAGCTCGGTAGATCGTTACTTCCGATTAGATAATAGAACGTCACGTGGTTGCTATAGAAAGAATTTTTAAAAACAATTGTTATAAAAGTGACACGATGCGGCTATCTTTTTTTAAAGTTTAAATTTAATGAAGTAAGTTTAAAATAATTTGTCAAAATATATAAAAATGCAACTTAAATTCCGTCGTCAAGCACGAGTTAAAGCCTGATACTGACATGCGGAAACAGACGACGGAAACGGTAAGCTAAAACTTGCCGTTAATAGAGAGGTTGAGGCCGAAGTTTTAAACGCAAAAACGTGTACGTCGGACGTTCAGCGCCGCTTTCCGGTAAGCCTAGATGTTTGACAATGGCGTTTGAAAAGCCAGTGGAATCATGCTCGACATTCCAAACGCCATTGTCAAAATTCTAGGCTTACAGGAAGCGACGCTGAACGTCCGACATTCACGTTTTCGCGTTTAAAACTTCGGCTTCAACCTCGCTAATGAAAATAATAATGATAATAATAATAATAATAAATTTATAGAAATATTTGTGAGTATTTTGCAAATATTAGGTTTGTTCCAACACAAGTCTGTAACTGGTTTATAATTGGTATGCGCATTGTTCAGTTCTTGGCTGTAAAATGACATTGAGCATGCCTTGGTATAACATTTTAATTTTAAAATGTCCGGGTCAATAATTTTCAAAAAGTGGCAACATTGGTTGTATCGGCTAGATAGGCATGATCTTCTATGCTATATTGTCCCGTGGGAAAGTGTGACGTAATTGTAGTTGTATGTGTTTATGATGGTCGTTACGCGGGGAATGATGTCTTCTGGAAGGTCTTTTAAAGGTAACTGGCCCCTATTTAGGCGTTATAGACGTAGAGAAAACCCGGAAAACTTCACGTGGTCAGCCAGTCCAGGCGAGGCGCGAACCACGACTTCGCCCGGACTGGCCAGTAGACTCGCCAGTGGAACTCCCAGCGTTCAGGGATCGGAACACCGGTGGGCCTAATTTAAAAATATTTAATAATGACAACAACAATAGCCGATCTCTATCCAATTACCTTTCTTTGTCATTATTAGTTATCCTTAATACAGCCCGATAAAAATATGGCAGATCGTTTAATACTACTAATGTATCGTGTTATGTATGTATATATTCTGTGTATATATTCTTATTCGATTGTACTGTACTTATTGTTGACCACAAGGCTTTCGAAATAAACAAAACACCAACTATTTAATTACGACTCATATTATACAAGTGTTGCTTTGTTAATTACTTTCGATACCAATCCATCTTTTTACCAGACAGTAATCAACACTTATTAGATAAGAGAATAATAATAGGATTCAGATTTGGGTATTAGACGATAACTGTTAAGTTATCTTGCTATCGATAAATTTATTTAACTTCTCCATTTCATATTTCACAGGCTTTATCTAAAAATTCCGTTTTGTATTTTTCTTGTATTTAAATTATTGCATAAAAAACGAAAATAAACACTTGATCTTAACATTCATTAACTAAATTCTCAAAAGATCAACTATAAAATTTGCGTAATTTTTGTTAGTAATTTCTGTTAGTGAAGTTGGATCAATTGAGCCAGCAAAAATGAAAACGGGAGACGGAGTAAACTTCTATACGTCTTCACTCCACTAAGAAGAACCACACACAGACCACCAACCACTGGTCATTAACATAGAAGCAAGAATTCCCAGGGACATGGGAAACAAAGGAAAATAAACACTGTCACCGTACATCAAAATATATCTGTCAAAAGAACATGTGACAAACTTTAACACGTGACAGCCACATGTCTAACAATTTTCTCCTATTACACGTCAAACCACTTTTTAAGTGGGTAAAACCACAAAATAGAGATGCGTAATATGTGTGAATTATAGTTTCATATACATATATAATAAGTTACAGGAGTAGTATACCATAAAGCATAATATTTAAATTAGAGAAAAATTAATTATTTTCATAAACCACTGAGTATTAATGCGGGTGTATTAATGCTCAATTGTTCATGAAAATAATTACCTTAATGCATCCGCAAAATGTTGATGTTAATTATTTAAATAATGTCGCACCCTCTTTGAAACACAATTACGGTGGTATTATATTTCATTCGGTCTGCACTTTCATATCGGCACTTCTTCAAAATCAAAGACGAATCAGGCACTTGTGGCATTCAAGCACAAAATGCTTTTGAGACCTCCTTGTTCTAAATACTAATTAATGCTATCAAATCAATTTCTTATTTAATAAAAAGGTCAAGCAACGAGTTACGTGACTTTCTCGACAAAAAAGTTAAAATTGTGTGGGGGCCATCAGTTATGAGATTTTATTTGATATTTATATAGCCTAATTATTATAAAAATTTTCATTTTTATTATAATTATAAAAAAAATTATATTATTAATTATTAGAAAATGGCAAAACGCTTAATTATACGGGCAGAGAGAAGTTTTATAAAAAAATAAAAATAAAATAATTGTAAATGATTATAACGAGTAAAATCATTAAGTCTGACTCTACTCAAGATATGATAGATGATCCCCATCTCCCACATCTTTGACCTTTAACCCAAAAATTTAATAGTATTAATGCCCTCGGTATACAAACCTTCCTGAAAAATTTAAGAAATTTTCGACAAAAAACACAGAGTTATTAAGGTTCAAATTGGGTGAACAAAACTGTGCCGCCCATACATCGAAAAATCCCAACTCTTTTTTTGCATTTCTGGACATTTTAAGATTCCCCTAAGTCAAAAAATATAAAAATCTTTATGGAGTCATCATTAAACCGATTGCCAGGTTTTCTCTCTGTATACAACATTTCGGAAAGTGAAATACTGATCAATTAATTTTAATATTCAATGGTTTGATTCTGATAATCGACTAAAATGCAGTGGATTTTCTTGTTTTGAATGGGCCCTTTCTGTTGATTGTAACAACCAGTAATCACAATAAAATAATGCTTATTGTATATAATGTAAACGGTGATAGAATAGATGAATGCTTACTTTATAACGTTTCTTTACAAAAAGCGACATTAAAACATTAACCATATCAAACGCAAGTAGTTAATAACTTTTTCCTTCGTTCGCACAATTTGAAGTTTGCAAGAGATCACCTGCGCTTATGTGACTGGATAGTATATATGTTAAGCTCAAAGAATTTGACCATTATGCGTTTCGGTAATTAAGAAAAGCCATAACGCGTTCCGAACGTTAGCTGATGCAACTACGATAGAGGGTGATACGATGCATAGTGGTTTGTAACTTTGATATGGGTTCTAGCCTCGAAACATGTTTATTTACAATTTTTAATGCCAAACATTAGTTTTAAAAGTTTTCCTGTAAATTTAATTTTCATACTTAAAACAGTTTCGGACGAATAAAATGTATGGAGAAGAATACACATTTGGTGTTTTTTGTTTCGCTTAAAAGTGCTAAAGGTCAATCTACATGTACTTATAGGTGGTCGATGTACTGTACTTACTTAGTCTACACGATGATATAAAAATGAGCTGCTAAAGTTAAAAACCGTGAGACAGATTTATGGGTTAAAAGTCACCACAAGTTCTGGACGTTAACTATTAACGAGGATATGATAACAAAATAAAACGTTCTTTTTCATTATGATTTATTTATCTTCAATTATTTTATATAAGTAGGTAACAAAATTATTCACCACATACACAAATGTAACTTGGATACTTTTTGATAACATTTAATCATTCGTGAAAATCTGTTGCGATGCTTTAGATGTCAACATTCTCAAACAACTAATTTACTAAAAATAATTAGTCAGGAACTTTTATTAAGAAATCAGACCTTTTTACGAGATCAAGAATGTTGCAGAGTTATTTATTTTTACAAGAACTATCAATATTACCGTGACATTTCGAGTTGCATTTTATGTTCTTTGAGCGAAATTTGCATTTTGAAAATTAAATTTATAGAAAAACTTTTAAAACTAATATTCGGCATTAAAAAATCACGGTCAAATATCCTGAAAGCCACGACGCGAACTTCGCTTTGTGGGCTTTTTGAATTAGTCACAACGCCTTATGAACTTTTTTTTGTTCAATAAGCGTTTTCATTTTTTCAGCCTAACATATACATTTCTACCATTATCCTGTCACGTAAGATGCACAAAAAATTTTATATATTACTTATTATTACTTAGTACTATTATTTTCTAACAGCCGAAAAGGAAATTTTGTCAGTTATTAAATTGTAAAAACTTTTACTACGCCATTTACGGCAAATTGTTTTGATGAAATGACATCCGTGCCTGAGGTTCGCAGAATGCATTTCTTTTTCAAGCTGCTAACTTCCGGAAGCCCTAAGCGCACGCTTCTTGAGCCTGCGGTGTTCTGCCACTGTTCAAAATTTTCTTGTTAAATATGGTACATCATTTCTTATGAACTTATGTGCATAATTTCATAACAATTCTTATACTGTATTTAATTAACAAGAAAATTTTTAGTTTATAGATAGAACTCAATCTTTTGGGTTTACAATTTAAGGTTTTATCGTTTTAATTTTACATAATTAATCTTTGAGAATTAAGTTAATTAAGAAATTTATCCAAAACTTGCGTTTTTACTCTTTTGATAAAAACTGCAACATAATTAGCTTATTTAACAGTTTTTATTCAAAGACCTAAATAATTAATTATGTAAAACATTTTACTAATAAAACTAATATGAATAAGCTACAAGGCTGTAACCTCGCGCAGAATTGCTAGTAATTATTTAATTAAGACGTCATTTGACCTAGTCTCTTTCTTGCTTTATTCATCTTCCTACTTGAGAATATTTTAAATTCCTTTTATACAATTTTTATACTTATAAAAAAAAATCTTAATATCCTAATATGTAAATATGAAAGTCAGTTTAAATTGTAACATTTTTTTTTAGAACCACACTGTTTTCTTTTAAATTAGATGGTCCAATAATTGTACTGAAATTATTTTGCTATTGATTGTTAGTTAGGTCATTATAAATTTCAACACGGTTTGAAGAAATGCAATGAAATAGGTACCAACCTCTCATCCAGGAGGAGGACAACGACTAATTTCGGTCGAATTAACTTCAACCACAGGCTCACAACAGGCTCCCCTTTCTACATGACCAGCAGGATAGTGGCATTTAAATAGTAAAATTACTTGATACAAAGTAAACAGCGTGCAAGAAATATATTTTTAACGTTTTGGATGGTGTCCAGTTTAAATATATGGTAAAATTCTTGTGAAATTTCATTGATTGGCCTATTACAGTTTCATATTCGGCTATAAATAGAGCGTTATAGTTAACATTAAAAAAACTATGGATGTCTTCATTACCTTCTGGTAATAAATAAGGTGCTGTTAATTGTTTGCAATTGATTTATTTTTCATAATCAAAAATATGAATAAAAATATATGTGATAAAATATTTGTATGTTGCCTGTAGTCTATATACTTCTAAACGTTTTGATCGATCTGTACCAAGTATTTCATACATATCTCTGTTACTCTGTAGAAAATATAAGCTGCCATAAACAACATCTCACTCTCACAACACTTAATAAAAATACAGTAATGGCAAACTAAAATAATTGAACTTTTAATATGTTTATATTTTAATGTTTGTTTTTTTCACTTATTATGTATAAAATCAGTTAAGTTATTCGAATGCATACAATAATTTTCATTTCTTATGATAATAAATAAAAAAGTTGTATCATTGATTATAAAATTAATTTTTATTCAATATTTTAAGAAATCCGTATAAAAATAATTTTACTTTTTAGGCCAAACATTAATTATTTTATGTAATTTAATAAAATTCTAGAATAATTAAATTTTAAATTATTTTATACTGAAATCTGTATCGTTTATAAAATATGAAACTAAACTGATAATTCTTATCATCAAAGTTTCTCAACTTCTCTAATATCGCGACCTCTTAAACTGATTGACGAATTTGTGTAATTGCTCATAAAATAAATTAATGAATTCTAGAACAGTAATTAATGACAATATTTACTTTATGCGGGCCTTAATACTTTTAAAACTTTTAACTTACAATTCTTCTAAGATAATGATAATACCATAAATATTTGTAATTGCAAAACTGTTTAATTACAGAATTAGCGTGATTATACTTGATAATACTTTCAGATATGCCTGAATCATTACGCAAATGCAGTTGCTTTGTTTATGAAGTTAAATTATGAATTTTTAGATGTATCAAATAATACTTTTAACGACAATTATTGCATTTTAAAATTGCGAATCGTTATCCACAGTTCTAGACCTCCAGAATATCGATAAATTTCCATTTTATCTAAATATATGTTTTAAACTTATATCTACAAATACTGAACAATTAATGTAGTAAATTGCTAATACAGTATTATATTTAAACCACACATATATGTTAACTTCTTTTTTAGAAAAACCTTTTATTTTAACTTTACACTATACTAGAGACAGACAAGAATGTTTACTTACTCTATATTTAATTTATTTAAATTTTCAATTTTAACTGTGATAGTTTCTAATCTCTTTAAGAATATAACAGAAAAATACTACTCACTTTTCCTCAAGCGGTTTTTTCTCTGAATTTGAATTATCCATATTTCTTCAACTGATTTAAATAGTGTTTCAATTTTAGCAAATTTTTAAGTTTACAAATTATAGACCTTCGCAACGCGAGTATTTTCACTGCATCTTTATCACAACTAAGAACATCATCATATCAATTACAACGTCCTTGGACGTATCAAAAGCTATTCATAAACTTCCTTCTGTGGGTGTTGTTAATATTTATATTGTGTCAAATATATCTTTTCCACTAGATTTGTTAATGTATTGTTAATTCAGTTACAAAAATTTAGCGTAAAATTTGTAATAAAATCTGTTTGAAGTTTCTTTGTATGCAATTTATTATCATTGTTTTATTTCTTAATTAATTACTGATATTTGAAATAATTTTAATATTATTATCCCTTTCCATGCTGAAAACCTTTAGCATTAAGTAAATAGGTGGAATTCGTTATGCGGCGCATTTTTGCGTTTTCTGGATAATTGTTTAAATCGTGATATTTCGCTTCAATATCGCGCTATATTCAATCTGTTTTTTGTGTTTGATAAAAAACATATTACAGTTTACGATTGTTTAATTTTTAGTTTTATACATATTTAAAATAATGTTAAGTTTACGAACAAAAAAAAAAAAAATTCATTTACAGGGAATCGCTGAACTTCGTACATCTATTAGAAACATATATCCTCTTTTAAACAAACCAAACCGCAGCTCTCTACCTACAGCAGGGGAGAAGTTATTGCCATTATTCACACTATGTCTGTAATTACTTAGCTGGGAGAGTAGCGTGAACGACACCGACTGACACGGATTTGCTCCTATTTTTGTAAAATAATTAAATGTATTCAAATATATATCAATTCATTTGACAAAAATTTTAAAGCCAATTAACAGCACGAACATCTTCCATAGACTTACTATAGGATGGTGGAGTTTTCCGGGAATATTTATCGCTATATAGTTTTAAAAACATATTTTCTCGACTAAATATTGTCAAATTAGCTAATTTAATGTCTAAGTGCATTAAATTAGTTAGAGCTAAAAATCGATTTAAAAAGCAAATTTACTGTGATTGTTTACATTTTACTTCGAAGGTTGGAGGCGGGCTTTTCGCGGCAATTTTTTCCTTTCTCAAGTCTGTGATTAGTTAAAGTAATGTCAACAAAGACAGAAGATACCCAATAAAATTTCAGAAGGAGTTTCCCTTTGATCGTTTTCAGCCAAATGTGTAGTTAACTGCGAAGATTTATTGTAGAATAGTAAGGGAATGTATTTACCGAAATATTTATGGCCCAGGGATGGAAATAAAACACTTATTGGCTTAAACAAAGTTAATCGACCTACAGGAGAGCGAATCAAAGCTAAGATCGCTCGAAAACTCGAATATAACGCAAATTAATCGAATTTTTTTTATTATTTTTTTAATTTTTACCGATCGGTACGTTTCGCATCACGGATAAACGAAGAAGTCACGTGATACAACTTTCGCATCTTAAGTTTAACTCACAACAACAACCCAACACGAATGATATAGGCAATAGACCCAAAGAATGGTCTTGACTTCATCCCCTACAAATACACCAATCAACTCGCTGCGCCATTCTGAATCTAGGCGCACGTTTAAGCAGACATAAGTGCGAAAATGCTGTACTCGTACTACAGCCCGCAAAATTCAAAACTAGCCAGTTTTCTGGTAATTCCACTTTTCTGAAAGGAAGATATTTGGTACGAAACTGTAATTTTAATTGACTTCAGTCGCAAATACCAAATATTTACGAATTATTTTTTTAATTGTTAGATTAAAAAACATTATGTGAAGAAACATGAAGTGAATATGGATACCAATGCAGTAAACCAATGATAACTATTTTATTCGTTTTTTGAATTTTGATATACTGTACAGTAAATACATTTCATCCCCATAATCGACATTTTTTCTCGGGATTCATATAACTTTTCAAAGGACAATTGAAAACTTCAGCAAAATCTGGAGAATTCATTAAAGGAACCAGAACTCTAAAAGGAAAATTTTACAATATTAATAATTTAGTATTATATTTTTTTTTTATAGCCTTATCAATAGATGAAAGTCTGCTAAAAATGAAATAATGAACATTTGTGTTACTTTAAGCAATTGAATTCTTGTTGTTTGTCTCCTGATTTTACTTTTGACCATAGAAAAATTAACTTATTAATCTTACCTGTATTTTCCGGGACTATGTGAATCGTATTCGAAAGTTTCTTTCATGGATTCGATAGCTTCACACCAAAGCTACGCATAAAATGAAATATTTATAAAACTTTGTATTTAGTATTAATATCATTTATACTTTAAATTTTATTTTAATAATTAATGGTAAATCAAAATTCTAGTGTTTTCATTACTATATACTGATATTCCAGATGTTTATCAAAATAAAGATAAGATTTTATTAAACAAAGAATATTAAAACAATATTAATTTATCGAAGCGGAGAGTCAGCGAAGTATCTTCTACATGGCTGGAGAATTTTATTATTATTTTTTTTTACTCAAAATTTAATCGATCTGTTTTGATAAAACTTTGCTATTTTTCATTAATTGACATGAGGAATCCAAAACTGTAATAAAAAGTATTGATCTATAACTTCGTTTTGAGATACGGTGAGGTCAAAGCGACAATGTGCATGTCTTTTGACGCGATGGATCGTCCCTAACGGAATTTACGAACAAAATTACAAAATCAGCAAATTTTTTGATAGCTGCAGGCAACCTATCGAAAAATTTGTGCGAGAAATCAACAGAATACAGGAGCATCTTTTTTTCCGGCTCCGCCTCAATTTTATCGTAATTTTTCTATGTTACTTTGTAAGCATATTTCAAATCTATGCATTAACCTGAGCGTATCCGATGAAAAACATTTGTTTGTTTGTAAAGTCGAAACCAGGAAGATGAGGTTCTTCTCCGTGGCGTTTAAGATATTTCTCGTAAGCCTGAATAATGAAGTAATACCAAAAATATTAGAAAGAAAATCTAAAAGTCAAAAAGCATTAATTGTAAATGATGATTATTACCCGGAAAGCAACAGTGAGTCCACTGTTATCTGCGATGTTTTCCCCAATTTTTCGATTTCCGCTAATCTGAAAACCATTATGTTTATTTCTTTTTGGAAGCGGAAAAATAAATATTTAAATTATATAAACGTAATGAAAGCATAAGGTACCGTTTCATTGCCTTCTAATGGAAATTCCGAATATTGAAATCGTAGACAATTTTTCTTTTTCTTATATACTTCCATAAATTCTTCAGGAAATCTTATTTTTCCTAGTATTTCATCGAGTATTTCTGTCGAATTTTGTATTTCGTTAGGTGGTTTATCTAACAAAATAGTGGTTTATATAACAGATTAAACAGAGAATTTATACTGTACTAGAATCAAACAGAATTTGTTCTTACTTATAAAACAAGAACATAATTAATCATTTCTATTCGTTTTTAAAATAAAGTTTGAAATTTAAAATAATAATAATAATGCCACACACTACCAGAAACAATACAACATATAACCTCTGGTTGCAAGCTGTTAGCACAAACTATGACTTACTACACTGCAAATGCACTCCAGAAGCAGTTTTAAAAACTGACACACAAAACATACTATGACAGAGCCATATCACAAACGACCTGACATCACTCTCATCGACAAATGCAGTAAGATCGCTTATATCAACGGTCGCCTACTAGTGATCAGTGGAAAAATTTGGACATTGATCAAGTCGACGTTACGCGAAGCATTACGAAAGAAGTGCAAAATACTTGGTTGAAAAAAGTGCAAAATTTCTCTCACTCGTTGGGAGTGTTTATTTAATTCTAAAATCAAACACGAAGTGGACTGTCATCAATAAATAATGTCAATAAATCATTTTATTAAGGAAATAATTTAATTCCGACAATGCTGTAAAACTGGCCTTCGAGGAATTCATTGACTCTCGTCCGCCATGGTTTTATACCACCAACCTGAACAACCTACCGCTTAAATGGCAAAAGTGTATAGACAATATGGGTGCATACTTTGATGAATAAAATTATTCCTTATATTTGTAGGTTATCAATCAACTTTGCCTTTTTTTCCACAAATTTCATCCTTCACGACCTGATAAAAACATACATGGTACTACTGAAAGCTGAAACATAGAACACACGTCACATTTTTAGGAAGTTTCTAGACATTCACACATATACAACTAACACAGAAGCGTAATGTAACACTTCTTTGGGTAGCTATTCCTTGACTTTATTCCGGCATAGAACTTGACACCAGTATCAGCTGACTACGACATTCGCATCACAATAATAATATCTAAATGGATTAAGTTTCAAAGAGAATAAAACGAACAGCACTTTGTTAAATATCGATATTTCTGTTTTTGATTGATTATAGAAAATAAACGCACGAAGGTTGTAAGTCTTTTTCAATATTGGAATAAAAATTTTAATAATTGTAATATTCATAAATTTAATATTTAAGTTTTCATTCTTTTAAGTTCATGAAATAACATGAAATAAGTTTAAAACCTGCTTTCTCATACAATATTACATATTACCTATGTATTCGAATATAGAAATGATATCAATTAAGGCAGATATTGGAATTCAAGGAAAATCAGCACGGACTTTTATTTATTATTATTAAAGTTAGACAGTATAGATAAAAATGATAGAATGTTAATTTGTTTAATTTATATCGGTAACGAACATGACTTTAAAATTAATAAAAAAATAATTAATTTAAAGAAATCTACTTTTAAATTTAATTGAGATAAAATGTATTAACGAATCAGCACAATCGAACTATTAGATTTATTTTAATCTGTTCTTTATGTATTGTACAATATATATAAATTATATGTCGTAAATACAGCAGAATTTCGCTAATCCGAACATTAGTTGCACAAAGGTGTGCCATATTAAGGAGAGTGAGTGACTAGTCGTTTTCATTCAAAAGTGCCACCACTCTACTAATAAACTTCAGAAATATTATGATGATGATAGAGGTTGTTACGGACTTGAAGTACTTTGAATGTAACTGTTTTAAAATCTTTATTTACAAAGGAAGATTTTTAAAATATTAAGTTATAAAAACAAAAGATGTGCTGAATATCAAAAAGCAAAAAATAGGGCTGCATCAATATCTCTTTACAGATTTTCTACAAGTGACAATATGCAGAAGAAATGACAAATTAGTTTACGGATTCAAATTAATATAAACGTATGATTGCATAAAACATTTTACAGACGATTGATGTTTTTTCTTTTCTTCTTTCGCCGAAGATCAATCTTAATCAAAAACAATTTCAGTCAATTTTATTAAGTTATTTTTATAATAGAAAATATCTCATTAGTCGTGTAAACTTTGTAACAAACGCAATGAAAATTGTACTTTGCATTTTTGTATTTTTGACATATGACATTACGTTTCTTATGACATTCACATATGAGCTACGAAAAGATTTAGACTAGAAGATATTCTGCACCATAAAAATAGAACATAAATGCAGATTTATTGGAAGCCCACTGATGTCTTTCCTTTGTATATACATAGGCCTATATATACAGGCCATACATCCTATATATAGGTTATATATATGTGTGACTAAAATACCAAGTAACATGTCTTTCAGACTCTATATCATCGCTGTCACTGTCAATATCTAATAATACTATTTGAGTTCTTGCCATCCTCTTTTTGTTCTAACTCATTGTCCTCTAATTATTCGGTCATTACCTACCTGTAAATATGACTGCTAACAGTTGAAATTTCCGTTTCTGAATCCCAAAGTCTAATTATTTCTCCTCCAATAGCCTACATCCGAATTTCAAGAACTAAATTTACTAACATTTAATCTCTCTCTCTCTCTCTCTCTTTCTAATCTATTTTTAAGAATTTCCGGCTCAACTTTAATCATTCTCTATCTCAGTAACAAATATAATATCAATCATGAATAACATATACCACAGCTCCTTTCTTACTTCATCCTACAATAATGTCAATAAAAGAGATACAGGCTTTAAATTAAACCTTGATAAACTCGAAATCCGCCCTAAATCGTCAATTCCATTTTTTTAACACTTTAATCTATCCAAACGCTTGGTTTAACATTTTTATGCATTTCTGTAGTTGAATTTATATAATCCTTTTCAACCCTTTTTCTTCCTGACTCAGAAAGAATCCTGAAAGTATCACATATTAATAATAACGTATATAGATAGGTTTAAGTATAATTTTTTTTCACTACCTTTTCTTACCAATTATGAAAACTTCCAAAAATATTTCAAAATGAACAAAATGAAGTGGTGAACAAAAATAAACTGTTTAATCAATTTAAAATCTAAAATTGTGAAAGTTCATAGAAATATTAAGTTTATCGATATTTATGAATAAATAATGTTTAAAACCAAATTAAAATAAATTTACAAGCAGTCCTTTAAAAAGGATAGAAGTAATATATGAGTTTAAAACAATAAGGGAAAATTTCTTGTTTTAAACAATCTCAAATATTGCATCTGACTCTGGCTATGCTCGAGCCAAACTTTTGCCACAAAGCGATTACAGTGCTCGAAGTGGCAAAAATATTTATTATGCCAATTATATAGGATTTGAGCTATTAGCGAGGTTGCGGCCGACGTTCACAACACGTAAACGTGTACATCGGACGTTCGGCGTCGCCTTCCTGTAAGCCTAGAACTTTGATAATGGCGTTTGGAACGTCAGTGGAATGATGTACGACGTTGAAAACGCCATTGTCAAACTTCTACTCTTAAAAGAAAGCGGTGCCGAACGTCCAACGTACACGTTTTCGCGTTGTAAACTTCTGCCGCAACCTCGCTATTGACAGCTGAGAGACAAGTACGGTATATCTATCATGTTTTGACGGCAATTTGTAGAATGCCAAAGCGCCACTCATAGTTTGCCGAAATCTCTGACAGAACAATCCCTGCATAAAGGCAATCAATGACGTGATCTGAGACTCTTCGAGGCTGATTATTTGAAGAAGTAAGAGATATACAGTAAAATGTTGTACACAGAAATAAAACTTGAGTGAACAGAAAAACAGGATGTAATGAAGTGACAAAAATTTTACTAGAAACGGAAGAGCTTAAGCAGTCCGCATATTGCATAGTATACTGTATAGCAATATTGCACAGAATGTCGAATTATTGAGGACCAAATTCTTCGTAGTTCAAAAGTTTAGTAATAATAAAGATTTTACCCTTTAAATTATTATCGCCAACAAATAGGGGGACAAAATCATGACCATAGAATACTAGCTTCGTTGGATTTCAAATAAGGATTATATATTAATATAATACTAAAATACCGAAATAGATATAGATTGAAATATAAAAACAAAATATAATAACATTATTGTTTTGAAATTACAATGATGCTTCGTATTCGAATTTAATTCGTTTTAGCAGCCATTATAACTCTGATTTTGTCAAAGTTCGAACCAATTTTTCTTATTACAAATAATGTAAAGTAAATTAATCAGTTCACAGAACCTAAACAGTACCCATTTCGATAAACTTAAACAGCAAATATCCTTAATTTAAGGTAGAAAAAAAACTCACATTCATAGCATTTGTAAAACAAGAAAAACGGCAAAACCGTATTAGGGACAAGACTATGTCTCGGAGACTCACTACTAAGCGGGATCACTTTGACGCTCAAGCGGGTCTCGTTCTCATTCTCCAATCATCTTTTGTATCGCCAGTTTTGAGCACGATCGTTCAAACTTCGCCAGCAACGACCACGAGGTCGTCCAGGATGCATTTTTGGTGAAATTAACCTATCCAATGTAGAAATTTCTTTCCGTTGCGTGTCGGCTCGGGTTGAATTTTTGTCGACGCCTAACGAAAATTTCCCGTTTTTGTAAAAAATAATCGTTGCTATTGTATCGTCCGAAATTATTTTTTTATTTTGCACAAACAATATTCGGTTGCGTCCTATCTTGTCTGTTGACCTCGACCACGTGTTCCGTGTCTTTTGTTTTGCCGATAAAAATTAACTGAAACTGATAATTTACTTAATTTGTATCGGCTACGCGATATTTACAATAGTGTCGAAATATAATATAAATCCAAGATCGGCACGGATGTCGAATTAAAGGTTAACTAAATGAAATAAAAAGATGTCTCCTCGTTAGAGTTTAGGAACAAAGTGAGGTCAAAGGGCGAAGGTCACACGGTGGTGCCATCTGCCCTATACGTCAAATTTTCATCGGTCCCACGATTTTACTATACTGTACTAGATAAAGTTAAAAACAAAAAAGAAACCCCACTTGTAACGACATATAACCCTATTTTAACGTCATATTTGAAGCACTCCCAAATTTACAAAATTAGATTACAAATTTTATTTAACATAGAAGATACTACGTGTTCAGTTCTAAGGTCAGAGTTCACTTCTTAGAATGACTGTGGGTGGTACTCTCCCACCTTTCTTCCGTGGGGTGAGGTGCCTATTTTGCCGGTTCGTCGAAGCGGGTCGCCATTTTGTATTTTATTTTGACTCGGTTCTCGGTCCCCTGACTACCTACAAGTTTGGATTTTTTTATGCGCAAATGATTTGGGCACCTAATACTCTGTGCCAAATATCAACTCTTGACAAGTACTCCTTCATACCTCTAAGCTGGTAACAAAAAAGGCAGTACGATTTTATAGAGAAGACTTAGTCTTGTCAATTAGATATTTATTTAATTATTTTCAAATCATTTAATCAAACCTTTATTTTTTTAAACATAATTTAAAGATATCTTTAAGGTATTGTAATTATTACCTATTGAAGTATCCAAATGATCGAATGCATGTGAATATTCATGACCAATTGTAACAGCCATTCCACCAAAATTAAGGTATCTATTATAAAAAAACCGATATAAATTGTTAGTTATTTTAAAATTTTGGCATTTTACTTATTTCTTTGATACTTACTGAGGTAATCCATAAGCATAGAAAGGAGGATACATCAATGCCAACGGTATTTCTAAATATATATAGAATCTTAATAATACTTATACAAACATAATGTGAATTTATGTTGATTCAGAGACATTGACATTTTAATTAAAACCGTTAACACATAGTTAAAATTAATTAGTTAATTATTTTAAATCAAGTGTACACAAAAACTGGAAAATTAATATATTTCTATGTATAATTATTATCATAACAAGCGATGGCCGAAAAGTGGAGCGTCAGCCTCCACTCTTCGGCCATCGCAGGTTTTCATTTTAAACCCTATGGACTTGGAATTAAATACGGGTGGTCGAAACCCCAGGAGTTTTACAAAGTTTGATCTGTCTCGGATATTTCGAGACCCGTTCCTCTTTACCCGTCCTTAATACGTGGCTCTGCGCTGACACTAAGATGGCCTGAAAAGAGGCCATTTTACTATCACAGAGCGGAAAGAATCCAAAGGAAAATTTATTGTATTTTTAACTAATAAATGAATAAAGAAATTTCATACGGATTACTATTCCTACTCCATCATGTCCTAAACCTGCATCTGCCTCCATCGGGTGTATTTTTATTCTATATAGAAAAATAAACCAATCACTTTATACAAAAGAATAAAATTATATTAAACAAAATTTGCTTACTCTTTCCGAAAATAAAAAGAAACATTTTGATCAAACATATCATCGGATCTCATTTGCTTTCTCACAGCAAGGATATTTTGAATATAATTATCTGTGATATTGATCTGGAAAAAGTAGTAATTTTAATTTATTTTCGAATAATTATCTACTTTTATCTGTTGAACGTTATCATCGTGTTGATTTAAATCCGTTTTAGCGAGTTTAATTATATGAAGAAAACAAGAAAAGCTATTAAAGTTGATAGTTCAAACAGAAAAAATTACTATGTTAATAAATAAGCCATAATTTATTTTGTACTTATTCAGTTTCTTTTTTGCCTATTGTATTGTTTTTTCTATATATTAATATTGTAAAAATTAATAAACTACGTTATGAAAAACAATGTATTTATTTTTAATCTTTATTCCTTTAAAAACCTATGTAAGGGTCTGGATACATAAATTAAAATAAAATAGTAATTTAACTAAAACATTTTAATGTACTATTCTGTTACAAACTGTTACAGATATATAAGACATGAACATGAACTGGTATTTTACAAATAGTTACGCAACTATGAATATTTGAAGTAAGTTTGTCTATTGTTTAGAGTATTAAAAATTTCATATGCAATTCATTTTAATAAAGCAATTCATAACATTCTCTAAAGTATGCAGGATCCAAATAAAGTTCAAAACAATATTGCAATATAAAATGCAAAATAACAAACTGAACAAGCAATACTATAGAAAATAAACTATAAACATGATTATATGAATTCTTTATCAAGAAAATAACAGTAAATTCATTCTCTTTACTATTCTTATGAAATAATCATTTAATTTTTAAAGTCATGAATCTCAAATACTTTTAAACTTTTCAAGTTTAAAATAATGTTAAAATAACTGTCATAAATATTTCGGCGCATTTTCTTTTTCATGTTTTGCATTACAATTAAGATGTATAAAATGACAAATATTGTAATTACTGAATACTTAGGAGAATATTGTTGATCTTTTCTTTTTTGTATCAAATATTCAATGAAATTATATGCATTTCTTGCACTTTGCTGCAACTAGAATATAATTCACGTACTTGGACTGTATACATATATGTTATAATTTACACAAATTTATTTTAAAAAATTACAAAATGTAATCGAAAAGATTACATTTTGTAATTAACATGGTCTTCATCCTTCGTCCATGTCACAGTTTGTAAGGAACCAAGTTCGAGCGTTATTTTTATTTTACTTTTATTTTGCTTATTACCCTATTTTTGTTTGGGGCTTATGTTTTTGTTAGGACGAAGGTTTCCTCACCATTCACCTTAAGCATTTAAAAAGAGAAGAAATAAAAACCAACTCACCGACGAAAAACAAAAGCGCCATAGGACTCGCACACATTTGCGCTTTCCGAGCGGCATAGAATAAGTCCGCACCGAGAAAGAGGGGGTTGGGGAGACCCCACAAGCACGAAAAAGACTCGCTACACCTTAAATAATAAAACCGTCCCGGAAAATTGTAAAAACAAATAATGTAAGAGGTTAGTGAGTAAATTCTCGGAAAAGA
This sequence comes from Centruroides vittatus, assembly GCF_030686945.1. Taxonomy (NCBI): domain Eukaryota; kingdom Metazoa; phylum Arthropoda; class Arachnida; order Scorpiones; family Buthidae; genus Centruroides; species Centruroides vittatus. The sequence continues at coordinate 886,843 of NW_027122652.1, read as the reverse complement.
GGCTACCAGACGACGAAACAAGTTATTGTTAGTATTAAGTATGTAAATGAGGGGAGTGATCGCATTCAGAATTGTGACGTCACCTCACACTATAAATCCCGAGTCTCAAGTGAAGACGGAGAGGTGAATTCCGGATAGCAACGAGCTTGGTGAGCTTCGTAGCAGTAAACGAGAGAGGTGTCCGATAGGATCTCGAATAGTTCCAAGGTGATTTTGAAGTGATTCGAGTTGTGGATCGACAGTCAGAGAAAGTCTTGAGAGTTTGAGGAAATAGGTTCCGAGTATATTGAAATGACGATTAGGATCTCTAGTTTATAAGAATTATTGTTATAAGTTAAACTTTTGGTTTTGTCGGATTCCCAAGGGGAATAGAGTTAAGTTAGACATAGATTTTAATTGAGTATTGTCGGGTTGATTTTGTTGCATTTCATTGAATAAATTATTGTTTGATTTTTACTAAATATTGTATATAGTTATTACTAGACGACTAATTAAATCTTTTAATTTTGGTTGTTGACAAATCTTGTCATTATTTAATTCGGTGCACGCTTAAAGTCCAGGCCTGGCACGCTAACGCGAATCCGAGTAAAGTACCCGGTAGGTTAACTGTTGTTTCCGGCACACGGTAGAGTCGGTAATAGTCGGAAATTAAAATAGTACTTTACAAATTAAGAAATAAAAGTTATAAAAGATCAATTTTGCCGTAGGCTCTTATTCTCTTCAATATGTAAAACACGTAAAATAAATTTTCTTCGGCGCCGACACAATTATTTAAAATAAAAGTATATCATTTGAAAGTTTTGCTGATATTCTATCCAATTTATACTTTTTAAATATCTGCTACATATTGTACATAAATAATATTATGAGTTTTTCAATATACAATTTTTAAATTACAATACAGAATCAATTTTTTAATCATTTAATATTTTTTAATATCAGTATTTTAAACTGATTAGTTTCTACTTACATTATTAAACACCGTATTTAAAAATTCTGCATTAAGAGAAGCATTTTCGTATCCAATTTGCTGTCCGATTTTCTTCAACTATATTAAAACAAAAAATTAAAGTTAACATTAATTTATAAAATATAATTTTTATTTAGTTGAATTTTAACTATAGTGATTATAGGGGGCGCTTCAGACCTTCGACCAAGATGGCGCAAATTGCGTTGGAGTATCTTTGGTGTGTCAAAAAGATCAACAATAACCACCAAGTTATCAATAGATTTAACTGTTTGTAGATAGTAATTAGATTAAAGTTAATAATAGCGGACCTGGATTTTGTTCTACTCCTGCCATCTCATTCACCGACAAAGAGAGGACGACCTCCATTGACACGAAGTACAAGTGCCGTTAAGGTGTCCAAAGATGCATGTGTAGACACAATGCTCCGTCGTCAACCGACGACACTTAAGATGGAAAAATTGAGAAAAATAGCTGAAATAGAGAGGGAGAAGGATGAAGAAACAAGGTTAGGAAATTTTTCCGAATTGGTGGAGATAGAAGACAGTTCGTCATGCACTACTCTACAGCAACTTTCAAAGTTGATACAAGACTCTCACAACTCTATTACAGCACAAATATTGGACCTTAAAGCCGATATAAATTTAATTCACCAGGATATAAGCGAATTTAAAGCTAAGCTTGGTACGTTAGAGCATAACTTAAATCTATTGGAAACAAAAGTGCCAGACTTAGATAGGAAAATAGAAGCCCAGCAATACTTGGTAAATACCATTTTAAATACAGTAGAGCGTCGAAAATTGGAGTCAATTGGGGACTGGGTTTGTTCCAATTAGTCATTTGTTTCGATTTCCGACTTTGTACGAAAAAATATATTAACCTGTCCGATGTTCAAATTTTTCTCCGTTGCGTGTCGCTTCGTGTTGAATTTTCGTCGATTTTAAGCCTAACGAAAATTTTTATAATAATAATCGAGGCTATCGTATCGTTAAAAATTATTTCTGCATTTTGTACAAACTAAATATATCGAAAAATATAAAAAAAAAACATGAAAATTATACTTTAGAAGTAAATCTAGTATCAAAAACGTTCGATTCAGCACGACACAGTCCGACTGAAAATCGTTCCGATTTCCGGCCATTTCAATTACCGACGTTCCGATTAACGACGCTCTACTGTATAACTAACCAATGTAATCTAATGTTATTTGGATTATCGATTACAGAGAAAACAAACATGAAAGAATGTCTTACACAATTATTCCGAAAGAATATTAAGATAACAGAATTCAAAAAAAAAGGAAATTCTGGACATACACATAATAAAAAAAGAAGATCCATCAATTTTGAAAGTCACTCTGAGCAAGGTCCAGAGAAAAAAATCAAATACTTTCAAGTTTTTATAAAAATAAAGAAGTGTTCTTAGAAGAGCCATTTAAAAATATACGTATGTCATCCGACCTGACACAAGAATCCAGAAACCGTAGAGCAAAAATCCTCCCATACTATAAAGAAGTCAAGAGAAAAGGTGAACAGATATTACTTAGAAATGACTATATAATACATAAGAATAAGCAAATAACGTATAGTTTATAGTTTACTAAATATACTAGTTACATCTAATACACCTTATTGCTGAGAATATACATTTATTACGTATAACTAACGTTTTCGGCCCACTTTATGGGCCATCCTCAGGTTACAGTTCGACTCTAATACAAAATCGAACACGTTCAAAATTAAATTAAATTAGAACATACATTTTAAATTTAAACAAATAGAACAAGTATAACACCAAATAATAAATAAGAAAATCCAAATAAAACACAAATGTAAATGAAAATAAAATACGGTGACTGGCCGTAAACATTAAGGAAAATTCTTTATCCTTTAACGCATATATCTATTGAGCCTCTGTATAAGCATTATTATGTGTGTTACTTTTTACCATGTACTTCCATGATGACGGTAACCCCGTCGCATCTTTATAATTTAAACATCTGCCAGACAAACCCGCTCTGTAAATTTCGCATTTCTCCGTAATGGATGATAACGTTGGCGAGTGTACTTTTGCAAGAATTTTGGCATCCTCCCATTGCACAACAGAACCATCGGCTTGCGCAATCCTGGATAACGCTGTTGAACACTTGTTTTTTGCGACATCATACTGGTGCTCTTTAATCCTCACTCTAAGATTTCTATTGGTGACCCCTACGTAGTCCTTATCAATTCCCAATTGCTCATTTTTGTATGGAATCGCATAAACTCCTGCCTGCTCTCTATCGCCAATTCTTTCTTTGTCATTTCTAATCAACTTATATACTGTGGGGGCCCTTTTACATAATATACTGGCGTTTTTGTGTCTCGATATTTGCTTCATAATAGGGAAGAGACATTTATTATAGGTAAACTTTGTGAAGTTACCCCCAGCTTCAGGTTTCTTCTTAGAGTTGCTCTTAGGCTTTACGTATGCTGTTATTAAACGCTCTATAGACCTTGTTTCAAACCCTAACTCCTTTGCCACCATTTTTATTCTACCTAGCTCATCCATCGTGTCCATTATATTCGAGCAATACAAAAATGCTCTTCTGATTAGGGCCCTAAATGCGGATAATTTATAAACGGTTGGGTCATTAGAATTTGCCGGAATATACATCGGATCATGTGTGGGTTTGATGTACACCTTCGTGTACAAAGTTCCATTCCTAAACTCAATGCCAACATCCAAGAAGTGTAGTTGCTTGCTACTAATTTGCTCAAGGTTAAGTTTTAAGCCATGCTGGTTAGAGTTCATTTGGTCTAAGAATCGTTGAATCATTGCATCATTATTCCAAATAATTAGAACGTCGTCTACATATCTTTTGTACATGATTATGTATTCATTATAGTTGAAAATCGTCATGCGTTCCATTCTTCTTACCACCAACTCACAGAGCAGGCCAGACATCGGGCTGCCCATAGGGACCCCTCTTAACTGCTTGTAAACTTTACCTTGGAAACTGAAAAATGACTGAAAGCATATCAGATCGACCATTGTCTCTAAATCTTTTTTGTGTTCGTATGCTTTTGGGTGCAACTCACATAACAGGTTCATTAACTCTTCAAAACATGAGGTAAGATTTATTGATGGAAACATACTCTCGAAATCCATAACAGTCCCAATTTCTTTGTCCATTAACGATATATCATGCAGGTTTTTAACTAAACTAAAAGCGTCTTTTGTGACGAATTGGTAGTCTTCAATTAATGGTGTTAAATGCCTATGCATACGTTTCTCCAGAATGTAGGTTGGTCCTTTACATTTCTCTACTACCGGTCTGACCTCTTTACCGCTTTTATGTATCTTTGCGAACCCAAACAACCTAGGTACGCCTGGGCAGGTGATGTGGGCCCCTTTTAGGAAAGGGAACAACGATGCGATGGGCGATTTTTCTAATCTTCTTAATTTTCTGTCAATTCTTTCAACAACAGTTCGGTCCACCTCTTCACACTCAGTTTTCCTTATATATTCATCTAGGGCTTCATTGTACCTTTGTTTCTTCATTAAGACTAAATGCTTACTCTTATCAGCCCTAGTGACCACTATATCATTAGCATTCAACCATTTTTTAGCTTGGTTAATGCACAACTCTTTACCCTGCCTTCTACAGCATTTTTCAGTTTTGAATACCGTCTTCCATCTGTAATAGTCTTTATCAACTTCACACATACCTACAATTCCTCTTTCAATTTCGGCTACCACACCTCTCCAGTTCTTATTGCTGTCCGGAACATAATTAGGACCTTTTTCCAGGATTCGTTCCACACATTGCGGGAGTTGAATCTGATCCCATAATATATACGGGGTTGGCTTCAAAGTGCTCGTAGTCTTGGACGGTTGCTTTTTTGTAATCCACAGCAGTTTATTTCTGTATTTCTTCCTTAAACTAATGGTTATCCTGTCAGTTAAGCCAACCACTCTTAAATTGATACTCGCTAACATATCTGGGTTCTTTTCAAATATATTCTCTTCAAGCTCCACTATTTCTTTAATGGTTCTGTACTTCATATTCTTTACACGTTTAATTGAACTATTTAAGCATAGCTTTCTTACTCTTTCTCGCATGGACATACATTCTTCTGGCAACTTAATTCTAAAAATGGACATTGGATAGACTCTTCTTACCCGACACTCTTTCAAAAATTTTAATCTGGAGTCAATCTTCACAATCTTTACAGCCAGTTTTCTATAATTCCTATATAGACAGGCCGGTGACGCCATAATTAATCACTAACTCAAACTCAGCCTTCTTACTAAATATACTAGTTACATCTAATACACCTTATTGCTGAGAATATACATTTATTACGTATAACTAACGTTTTCGGCCCACTTTATGGGCCATCCTCAGGTTACAGTTGTTCGACTCTAATACAAAATCGAACACGTTCAAAATTAAATTAAATTAGAACATACATTTTAAATTTAAACAAATAGAACAAGTATAACACCAAATAATAAATAAGAAAATCCAAATAAAACACAAATGTAAATGAAAATAAAATACGGTGACTGGCCGTAAACATTAAGGAAAAATTCTTTATCCTTTAACGCATATATCTATTGAGCCTCTGTATAAGCATTATTATGTGTGTTACTTTTTACCATGTACTTCCATGATGACGGTAACCCCGTCGCATCTTTATAATTTAAACATCTGCCAGACAAACCCGCTCTGTAAATTTCGCATTTCTCCGTAATGGATGATAACGTTGGCGAGTGTACTTTATAGTTTACTATAGTGATTATACTTATATTGTTTTAAATCTAAATCTGAAATACATGAGTGAAATCTAAAATTTAAATTTTTATCAAATTAATAATTTTATTTAAATATTTACATTATTAAGTAACTTAACAATTTTTTCAGCATGCATTAAGTAGTAATTAAAGAGACGTTTCCAGATAATAGGCTGTCTTCAGGTTTTTAAATTCTGTAGTGAATCGTCACAGAAAATTTATACCTAATTTATGACCTTTTCTGTAAGGATTTATTATCCAATTAAAAAGCTGCAGATGGCCTGTAATAATAGGCTGAAAAGATTTATTTAATAAGCTATTTTTCTTAGCAAACATTAGATAGTGAAGTAAGATTGTTGTATCTCTGCTGAGTGCACTGTTTATCAGTGGCGTGCCGTGACATTTGATGATAGGGGAGCTGTGTTTCTGTAAGAAGCCGACTTTCAGGGGCAATCAATTAATTGCGCGTCAGGGCCCGTTCGTATTCGTTCGTTCGATAAGCCAGTAAAAACTGTATACTTCTTCTTTAAATGTATTTTTAATAGATTATCCGACGTACTTAATAAATAAGAAAGTTCAATATAATTACCTCCGTTATTAGATGCAATAAATTCCCTACGCCCTCTAAATGCCAATTCTCGCTTCGAGAAAAAACACATAACATCTATTAATTTAGATATATCTATTAATCGTAATTATCTCGTTATAATTTTCAATATTTGTTTTATATCGTCTACCAATGTTAAATTCTATTGTATTTTGAATTCCAAATTGCTTCAATTTTACGAAAGAATCGTCATTCGTCATAAATTTTATTGTCAAAATGTCGAAATTTTATTGTCGACGTATTTGTATTTAATTTAGGCATCGGTCTTTCTCTTTTAATAATGTTTTTCTTTTTCATTATACGGTCTCGAGCCAAAACTTTTTTAAAATAAATTTTTGAATCACTAGCCACGATATAAGGGCTAAAATTAAAATTATAAAAAAAAACTTACTCGGTAAAACAAAATGTGTGACGAATATACATGCCTAGTACAAAAAATTTTTCAATTATACGAATATACTTTTAAAGAAACTTATAATTAAATATAACTTTGTGAAGAAACGTACTGTACATAAAAATAACAAAATATTCTTTACTTTTTAAATCTTAAAACAATCAACTTAGCGAAATAGCTCCCTACGAGTGGCTAATGAATGGAATCGGAGACGGTCCGGGTAGGTGTGTGCGTGCCAAATCCCGAGGGTGCCGATACCGGTCGATGTGAAATGCCTCTTTTGTCACATCACTAGTATATATCAAAGGACGCGTTGGGGTTGTAGATTTTAAAGGTTTCTCAATTTCTCACCATAGCTGTAAAAATCTAAATATGTTAAACTTAACAGATTGTCCGTTGTTCGTTTTCTAATTGGTTTTAGGACCAAGTGTTCGCGGAAATTTCCAGAATTTACAACTTTTCGGTCACTCTCGTTGAACTGGAAAAATTTCTCTTTATTACACCTAATATTATGAAGAGAACAGACCCCACTGTACTCAGCAAGAGATTGGTTCGGTTAAGCTTCTGTTTAAGTAAAATTTCGGCTTTCATCGGGGTTTTATTTATGTTTCTAATTCCCTAATCGCTTAATTATTTAACTACTTAAGTAGAAATATGTCGAAACCGGTTACTTTGTACACGAATATCTGTAGTCTCGGGAAAGAAGTGGAAAGAAATTTTTATGACAACCGATACATAAATCGTAAATTTAAGGAAAATAAATTCTAGAGCTTTTTCTGTATCATTGTACGTCTCATTCATTAAATTTGGTTGTAAACGATGCTGCCAAAGTAACAGTTAATTTTTTAACACTACTACAGTATAATTGTACACGTTTTTTCTGCATCCCCTTACAGATGGGACATACTAAATCGTAATATCATCGGTTTAACATCGAAATCCGTAAGTAATATAAGATGGGAGAGCAGAATAAATATATCAAATATTTTAATGGATTTTTTTTAAACTCCTGTCAATTATGCAGAACTATCATAAAAACATGCCAGTAAAATTTATCGGTTGGGTTAAGTTATGAATCTAGTCTACAGTGGGCAACCTTTTTTATAACATGAGCCAGAATAAATTTTACGTTTTTTCCGCGGGCCGTAGTAGTTAATTGACGCCTTCTTGTGACTCGTAATTTTTTTAGTCTGCAAATACGAAATAAATGAATAAAAAGTTAATTACTACATTTATTTCTCTTATCGTTTTCGAAAATTACGAAGAATTGGAAAAATAACTATTGATTAGTTATTTTTTTAATTTAATAATCTATTAAAGATCTCGCGGGCCGGATAAAAACTTTTCACCAGCCGTAGCTGGCCCGCGGGCCGGGGGTTGCCCGCCGTTGATCTCGTCTACTCGTGATTCGCATAATCGGGCAAGGGTGGCCGAACATCTAGCAGGCAGGCGGCTAACAGCCCAGAACCGCTCCGGGATATAAAAGTGGACGCTTTACGCGTGTGTCGCTTCTACCAGCTAAACTGGGTAAGGTTGGTGCTCTGTAATCCGCGTGTGCCAATGCCTATATAATCTGGCTGATTGGAAATTGACTCTGTTTCGACACTCCTTCCGCCACCGAATTATTCGAATATACAATAGCAATCTTATCGTTTTTTTCACACGTAGTATAAAAATTTGTAAAAGATACGTAATGCAGTTATAATAAAATATTAATTTTAATTAATGCGAAGTACGTTAAAATATGAAAATTTATATTTTATAAAATACAAGGGAAGGTCATTGGAAGGTGGAATCGTGCTTCCATCGCTTCCAATGACGGCACGCCACTGCTGTTTATGTATTACATTAATATATCAAATAATGATAGAAAAATCATCAAATCTGTCTTTACAATAGATAATTAATATGCATTTATATATACAGAAAGTGTTTAAAAATATATAAAGATAATACAGAAGAGCATAAATGTCTGTTTACACAATCTTTTAGATGTATTTGAAAACGTAAAAAAATGCTAAAAAATAATATAAATGCGAAAATATTGTAATATAGATTATTACTAACTTTCAACTAAAAAATTCAAAAAAATTTTTTAGTAAAAATGCTTTTCATGTTTTGTCCTCTTCAACTATCTGGAATTTAGTATTATATTAAAATGTTTATAAGTAACTTAATGTAATATTGAAGCCCCATTATATTGAACTAATATGTATATATTGTATTAATAAAAGATGGTACTTCACATCTCATAATATACAGGGGGGTGCAAAAATAGGTATACAGTTGAGAATCTGAGAAATACAAATGTTTGGTATTCATTATTATTTTTTTTATTATCTTTTATTAACTCGTATTCCTTATTTGTGATTACAAATTAGTACATCAAAATAAATATTTTTTTCTTCCTATTTTCTCCCTTTATATTTAGTTTCCATAATAACAACTGTATACCTACTTTTGCACCCCTTTGTGTATATACACGTATTTCTTTGTTTTTGCGTTTGTTTTGTTTTGAGTTTTGTCTATATAACTGAAGTTAAATTCTAAATTTTCTCTTATATAGCGTTTTGAAAAAGGAATGCTATATTGTACGAGGGCTGTTCGGAAAGTTCGCGGCCTTGCCTATATGCGGCGCTGCGATCAATTTAATTATTGGCGGGTATAATTCAATCATCTTTGCTAAAGATACGATACGAATTTCCTCTTGATTTGTCGTAAAGTTTTTCCACAACAGCTTATCAGATAGTCATGTGACACATGTGTGCACATGCTTTGTCAAAAATGGAGAAGACTGAGATTCGTGCGGTCATAAAATACCTGACTAAGAAAGGTTGACCCCATCTCAAATCAAAGCTGACATGGATGAAGTTTTGGGAGAGTTTGCTCCTTCGTACACCACTGTGAAAAAACAGACAGCCCTTTTTAAATCTGGCAGAGAGAGTGTGGAAGATGACCCTCGCAAGGGACGGCCGTCAACTGCTGTCACTGAAGAAAATATCGACAAAGTTCATGATTTTGTGTTAGCAGATCGCCGTTTGAAAACGCGTGAGATAGCTGAGACAACAGGCATCTCTGTCAACCGAGTGCACCACATCCTAACCAAAAATTTGGGTATGACGAAGGTCTCAGCAAGGCGGGTGCCGCGTTTGCTGTCCGCCGAGCAAAAACGTGTTCGCACTTTGATGTCAAAGGGGTGTTTGGACTTCTATCACAAAAACCCACGGGAATTTCTTGCGTCGGTTTGTGACTAATGACGAAACCTGGATCCACTACTACACTCCTGAAACAAAAGAACAGTCAAAGCAATAGAAACATCACAGTTCGCCACCACCAAAGAAGGCAAAGACAGTTCCATCAGCGGGGAAAGTGATGGCCTCGGTTTTTGGGATGCTAAAGGAATCATCTTTATTGACTACCTAGAAAGAGGAAAGACCATCAATGCTGTCTATTACTGTGAACTTTTGGAAAAACTGAAGAAAGAAATCGAAGAAAAGAGGTCACACTTGAAGAACAAGATTGTTCCACCACGATAATGCACCTGCACATTCCGCCAGAATCACTGAACAAAAGATAAATGTACTTCGCTTCCAATTAGTTCCACATCCACCGTACTCACGTAATTTGGTCCCCAGTGACTTCCACCTTTTTCCAAACCTAAAAAAATTCTTGGCTGGAAGGAGATTCCACTCAAATGACAAAGTCCTCTGTGAAGTGAATGAGTATTTTGCACACCTTGACAAATCGACCTATTGTGATGGCATAAAGAAGCTAGAACATCGCTGGAATAAGTGCATTGCTAACAAAGGAGACTACATTGAAAAATAAAAAAGTTTTAACATTATTTTGTTTGTTGTTCTATTTGAGGCCGCGAATTTTCCGAACAGCCCTCGTATGTTCATTATGATTATTTTTTGACAAGACTATGTCTTGTTTATAAAATCGTACTGCCTTTTTTGTTACCAGCTTAGAGGTATGAAGGAGTACTTGTCAAGAGTTGATATTTGGCACAGAGTATTAGGTGCCCAAATCATTTGCGCATAAAAACATCCAAACTTGTAGGTAGTCAGAGGACCGAGAACCGAGTCAAAATAAAATGCAAAATGGCGACCCGCTTCTACGAACCGGCAAAATAGGCACCTCACCCCACCGAAGTCAGGTGGGAGAGTACCACCCACAGTCATTTTAAGAACTGAACTCTGACCTTAGGACTGAACACATAGTATCTTCTATGTTAAATAAAATTTGTAATCTAATTTTGTAAATTTGGGAGTGCTTCCAAATATGACGTTAAAATAGGGTTATATGTCGTTACAAGTGGGGTTTCTTTTTTTTTAACTTTATCTAGTACAGTATAGTAAAATCGTGGGACCGATAAAAATTTGACGTATAGGGCAGGGGCGCCACGGTGTGACCTTCGCCCTTTGACCTCACATTGCTCCTAAACTCTAACGAAGAGAGACATATTTTTCCTTCATTTAGTTAACCTTTCGATTCGACATCCGTGCCGATCTTGGATTTATATTATATCTCGACACTATTGTAAATATCGCATAGCCGATACAAATTAAATAAATTATCAGTTTCTCAGTTAATTTTTATCGGCAGAAGAAAAGACGCAGAACACGTGGTCGAGGTCAACCTGGACATCACGGACAAGGTAGAACGTACAGTACAGTACCACGTACAGATTTTAGCCACTCCACTAAAGACGTTATATTAGGGTTGTCGTTACATCTAATGACGTTATAATCGGGTTAAACTGTAGATAAACTGTAAAATGTGGAATATAATTGTAACTGAAATTAACTCAATTGCAAACAACTTGGTTGGCATGGCGTATGATATCAAATAGGAATTTGATACTGACTTATGCAAGAAATAGAAAAAGCAAAAATCATGTGCGAGGGATCAGTAAGCTAGAAATATTTTAGCAAAATAGATAAAATCTCAAGAGCAACCTCTTGTGTTGTCACAATTCCACCGAAAACCGACTGATAAGCTATAATTCAATATAATACAACTTATTCAAAGTTCAATTCTGGCTAACAATTTCTGTAAACAATTATTCACTCCAGTCAATGAGTCATTTGTATTTTTTATACATTTTGTGTAAAACAATAAGGAAATGTGTAATATATTTGAAGTTACAAAAATAAGGCAGCTTGCTTATTATACAGCTACTTATTATGTATTTTTTGATTCATTTGTTAAGTCAGTGATGGCTTTGAAGTTTTCCCTTAGGCTACTTCCAATTTTTTTATTATATATTCTAAATATACCGAAAACCAGACAAGTTTTCATTACTTGATTTCTTTTTTAATTTTTGTATTTTTATTTCGATCATGTAAGATATTCCCATTAGGCATGGGGAGAACGTCAACAGATGAATTGTTTCTTGTATAATAGTATTTGAACTATTCAATTTTAACGAAAAATACATTTTTAGGAGGATCGTACTGAAGGTTTGCTCTAAAGATTTTATCTATTTTGCTAAAATATTTCTAGATTACTGCTTCCTCGTACTTGATTTTTGCTTTTTTTATTTCTTGCATAAGTCAGTATCAAATTCCCATTTGATATCATACGCCATGCCAACCAAGCTGTTTGCAACTGAGTTAATTTCAGTTACAGTTATATTCCACAATTAATTTTTTGTATCATGATCTTTGGACTCACATTCTTTATTCAGTATTGTACTGACGCTAAACACTAGTTGTGCTTTAGATTATAAATAAATCTGCACGTGATAAGTATTCCTTTTATCTGTGCAGATTTATTCTTAATCTATAGCACAACTAGCGCATACGATACACATTCCTTTTATCTGACTACGACATGTACTGTCACATTTTGTTCCATTTGACGATTTTTCAACTTGTTTTGGGGAACTTTGCACCGTCCTTTTCTGGATCTTTAAAAAAACAATGAAATTCCAGTAAACTGTCGATGTTAACATTCATGTCATACTCCCAGTGTCTCTTTTTTAGGTTTAACGTCAAAGTTAACAAAAGGAGAGACGCGTTGTTCATCCGTTTAGTCATCTCAATTTGGCTGATAAGCTATAAATTATGGCTTTGGTATGTGGGGACATACATTTCTGTCGATGCCACGATGTCGTGAAGGAATTATAGTCGTGCGCCAACCTTAAAGCTGATGCATTCGAGAGATAAAATCGAGAAGGAATTAAAACAGGGATATTTATATGTTGTATTAGGAGTAATGTAATTCTAATAAAAAAATGATAAGCTACAAGTAGCAGTATTTCTCAGTTATTAACAACAATAAATAAAAATTAAAATTTTACTTTAATTCTGGTGAGATTTTTGCTGTAGCTATCGAACCAGTCTTCTTCGGAAAATATTTCATCTAGTGTTTCACGTATTTGTTTGGAATAACTTTTCACCTAAAAATATGTAATAATATAGTTTAGTAAACTACTCGATTAGTGTAACGTTGTAAGGATAAAAAATACTGTAATGTATGATATACCTCATTAATGTCGTCTTTTCGATTGATGGATTTTATCATTATGTAGTCTAATCCTAATTCAGTATACAAATCCATATCTTGAATGCAAGTTTTCCATTTCAGTTTATTCATATCCGAAAATGATTGATAAATAGGCTCGAACAAACGTAATGATTCTTTCGTATCGACTACAAGTTGTCTGAAACCGTTGTGAATGCGAGGTAAATAACGAACAATAATATTCCATACTTGATAGTTATAAATTATTCTGTTTAGAAAAATTAATATGAATAAATGTTCGGATTATTTGCTTGAATATAAAATGAATCTTATTGGAGAAAATTGTATTTTCTACATGTTTTTAAAATTAAAAAAGTGATAAATTAATTTTTGATTCAAAGCCAAATAATTAAACAATAGAGAGTTTTCATATTGATTTGAGTGGTCGACTTAACAGTTACTAACAGTCGCAATTTTTAAACGCTTTTTTTACTGGTCTTTCAATCTTGTATTTAAACTCTTACCCCCTTCTGTTTATTAGAAGTGGATGAAATTTGAGATGCAAGATCTTTCAAAACCTTTGGAATCTGTAGATCTCAAAAAGTCTGAAACTTTGAGAACATACCTAAGTCTGATGAAATTGCATTTTAATAGCGCTTTAGGGCGCAACAAATACCAAAAGACAACGGCATTACGGTAAGTGTTTTACCGGAAGAAGAAAGGAAAGGGAGAGGAGAAGGGGAAAAAAAGGAGAATGAAGAGGTAGAAGAGAAGGGTAGAATCCCTTTGAACAACGAATGTAAGGTTACTACTCCCTCTACATTTAGTGTTAATGTGAAGTTTTTCGTTTGCGAGGCCGTGGGGTTAAAAAAAACCTGAGTTGTAGTTTGCGCCTATAAGTAGTGCAGCTACATATAAGGTAGATAGAGTAAAGATCAAAGTTTAAAACTAGAGTAAAAGCTTAATCTAACACAAAAATTAATAGAGAACCTAAGCTAGCAAGCCTATAGGAAGCAGAATAACAAGGACAACCAGGACAAATAGCTAAAAATCAATAAATTGAATGTAACTTAACTAACTTATAGCTATCTTAAGTTTACTTTTAGACATGTTACATTTTCTTTTTATTGAAGATCGCGTGACCAATCCGTGATTCTTACATCTCCCTAACAGTCAATCTCAAAATTTGAAGTCCGAGAGAATGCCCAAAAGCCGATCGTTAGGTTAAGCAAATACAGTAGAGAACCGAAAATAGGAATCAATTGGGGATTGTGGTTGTTCAGATTAGTGATTTGTTCCGATTACCGATTATATACGAATAAATATATTAACCTGTCCGATGTTCAAATTTTTCCCCGTTGCCTGTCGCTTCGTGTTGAATTTTCGTCGATTTTAAGCCTAACGAAAATGTTTATAATAATAATCGAGGCTATCGTATCGTTAAAAATTATTTCTGCATTTTGTACAAACAAAATAAATATATTGAAGAATATAAAAACATACTAGATTTACTTCTAAAGTATAATTTTTATCAAAAACGTTCGATTCAGCACGACACAGTCCGACTGAAAATCGTTTCGATTACCGGGGTTCCGATTAACGAGTCTCTACTGTAAATACATGAGTGATGCAGGGAAAAGAACTTGCGTACTACTCTGCTCGTTTATTTTAGATATTTCAATCATTTATTGTGACATCGTCACAATGCCGGACTGAATTTTATATTCATATTTTTATAATTTATTTAATTTAAAATATATACTCTCGCTTTTAATAGTTTTTCTTCTGTACAACATACTTTTCTTATTAACAATGGAGTCATGCCGCTCAACAATCTAACTTCGTTCTGGAAAAGAGTTTCGAATTGAAATAACGTGACTTTCGGTTTTCCTCGTAAGTTTATATATAGTTAATAGGAGTGTCCTGCCCCTAACTTTTCCAATAACAATATAATCAAAATTATAAAATATATTACGTTAAAATGATAAATATATTGAACTTGATATTTTAATATAATCGCCATTTAAATGTATACATCTTTAGTTTTACGATTTCTTAAATCAAAATAAATTTTATTTTATTCTTATTCTGATATCTTTTAAATGAATTTCATAATCATTGACTACCGAACACATTATTTGAAGCTGCTATGATTCTTCATATTATGAATTGATTTAGATAAAATAAGAAAATTCTTAAGTTTACCCTTTGCTATCGCCGTTCTTCTTCCTTGATTTGCCACCACTCAACAAGTTCTAAACTGACGACGTGTAACACTTCGAATTTTTAATTAACTGTAGCTAACAGAAGTGCCTCCGGAAGATACTTGATTTCTATACTTTCGATAATGAATGCTAATTAGTTTATCGTTAGCAGTAACATATTATACGATGGCTTTCGTAAATCCTATCTACGAAAAAACATTAAATTGCTCAGCTACAATGAGAAATACGATTAGACTTAGTTTTACATATTATGATGGATTAGTGGCAATAGTATTATTAGTCACGCTGGATAAGGGATGAGTAATGAGTTCTAATTCAAATTCGATAATACACACTATCAGAAAGAAAATAATGATTTTTTTGTGTCGATTAAAGTGTTTGTGTGATAATTTATATAATACTTTTATGATAATAATTAAATGTTCTCACCTTTTATTTTTAGTGTTTCCAACAAATTCACATAGATCAGTCAGGAAGTCCACGCTGTCTACATTTATAAGAAATTGATCATTATATTCTTCTGGGTGTTGAAGATATTCAAATAAAAACATAAACAGATTCTTCCAGTCAATCTAAAATTAAAGTATATAATATTAAACTAGATTAATAAGCATAAAACTATTGCTATTTATAAATATGTTGTTGTACCTGTGAGCAGTTCGAATGTAATTCTGATATAGTTACATTGTTGAATTATAATTATAATCTTTATCTAGAATCTACACAAAAATTATTATTTTTAAGTATGGATTCCATTTTTTTAAGTTAACAAATATCAATATTTCTATTTACTTTTGCTAAAGATGTTTGAAAGTCGATTATTTCATCAATATGCTTGTTCTTATTTTCTGTTGACAAATCTAATTCAGAAAGTACGTAGTCTATCAGACGCACATATTTCTCTTTTAACTTAATCCACTTTCTTTCAGTCGTATTCAATAACACAGTCGTTACAACGAAATCAAATCCATCACTTAACTACAAATGAATAAGATCAAAGTATTACAATATTATATAAATTATATTGCATAAATTAGTATATAATAGCTTATGAGTTAACAGTTTAATAGTATATAAGTTTATAATAGTGTAGCTTTTCCTTACTCTGACTTCAATTCTGCGAACATTCAACTCAGTAATCGAGCATTTGTGCATTGGTAGTTCGGTAAAATATTTTGCTATAACCTTATGAACAGTCGTAACGTTATAGAAAATATAAGCGAAATTTTCCGTTATAATCTTTCGTTATATAATAATGAGGTAACGGTAGTCAATTAGAGTAGTTCTTTGCTAATAACGAAACCAATACTATGTAAAAAAAATTGTCATTACTTTTTTAAACATGGTCACGATATGAAGAAGCACTTTCGTTTTTCTCAGATGAAAAGCTGAAAGCAATCTATTAATTATTCAATAATGTTTACAAAAGCTCAAAATAAACAACCGTAGAATGTTCACTTTGTATTTTATTCAGATACGCCAAGATAGGAAATAAACTATATAAAACATGATATTTAAATAAATATATAAGGCTGTTATATATTGGTAATTTTATATTCAAAGTTAGCAGTCTGCGACTGTTAAAGTAGAATATGCTAGGTACGGGAGTACCCTCGGCATACATGCTAAATAGAGCACTCCAACAATTTTTCTGCGGCTTGCAATCCAGGACTCGTATTAAAAAATAAATATTCAAAGTTCTTTGCATATATTTTCTTGTTTCAAAAAGATTTTATCGTGTTTTACAGTGTGTTTATAAAGTATGTGGATTTTTGATTATTTAAAAAGGTTCATTTAATACTTAAAAGACACCAAATAACAATACGGTCCAAAAATTTTAGTTGGCTCATCAGAAAATTTGCTTTAATGATTTGACGAGTTTTGCAAACACACTAAGAAGATTCCTCACATCCTGCGCTACAGCAAGTGAAGAAATTTAAGAAATACCATTCTGGAAACTATGGACAGTGGTATAAAAAGCCTTAACATCAAATGGAGTATAAAAAAGCGTGATCTTATAACTATATAATTAAATTATGAACAGTTGCATTAGACTGATCAAATATTAAAATTAAACGAACAAGAAATTCATGGGTGGACATAGCCAAAAGAAAACAAGAGGACACACAAAATGCTAAAGCAATTCGTGATGCAGCTTTAGCACTAATTTTTCAAAATATTGTTAAGTGTAATTGTGAAATTAAAAAGTCGAATAGTAAATTGTTAAAAAATGCATGCATTATTTTTTATAAAATCATAATCAAAATATATTGACATATACATATTTTAAGTGACTTAAGTATCTATTTTTGATATTAAAACTTTTCATTTTAATCTTATTTACTGGACATTTGTTGCTATAGTTGCTTCTTGTCATATTGCGAATTCGGATCTATCGTGTTTCCCACCCCAAAATTTTAAAAGTACTGGAATCAATAAATTTTAAATTATCAATTGCCATTGAATTTCTTTTTGCAACGAAATGCGGTATTTATCCCTACCATTGGTCTTGAAATTATCACTGCAGGTGAAAAAATAAATCCTTTAAGATCTAAATAAGCAAAACAGCGGGACAGATCAGTTATCATTTATATTTCCTTTTGATATTAAAAGTTGTTTATTTATTAGTTTTAATTATTGTCTCCACATTTTCAAGTTTCTGTGAATTTGATATTTCACACCTTTATTCACACCCACAGGTGTGAAATATCTAATTCGTTGCGTATTGTGTATGGAAAAGATTTTATTTCTGAACTAAAAGTTCTAAAATTTTTATACAGTATTAACTTTATTTTGCTTTTTAGAGAACTTTTACTTATAATAGAATATCAAAACTCATAAAATTAATGTTCGATATTTATTTTTTAAATTTTCAATTACTGTATTTATAATTTTTATTGAAAAACACAAATCACGCGAATCTATACATATAATCGAGATGAGTTGATAATAATAATGATAATAATAATAATAGGCGAGGAATTTTTCAAGGAGATTCCTTTAGTCCTCTCTGGTTCTGCTTAGCTCTGAACCCATTATCCAACATATTAAACAACATGCAATATGATTACAATATCAGACACAGAAAAACAACACAGTTTACACTGTTACATCTCATGTACATGGATGACATAAAACTTTATTCATTCACACAAAAACAACTTCATCAACTCCTACAAATCGCACATTCACACACCAAGGACATACAAATGGAATTTGGCCTAGATAAATGCAAAACACTTCACATAGAAAAAGGAATCCTGAAGAAAGAAGATTTTGCGCTTGGAAATGGAGACATTATTGAATCCATGGAAGAGGGCGAGTTCTACAAGTATTTAGGATTCCAACAGGCCAAACTAACAGAACATACACAAATAAAGCAAAGATTAATTAAAGAATACCAAAGTATGTTAAATGCTATTCTCAGAACAGAGTTAAATGCAAAACACACAGTTAAAGCAATAAACACATATGTCATTCCAGTACTCACATATTCCTTTGGAGTTATACATTGGACTCACACAGATCTTGAGCAACTCCAAAGGAAAACAAGAACTACACTTACTAAGCATAAACAACATCATCCTAAATCCGCCACAGAAAGATTAATCCTTCCACGTAAAGATGGCAGACTTGGCCTGATTGACATAGTTAACCTTCACTACAAACAAATACAGTCACTGCGAGAGTTTTTCTACAAAAAACAAGAAACATCACAATTACATAAAGCAGTAACTCTAGCAGACTCAAATAACACACCATTAAACTTACACTCACATCATATGGACACAACACAACATATAAAAAGCATAGACATCATTAAGCAATCGTGGGCTCGAAAGGCACTCCATGGCAGGCATCCTTATGATCTGGCCCAGGATTTTGTTGACAAAACTGCGTCAAACAGCTGGTTAGCTCGGGGATGCCTCTTTGGGGAGACAGAAGGATTCATGATCGCCATACAGGATCAGGTCATAAATACTAAAAACTACAGAAAACACATACTCAAAGATGCAACACTCACAAATGACACATGCAGAAAATGTCACATCATGCCAGAAACTATACAACACATCACCTCTGGTTGCAAGCTCTTGGCACAAACAGATTATTTACACAGACATAAACAAGTAGCAAATATAATACACCAAGAGCTTGCAAGGAAACACAAATTAGTAGACATCCACGAACCATACTACAAATACATTCCACAGACAGTATTGGAAAACAACACGCACAAAATGTACTACGACAGAGCCATAATCACAGATAAAACAATTTACCACAACAGACCAGACATCACACTCATTGACAAACACAATAAAATCACATACATTATAGACATAGCCATTCCAAACACTCACAATATACAAAACACATGCACTGAAAAAATTAGCAAGTACACAGAACTCGCCCAGGAAATAAGGCATCTGTGGAGAATGGATAGGGTGCTTATTGTACCTGTTGTTCTCTCCTCTACAGGTGTCATACCACACACACTACACAAAACCTGGGCACATTAGAATTGAGTAGAAACACATACATCACACTACAGAAGGCCACTACATTGAATACATGTCATATTGTGAGAAAATTCCTGAATACAGACACACACACACTGATACACTTCTTTAATTTCTGTTTTGGTTACTATGTCTTGACTTTGGTCCGGCATGGTACACAGCCACCGGTGTTAACCGAGTATATCTTATTTAACCCAACATAATAATAATAATAATAATCAGCACAGAGCCCAAACGGTTAGGAGTTGAAAGTTGAAATTTGGTACAGAGTTAGGGTACGTCACGAGAACGCACACTAAGAAGAGATTTTTCGAAATTCCTCCCCACGGGAGAGGCACAGGATTAAGGCTTAACACTTTTATCAACAATGGAAGTGTTAGGTAACAATGGAAGTGTTAAGTAACATGGCAAGTGTCAACAATGGAAGTGTTAAGAGAAAGCGCAGATGCAGCTTTTTTCGATTTGCGGGAAATCAAACATACTTTTAGACCCATCAAAAATTCTGTAATTAGTCCGGAAACAGGGGGACCCAATTCTTGAGTGAAGATCTTTATGTAATCCACTACGATTTTTACGATGATCCGTCTCGAGTTAGTTCTTATTTACAAAACAAATATTTACAGGATATACAAGTTTCACAACATTACACACACATGCAACAAAGGTGTGGTGTCTCATGTGAAAGCTTGTCTGTTGGGGACTATTAGACTCTGGGGAAACTCCGGTCAGTTTGCGGAGTTGGCTCAACCGTGTTGCCGTTCGGTCTCTACTCTAACCCTTTTCAGAGGAATTTCTAAGAGGAGAACACTCTCTCTACACGTCACGGGCTTCCTAAGTGTCAGAGACTACCACATATCCGGTCTCTCGCCCTTCTCTCCGTTCCTCTCGCCACTCTTACAATTTAAAGAGATCCACGGTGACAACTTGCGACCAATCAGGTTCTTCTTTTCCCCTGGGAGCTTCCAAAGTCGTCTGCCCTGCTCCCTGATGACTCAGCTTACAGTCGCGTCCGTTCCTTGTTTACATTTTTCAAGCCGACCAACACGTGGCAAACACATTGACGTGTACCCTTAAACGGAGACGCTACCCCTTTGTTCTTTCCGGCCGTTTATAGACTCAACGCCAGGTGGGACCAATTACTCCGGTCGTGTGGCTTTTAGACCTGCTACTCTAAAAGCGGACCTTTACATCTTACATTCTGTGAAAACGGGTAAGGTTGACTATAACGTAATAATCTAAATTTTCGCTAAAACGGTTAGGTGTTGAAAGTGGAAATTTGGTACACAGGGTACCAAATTTAAGTACCAAATTGTTAAGTAACAATGGAAGTGTTAAGTAAGAATGGAGAACAAGAGAAAGCAACGTGCAAGATTTATGGGCGCTGGAGAGAAAAAAATAAGTAATATGTTAGAACACATTCGATTTTCAAATTTAAACAGATTAGTTCGGTTTTTCTCGACCTTTCTTCTTTAGAATATTCGATGAAAATCGAACGATATAATCAGAACACGTCGTGAAAATCGAACAACATTAGAACATTCGATTTTCAAATTCGAACTTTCTTTAGAAAAACTTAGTTTGTTGATGAAATTACTCTTTTATCAGTATAACGTAATAATCTTAATCTTCGCTATCGTTACTTTTCCCCGAGCAACGCCGGGCCTACCTGTTAGTTTTTAATAAGCGATTTATTTTGAAATAAATTTTGTTCCTCTATCGACAGTATTTATCTTTAAATGTCATTGTTAAAGAAACAATAATGCTAAATGGGCATTCGTGGTATCGATGTTTACGTAAAAGTGAACAATATACAGTAGAGCGTCGATAAGTGGAACCAATTGGGGACTGGGGTCCTTCCAGTTAATGATTTGTTCCAGTTTCCGACTTTGTACGAAAAAATACATTAACCTGTCCCATGTTCAAATTTTTCTCCGTTGCGTATCGCTTCCTGTTGAATTTTTCTCCGTTGCGTGTCGCTTCGTGTTGAATTTTCGTCGATTTTAAGCCTAACGAAAATTTTTATAATAATCATCGAGGCTATCGTATCGTTAAAAATTATTTCTGCATTTTGTACAAACAAAATAAAATATATTAAAGAATATAAAAAAACATGAAAATTATACTTTAGAAGTAAATTTAGTATCAAAAACATTCGATTCAGCACGACACAGTCCGACTGAAAATCGTTTCCACTTTCCGGCCATTCCACTTACCGACGTTCCACTTATCGACGCTCTACTGTAACTACAAATAAAATTCAGTATTAAAAAACTAAGCTTATTTTATATCGGAAACATTTGCCAATGAAAGAATAGAGGATAGATATTTTATAGCATGTATAATCTGTTTAGTAAAACACCAAAATTTTAAGTAGTCGATTATATCGCGCCTTTTCTTTTCTACTTTCGACAAGAGCGATACAACGAGGGACTACCGTACTATGCTAAATAATAGACATGTCTATATATATATATATATGTCTATAGGTAATTTTATCTTAGTTATTACACTTATACGATATATGAAGTAAATTAGTTAAAGTTAAGTAAAATCATACAAAATGTTCACTATTACACTTTTTATATCTCAAAAAGTTTTTTGATAATGAACTACTTTTATAAAGTTGGCAGATCCTAACAATTTTATAAAAATACAATCTATTTTACAAAACGGAATTCGACCTTGAAGCTAACAAACCTCAGGGCTTATATAGCAAAATCAATACCTTCGAGAAAAACTAGAAATAAATAAACAAAACGAGTATTTTTCAGAAAAAAAGTCGTTAAAGCGAAGTTCAATTACAAATGTGTTAAGATAACATTGACTATGAGATTATTTTGCCCATAAAATATCACTATAAGAAGATAGCATTAAACGTCCATAAAATATCAATTGCACAACATCCACAAATACATTTAAAAGCGTTCACTAAAAACATGAAAAATTTATTTCGTTCTTCCTTCTCTTCATTGCTTTAAACAGAATTATTTTGTATTAAATTACATAATAATAATATTTCAATATTATGTAAAGGTTTTACTTTCTAACAAAATAGAAATAACATTGTTTACAAATAACGCATCCAGTGTTTCTATTGTTATCAAATACTATAGATTAAACTTTTTCTAAAACATTTTGACTGCTTTATTTCTGAAATTATTAAATATTTCATGATGTTTATCGTTTTGTAAGTTATAAGTAATGAGTTATATTTCTATCGGTTTCTATATTTATACATTTATTGTAAAACTTTTTGTTTAATTAACACATTTGAATCATTGCCATTAAGATCAGTCTTAATTGGAGTTCAGAAATGATATATGCTCATTTAAATGAAATCTTAAATTATTAACTGTTATAAACTATTATCGTAATTACTTATTTTATAATTACACAAGTAAACAATATATTTTTAAAATGTTTTGTAAATTTTTAAAATTATTAAAAATTACATTTATGTAAGAGCTGTTTTGATCCCTATGTAATCCAAACAGATATCCAGGGCTATCGTAAGCGTGTGCTAGTACTATAACTTCCTCCATTGTTAATTTTGAATTATCGTTTTCAGAAAGTGGCCAACCATCCAAGTTAGCTGCACTTAAAATTCCATGAATAATCTCTTTCATGTCGCTAGCTGTAATTTAAGTAAAGGATTATAAATTCATTGCATTTAATTACTAATTCAAAATCAATGTAATACATACGTTTATTTAAACACGATTTAAAATATTTCTTTACTTTTTTAACGAATGCTGGATCATTGAAATTTTTTGGTTTCTCCAACTGTTCTGAATTTGCAATTATACTATATGAAAATTATTATTATACTTATTAAAACAAATATTTAAATTAAAATATTGCTTACCCTTTTCTAAATAAAGGATATAATTTTTTAAATTTGTAAAACTACGTATTTTTTCGTCGTAAATGTTTTCGTATTTCAGGTAAGATCCGCATGAAAATTCGTAAAAATTGTCGCATGGATCGACGGTGAAGTCCATATTTTTTAGAATGAAACCAGCTGAAATTATTAGGATTTATGTGAACAAATACATCGGACATATTGAAATTTAATTTCATTTAATTTTATTCCATTAACCAGCAAATTAATTTAATCAATTAAATATTTATGGCTGTTTTTGCACACATAACAGAATATTCGAATATTACATATATATATCGAATTACGGCATCCAAATTTCGAATTAATTGTTGAAACATTTTACGTTATGTCACAAATATAAAACATTAAATACAGAATGTCCCAAAAAATGTATACACACTTCAACATCTGACAGCTCAATTGATGTTTTTTTATTTCCAGGTTAAACCCGTTAGAATTAATAATGGAAGTCAGACTAAGCTTTGAACAAAAGAAATTCATTTTTAAGTGCTACTGGAAGTGTGAAAACTCAGTTGAAGTAAAAAGACAATTTAGTGGGGAGTTTCAAACAGATACATCAACGCAACTTACCATCACTCGAATGAGAGAAACGTTTAAAATGGGGCACTCCACACCACCATCACGATGTTAGATCCTACCTTGATGAGATCTTGTCAAACAGGTGGATTGGACAAAGGAGTTTCGTATAATACCCTCCGCATTCACCAGACCTCACACCACTACATTTTTTAATGAGGTTACTTAAAAGACAAAGTCTACGCTATGAAACATACAACAGTTGCTAAATTGAGACAGCCATTGAACGATAATGCACACAAATAACAAACGAGATGTTTCGTGATGTTTGCGATTCCATTGCTTCGCGTTGTCAGCAGTGCGTGGACCAGAACGGACGTCAGTTTGAAAACAGACGTTGACAAAACAATTAAATAATGTTCTACGTTCTATTACATTTTTAAAATGAAATGTATTTTTTAATAAACACCGACTTTATAATAATTTAAAGTTTGTATACATTTTTTGGGACACCCTGTAGCTCTTACATGCATATTACAAACTACAGTTTGTATAAAATACACAATGGATACAATCACAAAAATACTACCATTAAAAACTTTCTAAAATTTTCAAACACTGCTATTGTAAATTAATTATATTTACCAACTATTCATATGTAATGACCCCCATTCTCGTGGTTTCTGCTAGGCACGACATAAATGTCATATTATATATTTTCATGCATGAACGGTAATTCGCATCCTTACGATTGATACATTGGCGGTTTTGTCATGTTTATAAATACAGAATTTTTTTTTGCAATCTTGTCTTTCTTTGCGTTTCTTGATTTTCGAAGGATTCTCGCATTTACAAAATATAGGATATTATTTGGGACTGTGAAAAGAGTGGCTAATGCGGGTGTGCATTTCTTTTTCCTTACATTGCACTCATGCTCTTTAATTCTAATGAGAAAGTTACTAAATGTGTACCCCATCTAGGTGTTAATACAATTCTCCTTACGAAAACTATTTCATTAATAATCCCTGAAGGCTGATGTTGTAGGTTTATTCGGTCTATGCCTCTATGGCATTAAGTAGACATAGATAATCTGGATTGTAATCTGACAGCCATTAACATTCTTGAACAAAAATGAATTGTATTAAAAATTAAATATTATAAATATTTTCTTTTAAACTAAATGTAGGCTAGTGAAAAGTAAATACAACGAAAAGACTATGGAAAATAGAAAAACAGATCCTAAAATCAATTATCGTGTTTAAAAGTAGGAAATTTTTTATTAAAAAATAAATTAATAGATTAAATATTAAAAAAATCAATAATTTAATTCAGTCAAAGATGAACAATATCATGTAAATAAAGACAAAAAAAGTAAACACATTATTCTGTTATCCACCATGGAAAAAAACAAAAATGAAAAAATAAGTTAATTATTAATAAGACTAATTTGGAAATTCCAAGCACAATAATATACACTTTGCAATTATTACTTTAACACTCTTATATCTACTAAACGAATAAAAACTGTGTTGGCGTTATTAAAATGATACATAGTTCAAAAGTCAAGAAAAAAGAGAAAAGGAATCTGAAACAAAGTATAAAAAAGGACCTCGCTAAGATGACAAGCATTGGTAAAACAGATGCGCAAATAATTAAAGATAAGAAAAAAATAAACTAATAGAATATTACTTTAAAAAACCAAAGCAAAACAAATAGTCATTGCTATAATACAAACAAACGGGAATAGAATAAAAAGAACTTCAAATTATATCTAGCTATAATTAAAGAATTAAAAAAAGATCCAAAGGAATAAATTAAAATAAGGATAAAGGAAAAATTAAGAAATTAAGAAGAAAAGACTATATTACACCAGATGAGACAAAAAAAACTTCTTAATTTTGCGGAGGTTACACACCGTATTTAAAAATCAAACTGAAAGTAGGCCAACATGAATCTAAAGAGAAGAATCGTCCACTCGTAGACGTTAGAATTTCAGTTTTATATAATTTAGAATTATTCATAAGAATAAAATTATATCATATTCAGAATTCTAAATTTTCTGTAAACTCTTTGATGAATTAATGAGGAAAATACTTAGCATAAAATTTAAACCAGCTTATAGAAATTCTAGTTTAGATATAGTCTCGATGTATCCCTCAATAAAATAGAATAAAACACTGTAGAAAACACGTTAAAAATATAAATACAAAAGTATGGCGAATAGATTTAATAGAATATTGTTACTGTAATAATTATTTTGAAATAAAAAACAAAATGTGTGGGAAATCAGACGGAAGTAACATGGGAACAGAAAAATTTTAGTCTCAAAACTAGCAGCATTTTCTATGGTAGACATAGAAAATTTGCGCAATTAAATGGAATGAAATGTTTAGCCAGATACGTGGATGACATACTACTAATTTGTGATAAAAATAATATAGAAAAGTCAAAGATTATAAATTTTCCAAAGAATTAATCAAAGGTATAAAACAGGGGTGGGCAAGCAAGAGTTCAGTGGAAGCCGAAATGTAGGTTTTGCAAATTGCATGGGAGCCGCAGTTCTGTACTGTCGTGGCGAATAGTATGGTAAGGCGCGCGATTTTATTATTTGCTTTATTATAATATAAAGCAAATATTGAATTTTTTAATAAACATATTTTTACAAAATTATAAAAATAAAATTGTAAAAATAATAATAAAATACAGAAATTAACACTTTCAGCAAGAGCCGCATGCGACTCAAAAAGATTTGCCCATGCCTGGTATAAAATTTGAACAAGAATTAGAAAATAATAATTCAATTACAGTAGATCCCCTATAACACGGATTCATATAACACGGATTCGTATAACACGGCGAAAAATTGCGATCGTGTTCGTATAACACGCTAAAAAGACTCGTATAACACGGTAAAACGTCATCGCCGACTCGTGTCGCGAAAAGGTTGGTCGAATCTGGACTAATAGCGGACATTGAACAAACCGTTGAGTTTAAACGAGCCATAGACCTACTAAAAACCATTTATTATTTAACGGCCATAAAAATTATATTTATATTAATGATGTCTTCAAAGTTCAGCGAATTTTTCGCAGAAAAATAACTTATCAGGAAACACGCACCCGCCGTTCGATGAGCCGCTCCGCTACGAAAACAAGCTTAAGCAATGGCGTCGTCGAACGGTGCACACTCGGTAAGTAATCCTACAATTTTTTGTTTATAGCGAAGTTTATATGGATTATTCCCAAAAAATTATACGTGATTTGGAAATTTTGAGTCAAATTAGTCTAGAATCGGTTAAAATTGCGATCGTGTTCGTATAACACGCTAAAAAAAGACTCGTATAACACGGTAAAATGTCATCGCCGACTCGTGTCGCGAAAAAGTTGGTCGAATCTGGACCAATAGCGTGAAAACCTTTCAAACAGCCGTAGCCCCTAAACTGCACACGTGCCAGGCTGTGATTGGCTCATGTATGACTCGTACAACACGGAATTCATATAACACGGAACGTATCTACCATGTTATAGAATAGGGTCTACCGTAATTTACTTAAATATAACAAGTTTAAGATTTAAAAATAATAAAAAATTTAGAACGTCTGAAAAAGAACGTAACGTGAAAAAACAATCAATTTTAAATTCTACTGTCCACTATACTTAAAAAAGAAAACAATTTCGTTACAGCTTTGGCCAAAATTTGGACAAGGACCACAAACTCAACAGATAAGTTGAAAAAACAAGATCACTAAAGTATAAATTCTTACTTAATGGCTATCCAAGTAAATTGTTAAATAACTGGATAAAAAATAAAATGAAAATAAATATATGTGGTTTCCCTTATATACGTAGTTTATTAGAAAGAATACAAAAAGTATTTTAATAAATTTAAAATAGTATGGGCCACGAAATTAAAAAATAGAATTAATTTAAAATGTGGCAATCTAGAAAAAATCCATAAGATTAAAATATCATCAATCTCCATGGGCATTGCCAAGAAAATAAATGCATTATTGATAGAAATAGAATAAAAAGTTTGTACAGAGAATAAGATTTACATTTGAAAATATTCAAAAAACATATCTTGATAAATCGATGTAAAAATAAATTTAATTTAAACAAAGGAATGGAAATCGATGACGTATGGTACGTGGTTATACTCAACTAAAAAAGTGTTGTAGACACGAAGCGGAATAACAAATAAGGTGTATTGATGTATCATAAAGTATTAAGATAAGGTTTGTTCTTATTGTCCTCTTACAAATGTTTTCATAATTTTAGGAAATATTTATTTTTTAAAACTTTTGTAGCCCGAGGAGCAATTGAAACAATTTTATGTTAATCTGAAATGCATTAATGAATAACTCTATAAAAAAGTTAATTAGGAGTTCATCTCTGATCAATATCCATTACGAAAAAGAACTTGTTAAATCTAGGATAAAAATGAAGAAAAGTTTTACATACGTTATATCCGTTTCTATTTATAAACATGCTTAGTTTTCAATATTTAGTGTTGCAGACATTACTCTCAAAAGATTAGGCAATACTTAAATAGGTATTTAATACAAATATACTTTATTATACGAACGTAGAATCACAATGAATGGAATAAGCTATTAATTGGGATGAAATTCTACGTGTGTATATAAAAGTATATTTGTATTAAATATTTTTAAAAAGAAATTCAAGGGTTATTGTTAAACTTAAATATATGTTTCGAAATATTAATACTGTACTTGTCATTTCGCTTTTCTACGGTAATAAGTAGTTTTGATATAAATACTTTTTATACTTTTGTCATATATCGATGTCACATATAGCTTTAAGATTTCGCTGTATAATTTTTTGTTTATTTATTGGAAAAGGGAGACGTCAAATATTTCCAACCACCTACGACAAATATTGAATTGTGAGTGTTGTTTCTATATCGTGAAGACATTATGTAATTTTCACATTAAAATAGAAAGATTCTTCGGAACAGAGGTTAATAACTGTAAATCAATCAACAGTTAAAGTGTACCTAGGAAATTTCTATAAGGGCACTTTTGGAATCTCGATAGCATTTGCGATTAGAAATGCAAATTTTTAATTTTCGTGGGCCCGAGAACGCACGTTCTAACCTAACCTATTCCATTCCCTAATAAATTACCAAATTATTGGTAATTTATTAGACTAGGTTAGGTTAGGTTAGAACGTGCGTTCTCAGACCCACGAAAATTAAAAATTTGCATTTCTAATCGCAAATGATATCGAGATTCCGGAAGTGCCGCCATAGGGGTTACCTAGGTACACTTTAACCCAATCAACAATTTCTAAAGTGAGACTACGAAAGATTAGATGCGGGTTTCTTCGAATCCATACAAAATAACAATACTATTTATAGCTTATTGTTACAAGAATCTTATCATTTTGTCTGGTGCAATATGTGTGAAACGTTTTTCTTAAAAATTCTTATAATTACAATTTAGTAATTAAATAAAAACATATTTTTGAAATTTACAATACAAGCAGAAACGATCACAAAATAATAGTCTATAAAGAAAAATAAGTCTCACCTGAAAATTTGCATATGTTAGTTAAGCAAACTTCTTTCTTTGGTTTTTGAGATTTATCTATAAGTAATAAATAGTTTTAATAAATTTATATGTAAATGAATCATTATAAATTGAAAATAATATTAAACCGTATTTGAATTGGAATTACTTGATTTTTGTCCTATTTTTAAATTAATCTTCTTAACAAATTCATAGAAAATTCAAAAATAGCTATTAAGAAGATTAATGTATTTAAAATTTAATATAGATGGTATTTCTCAAAATACAAACTTTTAACTCTGATACTAAAATATACATAAAAAATATCCTGCAACGAGTTGTTTAACTTTCCCGGCAACAGTTAAAATTGCGTCTGTGGCGCCATCTGTTAGGATATTGTATTAAAAAATTTTATATATTTTTAATTATTATAAAATGGCAAAAAGCTTAATTTTATAGATAGTGATCGGTTTTATAAAAGATAATAAGTGCTAATAACGAGTAAAATTGTCATTAAGTCTGACCCTACTGCAGATATGACACACCACTTCCTTTTATCTCCCCACTCCGTCGACCTTTAATCCCTAAAATTTAATGGCATCAGTCTCCCTAATAAAATTTCAGAAATTTTCGTCAAAAAGAAACAGGAGTTATTAAGCTTCAGAAACAGGGTGAATAAAATCGTGCCCCAATCGCACACACTAATATCCATATGTACCACGGTAGCCAGATTTAAATTTTTATAAAGAGCCAACTAAAATAAAAACAAGCCAGAAAAAAGCCAAAATTTATTATATATTTTATATACATTATACTTTAATTATACTTGAATGCTATTTTATTATGTTAACGCTTCTTTTCCAAAAAGCATATCTTCATGATTTGGGAAGAAATTGAATCAGAGGAATACAGTTTCTCAAAAGTAACATACTCTAACATTTTATGTGAAGGGTTAAATTCTTTGCAACATATATTTGAGGACAAAGGTTGTGACCTAATCCTAATAATTGCATCTAGAAGAGAAAGTTGCATTCTATTCTTTGCCTTATTCTTAAAATGAGTTAAAAGTGAAAACACTCTCTCTACTGTAGCATTGCTAATGGGTGTTACAGGTATACCTTGCCTTACGTTGGTAATTGGTTCCAGGAGAGGCGACGTAAGTCGAACTTACTTGTGTAGTTACGTAACTACAGTGGAAAACGCCAATAATCAGTACTTAAAGACCGCTAAATAAGACGACAACACAGAAACACAGATGTTTTCATGTTTTGTACTCTAGGATTTATGATGATTATATTAACATTTACTGTAAATGTACATATTTTTATATGATTTTATGTGCTTTTAACGCTTTTCTAGTGATATTACGACTTCAATATTTGTGGCAGACGGATGTATAGTCGAATAAAATGACTTAAAGTTGATTTTTATTTTTCCATATACTTTTTTGACAAACGACGTATTATCGAGAACGACGTAACTCGAGGTATACCTGTATTAGGCAATTGAGGGCAAAAGTCGCAAGTTCTTTGAATTGGGGATTTTGTAATACTTTTTGGTAAAAAAAGCTCACTTTCATTGGGTATTTCACATTTCTTAAATTGATTTTCGTTTATCCAATTGACAAAAGGTAATTTCCTGTATTGCTCTTCAATCATATTAAGATTGTCTTGTGCTAAATTCAAAAATAACAATTCAGAAAACTTTGGTCATAAAGCTTGGTTTAAAATTATATTTGGGATTAATTGCGCTAGATCTTGAAATCAATTCATTGCCGATGGAAGCCGTTGTTGAACTTGATTTAAAGCCTCTTCTAACGTGTGAAAACACCTTTCTTTGATAGTTAGAAATTGTTGCTTGACTTTTTCATCATTATTTACTTGCAGGTATTTATCTCATTCATTCAAAAAATTCATTCCAAAATCAACTTTAGAAATACTTTTCTTATAATTACCATCATAAAGTCTACTTTTTAAAGTTTTGTAGTACAAAATAAACTTTTATGCAACTGATAAGGGTCTGCTTTATTTTGTTGAAAAAGGCCATTTAACCTTCCAAATTCTTGAACTATTGGAGTTGCAAATGGAAACAGAGAAAATTAGTCTGATCCAAGATCATTTCTTTTAATAATATACAACTTAGAATTTATAATATAAAACTTAAAATGCCTACTGGAAAAAATAAAATCAGATTTGTTAAAAAATAAAATTATCATGATGTTATTCGAAAAAAGCCAAAAAGCCAAACAAAATTTTTCACGCCAATCACACTAAAAAAAAAGCCAAATTTTGCAAATTTGGCATCAAAAAAGCCAATCTGGCAACCCTGATATGTACAAGAAAACGAATTTGTTTGCATTTCTCGACGTTTTTCAAGTCTAAAAGTGTAAAAATCTTCCGGGGATCATTTTTTAACCGATCGCCATACTATCCCTCTGTTACATATAGCAGACAGGAAAGCAATAAATAATTTCACATATGATAATCATTATAAATAAGTTATTTCTTCTAGTAATCTATATACCGCGGAACCTCGCTTAGCGAGCATAATTCGTTCCAGAATATTACTCTAGTCTCTCAAAACACTGGTTAAGCGAAACCATTTTTTTCGTATAAATTAATGTAAAATACGATAATGCGTTTCATGCCGAAAAAATACTGAAATATTTTATGTATAACGTTTATTCAAAGAAAATTATACAATATACATTGTTAAGGAGCGTGAACGTTCTTAATCTTTTCTTCTAGCACGGAATGGACCAACCTAAAATGGAAATTAGATGTGCAGAAAACAAAAAACAAACAAATCATAAATAATATGTCTGGTAAACACACCAAACGATATGCCAAATTCTTGGGCTATGTAAAGGCTATAATTAAACATTAGAAATTAATTAATTTGACTAGAGGTAGGCAGTTAAGTTTCAATCTCGTATTAAATTTAATAATTATAAATAATTAATTTTTAATTTAGACATTTTTAATGATTGTTTTATTTCTCAGATGTAGTGATTTTGAATTTGTGGGGTGAACAGAAACACTGAAAAAATTGCTGTTATATTCGTCGCATGCAACTTTTTCAATATCGGTGCTTTAAAATCTGAAAATAGCTAAATAGATTTATTTGTATGTTTTTATATTGGTTATGATTTATTTTAGTAAGGACACTTAAATTTAATGAGTTCTTTGTAGTCAAGAGATACACGGCATTCAAATTTACAATACGTATTAACAGTAGCATGCAGATAAGGGGGATCATCTTGTAACCCCAGCTCATATTTTTGTTTATATTATAAACAAATATTAATTTTGGAATTTGAACTTTTTGACTTTTATTTCCTACGGTTTGTACTTTGGAGTATGTTTGAGAAAAATTTAGTATTTATAGTGGTTCCTATTTAAAAAAATATCTGATGCTGCGCGATGGATTGTTGCTCTCGTGTGAATATTACATTATATTTTGATTTGAGGAATTGTAATCCTGACTATAGTAGTAACTATTAACATAAAGTGTATTTACTATATTTATTAAGTGTATTTAAATTGTATTTATTAAGTGAGAAATTGGAGATTATTCATTATTATAATTCAACCAAAACAAGTGTCGATACATCTGAGAAATGTATTAGAACATACAGCTTTCGGCGTGGGACAAGAAGATGGCCAATGATTGTGTTTTTTTAATTTGATCGATCCAGTCACTTATAATTCATCACTTTATTGCCAGGCAAACGAAACTTGGGCCAAGAAATATCCAAATGTGAATCAGATCAAAAAGTTTTTTGAAGAACCTATGCAAATTATTATGCCTGATCAACATGAAATACTGATTTGAACATTCTCAAGGTTTGCATAGCAGTTCAGTATCAACACTAAAAGCATTTGGTTTTAAATGAAATCACGTGGGAGCAATTTCAAGCGGCACAGTTCAAATCGGAAGAACAACAAGGAATGCTACTAGAAGTATTCTTAAAAAAGAAAGATGCCTTTTTTTATATCCAAGAACAAAAGACAAAATACAGTAGAGACTCGTAAATCGGCACCCCGGTAATCGGAATCGCCGGAAATCGGCACGATTTTCAGTCGGACTGTGTCGTGCTGAATCGAACGTTTTTGATACTAAATTTACTTCTAAAGTATAATTTTCATGTTTTTATATTCTTCAATATATTTATTTTGTTTCTACAAAATGCAGAAATAATTTTTAACGATACGATAGCCTCGATTATTATTATAAAAATTTTCGTTAAGCTTAAAATCGACGAAAATTCAACACGAAGCGACACGCAACGGAGAAAAATTCAACAAGAAGCGACACGCAACGGAGAAAAATTTGAACATCGAACAGGTTAATATATTTTTTCGTACATAAACCGTAATCGGAACAAATCCCTAATCTGAACAACCCCAGTCCCCAATTGATTCCGATTTTCGGTTCACTACTGTATATGAAATCTCGTACAAAGTGCGTGAAATACATTTGCCCTAGACATACGTCGAAAGAGGAAAGCTGTATTCTTAGAATTTGTACTGAGTACAATTAATTTATTTTTATAATCTTTATTTTTAACAATAAAAATTTATTTTGAGTTCTAAAAGCTGGTTATTTTAAAACTCCAAAGTTATAGCAAAAATATATTATCTTGGGGTACTTGCCGACACCTCTCATCTGGGTTTTCATCGTACACTTTTAGCATCCGGATGCGACTGTTAATATAAAACCCAAAGTTTATTTTTTGCCTAAGTGTACGTGCTAAAATAACTCAAGAGGCCGTGAAATCGTGTGTATTATAGCTAATAGTCTATGACACGATTTATTGTAGAATATTTATATTTTTATCATTTGTTTCATTACTTTTGCTAATTTTTATGCGAATACGTGAAATACGCAAAAGCACATCTAT
Source organism: Centruroides vittatus (assembly GCF_030686945.1). Lineage (NCBI taxonomy): Eukaryota > Metazoa > Arthropoda > Arachnida > Scorpiones > Buthidae > Centruroides > Centruroides vittatus. The sequence continues at coordinate 852,024 of NW_027122652.1, read as the reverse complement.
TCGATAGAATAAAAAGTGTACTTTTGCGAGGATATCTTCAACTACAGGGATATAAAATCAATTATCTGAAATACATGTATGTATACAAATATATTGAATATAAATAATAAAATAAACGAAAATGTTCAGACAAGAACATGTTACTCAGTTTATTGTTGAATTTCTACACATATGGGGCTGATATGATTTCCAAACCCATAATTTCTCATAGATTAATTTATCAGCCTTTAATATAATCATATATTACACGTTCTAAATACAAACAATTCAAAACCTTAGGGAGATTTTCCCCAAAAACTCGAAAAACTGAGTTAATATATTCTTTCACGAAGATCTTTAAATAAAATATCAATTGAATAATTATGGATGAGATGCTCGACGTCATGTTTGCAAATAATGTTCTTGAATTTTAAATATTATATAAATTATAGCTATACATACTATAGTAAGGTATTGTTTTCTTATATATTAACATTTCATACTAGCAATAGCAAATACATATATACAATAAATAATTCAGTAGCAAGGATCAAGTTATAGTTATGACGCGCAAAAACAAAGGATTTAATCGATACCACCCAATAATGGATGGTATCTATTAAGTATTAAGCCATATCGATGAAGGATACTAATTAAATATGATTATAATAAGTACACAATTTCATTTTCAAACGTTTTAGAAATAGAACTTTGCGCCCTTGGGTAGTGGTATAATTTTACTTCAGTTTTAGTAGATAAACGTTTATTAATTGACTTCCAACTCTAACTCTTGATTCTTGTTTGTTAATATGTACAAGAAAACTTTTCAATTGTAATAATGATACAAAAACAAGGAAAAAAGAGTAAATATATCTTTTTGTCTGTTTTCGTTTTCACTTACTTTGAAGATGTAATAAAACACCAACCATGACAAGAAAAGCAATAAAAATGACAAGAGACATCAAAATAAGGTAACGTTCTAACAATGTCCTGTTGTTCCAAATGGTGCATTTTCTGCAGAAGAAATGAATTATGTTAAAATATATCATCAAATATATACTCTGTAAATGTATTTCAGAAAAATACGAAGAATCTGTGTTATTAAAAATAAAGTGGTATTTTAAATTCATTTTGATTTTAACTGCACAAACAAAATTTAAATACCAGAATTTAAAATTTATAAAGACTTTAGAAACAGGCACTTAATTTAATTACTATATTCTAAACTTTGTGGTGGTTATTTTAAAAAGTGGTTGTACATATAAAACATCAAAATGAAGCTTTACATAAACAACAGTGCAACCACAAGTATTTTCTACATTCAATTTGTTAAATTAATAGTTTTTAATTAACATAATTATGCAGTTTGTTTTTAAGAATGTAAAGACGATTTTATATGAAACAAAAATTTAGAATTATGCTATTTATATGTAAAAAAATGTCTAAATATTTTAATATCAGAAAACCATAAATGGGGATACTATAGATTGCACCCTATGGAATTTCGGGACTTTGAGTATATATTTGAACTCAGGAGACCGAGATGAGTACAACGATACTCTAATATAAAATTTAATTTGTATACTAGTACTTTCTATATATTAACAGGACTTATTATACTGGAAAATATGGATGCAGATATTTAGTCTTACAAATCAAAAATAATGTTCTTTATTTAGTTCACCTGAACATATACACTTTAAACTTGTGTTTCGGACTTCCAGCATCCATATTTTTCAGTATAATAAGTCCTGTTAATATATAGAAAGTACTAGTATACAAAATAAATTTTAAATTAAGTTAAAAAAGGACACAAAGGCATAATAATTAAATTACAACGATACTCTACTTTTGGACCGGAGGCGAAAAATAAGAAAGTTATCATACTTTTTTCTGGCGATCGCGTGATGATTGGGAGTCACTTCGCTGTCTCCACTAAGACTATCCCGTGATTAACGGGAAGTCCGGCAAGTCGGCCATATATACCTTCAACAGAGGCAGGTGTTGATCCACGAGCAAACTGATCTTCTATAGTTTGAGTTAAGTCCTTTTCGCACGCCCTCGCGCTCCTCGACCTAGGGGCCTACGGCCCCCTCAGTTGCCGACACGCTCGCTATTGCTCGCGGTCGGCTAGTACTACGCGCCGCTTTTGCGGCTTGTCCAACAAACCTAACCTATCCCTCTGGGAGATGACCGTAGTCCGAGTCATGGTTTGCAGACTTTACCGCAAAATGGCGGTACTAGCAACTACGGTGCTGTCTGCATGATAGCATTTAGAAAGTAGGATGACTTTCTTATTTTTTGTCTCCAGTCAAAAAGTAGGGTATTTTTGAATTCGTCTCGGTCCCCTGAATTCAAATATATACTCGAAGTCCCGAAATTCCATAGGGTGCAATCTATAGTAATCCCATAGAAATTCCCCATCAAGCAAGAAGGAATACTTTTTATGAGAAAGAAAAGATTGAAAAATTGAGAAGAGTACAAATTTCAAGAAATTCAAAAAGAGTTGATAATATTTCTACAAATTAAGGCCGTCGACAAACCATTCTTACTCGACGTTGCTGAAGTCGGACTTCACGGCCTTCACGGATCTCGGTTTATAATTTTTAGATCTAGAATTTACCTGACCAATTTTACTTTTACGCCTTCCCTCAGTTATTATTATTTATTCATTTGACAAGATAGCTAATCTTTTTAATTTCACGTAGGTAAAACAAAGATAAACTGTTTGTACAGTATGAGCGACAACAGGCTTTCTAAATAACAGGCTCGCTAGATCGTTATTTCCAATTAGATAATAGAACGTCACATGGTTACTATGGAATGAATTGATCTTGAGACAATGAAATAACTTTACTGGATCTGATTATTTTGGGAAAAAGTTATAGACCAAAGTTGTAGGGTTTCAAAAGGCCTATCAATTGGTGACCTTGGATGTGATCTTGATGTTGATCTTCAAGGTCATTTGTGTTAAGTCTGTTTTTTTCAATAGGAACACATATTTTTTACCCTGGCAGTGGAAAGAGCAGAAAATTTCACAACCAGATATACTTTTGTCTTTATGGTCTAGGTCAAAGTTCAAGATTATTTTATGGATCAAATAATAAGCTTTTTCTATTGGGAAAACATACTTTTTATTACTGGAATAGGCAGGGAGGTAAAAGTTACATTTACATAGAAAGAGCAGGAAATTTCACAATCAGCCATGACCTTGAGTACTTCAAATTTGACCTCTGAAGGTCATTTCAAGCGTGATAATTTTAAGCGCGGCTCAACAAATGCATCAAAGTGGAAAGGCATCATTTTGAACATTTGTTATAAAATTTCCCCCCGAAACCAACATCTCAAGCAATGGTGAGAAGTAAAGTGACTCACCGAAAACAAGCACTGCAATAGTGAGAGGCAAGGGGACTCACTGAAAATAAGCATTTCAAAGAGAGCAGAAAACTACAACGTGCACATCCATACTCCTGGGTAGTGCTAAAAGTAGTGAATGCTTTTAAAGTACAAAGTCATAAGGTTATGAAAAAATGTAACTTTTACCTCCCTGCCTCTTCCAGTAATAAAAGGTATGGTTTCCCATTAGAAAAAGCTTATAATTTAAACCTTAAAATAATCTCGACCTTCGACCTAGAGTCCTAGACCATAAAGTCAAAGGTATATCTGGTTGTGAAATTTCCTGCTCTTTCCATTTCTGGGGTCAAAAATATGTGTTTCCATTGAAAAAAACAGACTTGACCTTCAAATAACCTTGAAAGTCAAGGTCAAAGTCACCAATTGATTGGTCCCTCGAAACCCTACAACTTTGGTCTATACCTTTTCTCAAAATAATGAGATCCAATTAAGCTATTTCATTGACTCGAGATAAAAAACACCCTGTACACTAAGTTACATGATTAGTATACCGTAAAGAATAATACTTTAATTAATGAAAAATTAATTGTTTTCATAAACCACTGAGATGAAAAAATCTCTTATTACATTGATAAATCTCCAAAATGTTGAGGTTGATTATTTAAATAATGTTGCACCCTTCAAAGTAAACTCTTTTAAACACAATTACGGCGGCATATTTTTATTCCTCCTCAAATGTCATGTTCTTTTTTCTTTGCGCTCATTCTGTCTGCATTAGTGATTGCAAATTTATCGCATATTATATAACCAATAATTCGGTAATTATATTCGGGATTACCGGTTTATCGGTAATCTACCAATAAACACGCATTAACAAATCAGTTAAAACGAAACTGAATTACTGACAGAATTATTGGACAACCATTTATTTTCAAGTTTTCTATCAGTTTAGACAAATAATTCTTGTAATGGCAATTATTACGACATAAAATACATTGAAATAATGCTGATAATTAATTATGTTTGTCTTTATTTTGAAAGTAGGCTATCAACAAACATAACGCATATAGGTTCTGGTCGTCTAATCTAAATCTAATTTTCGTACAAGTGGTAGCTGCATTATAAAAAGCTCTCTCGGAATCAATACTAGTTGGACATACTGCCATTTGAGCATTGAAAACCTTTTTTAAGATACGTTCCTTGTAATTTTTGCAGATTAGGCACTTTGTGAGATTCAAGTTCAATCTGCTTTTCTGGCCTCCTTGTTCTAAATACTAGGTAATAGTATAAAATCAATTTATTACTCAAAACAAAAATCAAGCAACGAGTTGCATAACTTTCCCGACAAAGTTAAAATTGTGTATGAAATTTTATTTTATATTTTTGTAATTGTTATAAAAATTTTCATTTTTATTATAATTATAAAAAATGTTATATTTTTAATTATTATAAAATGGCAAAACTCTTAATTTTAGAGGCCAAAAAGGGGTTTTATAAAAATAAAAAAAATACCGTATATCTCGGCAGATAAGATGACCTTCAGATAAGACGAGATATAAATTTTCGTCGAAGTTTTATAGTTTTAGCTTATATCTGTCCTATAAGACGACTTCAAACTATCAACGGTCTATGAATTTAGTTTAGATCAGCGATCATCATCTGAATAATATCAATAATACTGTATAGCGTATACGGAATTATGTCCTATTTGTAATTTTTCGAATGAACAGATTTTATTTTCTTGCACTCCCTTGCGATTGTTGCAAACAGTCGCACTGATTCGGCGTTCGACCTTGACTATTCACAAAAACGTCGTATGGGCTATTCTATTTTGTGGACATGCCCTACTCTCTGCTAGTAAATAATTACGGTTTGTCCGTTTTTTTATAATGGTTTTAATTTATATAAATTTCAATCTAATTTTTTGTATCTGTCCTATAAGACGACCCCGGATTTTTGGGGCCTTTTTTTTATGATTCAACTATCGTCTTATCTGCCAAGAATACGGTAATAATAATTGTAAATGATGATAACGAGTAAAATTATTAAGACTGACTCCATTCGCTCTATGATAGATGACCCTGTTCTCCCACGCCCCTGACCTTTAATTCTAAAATTTAATCGTATTAATGTCCATAATATAGAACCTTCATGAAAAATTTTAGAAATTTTCAACAAAAGGCACAAGAGTTATTAATGTTGAAATTTGGTTTGTTTGCCTAATTTTAACCTTAATAACTGTGCTTTTGCAAACATCGAAAACTCCCAAGTCATTTTTGCATTTGTCAACATTTCAAAATTCCTCAGTCCAAAAATGTAAAAATCTTTATGGCGTCAATATTTGACCAATTTCCACACTTTTCTTCTGTTATCTATATATATAATCGAGACGAGTTGATAATAATAATAATTATTATAATTAGCGCAGAGCCCAAACGGTTAGGAGTTGAAAGTTGAAATTTGGTACACAGTTAGGGTACATCACGAGAATGCACACTATGAAGGGATTTTTCGAAATTCCTCCTCACGGGGGAGAGGGACAGGAATAAGGCTTAACACTTCCATCAGCAATGGAAGAGTTACGTAACAATGGAAGTGTTAAGTAACAATGGAAGTGACAACAATGAAAGTGTTACGTAACAATAGAATTGTTAAGAGAAAGCGACAAGCAAGACACAGATGCAGTTTCTTTCGCTTTTGCGGGAAATCGAACATATTTTTAGACCCATCTAAAAATTCTCTAATTAGTCTGGAAACAGGGGATCCCAATTCTTGCATTCTGTGAAAACGGGTAAGGTTGACTATAATGTAATAATCTTAATCTTCACTATCGTTCATTTTGCCCGAGCAATGCCGGGCCCACCCGCTAGTATTATAATAAAACCAATTTTCTAATAATCGACTAAAATGCAGTAGATTTTATTGTTTTAAATGGGCCCTTTTTGTTGATTGTAACAACCATAATTACAATAAAATAATGATTATTGTATATAACGTAAACGAAAATATAATATATGAATACTTACTGTATACCGTCTCCTTTACAAAAAAAGCGACATTAAAACACCAATCATACCAAACGAAAGTAGTTAAGAACTTTTTCATTCGTACTCACAGTTTGCAGTTTGCAAGAGGTCACCTGCGCTTATGTAATTGGATAGTATATACATACCTACGATTTTCCTTCACATAAGAAGCAATAAGAATTTTAAATATGTTTTATTACTTAAGATATTTTCTAACATTCGAAAATGAAATTCTGTCAATTAATAAGTAGTAAAAACTTTTACTACATCATTTACGAAAATTGTCTTGATGAAATGACATCTTTGCCTGCTGTTCCCAGAATAAATTTCTTTTTCAAGATTCTAACTTTCGGAAGCCTAGCGCACGCTTCTTAAACCTGTGTGATGATCTGCCGCTGCTTAAAATTTTCTTATATATTCGTTTGTATGAAATTATGTGCATAATTTCATCACAATTAATATACCGTACTCAATCTACAAGAAAATTTTTAGTTTATAGATAGAACTTAATCTTTTAGATTTACAACTGAAATCTTTATCGTCTTGATTTTACATAATAAATCTTAGAGAATTAAGTTAATTAAGAAATCTCTCCAAAAGCTTACGTTTTTACTCTTTCGGTAAAAACTGCACTAAAGTTACATAATTAGCTTGTTTAAGAGTTTTTATTCAAAGACTTAAATAATTAGTTATGTAAACCATTTTGCTAATGAAACTAATATTACTAAGATACCAAGCTGTAACCTCGCGTAGAATTGTTAGTAATTATTTAATTAAGACGTTATTTGACCTAGTCTAGACGTTATTCATCTTCCTACTTGAGAATATTTTAAATTTTTTTCATACAATTTTCATACTTATAAAAAGAAATCTTTATTATTTAATATGTAAATAAGAAAAACATTTTAATTTGTAACATTCTTTTTACACTGTTTTTTTTTTAATTAGATGGTCCAATAATTGTATTGAAATTATTTTGCTATTGATTGTTAGTTAGGTCATTATAAATTTCAACACAGTTTGAAGAAATGCAATGAAATAGGTACCAACCTCTCATCCAGGAGGAGGACAAAGACTAATTTCGGTCGAATTAACTTCAACCACAGGCTCACAACAGGCTCACCTTTCTACATGACCAGCAGGATGGTGGCATTTAAATAGTAAAATTACTTGATACAAAGTAAACAGCGTGCAAGAAATATATTTTTAACGTTTTCGATGGTGTCGAGTTCAAATATATGGTCTATTTTTCGTGAAATTTCATTGATTGGTCTATTACAGTTTCATATTCGGCTATAAATAGAGCGTTAGAGTTAACATTAGAAAAACTATGGATGTCTTGAATTATCTTCTGGTAATAAATAAAGTGCTGTTAACTGTTTGCAATTGACGTATTTTTCATAATCAAAAATATGAATAAAAATATATGTGATAAAATATTTGTATGTTGCCTGTAGTCTATATACTTCTAAACGTTTTGATCGATCTGTACCAAGTATTTCATACATATCTCTGTTACTCTGTGGAAAATATAAGCTGCCATAAACAACATCTCACTCTCACAACACTTAATGAAAATACAGTAATGGCAAACTAAAATAATTGAACTTTTAATATGTTTAAATTTTAATGTTTGTTTTTTTCACTTATTATGTATAAAATAAGTTGTTATTCGAATGCATACAATAATTTTCATTTCTTATGATAATAAATAAAAAAGTTGTATAATTGATTATAAAATTAACTTTTATTCAATATTTTAAGAAATCCGTATAAAAATAATTTTAATTTTTAAGCCAAACATTAATTATTTTATGTAATTTAATAAAATTCTAGGATAATTAAATTTTAAATTATTTTATACTGAAATCTGTATTGTTAATAAAATAAAAAACCAAACTGATAATTCTTATCATCAAAGTTTCTCAACTTCTCTAATATCGCGATCTCTTAAAGTAGTTGAGGAATTTGTGTAATTGCTCATAGAATAAATTAATGAATTCTAGAAGAGTAATTAATGATAATATTTACTTTATGCGGGCCTTAATATTTTTAAAACTTTTTAACCTACAAATTTTCTGATACTTATAATTGCAAAACTGTTTAATTACAGAATTAGCGTGATAATACTTCTGACATGCACGACCCATTATGCAAATGCGCTGCTTTAAAAATTAGTTTGTTTATGAAATTAAATGATGACTTTTTTACATGTATCAAATGACAGTTTTAACGAAAATCATGAGCTTTTGAAATTGTGAATCGTGATTCACAGTTCTAGAACTCCGGAATATCGTTAAAATTCCATTTCATATAAATATATATTTTGAACTTATATTTACAAATACTCAATAATTAATGTGATAAATTCTAATATTTTATTTAAACAACACAAATACAGGATAGTTATAATTAAAGTTGCCCTACTTAGACCTGTCTAGAGCTCGTTCTAGGGGACGTATTTTGATGGTACTTGGTATATATGTTATATGTACCATTTGGAAAAGAAAAATGCAAAAACAACGTTTAGTTCGAATTTTTACCACTAGATGAAAAAATGGCGCATGAAGAATAAGCACATTGAACAAATCAAAAACACATTGAACAAATGTTGTGAATAAAAACCTTTTGCGTGTTTCCATTTTGTGTTTCTTGTTCTTCATGCGCCGTTTTTTCATCTAGTGGTAAAAATTCGAACTAAATATTTTTTTTGCATTTTCCTTTTCCCCATGGTCCTGTAACAAATATACCAAGTTTCATCAAAATACGTCCACGAGAACGGGCTCTAGACAGGTCTAAGTAGGGCAACTTTAATTATAACCACTCCCCCTGTATGTTAACATCTTTCGTTAAAAAACACTTATATGAATACTTTAAATTTTTGTTTTGACTTTACACTATACTAGAGAGAGACAAGCATGTTTACTTACTGTGTATTTAATTTATTTAAATTTCCAATTTTAACTCTGATAGTTTCTACTATCTTTAAGAATATAACAGAAAAATACTACTCACTTTTCCTCAAGTGGTTTTTTTTCTGAATTTGAATTATCCATATTTCTTCAACTGATTTAAATACTGTTTCAATTTTAGCAAATTTTTAAGTTTATAAATTATAGATTATTCCAACGCGAGTATTTTCACTGCATCTTTATCACAACTAAGAACGTCATCACATCAATTACAACGTCCTTGGACGTATCAAAAGCTATTCATAAACTTCCTTCCGTGGGTGTTGTTAATATTTGTATTGTGTTATATGTATTTTTTCCACTAGATTTTGTTAATGTATTGTTTAAAAATTTATAATATAATCTCTTTGAAGTTTCTTTGTATGCGATTTATTATCGTTATTTTATTTCTTAATTATTGATATTTGAAATAATTTTAATATTATTATATATAAATTCTTAAAGATTTTGATTGGTTAAATTTTTAGTCTTTTATCGGCAAGAAAGTGTGGTGCTATGGTATGCAAAAGTACCCATTTATGAAAATGGATTAGCATTCCAATCTAATTTTACAAACGCTATTTTTATAAACATTATTAAGAATCTTCTCTTGCATTTTACATAATATGTTTATGAATAAACTCACGTTTAAAAAATAAATTATTACAAAATGTATTCAATAACGTTTTTGCAAATATCAAAGCATAATATTAATTTAGAAAGATACGGAATAACATTTTATTCGTACCTAAAAGATTTTCGTTATTCTTTAGTAAGAAATGTTCGTATCAATTTTAGTAAATATTTTTTAAATATTATTATAAATATTTACATTATGTTTTAAAGGATCGAATGAAAATTTCGTATAGTCAATGCTCCTAAATTTGCTACATGATCATAATCCTGATATTATAAAAGTTTGACAAAAAAAATCTATATGTTAAAAATTAAAAGGAATTTCGTATAAGAATACAGTAGAGAGTCGAAAATCGGCATCAATTGGGGACTGGGGTTGTTCAGATTAGGGATTTGTTCCGATTACGGTCTATGTACGAAAAAATATAACCTGTCCGATGTTCAAATTTTTCTCCGTTGCGTGTCGCTTCCTGTTGAATTTTTCTCCGTTGCGTGTCGCTTCGCGTTGAATTTTCGTCGATTTTAAGCCTAACGAAAATTTTTATAATAATAATCGAGGCTATCGTATCGTTAAAAATTATTTTTTATTTTGTACAAACAAAATAAATATATTGAAGAATATAAAAAACATGAAAATTATACTTTAGAAGTAAATTTAGTATCAAAAACGTTCGATTCAGCACGACACAGTCCGAGTGAAAATCGTGCCGATTAACGGCGATTCCGATTACCAGGGTGCCGATTTTCGACTCTCTACTGTAATTCATTCGTTCACATCGTTCTCTATCGATAAGTTTACAGGTGATGAACAATTTTTCACTTGTTGTTTGTGTCTTGAGGAGTCTCTGTCATTGTTCTCTTGGCTAGTCTTTAATATTATATCGCATTCAAGTTTGGGTTTTCTTCTTTTCCCGTTTTTCTTGAATTTCTTCTGTAACACTATCTTTATTAAATTTTCGAAAGATCATTTTAAGATGTGCCCATTTTGAGATCCTTTGCTTTGAAACCATTCTTACAATGTTTTCAGCCTAAAATTTCTCCAGAATTTGTTCATTTTTATCTTTGCCAGTTCGTTTGATACTTTTCAACCTTTTGCACCATAGCATTTCAAAAACGTTAATGTTAATCATTACATACATGTCGTAAATTTTTGACTATAGGTACTGACATATAGCCAAGAATGTTTTAAACGAAAATATACATATTGACAGTAAACGAACACGATAAGAAAAAACTTATTTTTATTACATCTATCTTCAATTTTGCATAACATTTGACAACATTATCAACCTAGTTATGACATTTAAATCACTATTATAATAGTAATTTTCATATTTAAATTCATCATGTGCATCAGCGTATTGCCTGAGAACCGATTGCTAATTTCTTTCTTTCCGTTCTCAGTCGTGCTTTACTGAATAGCTATCGTCTTAAATAAAAATGTTCACAATTTTTCTTAATTACTTGATCGAAAAAGTTGCATAAACAAAATTCTAGTATAATTTTCAGTGCATAAATACTTGATTTTTGAATTTTGTTGTACAATACAGTAAATACAATTCATCCCCATAATCGACATTTATGCTTGGGATTCATGTAACTTTTCAAAGGACAGTTGAAAAACTTTAGCAAACTCTGGTGAATTCATTAGAGGGACCAAGACTCTAGTAAAAAAAATTTAAAATTTACAATTATATTATTATTAGTTTAGTATTGTATTTCTTTTATAGCCTTATCCATGATTGAAAGTCTCTGTCAAAAATTAAATAATTAACTTTGATTTTATTTTAAGGATTTCAATGTTCATTATCTCCAGCTTTTCTTTTCTATCATAATAAAGATTGTTTATATGTTGTTTTTAAACTAATCTTTTAAAAAACTTCTTAAAAAGTTTTAAAAAACTTCAGAGGTTAATACAGAAGATAAAAATCGAAAAGACCGTCGAATTTTATCTATAACCGCATTTTATCAGAGACAAAATCACTAAGGATTATAACCGTTAGCCTTTAATACATTACACAGCATTTCGGGTGCAAAAATTTGTTTTTACTTGCACCCCTCTTCAGGTAATACATATCTACATTAAGGAAACATGCAGATGTTACAAAAATTATTACAAAAATTACAACATTCAAATGATTTACATCATAACGAACTATCCTCTTTTGTTAAAACATAGAGCTCACTAGTATATCGACCCATTGAAACATGGTTCTAACAGCCTTTTGTCTGTTTTCGTGCTATTTTGCCCCTACCACTTCCGCCCACACGTCATCTATCTCCATTCCATTATTTAAGTTATTTAATTATTTAAGTTCCTTGAATCTTCGTAAAAACTTATCTTTTTCTTTTCGTCTATTTCTATCATGCATATTTCGGAAAGTTTTGGGCCAATTACTGTGCCCATGCTATTACCATTTTTTTGTCTACATATTTTCTCATCGATATGAAAGTAATTATTCACAAAACTATATTTTATTAACTCTAGTAACCAGTTATGTATGTCTAGATTAAGTAGACTTTTTTCAATAAGTTCCCACTTTACTGATGGGTACTTAGAAATGTCCATACTTAATAACCTATATGTTGATTTCATCTTTACTTGCATTAATTTTCTTAATAACTCATTAGTGTTTTTAATGAATAATTAGAATGGGAGGCTATTTTAAACTTATTCTTAATAAATAATTCTAAATTAGATAATATTGAATGTTTATAATCTACTAATGGTCTGCATATATCACCATCTTCATGTGTTTTAAGTCGGATTTTTAGTTGAGGTTTTCTAATGTCATTATAGTTAAGCATTTGTTTCTTCTAACTTGATGTAACTTATTTCTGTTTATATAAATAATTTTGTGTTCCTTTTTTTCATCCATTTTTGTATTTCTTCTCTTGGATCTTCGGTTAGTTCTATAAAATCATCCGTTAACACAATTTCAGATTTTTCCTTTATTTCCCATTCCTCATTAACAATGATGACTTGGTCCGTCTTATCTGCTTTGATTAGACTTACACTCAAACCTGTTTTTGTGCGGTTTATTTTTGTGCTATTTTTTATTTGTGCGATTTGTTTTGTGTGATTTTTTGTGTGCGGTATATGAATTTCAATCAAATTGGTATACTGCACAAAAATAATTGCACAAAACACATTGCACGTATAAAAAATCACACAAAAAAGACCGCACAAAAACAGGTTTGAATGTATATTATTTTTCTTTAAATATTTTTTTAATATTATACACTTTTTTGAATAATTTTTTCCCCTTTCTTTCTGTTAACATTTTCTCACCTTTTTTAGCACTAAAAAAGGTGAGAAAATGAAATTAATTATCTGGACATAACTATAAACCGCAGGAAAAACTTTCTTGATATAAAGCCATATAAAAAAAGCTGCAATGTGGATAAAATTCTAAACTATAAATCGTATTATCCTACAACAATAAAAAGAAATAATTTTATGACAGCACTATCAAAGATATGGAACAGAACATCTAAAGCAGATGATAGAGAAAAACAACAGAATGAATTAATAAATAAATTTATATTAAACAATTACCCAAATAGATTATTAAAAAATGGATAATGGAATTTATAAAAAAAAAAAGATGTTCTCGATGTAGATGGCAGGATATGTTGCGGGGAAAATTTTCGCATGGAACTATGGGAAAAAATACGCATGCAAACTTGTGTACAGATTAGAAAACCTTGTGCAGTAACAGATATATTTATAGCAAATACAGAGATCAATAAATAAGCCGCATTATCTGGAGGAAAAGATGCAGTTCCATCTACTTCTGGACCCAATGATTTCACCCAGTCTTCCTCTCTTGTCGGGTAAAGAACTCCCGTTTTGTATATACTGTTAATTCTGTACACATTTGTATTCTATTGCATCTTCTAATTGAATAAATGGCGATGCAGACGCCCGTGGGGTCCCTTAGGGACCTCATGGTTGCTATTTTCACACTTTCCTATCTTTCTTTGTTTCTTCTTCTGCCTAACATCTCTTTTCTTATTCTCTTCTTTCTGCTTCCAATAGGGCTACGTCCGATGCTAAGTACGGATAACACTCTTTTCCTTTAATCCAAAGTTCAAAGTCTTCCTTGCGGAAATCAGATCACTACAAAAGGAAGGTTACACATAAAAGACGGAAGAAAGGGGAGAAAATGCGAAATAATAAAAAGCTGGCCATATAAGAATAAGTTCGAGTCAAAAGCACATATGAAGAAAAGGATATCAAAGAAGATGGAAACAACAACAGCGAAAAAAGTTGGTCATAAATCACTTTACACAAATAATAGCCTTACTGGTACAAAAGAGGACAGATTAAACTAAAGACAGTTCTCTGGCGAAGATGTAAGAAGAGCTTCCACGTGACGATTGAAAAATATGCAAAAATTGTTTGATTGAACAAATTAAAAAATTTAATTTAATGAAAATTTGTTATTTTTTATTAAATTCTGTTCATCAATATTCAAAAAACCTTGTCCGGTAGATTTTTACCCTATTAGGTACTCACTTTTGAAAAAAGTTTATCAAATTACATATTCAAAATATAAATAAAAATCCTACAGAATCTGAAAGACTGTTTGAGAATTGTTATTAGTATATTTCAAGATGTTTACTTTTCTAACAAAGAATTTATATTGTAGAAAAAACTAAGTGCGTACTGTGGCCCACTCTCTTCTATACGTCTGGAATATAACGAAAACACAAACTATATTTTTATAATTATAATTATAATTTAATGCAAGCAACGATCCTACTATTCGAAAGTATAATGTTTTAAAATGTTATCCGAAAGACTTAAAAATTGATAAATTTAAATGCTAATAAATTTCGAAATGTTTATAAATGTTTTCATTTAGGTTCCTTTGATCATTTTAAATTAAAATATAAATGAATAAATAAAATTATAACGGCACGAAAACATCATAAACAGAACAATTTAGAGTTTGTGATGAGAGCCGCGAATGTTAAAAATGTAACTGATTCATTTATATGAAGATAATATTCAAAAACATATTTTGTAATAGATACTTTTATAATATTACTGTTCTGGCTAATTTATATCTTTTCGTTCTTTCAGTTATAATATACTGATTAACTTTCGTCTCAAATAGCAAATTTTGAAAATTTCTCTTGATTTTTGGATGATAAAAATTGCATAATCAAATGTCTAATTCAATCAATGAAAAATAATATATTTTATTCAAGTTTCGAATTTTAATGTACAGTAAATATATTTCATCCCCACAATCGACATTTATGCTCGGGATTCATATAACTTTTCAAAGGACAGTTGAAAACTGTAGAAAACTCTGGTAAATTCATTAGAGGAACCAGAACTCTAATCAAAATAAGCAATATTTACATTTATTATTAGTTTAGTATTGTATTTCTTTTATAGCTTTATCCATGATTGAAAGTCTCTGACAAAAATTTAAATATATTTGACTTTGGTTTTATTTTAAGCAAGCATTTCAATGTTCATTGTCTCCTGATTTTACTTTCGATCATGGTAAAAATTATTTAATCATTCTTACCTATATTTTCCAGGACTATGTTCATCATGTTCGTAAGTTTTTTTCATGGATTCGACTGCTTCACAATACGGCTACACATAAAATAAAATATTTATAAAAAGTTTCTTATTGGAATTAATATTTTTTGAATTATTTTTGGCAAATCAAATTGTATAGTATTTTTATTCTTGTTTACTTATATTCCAGATATTTATCAGAACAGTAATAAGATTTTATAAAACGAAGCACATTAAATAATATTAACTTATTATATTACGTTTAATTAATCACGTTTTAAATGTATGAAATAACCTGAGCGTATCCGATGAAAAACATTTGTTTGTTTGTGAAGTCGAGACCAGGAAGACGAGGTTCTTCTCCGTGGCGTTTAAGATATTTTTCGTAAGCCTGCATAATAAAGTAATACCAAACATATTTAAAAAAAAAAATCTCCAAGTCATAAAGCAAAAACTGTAAATGGTTAATATTACCCGGAAAGCAACAGTGACCTCACTGTTATCTGCCATGTTATCTCCAATTGTTCGATTTCCATCAATCTGAAAAGCATTATATTTATTTTTTTGGAAACGAAAAAATTTTCAAAATATATAATCGTCTTTAAAAGCAGGGATACCGTGAGATTTCCTTCTAATGGAAATTCCGAGTATTGAAATTGTAGACAATTTTTCCTTTTCTTGTATTCTTCCAAAAATTTTTCAGAAAAATTTATTTTATCTTCTACTTCATCGTTTACCTCTGTCGAATTTTTCATTTCCTCTGCTGATTTGTAACCTATCAGAATAGAGTTTTATAAAACAGATTAAACAGAAAATTTATACTTTTCTGGATCTAAACAGTTTTTCGTGTAGGAAACCAAGAACTTGAGTATCATTTTTATCTATTTTTAAAATATATTTTTAAGCGTAAAATAATAACAATAATAATAATTATAATAACAACAACAACAACAATTAGTGGATTAATGTTCGTAGAGAATAAAAACTTGAGTTAGGTAACACAACTGTGAAAATAACCATAAATTCTTTAAAAAGTAATATTTGGTCTTATTTAAAAGCATTCATCAGGTTACATTATTCTTCATCTATCACAGAACATAAAAATATCATCTGCAAACGCCTTCCATATTTAAATCAAACTATTAACAACACTCAAAAATGTTTGACAAAACAGTAAACTTAGTTTTGCTTAAAAATTTCATAAAAATTGACTAAGAATCTTTCTTGTCATTAAGTAAGCATCCTTTGTTTAAAAACTGTAATGTTAAACTAAAGGTTATAAATGAGATTTCTGTATCAAGCCTGCCTCCCATCATTTTTGAAGTTGTACAAAATGGTCACAACTGGGAGGTATAATTGTACATATACTGTATATGCATTATTTTATTTTGTTTTGACTGACTTCTTTTTATATTACTTAATCCAATCTGTAATAATAAGCATAAGTTGTGTTTAAACTTTTATCACCCAGCGAACACTAAGATAAAAAATATTAATAATATGGACTTTAAAAAACCTGATTCATTGGATTAAAAATAAACCTTATGCCGTATATGATATCAAATAGTAATTACATATCGAATGAAAAATCAAAAAATTATATTAAAATATTTTATGAGATATCAAAGAAATTAATTTCTTTGAAATTAACACACACTCATTTATATTGTGTTTTTATTGCTTTATTTTCACGATAGTCATTTAAAAAAATTTATTATTCACTTCTCTAAAACATTTACTGTACATATTTTATAATGAGAAAAATATTCATAATACATTTCTGATTAAAAGAGATTTGTATTCAATCTAATTTATTTCTAGTGTTGCTTTATCTTCAAAAAATTAAATAAATTTCTATTCGTATTTATTCAGTTTTCATTAGGAATTTTATAATTTTTTGTTAACGTGTTTTATACATTTCGCATTCTTTCACTAATTTAATTAATTATAATTATTTTTATTATAAAATTCAAATAAATCTTACCCTTTTTGAAATCCAAATGTGTGAATGCGTGTGAATATTCGTGAGCAATTACAGAGCCGATCCCACCAAAATTAAGATAACTATTATAATAAATACGATGAATATTGTTAGTTATTTTAAAATTTAGACTTATTTACTTAGAGAGTTTTGATGCTTACTGAGGTAATCCATAAGCATAAAAGGGAGGATGCAACATTGCTAATGGTATGACTACAATATAGAAAAATTTAATAATATTCATATAAAATTAATATAAATTTATGTTTCAGAATATGTTATAAAATTAATTAGTTAAAATGTAATTTAAAATTAATTACATAAGATAATGAAATATGCTACTATATTAAATAATTTAGTTATCATGTTTTTAACTGATAAATAGATAAAGATAAATCATGCCTATTGCTGAGCCTGTTGACATTGCATCAGCCATCATTGGAATCAGACTTATTCTATTAAGAAAATAACCAATCAGTTTATATAAGAAAGTAATTTATGTTAAGTAAAATTTGCTTACTCTTTCTTAAGGTATAAAAAAACACTTCGATTCAACAATTCATTCGAAATTATTTGCTTACTCATGGCTAAGAAATTTTGAATATAATTATCTGTGATATTGATCTGGAAAAAAAATTATGATTTCACTTTACATCAAATAATTACTGTAATTGCTTTTTGGTTACTACAATATCTGTTAAATGTTAATTATCACATTAATTTAAAATTCTTTTTAACGTCTTTAAAAATTAAATAATACATTTGCTTTATACATCAATATTATATTAAAAAATCGATTTTAACATCTTCGATACCAAGAAAACAATAAAAAATGTAAAAAATCGAATTTATCAATATTAAATACATAAAGGCGAAGAGCGAGGGAGGAGTTTTGTGTGATAAACCTTAGAGCACGTCTCGTTATTGTTTCATTCGAATCTAGAAAAATACCAAACTTGATTGATAAGGTAACTGGACGAAAAAATTCTCTCTCGAATACGGAATTTAGACTGAGCTATTATTGACTTACAAACTACGCTCGAACGTTTTACAGAAGGTTTAACTTCAGTGTTTCTCTGTCAGAATATTAAACATCGTATTACAGAACTCAATTCAAATGAGGAAAGATTTGAATGTTTTATGAAATGTAACAATTTAATTATTTGGGATTTTCCTGAATTAGATAATAAAGATATATTCTTCTTTGTCTAGAGAAATTTAAAAAGTTCTTAGAATCTTTGGAAATGAATATAAAAAGAATGGTGCTAAAACAGTTTTTTACATATCGGAAATTGGTGGTCGAGAAAAAAAGTATTTATGTAAGATGTTTCTACTAAATCGATGATTGAACGAAAAGTTGCTTGACACAAATCAGGCTTTGGGATTGTGGAGTGTTGAATGTGTGAGGATCGTAGGGCCGTATTTGCACTAATTTAAGGAAATTCTTAAGCCTATTTCTCTGTCGCGATCACTAAGAAGACTTGATAGCTTCACTTAAGCGACATGTTTACGTCATTGATAGACATCTCTGACCTCACATTTGCAGATTAGTCATTAAACAATGGATCACCTGATCATTTTCCTAGGCCAAAACGAATATAAGGACGAAGCACTCGCACTTCGGGCGTTCGTCCCTGAGAGCATAGAAGAGCTCTATTCACCAGGCACTTGTCGGCCATACCCAGTGGACACCGGTGGACGCCATACAGCAGGTGAACATCTCCAGCCACCCTGTTCCCAACAGACTTCCCTAGGACGGCGATCACGGCAGAAGGAGAAGACTCCCGTCCCGTCACGTCTGGAACAGCCTAAAGCGGACTTTCCCATAGAACACGACGGCTAGTCTCGCCACTTTCCCTCTCCCTTTCGTGTAAGTAGCTAAACCGGGAACGCCTACGAGCGATACGTTTACGCGTAGTATTTAGTTGTTTTCTTAGCTGCTTCTTGTAACCTTAGATTTTGATGTTTATATTAAACTTTTGTCGTATTTGTTAAACTGGCTGTCTGTCTTACTCGAACCTCGGACACTCTATCGACTTACTCAGCGATCAAATCAACCCTCCTACTCAACATTTATTTACAAATTGCGAGTTAGGACGCAACGTTTAATGACGTTAATATATGGCATAGGGTTTATTTTTATAATAAACCCTATGCCATATATTGTGTTGTTTAATTCACTAAGTCTTATATTGTATATTGTGTAGTACATATAGATTTGATCTTACCATTTTTATAAGTATGTAATTTGTCGGATTACCGCGGGTCTACTGTAATTATAGTTAGGTAGACTGATAGAGTGATAGATACTTACTTTACATAATTTAGGAATTTATTTTTAAAATTCAGTTTTCGGTTTGTTTGAATGACTGTATTAGGCATCATACAGCGACATCTCAGTGCATTCATTTATATATGATATAATATTATATCATAAATAAATATGGCGGTTCAAGAATAGTGGTTGCTGAAAATGGCAACTGTGGAACCATAGCTACGTCATAAATTAACAGGTTTTTTACTTTATAGCACATTTAAGGATATAGAACAGTTTTATTTTGAAATAATTTCAGTGGTAAAAATCAGTGGTGTGGTATCCTGGGGTTCTTTTTTCTTTCAGAAATTAGAATGCTATTCAAACGATGATTATCTTCGCTTTCCAAGCATACAACTAATTCAGAGAATCAGAGTAAATAGAGGTCTATGTTGACGACTTATGGAACGATATGTAAATTGACATCTTTTCCAATCCACTTTAATTTCCTTTTCTTTTCTGTGATATTTTGCTTTTTTTAACAGTTACTGGTTGGTGTATGGCGATGTTATAAAAATTATTTATATTATGCTTTTGTCCACTTGTTGTACGTTATTGTAAACTAAGACTTGTTACACCAAGGGAAGAGAATTACACAACTTTAAATTAAAATATTTTTATTGTAACTTAATCTTGTACGCCACTACATTTTAGTAGTTCGAGCCAAAGCCTCTGCAGAGCAGTCGTTACATTTTCTAATTACAATTTTAAAAAATTACACATTAGTTCATACTAAATTTTTTTTAAAGTTTTTAGTTATTTTTAAAAAATTTATATTTACAACTTTATATTTTAACATACCTACATACTGATTTATTTCTTTCAACGTTCATAACAAGTCCTAATTCACAATAACCTCCAAAGTGGACAGAAGCATAATATATGTTATCTAAGGACAAGAAGCACGTATCAATATATATATAAATTATTGTTTGCCTGTGTATTGGCAGTGAATCACTTGCAATAGTGGAGTGGACCACTGAGAAATTGCAAATTTCCCGGTGGGTCGTTTTCTCGATGGTAATTTCGGTTTAACCTTACATATATGTATAGTACGTCCGTGCCGAAATTTGTTGCCATTCCAATGCTGATCCCCTGGAAGCAGCTTTCAAGTAATTTTTATTTTTATTTTCAGATAATTTTTGTGTATTTTTAGATATTTCAGATAATTTTCAGGTAATATGTTTATTACGTTTGTATTTATATTTATTATCAATATTTTTGCTCAAGGTTTCAAAGTTGGTAATGATATTTGTTATATTTTCTTTATATTATGTTTTATATCTACCTGTAATAATGTTGTAATTTACTTGTTTATATGTTAATGATTTGCCCGTCCAATTTCGTATGCATTACCTTGTACTATTAAATCAGTTAGTTAGTTAAGTAAATAAATATAAAATTTTTGAATAACAAAACAGAATCATTAAAATATATTATTTAAACAGTAGTTTTTCACTTACATTATCAAACATCTTATTTAAGAATTCCACATTTACAGAACCATTTTTATATCCGATATTCTGCCGAATATTTCTCAACTATATTAAAAACAAGAATAAAAAATTAAAGGCAAAATTCTCGATTTAATAACATTTAAAAATTGACTAAATAAAAATAATTATACTTGTATCGTTTTAAATTTAAAACCTCATTTAGTTTTCAGTCGTGTATATTTGAGACGAACTAGTAATTTCATTCAATACTAGCAGATATACCCAGGAAAAAAGCAAGCAGAACAAACATTAAATTTTAACCCACAATAAAAATTAGGGCTATTTTAGCCTAATAATGTTATATTTATCAAGGGTAAGAGTGAGGTGTGAAGGTTTTAAGGAAGCCTATATTTTCCGCAGTGTCTTAGAGAATAAACATGAAACTTTTAGTGAAGTCAAAAAGGTTAGAATTGTAGAGAAGAAAAAAATATTAATTAAACAAAAATTATTTTACATTAGTCTTACTGATCGGTTATTCGCGAGACGCATGTTTAGGAAACAAATTATATAATGTGAAGATTTTAATTAAAAAGTTACTATAAAAATTTCGCAAGTATGAAAAGTATAATACAATAAAAAAGCACTGAAATCGGATGTTCAACCAATATTATCATCCGGAATGCAAATCATTTTCATCCCAAGCAACTGTGACAATGCGCGAAGCGCCCTGTAGGCTTCCGCACCACTTGACCGAAGAGTCGACATCGCTTCGGCGATGACTACGTCAGTATAGAAGACACTGCACAGTAACTAAGGTTGTTTTTGTTTAATATAAACACAAAATTATTAATAAAATTAACGAAATATAAACAAAAAATTATTTAGAAACATTTAATAAATATATAACTACTATCACAACATGTTCAGATTGCGACAAACTTTTAAATGAAAATGCATTGTAGGGTTTCTCATTTCCTGGTCTTTGCTTGTCCAGGATTCCGGGACAACAGTGAACTGTTTCCAGGTATACCGGGAAATACAGGGATATAATTAATTATTTTTAAGATATAAAATAAATCTTACAGTTGAATGATATAATTATTTCATTTTTAAGTAACTTAATATGTTCTACAAACTCCAAAATAAAAATATTAATTAAAAATGTTGTGTAAAATATGTATAAAAAATCACTTTTGAATTACGTAGAAATATTTACAAATAGAAAAAATTTATTAAAGTTTGTTGGAAACTGCTTACCACAAAAATGCCTTTAAATTCAGTTGAAAATTTAAAGAAAAAATGAACTTAGATCAAACTTCCAAGTTAAAAGGTAAATTCCGTTATTTCAATAAAACAAAACAAAATATATTTTTGTAAATTTTTATAAGATTTTCAAATAAAAAGATGGTAATTCAATCTGGTTCTTATTTTAGTAATGAAAAGTCCTACTGCGGAGAATGTCCTTTCCGATTCAATCGATGCAGGTGAAATCGTCTTTAATGCATTTGAGAGAAGACAGATGTTATGTGTTTTTACACCTGTAGCCTGAAAGATTTCTAGTTTGTTTTCGAGATACGTTACAGTATTTCTTTTGCCATCTAGTATTCTTGGTTTGTCTACCTCGGCTGCTTTAATACAGGCATCAAGCTTACAGCCTGATAATTCGGTAGTTCATTTGGCTTTAATAATCAGGTTTATGAAGAAAAACCTCATGCATGCATGCATGCTTCATTATTCCAGATATTACAGATTCTGACAAGTAAAGAATTTTCAGAGTACTGTCACAAATAGGCTACATATTGATTATTGACAATCTGTGGCATGCCATAATAAGCAAAAATTTAAAAAACTAATAAGTAGGTTTAAAATTAATAAATACAAATGCGTTCTGACGGTTTATGAGTTTATTGTACTTTCTATTTGCAAAATTTCCTCAACTTTAACACAAAATAAGAAAAAAGTGAATTTTTAAGAAATTTTCAGGATTTCCCAGGATGAGAAGAATTTCCCGGGTTAAAAAACAGCCCTGATCCTGTTAGAGAAACCCTAATTGTAGGTATATCAAATCGTCCATTAAATCTTCGAAGTGACAGATAACTGACGGCACTTCTTGGGGTGATACTGAGTAGTGTCATTAAGCGAAATGACTACATTGTGACGTCATTTAACAAACCATCTGCAAAAAATGCGATACTGAACCTCATGGGATTCTCGTCGACAACTCTGCTTTACTGATAGTTTGATGCGAACTATTCGAGTCTAGACGACTATCGAATGTATACTTAAATTATTTAATCCCAGGGTTTCGTTGGCATATGACAGACGTCACATGGTAACGAAACCAGGGAGAAAGGATCTGAAAAGGTCATGGATCAGTAAGCTATCGTTAGTTGAGAAAACATTAATCCAAGATCACCGTTAATCCTAAGGATGAAACTTTCAGTAAGGCATGATACCAACATTTCGAATGGTACACAACACTTACAGAACTAGAAAAGAAGCCTGCAAAAGGATAAATTGCTAAATTTATGTCTGCAATTGGCACAAAAGCAGTAAGCATTTTCAATACTTTTTCAGAAGAACAAAAAAATATTTTGGAAAGGTTAGTTAAAGCGTTTAAGGGTTATTTTACGCCCAAGGGTAAACATTACGTGTGAAAGGTTTGTGTTTAACAAAATCGTTGAACGGGAAAAGGAAAACTTCGATGATTTTCTGAGAGCATCGTTGAATAAGAGTACAACTTGCGAATTCGGTATCTTGCATGATAGGCTTATGAGCAAGTCAGTGTTTTTAGTGAAATTTATAGAGAAAAGCTCCCTGCTGAGAAAAAATTTAACGCTGGAGAAAGCTGTTAAAACATGCAGAGTATGTGAAAAAGCTTGCAGTCAGCTGACCATTATGAAAAGCGAATCATTAAACGTCGAAGCTGCAAAACATAAGCAAGAACCTAAAGGCAAAAAGCCTCTGCAAAAGGCAAAAGCCTTTTGCATTTGTCTATTTGGTCTATTTGTCTATTTAGCATTTAGTTTGTCTATTTGTCTGTTTAGCATTTAGGTTGTCTATTTGTTGGTCTATTTGTCTATTTAGCATTTAGTTTGTCTATTTAGCATTTTGCCTTTTGCAAAAATGCTAAATAGACAAACTGCGTATGATCTTAAATCCATATGTTTGAAGTGTGGAACTATACATGGTCAAGGTTCCTGTATTGCTTAAAATAAGGAATTGCATATATGATATAAATTGGAACATTTTGTAAATCTTTGTAAATTGTCTAAATGTATTGCAATAATAGATGGACTGGTAGCACCGGCCTTTATAGAACAAATAGAACAGCATAGCATAATAATAAGTAGTGCATTCGGCAGACTGGTATGAGGTATCTGAATAAAGTCAAGCTGAAACTTGATATGGGTGCATAATGTAATGTTCTAACATTGCAGGAAGCTAAGAAAGCCAATCTCAAAATGTGGCCATCTAACCATTAAGTCCTTTGCAAATCATACAATGCCAGTGAAAGATGAATGTATTTCTGACATGCGTACTAAATGTAAAAACTTAGTGACTAAATTCATTGTGATCGAGAAATAAGTTTAACCAATTTAGGAAAGGAGAAAGGAAACCAATTCTTTTAATCATTCCCATCTGTGTTCAGATAATAATGATTAAAAGAATTCAGAGTACCGCTGTTTCAGAACAATTGTTAGACAGTTGTGAGCCCAAAGATAAAGAATTTGAAAATCGACATGTTTGATAATCTGAAACTCGAAATCTTTTCCGTTAGAAGAGTACCTCATCTGATTAAGAATCAGATAAAGCAAGAATTAGTCCGCGTGGTACGTATGGGTATCATTTAGCCTGTGTCTGGGCCTACACCTGCTGTTTCACCTATCGTGATAATTTGTAAGGAAGGAAAATTACGAGTACGCGTGGATCCTGCGAGTTTGAACAAAATATAGACAGAAAGCATGCATTATTCCTTAAGCACGTTAAAAGAGATAACGGCATGTATCAAGAGTTTTAAATGGTTTACTGATTTGGACTGTAAGATAGACTTGATTCTAGGAAGTTCCTGCAATGCGAACAAAGCAATTATCTCACTATGGCTACTCCCTGGTAACAATATTCATTTCTATGAATGCCAATGGCTATTTCCTTAGTTCTAGAAATGTTTCAGCAGATCAAGAAACATCTAATAAGTAAAATGCAAAAAGTAGAATATGGTATAAATGACATCATCATCATCCATGCAGCCACCAAACAGGAATTAGAAAACACAAAAGTTAAGGTTATGAAGATTCTCCGCGTTGCAAGAACACTCAACAAAAACAAATGTATGTTTTCCAAAAAGGAAGTCAAGTTTCTTGGGCATGTAGTTACGGATACAGGACTGAAAGCAGACCCAGAGAAAATAAAGGCGATCAGTCAGCTAAATGTGCCATACGACGTCCTTTCGCTTCAGCATTTTTTCGGAATGGTCAATTATTCAGCCAATTTTATTCCAAACCTTTCAAATATTACTCATCCACTCAGAGAACTATGCTAAAAAGATATTGCTTGAGTGTGGAGGCATCAGCACGAGTCAGCAGTGAATATGCTGAAAGAAATGTTGAGCAGTTCACTTTCCTTAACATATTTTGATGTTAATGTTCCAGTTAAATTATCGCTAATCGCAGGTAAGCATGCCGTTGGTGTTGTCTTGATGCAAACGGATCGACCTGTTGCGTACGCAGCTAAATCACTTGATAAAACACAGCAGAACTTCTCACAGATCAAAAAAGAAGCGTTTGCTATTAAATTTGGTTGTCTAAAGTATATCTGGGGATCCAAATGCCGTTGCCACTTCCTCTTCCATTAATGCTAAGTTTTGTATTTCCTCGACTACATTGGCAGGGTCTTGTGCTACTGGTGCGCTGTTATCAAGCTGAGAGGATATATATTTGTGTAATCGCTTTTCTAAGATGAAAGTCGGTCCCTTGCGTTTTTCTACTATTGGCTTTATTTCCTTCCCTTCTTTGTGAGTCTTGGCGAATGCAAACAATCTTGGCATCCCTGGTCTTGCGTCTACTGCATTACTGGAAGAGGAAGTGGCAACGGTATTTGATTATGAAAACATGTATTTTTCCGAAAAATCGAGTCTTGCAAGGAAGCCCTTTTAGAGTTCTTATTCGATGTAAACCCGGAATTAGCACGTTACAAAGAAGATATATCAGAAATGGTCAATCTAGTATGTTATGAATCCTGCCTTAGTTTCAACGGCCAAGCGTACAGGCAAAAACGGGGAGTACCAATGGGAAGTCCGATCTCAGGAATATTGTGCGAGTTGGTCATTAGAAAACTGGAGAAGAAAGTCCTGTATGATTTTAGAAAGGATGTATTATATTTCAAGAGATACGTGGACGATGTTCTTATTGTATGGAGGAATAATAGTATGATAGGTAAATTCGTGAAAAGAGTAAACAGCAACAATGACGACCTAAAATTGAAAATGGAGCAAAAGAGTTCCCTCGCTATCCATTTTCTAGACATTAATATTGTGTTCAAAGAAGGAGCATTTTTCCACCAACGTGTACATAAAACCAACACACAGCCCACTTTATATTCCATCGCATTCCAACGACCCGTACCATTACAAGCTGGCAGCATTCCGAGCTCTCATCAGAAGGGCCTTTATCTATTGTGACAGCGTTGTTAATAGTGATAAGAAAATCGACAGAATCACGCAAGTGGCCGAATCCCTAGGATATAAAAAAGGCACAATAGCAGGATTAGTTAAAAAGTATAAGATGGGCACAACAGGAGATTCGAAATACGTTCCCAGTAAAATCACAAAGTTTACTTACAACAAGAATTCAAAAAGCATTATGAAAGAAATTGCAAACCGCAAAGAGACGAGAATGGTTCTAAAAAGAGCTCCGAATCTATACACAATCTTAAGAAATGATAAAGATCGCATTAGAAAGGAAGAAAAAGCAGGAGTATACAAAATCCCGTACGAGAACGCGGAACTGGGTATCGAAAAAGACTACATTGGAGTCACCAGAAGTTTAGGGAAAAGACTTAAGGAACACAAGTACGACGTCAAAAAGGCTCCAACGCAACAATACTTTCGCAGTACGCGCAGACCCAAGGCTCAGTAATTAAATGGGAGGAAGCGGATATTGTAAAACCCTTGAGCTCCCCAACGTTAGCGGGTACCGCAGAGAAAATTGA
Organism: Centruroides vittatus; assembly: GCF_030686945.1. Taxonomy (NCBI): domain Eukaryota; kingdom Metazoa; phylum Arthropoda; class Arachnida; order Scorpiones; family Buthidae; genus Centruroides; species Centruroides vittatus. The sequence continues at coordinate 824,592 of NW_027122652.1, read as the reverse complement.
AATTTATAAAAGCAAGTTGGGAGACGCATGCATAAATGCGAGGGGCGCTGACAGCCTACCAACAGCTTGGAAATTCGTAGTTAAGAAGTGTATCACGAACTCGTAGGCTTGTCTTAGCTTGTTTTGGCGTCATTCCTCGATAATCTGCCATTCTTTTTAAAAAGTATCACCAGTGGAATCATTTTAATTTTAATTTTTTATTTTTCATTTTTTTGTTACTTCTTATTCCCACTATAACGTTTTTATTGTATATTTATTTATTTATATTACCATGTTCTTCCTTTTTGTTTTTATTTTTTGTCCGTTACTAATGATTTGAATTTTTTCAAACAATTGTATTCTTTTAATGGAATGATAATGTTCTATTTTTTCCAAAGTTAAAACCTGAAGATGGCTTATTGAGTAAGCCGAAAACGTTAGTTTTCTTATTAAAATTATCTCAGCTTTAAGTAAAAGGTGTTATTTTTTGTGTATTAAATTAATTATTGGCTGAGCTAGTATCTGCTTTATGTTAAAAGAATATTTTTCATCCCAGCCCTGAGCCTCACACTAGTGATCGCAGATAGTTATTCAATATACTAATAAACTACAACTTTATGTAAAACAATTACATGAAAATTGTTGAAAAAATTAAATAAAAATTAAACTTTTACCGTATTTCTGGTGATATTTTTGCTGTAGCTATCGAACCAATCTTCTTCGGAAAATATTTCATCCAGTGTTTCACGTATTTGTTCGGAATAACTTTTCACCTAAAAATATGTCATAATATAATTTAATAAAATATTTTATTGCTATAAAGTTACATTATGATAGTAAAACTACTAGTCTACCTCATTAATGTCGTCTTCTTTATTCATGGATTTTATCATCACGTAGTTCACTCCGAGCTCAGTATACATATCAATATCGTAAATGCAAGTTTTCCATTTCAATTTATTCATACCCGGAAGTTGTCCAAAAGTTTGGTCATTATAATTTAAAGATTCTCTCATATCGATTAAAAGTTGTTTAAAACGGTTGTCGATGCGAGGCAAATAACGAACAATTATACCCCATACTTGAAAGTTATAAATTATTCTGTTTAGAAGAATTGATATCAGTAAAAGTATACGTGTTTGGTTTCTAGTATTTAGTTACCGTATTTACTCGAATATAAGACGACCTCGCATATAGGACGAGGTGTAACTTTAAAGATCAAAATAAAGAAAATTAGATTTATTAATACAATTCTAATTTTATTTCGTTTAATAACAAATAAAATATCAAAGGCACGTAAATGCACACATTGTCCCGCAAAAATTACTGGCATTTTAAACCAAGGAAAAATCTTGTAAAATCTACAACATAATTTGTTCACGTAAAGCGGGACAATCGGAAACCTTTTTTGCCAATTCTTAATAGTCGAATTCACTATTCGTCGATTACACTTACGAGTTTCTTCGAATTCTGATTTCCAAATAATCATCTGTTTTCACGTAAGAATAAATTAAAACTTATATCAGGCTCCCGTGTAATGTTGGAATTCAATTCAAAAGCTTCGCTTTACCTATTGCTATTCATCTTTACTCCTGACAATACACAAAAACGATTCAAATGGCCCAGATAAAATACTTTTGTTTTTAAACACCAGAAGGTGAGAATCCGGTAAAAAAAATGCGGATACACGGTTTACAAAAAATATACAAAAACGAAAAGAATCCTTCGCTCGCGCTTATAGGACGACCTAGGTTTTTGAAGCAGTGAAAAATGAATAAAAACCTCGTCTTATATGCGAGTAAATACGATAAATATAAAAATTATTTTACTGGTGTTAAATGTACTTTTTATATTATTTTAATATAAAAAATAATAGTAAATTGATTTTTTTATTCAAGGCTAGATAACTGAGCAATGGGGAATTTTTATGTTACTGTAAAGATTCATTTTTAAACAAGTGCGAACAGTTACGATTTTATGGGAATTTCGTTCTCATTATTTATCTGTAATAAAACCTCCATATTGGTTCCAAAGATTGAAAATTTGAACGAAATCCTTAGATGTGATGAAAATCAAGCATTAGGTTAACCATATATCTAGATAAGTGTAAGATAGAAGTAGGAAAAGCCCTGGCGAGTCGCTATAGAAGACCTGAAAGCAAATCCGAGTTGGCTTATAAATTGTCATGGCTGCCTTGACTGGAAATGATGAAGCCCATTTTTTTCTATTCATTCTTCTCTTGCGTAAACTAACGAAACTTTGTAAGATCTCACTCACGCATGTCAGGTTCCATCTCTGAACACCTGCTACCTCACATATGGGCCCAGCCGAATCCATGGTGAGTATAGGAAAAAGGGTCTTTTTGTTTCTATAAGAAAAAAACAATTTGAAACTAAATACGTGAATCCATTATAGGCCTGCAAAAGTATTGTCTTGAAGCCAGAATAGCGGAAAAAGTTTTAAACAAAATATTCATATAACAAGAAAGCATGTGCACTCATATCCAGAACATAAGCGTAATAAGGGGCGGGTCTAGGTTTATCGTAGGGTTTATTGAAGTCTAATGGGGGACCCATTTTCGTTAGATTAAAAATTTTTAAATTGGGGTTTAAAATTCCTTTTTAATAACATCAAAATCAGAGTTGAAATATATTTATTTATGAAATGGTGTTGAATGACAAACTTCCTATCGATAAGTGCTCATTGTTAATGAAAAATTCTTTAAAATTTGTGATAATAATTCAATTTTTGTGGGCCCTTGACACTTCGGGCGCAGAGCTTAAGCCCTATTAGTCCCTATGTAGATCTGCCCCTGAGCGTAATTCTTCAATTCATACGATGAGCAAAATATGAACAAACTAAACAATGGAAATTTAATGTAAACGTTTCTAACAAATAAAAATACATAGCGTGTAATCAAAATTTTTCATTAAAAATCACAAATATGTGTAAAATATGCAGCTCCATAAATACAGGAGTAGCACGGCATTGTTTCCGTTACAGTTTGACCATTGATAATAGTTTGTTACTGTTGTACTGAATGATACGAACAGAGATGATGCCACAAACACGCCACATAAGCAATTTACTTTTATTTATTTATTTATTTGCACTCATTAACCACTCATTTAAATAATGCTATATAGTATTATCTAATTACTAAATTTTACGAAAGAAAAAATTATTGAAAGGCTAGAGGCAGGCCATTCGCAGGCAGAGGTATCCAGGTCTCTGAATGTGCCGCAGAATGTCATATTCAGGTTTTGAGCAAGATTTTAAAAAACAAAAAATGATATATGTCAATTAAGAAGTGGACGTCGAAGTAGTATGCCTCCCCCCCCCACTTCCTGGTTTACATATATCATCATAATACCACCACTCAAAGAGCCGCTGCTTGATGTCAACTGCTCGTTGTAACAGAATTTCTGGCAGACAATTCTGCCAAACAGTCTATAGAATTAGAGTTTAACAAAATGTCTACGGTAGGTTTCAGGTAGATAGTCTTTTTTCAAGATGCCAGTGCGTTGTATTCCTCTGACCCATGTGTACACAGATGTGTACACAGATAAGAAAACAATTTATTGATAACGTTTCTGCAAACGTTTTTGTTAAAATCAATTAGAATCAAATTTTAAAGATGGTGTAAAGATCATTAACATTGTACTTTGAATGAATGTTCTGTTAAGTAACAAGTCCAGGTACAGTGTACAGAATAATCTTCGGAGTAATTCTGGAGAAAGTAAAGAACGCAAAACAACCCCATGAAATCGTGCAAAGATAAAGTTTGTAGATGGTGGCATTATGGTCTAGGACGGCCATAATCACAACCGGCATAAATGATTGATAAAGTCAATGAAAAACTTTAAAGAAATAATACTGTACTACAATTTTCATTAATTCGAACATTCCATTTATTTTCACATACACGAATCGAACTAAAAACATTTTGACAATGGAAATTATTTTATATTTTCAAATTAATTAATATCTTTGGTGTTTAATTATCGTATTGCTCATTAAACTGAACTAATATGATTTTTCAATATACAAATCATAACAAGAATCGTAATTGATTACAAAAGTAAACAATATTTTATTTCGTGAAGTGTAATGAAAACTTTTAATAATTGAAAATTAATTCTATTAAATACCTGACAAATATTTAACAGATTCCTCTAATTAGTTAAAATGAGAAATACATGTAGGCCTCCTACAACGCGGTACCTTTACAACGCGCTTTCGCTCCAACGCGGTTGGAAAAACACGGAAATTTTCTTACAACGCGGTACTTTTACAACGCGGTACTTTTACAACGCGGTTTAGGGTATTTAGAAACTAATTATCTTTACATAACAGAAAAATCGCAACGGATCACATAACTGCAGTGGAACTTGATGAAACAAGCTCAGATCTTGAAATACGGCCAGTCAAACATTCTCGAACAACTATAATAAGTGACGATGAGGACTGAATTTGAGCATAACATTAAGTTTCTTTTTGATTTTGACTTGAAATCATAATCTTTTTAGTTTTTATATGATGTTGAATTTTATTTAAGCTTTTCATGTACATGTACAGTACAGTACATAAATTTAAAAAATGATGAAAATGTTACACCATAAAAAGACAGTTTTTCTTTTTTTTAGAATTGAACCCCAGTTCTTGTATTAAGCTGGTGCCTCCTATAACGCGATTTCCCATTACGCGGTATTTTCAAGGAACGTATCTACTGCGTTGTAGGAAGCCTACCTGTATGAGTAATCTCAATTTTAATAATTACATAGAATTGGTAACAATAGAATTAAGATGAAAAGTTAGTCCCAATTACGATGTTACTTATAAATTCTAAATATTCGTATCGAATTCGAAACCAGATCCCCAGAAAGAAAAGAACGATTTACTGTGCACTCAACAGTCTTTGAGTCGATTGGTTTGAAGTGATTGTCGAATAATTTAAATAATATTTCCGTGATAATAAGTGTTCTCACCTTTTGTTTTTAGTGTTTCCAATAAGCTCACATAGATCAGTCAAAAATTCCATGCTGTTTACTTTTAAAAAAATTTGATCATTATATTCTTCAGGATGTTGAAGATATTCAAATAAAAACATAAACAGATTCTTCCAGTCGATCTGAAATTAAAATATATAATAACCTTGGTTAAGAAACATAAAATTATTGCTATTTATAAATTTGTTTTACCTGTGAGCAGTTGGAATGTAATTCTGATATCGTTGTATTCGTTGAATTTGATATTAACAGGAACATCCTAGATGGATCATCAAAGAGTTTATCTATAATCTACACAAAATTTAAAATTAGTTTTGGGTATGGGTCTAATTTAAAATTTCAATTTAATTAACAAATATCCATATTTACTTTTGCTACAGATGTTTGAAAATCGATTATTTCATAAATATATTTGTTCTTAATTTCCGTTGACAAACCTAATTTAGAAAGTACGTAGTCTATCAAATGTACATACATCTCTTTAAATTTAATCCACTTTTCTTCAGTTGTATTCAATAGCACAGCTGGTCTAATTATATTACTCTCAACATATATCTGCAATTGAATAAAATGGAAGTTTTACAGTATAATACTATACTATATATATTACATTGCATCAATTAATATAATTTCTAATTAGTATAAATATAAAATTGCACATTAATTTAGTTAAATTTATTAACTTAATTAGCTTTCAATCTTCAGATGAAAACAAGCCACGTATCAGAGACAATTTTATGATAGTGGCGTAAAGGAAAGTTTCTAATACCTATTTCCCTAATGTTCATATTGATTTATCTTCAAAAACACTTATTTCTTAATGTTTTATTTACAGAAGTTAAAACGGTACACAATGACATAAAGTTTGCTGTTAATTTTTCGAGAGACAAATGATTTCAACTTAAGCTCATTTCATTAAATTCGAAAACATATCGTAAGAGAAAAATACACGTATATCATAAAGTACATGATGCAGTACATACATCATTTAGTATATATACATCTTTGCAATGAATATTTGAGTAATATTATAACTGAGTATTTGAGTAATATTATTTTACATACAGCCGCAGCATAAAATTGATAAATGCACAATCAGTATAATTACAGACTTACAATCTTATAGAAAATAGTTTGAATAAGAAACTAATAATAAAACTATTCTAAAATGATGCTTTTCAATAATAATGTAAAGTTAAAATCATTAGAATCAAATTTTCTTTACTGTGGGATATGTCTTTCTAAATCAAATATTTGTGAACTTTGGCTAATAAGGCCATATTTACATCTGTAGTTATTAATTTATCAATTTCCTGCTTGTTGCTTGTTGCTGATTTTTTCTTCCAGTAGTTCTAAATTATTTAAATTAATTAATTATAATTTTTAAAGTTATTAAGAGATAGCGCCTAACGCTTCCCTCTAGTGCCAAATTGTTTACATAATTTATTTATTTATATAGCCGTTTCTAGCCAGATAGCATGTGGCATTGTTTGGTGTCTAATTATAATAATAGTTTATAAGAAAACAATTTATTAATAACATTTTTGCAAATTACTAGAAATTATTAAAACTTATAGTAACGAGTACAATTACAGTTACAGATAATTACCCGTATGTAAGAGATGTTTGGACTGCTACGAAATCTAAACAGATTTCCAAGTCCATCATACACGTATGACAATACCATAGCTTTTTCCATTGTTAATTTTGAATTATCGTTTTCAGACAGAGGCCAACCATCAAAGTTAGTTGCACTTAGAATTTCATGAATTGCCTCTTTTGTGTCACTAGCTGTAATTTAAATAGAGAATTATTAATTATTCTCATTTAATTAATTAATTTATACAAAATCAATACAATACATACGTCTATTTAAACACGATTTAAAATATTTCTTTACTTTCTTGACGAAAGCTGGATCATCGAAACTCTCTGGCTTTTCCAATTGTTCTGTATTTGCATTTATTACACGTAAATTATTATTCCACTTAATTATATTACTATTTAAAATAAAATATTACTTGCCTTTTATTAAATAAACGATATAATTCTTTAAATTTCTAAAACTAAGAATCTTATCATCGTAAATATTTTCGTACTTTAGATAAGAACCGCATGAAAATTCGTAAAAGTTGTCGCATGGATTTACGGTGAAGTCCATATTTGTTAGAATGGAACCAGCTGAAATAATTAAGACTTCTCTAAACAAAATATATCAGATTTATTAAAATTACATTTTATTTAATTATAGTTTTTGATTTTGTTTCAGTACAGTTTGTATGATATGTTTCATCTATTTTAGTGAATTAATTTTAAAATTTATAGCACTTAAATACTTCAGCATTTCTTACGGAAATTGAAAAACGAAAATACTGTAACAAAAAATAACTGGCTGTTGTTGATATATTCACTATTAAATCAATTGACATTGATATTGTTGTATATTTTCTAAATAATATTCAACTAATAGCTTAAAAAATAGTTACTTTTTTCTCCTTGCTCAAAGTACAACACTGATTATACGTTATTACATTACAAAGGATTTTGATAAACGAAAATGACTTTTAACAAACTTTTTTACAAATTTATCATTGCAAGAATAAAATATGACCGATACCTCAGGCCAGACAACACTTTTAAAAATATTTTTCCTTAAAAACATGTGTGTTCTAAAAAATCGCCCTGTGTTTTAAAAAACACACCTGTGTGCTAAAGAAAACACCTTGTTAGTCAATAGCCTTTTTTAAAAATTAGAACGCGACCAAACATGTCTATTACTTCAGTAAACAGGTCAGGTTGATAAATATGACCTGATTTTTAATACTTTCATCAATCTTTTCTTCTGTAAGAATATTCAAGAAAGCATGTCTTCTGAAGGTTACTACTTTTATTTTAATTTTTTCATTAAAATATTTAATAATACTGTAATAATAAACTAAATTTTAGAATATGATTTTGATTTTGATTTTTAAAAAAACCAGTCTGCTAAGAAAAGAAAACCGAAACCTAAAAATAATGAAGACCACGAGTCTAAAAAGCCTAAATTTGACTTAAGCTTACTTTAACCTTACTTAAGTTAAATCTATGAAAATTCCCCCATCGAGCAATAACCAATCCAATGACGTAGAACGGGTCCCTATCAACTTTAACCTGTAGTTAAGATCCCTATGCGCCGAAATTGCCAGGAAACACCGGGTATGTCTTGCTTACAGAAGTGCCCTACTATTTTTGACATGCTACATAATGGGAAGGACCCTCTTAACCTGAACAGACTGCCCGGCGTATATAGTGTCCCCGTAAAGGAAAACAGATATGATAGAGACCTGGAATACATAGGGTCGACTAATCGCCTAATGGGGATCAGACTACAAGAATATCGGGCCGATATAAGTCATGCAAGAACCACCACAGCTTTCTATACGTATGTAACAAATGCAGAGACATCGTAGCGGACTTTAACCAGGCCAAACTCATCTTCTCTACACCCCCATGGAACATCTCAGATAGTTGGAGGCTGTACACATTTTTAAATTCAGTTTCATATTTACGTACATAAATCATAAAGAGGAAATGGTTTCGTCAATGGCCTGCGTAAGAGAAAAGAACCAGATTACCTATACGAGTATATGAACTTTCGGATTTGTACAGCAAGTCACGTTATTTCAATACAAAAGTTTTCTCCGGATGGAGTTAGATACATAACCAGCACGACTCTATTGCGAACACGAAAAGTATGATTTATGTACGAAGGCAAAACACTATTACCCTCCCTGCAGGTAAGTGCTGTCTATTACCTGTCGCAGTGATGGCATTAGGGCGCATCTATTTCACGTTATATAATTGTCGAAGTAATTCAGTAAATATAATATATATTTTTAAAAATTATACTGTATTTTTTTGTAAGAATTATATTTAGTTTATTATTTTGTTAACTTTTTGCCAATGGATAGAACTACGTGTAACTCAGTAATTCGAATGTAAATAAAAATTAATTGATTTATGAGAATGTAATCGATATTTAGGGGTGGGATGTACGACATGATCTAAGTTAGAAATTTTTGAACGAAACTACCGAGTTTCGTAGCAATTGGTCGAACGGCGTAGAAGTATGTAGCGAACAAACAAATAAATATCCTCATTTATATATAGAGATGAATTACATACAAAATGAATTTATTTGTTTTGAAAATCAACCGATATTCTCTAACTTCCACTAATATTTTGTTCATTTGAATTTCTTACATATTTTACGAATATAATCACTGTTACGTTATTGGTAAATGGATCACCTAACTCGAAAGAGGGCGATAACGAAAACAAGTATGGTGACCGGTAATTTGAAGTCATGTTTGTCTTGTCTTCGTCAGCATAAACGAGAAACAGAAACAGTTAAGATCATTTATTACATAACAATACTAATACGTTATATAGCTTGTTAGAAGAATCTTATCTTATCTTATCTTAGCTTGTTAGAAGAATCTTATCTACCATTAAAGAAAATGGTCAATGTGGTATAGAATTTTTCTTTTTAAAAATATATATAATAATTATTTAGTAATTAAATAGAAATATATGTTCGAAATTCACAATACCAGAACAAACAATCACATAGCAATTGTATATAAAGAAAAATAAGTCTCACCTGAAAATTTGCATACGTTACTTAAGCAAACTTCTTTCTTTGATCCTTGAAATATATCTATAAAAAGTTAATAATTTTAATAAATTTATATGTGTATAAATTACACATAAAATAAGAATGTTTATTTACGATATGAAATTTATGACAAGTACTTTTACATAATAATTTGTACATAGGTAATTCACTTCTGACAAAATAATAGCGGCAAGACAAAATAAGTATTATTTTGTCTTGGATTATCATAGAAAAAAATATTCATAGCAATATTTTTGCTGTAAAGACAAACGCAGAAATAGAGAAGTAATACAGCAGAAGTTCCATATTTGCGAATGGTTATGTTCTGCAAAACTGCCGCCAATAAGAAACGTACCGTGCAAATACATTGGATAGATAGAATTAGGATTAGAGAATTAATAAAAAAATATGTGATTAAAAGTAAAAAGACATTTTCATACAAAAATTGTTTATTTATTTTATTTTATAGTAAAAGTAAATACAGTAAACTCCCGATTATCCGGGCTAATGATGGCGAGAGGTGGCACGGATAATCCAAACTATAATTATTTATTTCTAAAATACAACATATTATACATTTCTGAGGCAGACAATTATTTTAGCATGTTTAATGCTCATTATTATTAAGAAAAATCTGCGATTTTGGTTTGTTTGCAGGAATCTTTTAATGATTTTTTAATATCAGTTCGAATTTTTTAAAGTGCTATTATGTCATTATACTCGAATTCCCATTGGTCAATGTACTCCAACAAAGTGTCAACAGAATATTATGTATAATATGTATTATACATACGTACATATAACCGAATCTTAAATTGTAATACGTATTATAACATGCAACTAAACGATACTTTGTATAAATGTACTCACTATCGTTTTCTCCTCCGAAAAGAAACGTACAGCGCGAAAGAAGCAACCTAACTAAAACCAGTCCAGCTGACTTCAGATACCCCACCATTCGCTTCAAACATCTAAATACAAACACGTTCACACTTATAGGATGCGTAAACATGAAAGCGTGCGACTATTTAAAAAATACATACATATATAATTATTTTTTTAATTAAATTCATGCACGGATAATCCGCACACGGATAATCGAGAGTTTACTGTAATAATTATTACATTATTTGGGAGTAAGCACAAAATTGCTATGTACAACTTATCACACAGCAACACTTTTTGACATAGAACAAACATATATATAAGGAAAGTACAGCGCTCCGACGAATTGCCACCTTTTACTGATTGGTTCGTGTGCAGGAATAATCCTGTTATGTACGAATCAATGAAATGCCGCGATAAGTTGAATCAACGTAAATTTTCACCCTTTTTTAGGTTTCGAGCAGATCGCGTTATATCAGATCACCGTTAATCGACGAAGCGTTAAACGGAGTACTAAATAATTATTACAGTTTGCATGTATTTATTCATTCTCAAAAGAGTACAATTTTCGACTCTTTTGCTTTTACTTCTTTATTTTAATTCTTGCTAATAAATTTAAACGTAGTTTAACTAATAATTGATTCTGATTTGGTAAGTAATAATTGTTTAGTTGATATTTACATAAATAATATCGGACACTGCTTCTTATTTTTACAGATAAAATCACTCAAAAGATCATTCTTCGGTGACTTCTTCAATCTAGATTCCTAAGGCGTTACCCATTTTTTCGAAGATTAGCTCTCTGATAATATCAATTATTATTAATTGGAAAAAAGATGCTACTTATTTTCTAATCTATTTTTCCCCTTAATGTATAGTTGATTCATTTATAACAAAGGACCGAACAACTACACCCGCTGACTTTATTCCCTGCAAATGATTTCGTTTTTTAATTCGTTTATGAATGTCATTGAGTTCTTAAGACATTTGATACTTTACAAGTAAAGTTTTTGTTTAGATGGTATTCTTAATTTGACGAGAAAGAAAAACAATTACATATGTTTATAAAACACTGCTCAAATTCACAATGAATATTTCTGATATTACTATAAAATGCAAAGTTTATTATTTACGTCAGTGCTCGTGCTAAGGTAACTCAGGAAAATATGAAATAAATTAGAATTCGCTAGAGCTGAATAATAGTTTTAAACACGATTTAGCGTAGAACGCGAATAAGATAAAAACCATTTAGAGTGGTTTAACATTTATTATTTTATCAGTGTTTATTGTTTATTATACAGATCTATTATAACTTGTTTTTTTCTTTATAGAAGTACAAAATAAATTATTTAATACACTATATAGAAATAAATATTGATCATAGAATAAATAAAATATCAAGAGAATAATTTCGAGTGAGATGCTCGACATTTACATCTGCAAATCATGTTTTTCAATTTTAACATTTATATAAAAATTATACACCTACATGTACTAAAGCATTGTTTTTCATGTATTAAATTTATACTGTTATTAGCTCGACAATAAATATTTTCCATGTAATTAAAAATATTAATTATTCCATGTAATGTATTACAAGAGACAACAAAGCAAAGTTCGTTGTCTCTTCTAATACATTCCATTTTATACTAGCATTAGCTAATACAATAGATAATTTTATATTTTAAAACGTGTGTTGAAACTTTCATTATAAGAAAATGATAAAAGAAAGAAAAACTAAATATGTATACAATTTAGTCGATTCCGCTTAAGTACGGCATATCGGAACCTAAGTAATTTGGCCCGATTAAGCTGTTGTCCAAATAAAGCGAATTTTACGGGAACAGATAAAATCTAAACTGATAAATGAGTTATAAAGACAAAAGTCATTTAATAAGAAAATAATTAATATTCAGTATTTTGTACCGTAATTACATCTACGGTACGTATGTGTAAATAAAGTCAAATTCGAAAATAGCGTATTAACATATAATTATTAAACAAAAACAAAAATAAGTATTTTTGCAAAAATTTATCAAGCGTATCTACAATACATTATCTTTATAATGTGCAAATGGACTAAATCAGCGCAGGCATCCACCGTAAAAATGGGACCTTCATTTCCATCTTTCATAACATACCAATTTAGTTCAAAGATATATTTTGTGGTTTTCTAATCTTGATCAGGAGTATCGTCTCCTTCAATATACTTCAGGTTCTAGGAGTTATTCCGAAACAACTTGTCAAATTATTGCATCTATGCAATCCTCCCTTCCACTGCAACATAGAAAGTTTTTATCACTCCATAAATATTTTTCGTGATACAACTATAAACATCCGAAGCAAGCGCTACCGTGTGCCGTCACTGCTGTCACGATTATATACGAGCGTTGTCCCGATAAAGTTGTCCCGATAAAGTGGCGGAATGTCCTAAATAAGCGAAGTAAATTTGCCTTATATTATCTTATTTCTCTCCGTAATTTAATGTAAGCGGCGGTCTCAATTAACCGGAATGTACTTCATTGTTTAAATTAATACTTACTTTGAAAATGTAATAAAACACCAATCATGACAAGAAAGGCAATAAAAATGACAAGAGACACCAAAATAAGGTAACGCTCTAACAATGTCCTATTGTTCCAAATGGTGCATTTTCTGTAAAAAAATTGATTTAATTATATTAAAAGTTACTGCTAAATATATCGCAATTTATTTCAAGAAAAAAAGTTACGAAGACTTTATATTATTGAAAGTGAAGTACAATAATATTCTTTATTTGTTTTAATTGTAACTCAATAGGCAAATTTTAATATATGAACATTTTACACTCCGCTGCGACATTTATCGAAAATATTTCACAAATAAACGTATTTGTTGAATAATATTAGAAAAAAATGTTCTATTTGTTCTCACAAGATTGCACAAATCGATTCACGCATTTTATGAAGAATTGCTTAAATGTTGGAAAGCATTTCTGTAATATAAGAAGTTAAAACTAAAATTGCAATCTTTGCAGAATCGGATAAACAATCTGAAACAGCCAAAATAGTTCGAGCCTAGAATTGTTTAGAATACCTATAATGCAAAACGAAAAACTTATTAAAAATAGTTAATAAAATTATTATTATTATTCTATTTATTTATTTTATGCATATAATACTTTCGATAAGTCTCTTATTTTAGATGTGTATCGAGTTAAAACTGATATAGAAAAAGAAGGGGTGAAAAGCAACAACCAATAGTTGTGAAATTCGTAAATGTTATTATAAAACAAGAAATCGTTAATATTACACAACTGAAAAAAACCCTTAAATTTATTACTAAAAACTTGGTATTATAAATGAAGTAAATAACATTTATGTAAATGTTATTGAACTTACATAATACTATAGAAATCTTTTCTACAAAACAAGAATACTAAAATGCAATGTAAAATAGTAAAATCATGGAGAAATAATGGTTATTTATATTTAAAAAGGATGCGCATCTCTCTCCAACCATTCTACTAACCGCAGAACAGACTGAACGTTTATTAAACGATGAAAAAAGTTTAACATAGTAAATTAACAGAATTCACTTTAAAAATGTTTTTATGTTTTCTATTGCAATATAGGAGGCTTAAATAACAAGTCTATAGAAGTATTGGATGCAATGAGCTATTAACCTGTTGATTCTCTCTGTTAGATAAGTCCGGACATTAACCCCGGTAAGATCAGAACTTATCCGCGACTCTCCTCCCCGCTCGATAGAATAGAGCCCTCCGTTTAAACATAGCACGTAACATCGCGAGTTTGGGCACGAAGCTTCTACCCTAGCTGGTGTCAGTCCTGACGTCTAAAAATTCAAGAGATCCTAATGACACATATCGAAAAGCCATCCGTTGAGGCAGTGAGTAGAACTAATGGTTCTAACGACTAGAGGGTATTAACCCCTCGACCGTATTTTCACATTATATAAGAAACTGGTGGCATCTTAAACAATCGTATTTAATCAGTAAATATCTTACACCAGGGATGTCCAACCCGCGACTCGCTTAATATTTTTATGCGGCCCACTGCACCCTAAATTTTTAGGTAAATTTTTATTTATTTTGGTTAAGTATGTCGTAAAAATTGTTTTCGTTTCACTGGATACACCTTGATGTGCTAATGACGAAATTGATGATATAATTTGTAACTGACCAATCAAAAAAGTTGGTGGCGTGATCTGTCGTTTTGATTGTTTCAGTTTCAAAAATATTTTTAATGAAGTGATATTGTTAATAGTAAAAAAATGTGTACCATTCACCGAGAGGATAAAAAGACATAATTCTTCTGTTCAAAAAAGCGCCATTTTTAGTGACTCAAGATCAAGCCTAATGTCAAACTGGAAAAGGATAATTTATTATTTTTTTAATAAAATTAAAAAATAAATTAGCCCCTACCACTTGGGTACCCTTTCTAATTACAGGTATCCAGGTATATAATACAGGCATAGGTCTATATATATATTTTTTCTAACGTAATAATTTAAATATTTTCAACTTCCAATTATATTCATCATTATTTCATCAACTTTAAATTTATATTTTTAATAACCCAGCATTTGGTCATGGAATCTAATACTGAAAAAAATTAAATATTTTTGGCAGAAAAATATTTCGTAATAGAAACATGTAATAACATCATCTGTCTTATTTTTCATGATAAAATTGCCTTGGGAAATTGTGCATTTTCAGAGTTTATTTAAAAAAAGCAAAGAAGAAGAATTTCCTGTCGTCTGTCATATCTCGAGTAGGGTAGAACTGAATGACGATTTTACTCATTATTGCCATTTACGAATTTTTATAAAACCCATTCCTACCCTCAAAATTAAGCTTTTTGCCATTTGCTCGCATTATAATAATTAAATAAATATTTTAAAAATAAAATATCATCACGAATTGCGCCACCAAATGTCTCCAGGAAAGTTAACTCGTCGCTGGATTTTTAAGACGGTGTGGGGAGAAGATGAACAGAGATGAAATATCAAAATTATACAGGCAGATATTGATGTCCGATCCCTTTATTTGCACAAGGAAAACACTGCAAATAGCATATAGCGTGCATCCTCGATTTACCAATATGCACTTTAACTCTGAAATAAATCATTTATGTAGTAATTTGAAGCGTATAATATTTCTTTTACATAAAATCCGCTATTTTATTCAATTTAAATCTTCATGAAATCTACGGATCAATTCGTGCAGTCTTATGAGAATAAATGAAGAGTGTTTTTCAATATGTTTTAATGCATACAGTTATTTTCAAAATCTCCTTGCTGCTGCGGCGTGTAATAAGCCTGCGTAAAAAATATTCGGCTTCAAAAAAATTATTCCAGGTTTACAAATTTTCAGCGTATTTACCAGTAAAAAGTATTAAATTACCGGTATATCTGCCGATATATTTTTAACTGTTTACCGGTAAATCGATAATTCCTATTTACCAGTAATGTAATCCTAAGATAACGTTTTGTTATGTCTGGCGTCTGGTTGTTATTGCTCTTCTGTCTACGTTATCTGAAAACACAATTACGTTTTATTTGTCCTTGAATGTCATCGTTCTTAACGTTTAGGTATTTCCTCTTCGAATCTTTTCTCATCACGCGCTTTCGCAATTGCCTTCTATGAATATTATTTCATAATAATTGTCTTAATTACAAAATTTATATGTTTTATTTCGTAGAGTTACAATTGAAAGCCTTATCGTATTAATTATACACAAGAAATTTGAATCAATGATTTATCGAATTTATCATAAACTTATTTTATATTGTTTATTTTTTATTGAAAAAGTTATATAATTAGCATATTACACAATTTTTATTCAAAGACTTAAATGATTAATTATAAAAATCTTGGTAGGCTACTAATAAGAATAAAGCTAAGGTACGGGACTGTAACCTCGAACAGAATTGTTAAGATTTATTTAATTTTAAGAATTGTTTGACCTAGAATCTTTCTTATATTATTCATCTTCCTGCTTGAGAATATTTTTAACGTCTTATTATAATATTTTGATAATTATTTTTTTAAAAACTCTTTTTTATATATAAAATAAGTTACAGTAGAACCTCGATTATCCGGACCTCGATTATCCGGATTTTCGATTATCCGGATTGTTCAAAATAAACAAAAATTGTACGAATTTGCTGATTTGCACGAATTGCGACACTATTTATGTAGTGTACATACGTGTTGGAATGCATGGAACAAAATTTTTAAAAGACCATTAGTAAATTCCAGTAACAATAGAAAGTGGTATAGGAGACATTGCGGAAGCAATAGCACAAATTTCAATAGGCCTATGTGCCGAATGTGACGAAGACGATGTAACCGAGTGATTAAATTGCGATGCGAACGATCCTGAATTCCAAATTTTGAATAGTAAGGAAATAATTAAAAAAATATCTGCCTCAGATGAACAAGATCGAGAAGACGAAGAAGAGATTTGCGAAGTAAGAGATATTGGTCCTACACATTCTGAAGCTTTTCAGTGCTTAGATGTCGCCATGAAGTGGTTTGAGAGCTAAGAGGAGTATAACTCAAAACAACTTATATGTCTTAAAAGTATTCGCGATTTAGCAGCTTCAAAAAGAACAGCTAGCTTTAAACAAAATTCGTTAATTGAATTTCTGAATAAAAAATAATTTAATATTGAAGTTATATGTAAATCTAGACAAATAAAAATTATTTATACTATATGCATTGTCAATTATTACTTTTTCGATTATCCGGACTACCTTCATCTCCAATTAGTCCGGATAATAGAGGTTCTACTGTATTTAGTTCAGTAAATGCAGAGAAAGCATGTAAATAATCTGTATTTGTTATTACAATAAATCTTAATGAGTATAAAAAAATCAATGTTTGATTATTACATTCATGTTTATTATATATTTTAAGGCATTTGTATATAAATAATTTTAATTTCTAAACCAAAATATTAAGTAAACAATACGGATTTCACTTAAAAATACGTATTTTTTGTATTGTTTATAAAGTTAGAACCTGAACTGATAATTACTATCATCAAAGTTTCTCAACTTTTTCAATATGGCGACCTTTTAAAATGATTGATGAATTTGTGTAATCTCTAATAGAGTAAATTAATGATTTTTAAAATGTCGGTTATTGATCACATATAATTTATATGGGTTTTAATTACTTTTAAAACACTTTTAACTTACAAATATTCTAGAAGAATGATAATGCATAAATGCTTTAAATGACAGTTCAGAAACATAACGTTATAATAGTTTGTGAAATTTACTTCATATACCATAAAAAGATTCTATAGCTTGTCTATGAAATTTAATAATGAATTTTTAGGTATTCGAAATTATACTTTTCATGGCAGTTATGGGTTTATGAAATTGTGAATCGTGATGCAGAGTTTTAGAAGTCTTGAATACCATTACAACGCCATCTAACCTAAACATGTTTTAAACTTATATTTACAAATAATTAATTAATAATAAGAATTTTCTTTAAACAACACAAATATGTTAACTTTTCTTGTTAAAAAGTAATTATTGTTATTCTGGAAAAATTTTCATATATTTTGTTTAACTTTAAATATTAGCTATAGAAATAAATAGAAAAACAGCATGTTTTTTTATTCCTCACTTATATCTGTACTATTTATTAATTTACAATCTTAACTGTAATAATTTTTCCTTTAAAACATACATTTTAATTTATAATCGTTTTAGGAGTATAACAGAAAGATTCTACTTACTTTTCCTCTGATTTTGAATTCTCCATTATTTTTCCACTGATTTAAAGTGTTTTAATAATAACGAAATTTTTGTTTTACAAATTATATACGATGTTAGTATTTTCAATGCTTCTTTATCACAGCTAAGAACATCATCGTATTAATTAGTACGTCCTTGTACGTGTCAAAAGCTATTTATAAACATCCTTCCGTGGGTGTTGTTAATATTTATATGGTTACATATATTTTTCCCACTAGGTTTGTTAACGTATTGTTAATTCAGTTTCTAAAAATTGGTTTAAAACTTAGTGAAATTTGTTATCATTACTTTTATTCTTAATTATTGTTCTTTGAAACCGTTTTAATATTATTTTATCTATAAATTTTGAGTAAGAATTTCCGATACTAATTTATGATACAAAAATTTGCATTTATAAAACTGGGTTATAATTCTAATTTGACAGAATTTTCTTTTATTTTTAGTTTTGTATAAAATCTGATAGAAAGAAGGAACGTTTTCAAGCTTAGTTTTAAATTTAGCAATAGATATTAATAATATCAATTTAGAGATATACTATCGAACAACATTTCTCGAATATCTAAAATAAATTGTTATTGCTTATTCTATAGTATAAAATGTTTATATCAATTTATATTGTGTAAAACACTAAGTGCGTACACTTGCCGCACTCTCTTCTACACGTCTGGAATATTACTTATAACTATATTTTTATAATTATGATTATAATTTAATGCAAGCAACGATCCTATTATTCGAAATTATAATGTTTTAAAATGTTCTCCGAAACGCTTAAAACTTGATAAATTTAAATGCTAATAAATTTTGAAATGTTTATAAATGTTTTCATTTACGTTCCTTTAATGATTTTAAATTAAAGTGTAAATGAATAAATAAAATTATAACGGCACGAAAACATCATAAACAGAACAATTTGGAGTTTGTGATGAGAGCAGCGAATGTTAAAAATGTAACTGATTCGTTTATATGAAGTAAGAATTCAGTAACATATTCTGAAATAGATACTTTTATAATATTACTGTTCTGGCGAATTTCTTTCTTTTCGTTTTTTCAATTATAATATACTGATTTACTTTAGTCTCAAATAGCAAATTTTGATAAACTTCTCTTAATTTTTAAATAACAAAAATTGTATAAACAAATATCTAATTCAATCAATGAAAAATAATACATTTTATTCAAGTTTCGAATTTTAATGTACAGTAAATATATTTCATCCCCACAATCGACATTTATGCTCGGGATTCATATAACTTTTCATAGGACAGTTGAAAACTTTAGAAAACTCTGGTGAATTCATTAGAGGAACCAGGACTCTAATCAAAATAAGCAATATTTACATTTATTATTAGTTTAGTATTGTATTTCTTTTATAGCTTTATCCATGATTGAAAGTCTCTGTCAAAAATTTAAATATATTTGACTTTGGTTTTATTTTAAGCAAGCATTTCAATGTTCATTGTCTCCTGATTTTTACTTTCGATCATGGTAAAAATTATTTAATCATTCTTACCTATATTTTCCAGGACTATGTCCATCATGTTCGTAAGTTTTTTTCATGGATTCGATTGCTTCACACCACAGCTACACATAAAATAAAATATTTAAAAAAATTTCTTATTGTAATTAATATCTTTTGAATTAATTTTGGAAAATCAAAATTCTCTAGAGTTTTTAATTGCTGTGTACTTATACTCAAGATAATCAGAATAGCAATCAGGTTTTATAAAACAAGGCACATTAAACAATATATAAACATCCAACGATCGCCAAAATCATTGAAATACAATTCAGCTATTTGAAATAATTAATACGTATTAATTTGCTACTAGAGTTAGGCGTTAGGGGCCATCTCTTAATTACATTTATAATTATAATTTCAATAATTTAGCCAAATTATAGCCCGATCATTTAGACGATCGTTGGATGTTTATATATACTCATCGGATTTTACGATATTTGTTACATTAAACAATATTAACTTATTTTTATCCACGTTTCAAAGATAAAAAAAAACACCTGAGCGTATCCGATGAAAAACATTTGTTCGTTTGTAAAGTCGAGACCAGGAAGATGAGGTTCTTCTCCGTGGCGTTTAAGATATTTTTCGTAAGCCTGCATAATAAAGTAATACCAAACATATTATTTAAAAAATCTCCAAGTCAAAAAGCATAAACTAAATGATGATTCTTACTCGAAAAGCAACAGTAATCCCACTGTTATCTGCGATGTTATCTCCAATTGTATAATTTCCATTAATCTAAAAACCATTATATTTATTTTTTTTGGAAACGAAAAATATTCAAAGTATATAATCGTCTTTGAAAACATAGGGATACCGTGAGATTTCCTTCTAATGGAAATTCTGAGTATTGAAATTGTAGACAATTTTTCTTTTTCTTGTATTCTTCCATAAATTCTTCAGGAAAAGTAATTTTATCTTCTACTTCATCGTTTACCTTTGTTGAATTTTTCATATCCTCTTCTGATTCATCGCCTATCAGAATAGAGTTTTATATAACAGATTATACAAAAAATTTATACTTTTCTAGATGTAAACATAATTTCTCATAGTCGGAAATAAAGATTATGAGTATCATTTTTATCTGTTAAATATATTTTCAAACTTAAAATAATAATAATAATAACTCTCTCGTGGTAACACCTTGTCGTGGTAAGAGAGCCGAGTAATTTTACTGAACCATAGGGCAATGCAGGCTGGAGCACAAGCTCCTGGTAGGGACACCCATGCCAGTAAGGTCTATGGGGAGAAATGAAGCTAAGAGTGACCACACCCACATTCTGTAGAAATATTTATCATGGTAGTAACCAGATCGGCTCGGACGTCGCCCGGGTAAACAAGATCTGCGTTCGTGGGTTAGGCAGAGGCTCACGTTCGAAAAATAGGCCACAGTCTCCCTTGGTTACCGGTGGCGAAAGCAGCACTGGTCCAAGCATGGCTACTGCAATGCCTTCAAAAGATGAGAGGAACCAACCTAGCCTTGATGTTTTGTGGCAATGCATCCACAGACCACAAAGGCTGAAAAACCCTGCCAACGGATAAATTGGAAAATAGAAATAAACGAGTTTATCATCCGTACTTACTACACCATCACAAAACTCGAAACAAACATAACAGCATGCAGACAACAACTACACCATAGATTCACACAACAATATCCACATCTCACTGTCACCGAACAAAGGGTTGTTTATCAAAAATGAACAATTATACACAACAACATTATCCCACAAACAACACTTGAACTTATCAAACAATAGGTTGCTAATCAAATATATCGACAAAAAGAAACATCTAACATTAATGAAGATCATGTAACCTTTTGTTTGTTCTATTAGCGCAATATAGCGCAATAACGATCACTTGGCACGATTCACTTCTTTATTTCAATTTCGTTGATACGCGTTTATACACACGCGTTTCGGGCATCATTTGCCCCTCTTCAGTCAACTAAAAATATATACAAAACTATTTTTATACACACAATAACCCGACATATAAATCCAAAAAATACGGATTACACAAGTAGCGCATGAGAATACAAATGCCATCTTTAGACGTATATTACCACAAGCAGGAACCATACAATATATATTGGATTACCTCGGATTACTAGGTCAAAGACTTAGCTTTAGTTGGTATGCACAGAAGGAAAAACTAATCAAGAGATAAATTACTTGAATGTTACAATTACAAGAAAGAAAAATGAATTAGAATTTAAAACTTTTAAAAAATCTTGTTCGATACAAACAACCGTAAAATACAATTCAAATATATCATTATATATAAAAAAGAATATATATTCTATGGAATATAATAAAATTAAAAATAGAACTAGTAGAAGTATTTGCATATATAATAATATCAAAGACTTAAATAAGAAATTCCTGTTAGATGGATACTCTAATAGACTGCTTAAAACTTGGGAAGATAAAATAAATAATAAAACAAATAATGAACAGAATTATAGCATGAATAGAGTAAACAATGAAAACAAATTTAAGAAAAATAAAGAGCAAACCAAAATAAAAAAAAAACGTCAAAAAAATATATATATTTCATTCCCTTATATTAGGGGTTTGTACGAGGAAATTAACAAGGAGATAAAAACATCAACGTAAAACTTGTTCCAAAGTATGAAAAATTTTTAGCTAGATTAAATACTAAGAAATCTACACGAAAAGAAAAACAACCAGTGGATGAGATAAAAAACATCGCATATCAAATCCCGTGTATGAGTGAAAATACAAAATTATACATACGAGAAACTAAGAAAAAGATGAAAATCTTTGACCTAGTATTCAAGGTAATCCAATATATACTGTATGGTTCCTGCTTGTGGTAATATACGTCTAAAGATGGCATTTGTATTCTCACGCGCTACTTGTGTAATCCGTATTTTTTGGATTTATATGTCGGGTTATTGTGTGTATAAAAATGGTTTTGTATATATTTTTAGTTGACTGAAGAGGGGCAAATGATGCCCGAAACGCGTATGTATAAACGCGTATCAACGAAACTGAAATAAAGAAGTGAATCGTGCCAAGTAATCGTTATTGCGCTATATTGCGCTTATAGAACGAACATAAACAATACGATACGGTTTCAAAAAATGACAGAAATCATGTAACTTGTCAGGATACTCCAGCAACAAGCACTGATAACAACACACATACAACAACTACCACTAATGATACTATAGACACTTCCTCATCCATCACTGATAACATAGACATAGATTTAGTTAATACGCTCTCATTTATATTTCAGGAAACACTAAATATACAGGTACAGATCCAACACAAAGACCACGAATACCAAAAATCGACACGTCAAAGGTAGAAAGAAAAAACTAAATTATGTAAACGCTCACTTACTACTACACTACATTCATTCAATTTCTACACTTTCAGACATTCATACATTAGTTTAAGCTGGGGCAGTCACAGTTGTGACACACCATAGACTGAAAATACAATGACAGACAAATACACAGAAAACACAATTCTATCACAAGCCTGCCTGGCAGAGAAGAATAGAAACACAAATAAATGACATTAGACAGCAATTAGGCAGGCTGACACAATACACAAAAAACAACATAACACCCAAATTAAAGAAACAGCTCAAAAACATTTTCAATAAAATAAAAACACACACAAAACACGAATATCACAACACACATTGCAGAATACACCGACACACTAAAACGAAAATTCTCAGCCCAAGCACGTAGACTCAAACGATACAAAACATGTTCACTACGAAAACAACAAAATAAATTATTCACAAACAATGAAAAACTTTTCTACAGACAAATCAGTAACAAAACAAACACTGATAGTGACATACCAACAGAAGAAGTGGCACACCAACAGAAGAAGAACTCACAACTTACTGGTCTTCTCTTTGGTCCAGTGCTGTTACACGCAATGCTGATGCAGGCTGGATGGAAAAGGAGAACAAAAACTTGCATAACATACCAACTATGCCCTGTGCTGAAATAAATGTATACGACATCCGCTGCTCTGTTAACAGAACAGAGAGCTGGAAGACATCTGGTGTAGACAACATTCGCAATTTCTGGTACAAAAAATTTACATCACTGCACAAGGAACTAGCTAAACATCTAACACATCATCATCAATCCACAAGACATGCAAAAATTTCATACTCGGGGCATCACCTACATGAAACCTAAAAACAATAATACCACAGACTCCACACAATACAGACCAATTACATGTCTTCCAACACTACAAATTATTGACATCCTATATCGCAAACAAAATATACAAACATGTTGAAGAACACAATATTCTTACAGAACAACAAAAAGATTGCCGTAGAAATCACATGGGATGCAAAGAACAGTTACTCATAGATTCAGTCATTCTACGGCAAGCACACAAACAACACAGAAACATACACATGGCATATATAGACTACAGAAAAACATTCGACAATGTTCCGCACAGTTGGGTGCTACATATTCTACACATGAACAAAATACATCCATTACTCATTGCATTCTTTCAAAACACTATGACACTATGCAGCACTGGAGAACAACACTACATCTCAGGGTTAGTAACACTTCCATACAAACAAACCAAATATTCATTAGGCGAGGAATTTTTCAAGGAGATTCCTTGAGTCCTCTCTAGTTCCGCTTAGCCCTAAACCCATTATCCAACATGTTAAATAACACGCAATATGGCTACAATATCAGACATGAAAAAACAACACCGTTTACACTGTTACATCTCATGTACTGTACATGGACGACATAAAACTTTATGCATCCACACAAAATCAACTTCATAAATTCCTACAAATCATATATTCATACACCAATGACATACAAATGGAGTTTTGCCTAGACAAATGTAAAGCACTTCACATAGAAAAAGGAATCCTGAAGAAAGAAGATTTTGCACTTGGAAATGGGGACGTTATTGAATCCATGAAAGAGGGCGAGTTCTACAAGTATTTAGGATTCCACCAGGCCAAACTAACAGAATATGCACAATTAAAGCAAAAATTAATTAAAGAATACCAGAGTAGGTTAAATGCTATTCTCAGAACAGAGTTAAATGCGAAACACACAGTTAAAGCAATAAACACATATGTCATCCCAGTACTCACATATTCTTTTGGAGTTATACATTGGACTCACACAGATCTTAAGCAACTCCAAAGGAAAACAAGAACAAGACTCACTAAGCATAAACAACTTCATCCTAAATCCGCCACAGAAAGATTAACCCTTCCACATAAAGAAGGTGGACGTGGCCTGATTGATATAGTTAACCTTCACCAAACAAAACAGTCACTGCGAGAGTTTTTCTACAAAAAGCAAGAAACATCACAGTTACATAAAGCAGTAACTCTAGCAGACTCAAATAACACACCATTAAACTTACACTCACATCATATGGACACAACACAACATTATAAAAAGCATAGACACCATTAAGCAATTGTGGGCTCGAAAGGCACTCCATGGCAGGCATCCTTATGATCTGGCCCAGGATTTTGTTGACAAAACTGCGTCAAACAGCTGGTTAGCTCGGGGATGCCTCTTTGGGGAGACGGAAGGATTCATGATTGCCATACAGGATCAGGTCATAAATACTAAAAACTACAGAAAACACATACTCAAGAGATACAACACTCACAAATGACACATGCAGAAAATGTCACATCATGCCAGAAACTATACAACACATCACCTCTGGTTGCAAGCTCTTGGCACAAACAGATTATTTACACAGACATAATCAAGTAGCAAATATAATACACCAAGAGCTTGCAAAGAAACACAAATTAGCAGACATCCACAAACCATACTACAAATACATTCCACAGACAGTGTTGGAAAACAACACGCACAA
Organism: Centruroides vittatus; assembly: GCF_030686945.1. NCBI lineage: Eukaryota > Metazoa > Arthropoda > Arachnida > Scorpiones > Buthidae > Centruroides > Centruroides vittatus. Next base: position 798,867 of record NW_027122652.1, on the reverse strand, counting down.
AATGTACTACGACAGAGCCATAATCACAGATAAAACAATTTACGACAACAGACCAGACATCACACTCATTGACAAACACAATAAAATCACATACAATTATAGACATATCCATTCCAAACACTCACAATATACAAAACACATGCACAGAAAAAGTTAGCAAGTATACAGAACTCGCCCAGGAAATAAGGCATCTGTGGAGGATGGATAGGGTGCTTATTGTACCTGTTGTTCTCTCCTCTACAGGTGTAATACCACACACACTACACAAAACTCTTACAATTGAATAGAAACACATACATCACTCTTCAGAAGACCACTATATTGAATACATGTCACATTGTTAGGAAATTTCTGAATACTGACACTGACACACTTATTTAATTTTAGTTTTGTTCTGGTTGCTATGACTTGACTCTGGTCGGGCATAGTACACAGCCACTGGTGTCAAACCGAGTATAATCCACTAAACCCAACATAATAATAATAATAATAATAATTAAAACAACAATTAGTGGATTAACATTCGTAGAGAATAAAAACTTGAGTTAGGTAACACAACAGTAAAAATAACCATAAATTATTTAAAATGTAATATTTGGCCTTATTTAAAAGCGTTCGTCAGGTTACATTATTCTTCATCTATCACAGAACATCAGAATAACATCTGCAAACGCCTAATTAAATATTTAAATCAAACTATTAACAACACTAAAAAATTTTGACAAAACAGTAAACTTAGGTTAAAAATATCATAAAAATTGACTAAGAATCTTTCTTGTCATTAAGTAAGCTCAAAAACTGTAATGTTGAACTAAAGGTTATAAATGAGATTTCTGTGTCATGCCTGCCTCCCATCATTTTTGAAGTTGCCCAAAAGAGGTCACAAATGGGAGGTATAATTGTACATATACTGTATATGCATTATTTTATGATGTTTTGACTGACTTCTTTTTATATTACTCAATCCAATCTGTAATAATAAGCATAAGTTGTCTTTAAACTTTTATCACCCAGCGAACACTAAGATAAAAAATAATAAGGACTTTAAAAAACCTGATTCATTGGATTAAAAATAAACCTTATGCCGTATATGATATCAAATAGTAATTACATATCGAATGAAAAATCATAAAGTTATCATAAAATATTTTATGAGATATAGAAATTAATTTTTCTTAAATTAACACACACTCATTTAAATTGTTTTTATTGCTTTATTTTAACAACAGTTATTTTAAAGAATTTATTATTAACTTCTCTAAAACATTTACTGTATACTTTTTGTAATCAGAAAATTATTCATAATCCATTTCTGATTAAGAGATTCGCATCACAAACGTTAAGAATAAATTGAACAGTGGCGAGCCGTCATTGGAAGCGGTGGAAGCGCCGCTTTCCTTGTATTTTCTACAATATAAATTCATTTTAGGCGATTATTGTCATATTTTAACGTACTTTGAATTAATTAAAATTAATATTTTATTATAACCGCATTATGTATCTTATTACAAATTTCTATACTACATGTGAAAAAGCTATAAAATTGCTATTGTTATTTCGAATATCAGTGGCGGAATGGAAACGCTGTGTTGTCGAAACCGGGTGAGCTTCCACGGCGAAAATAACTGAATAGTATAAAGCAGCCAGATTATAGGCATTTGCGCATACGCTTTACAGAACACCAACCCTCACCCGGTTTAGCTGGTGGAAGCTACACACCAAAATATCGTATAGCGCTTCCAACAATTCTATCCCTTAGTCACTGTCAGCCACTATCTGACTAAGTGAATTGTTTAAAGATTTAAAAAGTAAAGAGTATTCAATGTTATTTTTATGTATAATACGTTTCTTTGCAAAATTATATTTAACTATAATTTTCTTTTAATTATACTGTAATTATATTGACAGATTTTCAGACATAAAATCTTTAGAATTTTTATCACTTTTAGATGTTAATAATTTTAATATTATGAAAAACAATTTTTCCAAGCGTGTTTTAATTCTTTGAATTAAGTAAATTGTATGGGAAATTATTTATTTATCTAAATTTCGAAGTGAATCGCAATATTTATGTTCGTGTTCAGACTATATTGACAAGTAATTCTTAGACATAAAAAGTATTATAATTAATGACGATCCAAACAAAGACGTACTAAAAAAATTATATGATTTAATATCATTAATTTTTACGGTACCATATACCAGTGGGTCTGTTGAGCGCAGTTTTTCAACCACGAAGCAAATTCATACATTGGCCAGGAACACTCAGTGAGAGGAAATATTGTCGTCGCTATCGTTGCTTTCGATAGAAAAAGGGCTTTCAAATATATTGATGAAATCAACGACCGGCGATTTTTATGATAAAGTAATTAATGACTTTGCGGAAAAATCTCTGAATAGAGTTAGTTTATAAAAAATTAAAAAAACAAAGTTTTTCTATTATTGTTTGTATCATATTAATTTGTATTATGTATGTATTATTTGTATTTTAGAACTAAAATACATGAATTGTTTATTTGTGTCATTTCCAGTATTTGTTTAAAACTTTTATGGAAATTCGATGTACCGGACAGGTCTGATCCATCACGAAAGACGCGAACACGCGGTTAATTTAGAAAAAAAGTTTATTAGTTTAAAAAAGCATAGGTAAAAGTCGTTTGTAGTCAGACACCCATTGTTTATATCAAACTGTGAGGCAAAAACCGTAAATCGCGGAAGTAAGTCGTCCTATGATCGGTGGAAGATCGAATTCATCTTCGATTTTGACTTGTTCGTGCTCCAGGTAGGAGTCCCGTTACGTTTAGTAACGAGGGGACCAACCACTCGGGAAGCGTAATTGAGGGAGAATGACCAATCCAAATGGACGAAAGAAAGAACAAAAATTGATATAATCCCCGACAATCGAGGACACCTCGCACTCGAATAATCAAAACGCCGTGAGCCAAGGCGCAAAAAAACGATTTCTCGTCTATTGTGCCAACTTGTAACTCGTGCCACTTCGGACTTATACCGTGTCCCCAACGCCAACGGACGAAGTCTCCCTTTACAGACTTGTCAATGTCACTGTCTTGGGACCACCTTCGATCGACAATCAAAGAACCATATCGACGCCCAGGACGTCCAAACGGCTGATTGTCCTAAAGCATACTATTTTGTACATAGTGTATGTTTATTGTATGTTTATTTTATGTTAAAATAAACGGTTTTTGTCAGATACTTGTTGTCTTTGTGTTTTCTGCCACTACGTACAGTACATACGAATGGACCCTACCTCATAAAGCAAACTCTGCCCTGCTCCGCCTAATGGCATCACAGGGTTAAAGAGACTACGCCTTAATCATGGGTCATATGGTCTCATACCCGTTGGGTAATCTCAGACTCTTTTTAGTTGGACCTTCAAGGACTTCTTTTGGGCTCCCATCCACTCTCTTAGGTCCAACTCTCTAACTTTGGCATAACTTTTGTATATTGTGCAGCCTGTTCTGAACTTAAAATCCACAAACTAAAACTCAGTTCAAGTAGCATAAACTTATAAATAACATTATCAGGCAGTGGGGTCCCCTCCCCTCCAAGAAGAGGAACCCATCTTAGTGATCCACTAAGTCTAAAGATCAAGTAGATCCTTTCCATCAATTCCTTTAGTTTCAACAACGTAAAACATGTAAACAGATAATAAAAATATCTTCTTTACTCGCCATGTCCAATCACCAGGAACAAACTATTCTCCACAGAGAATAGGGGAGAATAGTTTGTTCCTGGTGATTGGACATGGCGAGTAAAGAAGATATTTTTATTATCTATTTACGTGTTTTACGTTGTTGTTACTGTATTTCCGCCAGCCCTATTTTACAAAATTCCTTTAGTTTCTTTAGGTTTCCTTTACTTGCTGCTAGCGTTCTAAGTACTTGTTCAGGTGGCTTGGTCCAGTCGACTTGGCCAGACCCTCAGTGGAAATCCTCAATAAGAGGACAATCAAGTACGTAGTGTCTCGCGTCACCGTGAGGACACCCACAGGAGCATCAACCATCTCCCTGTCAAAACTTGAACTTGAAATGGGGAAACTTTCCATGTCCAGTCAGTATTTGCGTCGTTAACCAGTTACAACAGACTGGAGTAAGACCAACTTCAGGCACGATGGTATAGGTCATAGGTGGGGAACCTGCGGCCTCGAGGCCGCATGCGGCCTCCGCGAGGTTCTTGTGCGGCCCTTTGCCACCTAGTACAAAATGGTAGAGTTCGTTTCAAACAACTATTGAACATCAACGCCATGACAGTTGCGCGAAAAATCCCGCCAAAGACAGTCATATTGTAACATGACGTCAGAATACTAGTCTGAAACGGACTCTAACACGCATGAGCGAGGCTCTGGCCCACAGACCATCCGTTTCAGACTTGGACATGCTCGCCATTTACTTTCCTGCTTCGGAAGTACCTACTGTTGCGAGACAACATTTTCTCTCATGTCAAAAATAAAAACAAATTTAAGAACGCAAATTACAGATGCACATTTAGAGGATCAATTAAAGCTGTGTGTTACGAAGCTTGATCCAAATATACAATTACTGTCAAACAAAAAACAAAGCCAAATAAGTCACTAACTTAGTGAATAAAAAAATATTTTTTGTTGTATTTTTTTATAATATTTTAATATTATTTTATATGTATATTATATTTAAAATTTTGTAGTATTATATTTTATTTTTTCTATGTAATGCAATAAATTGTTAAATCTATAGAAAAACTATAAAAATTTCACAAGAGTCACTTTCTTAGGTCAATCAGCTTATGCGGCCTCTCTTATTGCTGCCTAATTTAAATGTGGCCTCTAATGGTAAAAAGGTTCCCCACCTATACTATAGGTTGACCTACCTACTGTACTTTGAGTCCAGCGCTCTTGCCAGTTTGTCATCGATCGTTGCAATAGAGTACCTTTTATGTATGTAGTCGAGGGTTTCACATTCCTCGTTACAAATGAGCCTCTGGCCCCTGCCTTGGCCAGTTAATCAGGGCAGGGAAGGGGATCGTTGCCGAGGATCCCAATGTGGCCTCGGACCCACCTCAAAGCAACATGTCGTTCGTGCCGTGCCCTCAGTATCCTACCTCTGATCTCATGTACTAACTCGTCCCTGTGGTGCCTGTCGCTCAAGGCCTGAAGCGACAGGCACGAAGACTGGCTATCTGAGTAAACCATGACTGACTCTGGACCCGGATGTTGTAGGATCCACTGGGACGCCCGCTCCAGGGCCACCAGTTCTGCCTGGAATACGGACGCCTCCTCATTCAGTCAGACTGACTGACAGTACACTTCTATCCTGTGAGAAAAGACGTAGTATGTGGTACCTACTAAGCTACCATCTTTAGAGCCATCAGTGTATCTTTCAACATCTATACCTGTTGGTTCACCGTCATCCCAGTCGAGTCCTATCCTGTAGGCTGGATGGACCTTTAGCACATCTGTCCAATGTCTAAGTCTGACCGGGTACATCTGATCACAATGCCTTGCCTCTATACCTTCCACTGTTGTTCTGTAGAAGGCTGCCTCGTGGCTGACTACCAGAGTCAATGAGAGCAGCCCGGCCAAAACTAAAGCCGCCTCCGTGGACACAGTTCTGTACGCTTTCATGATCCGCAAGGCGGCAGGTCTCTGTATCGTTAGCAACGTCCTGCTCTGTTTGACATTGGTGGAATCCTTCCACCAGATACCACAGGCATAGCAGATAACACGTTCTACACTCATCTTCTAGATAGATCGAATCGCTTCTCCGCTAAGACCATCGTTCTGTCTCGCTAGTCTTCATAATGCCGCTATCGTGAGGTTTGTCCTTTCACGAACACTCCTCAGTGTTATCATCGACCAGACACTATGCTGGATGCCCCGTCGGGCATCCAGCATAGTGTCTGGTCGATGATAACACTGAGGTACTTTAACGATCCAACGCATCATCTGGCCTTTAAGCACTGCTCCCCCCAAAGACATAAGGAAGTTGGCCCTATGCCCGAGGAGTGGCTCTGCCAACTGCCTGTCAGAATAGAAATCAGCTAGCAGGATCCTACAATCCACTGTAGGTGCAATCCCCCTGGCAACCAGCAAGGCTTTGGCAACGGGAGTGTGACTCCTCCCCCCACTGGCTTTGGCAAGCAAGCCATGGCCCCCAGGCCAGCACTGGGTGTGCAAAGCCCAGTCTTCCTCCTGAGAAGCTGATTCTTCGTTCACCGGACAGAAGGAGCTTTACGTGATCTGCATTACGACAGGCGAGGCATAGTCGACTGCATTTGACCGCCTTTGCGTTTAACATCGGCCCTGCGCCACTGGGGTGGATGCGGGAGTTCGCTTTGTGTGTCTCAGTTTCTAGAGGGTAAGGATTGTCAGATCCATGCCCTCTAGTCTCTGTACCGACGCGGAAATTAAATCCAGAAGTTTTGGCGACCTCTGTGGCTAATCAGAGGATTCGCTCATTTGGCCAGTAGATGAGAATCATCTCGCTACAAGCAGATGCAATAACCATCACTAGTAGGGTGTCTCGGGACCATTTTGCCGAAGCGAAGGGCCTCTACCACGTTCGGCAGCGCCCCTGTCGAAGTGATGCCATACCATCGGCCCACAAGTGCCTACACTTCCATCGGCAGGACTACCAACTTGTGTCAGACAAGTTCGATCAACTACACTCTGCTTATCTTGTCCAGAGACAAGTTCTCTCTGGGAATCCTGTTTGTTACGGCTACAGCGACCATCTTCTAGCTCTGGATTTACTGAGGGCTCATTTTGGTCCTCTTATTGCCAATACTATTAAGAACGGCCCCGTGCCTCGACCACACCAGTCTCCCTTCAGTTTTGGTGTGAGTCTGCATGCCACTATGCCAAATTGCAGGTCTTTGCCATCCGCCCGAACAGAGATAGGTTTAGGAAGATGTTAAAATCGATTTTTTAATATAATATTGATGTATAAAGCAAACGTATTATTTAATTTTTATAAACGTTAAAAAAAAATTTTTAAATTGATGTGATAGTTAACACTTAACATATGTTATAGGGAGATATTAGAAACTCTGTTTAGCGAGATGTTAGAAACTCTGACAGGGCCACAGACAAGTCCACTGCATTCGGACAACAAGCTTCATTAAGGCCTGGAACACAGACCAAAGCCCATGATACTCTGACATCTCTGGAACCTTAGGCTCGAGTCCGAAGACTCCACCAACGGCCGAGACCATGACGAGTCTTTTGGGACCCTAATACTTGTTGTTTCTCGTCGCTAGGCACTCCGGCCAGTTCCCTACCCGGGGAGAATGGACCCTAGAGCTAGACCATCACTGACACGCAATTAACTGATTGCCCTTGGAAGTCGGCTTCTTACAGAAATACATCTTCCCCATCATCAAATGTCACGGCATGCCACTGCAATTGAACTAAAAAGAGAGGTGATCACAAGCACAGATGAATTTTACATCCATTCCACATATGTCCAGTCTGAAATATGGGAACCTTTCTTTCCTCTATCCCTGACCAAGCTATTCCTTCTCCTTCGTGTCCCCTCAGTTCTCCGAATTCTTGACGATTGCAGATGTGGAATTAATGGGGAGAGGTGTTAATGAGTACTAGATTTTAAACTCTGCTTACACATCATAGTATTTTAATCTACTTTATTTCTAGTGTTGCTTTATCTTCAAAAAATTAAATAAATTTCTATTAGTATTTATTCAGTTTTAATTAGGAAATTTATAATTTGTTGTGAATGTGTTTAATACATTTCGCATTTTTTCACAAATTTAATCAATTATAATTATTTTTATTATAAAATTCAAATCCTAGATCTTACCCTTTTTGAAATCCAAATGATCGAATGCGTGTGAATATTCGTGACCAATTACAAAGGCGATCCCACCAAAATTAAGATAACTATTATAATAAATACGATGAAAATTGTTAGTTATTTTAGAATTTAGACTTATTTACTTAGAGAGTTTTGATACTTACTGAGGTAATCCATAAGCATAAAAGGGAGGATGCAACACTGCTAATGGTATTTCTACAATATACAGAAATTTAATAATATTCACACAAAATTAATATAAATTTGTTGTTTCAGAATATGTTATAAATTAATTAGTTAAAATATAATTTAAACTTAATTAGATAAATAATTAAATCTACTACTTAGTAAAATTCAGTTATCATATTTTTTAACTCATAAATGTATAAAGAAAATTCATGCCTATTACTATTCCCGTTTCAAGATATCCTAAACTTGCACCAACCTCCATTGGATTGAATCTTATTCTATTTAGGAAAATAACCAATCAGTTTATATATAAAAAAATAATATTATATTAAGCAAAATTTGCTTACTCTTCCCGAAGATAAAAATAAATACTTGGATTAAACATCTCATTGGAAGTCATTTCCTTATTCACAGCTAAGAAATTTTGAATATAATTATCTGTGATATTTATCTGGAAAAAAATAATAATTTCACTATATATCAAATAATTACTGTAATTACTTTTTCGTTACTATAACATCTGTTAAGTGTTAACTATCACACCAATTTAAACTTTTTTTTAACGTTTATAAAAATTAAATAATACATTTGCTTTGTAAATCAATATTATATTAATAAATCGATTTTAACATCTTCGATACCAAGAAAACAATAAAAAATGTAAAAAAAAATCGAATTTATCAACATTAAATACATGAAGGCGATGCGCAAGGGAGGAGTTTTGGGTAATAAACATTAGAGTGCGTCTCGTTATTGTTTCATTCGAGTCTAGAAAAACACCAAACTTTATTGATAAGGTAAGTAAACGAAATTCTCTCTTGAGTACGGAATTTAGACTAAGCCATTATTGATTTACAAGCTACGCTCGAACGTTTTAAAGGTTTAATTTCAGTGTTTCTCTGTCAGAATATTAAACATCGTATTACAGAACTCAATTCAAATGAAAAAAGATTTGAATGTTTTATGAAATGTAACAATTTAATTATTTGGGATTTTCCTGAATTAGATAATGAAGATATATTCTTTGTCTAGAGAAATTTAAAAAGTTCTTAGAATCTTTGAAAATGAATATAAAAAGGATGGTGCTAAAATAGTTTTTTACATATCGGAAATTGGTGGTCGAGAAAAAAAGTATTTATGTAAGATGTTTCTACTAAATCGATGATTGAATGGAAAGTCGCTTGACACAAATCAAGCTTTGGAATTGAGAAGAGTGTTAAATAAAACTCGCATTTTTGCACTTTCGGTTTACTTTTTATATTAAACTTTCACTTGAAACGTGAGGGAATGGTGTAAATGACTTAAAGCAATTTAAATTTGAATGAATTGTGTTGTGCAGGGAGCGGGTTTCTGCGAAGAGAAAAATATTGTTTCATTGGCAGGTGAATAAAGTTAATTTGTAAATTGTTCACATTTAAGTAAGAATTAAGAATCCTATTTTGTATGGATAAGAAACAACTTGTTTGTAAAACCGACGTTAGTCCGTTGAAAAGATTAAACTATATTAAAATTGATGTAAATTCTTCAAACTTTTGTTGCATATAAAACTATTGTTTGGGTACTTGTTGAAATGAAAGGGACGATTTCATAAATTTGAAAGATTTTTTTTATTCGTTACTCTTAGTTTAAAATACTTTACTTTGATTTTGCAAAGACTTCAGAAATAAATTGATTCTTCAAGCAAGATTTTTGTTTAATTCAGAAAAAATTAGAAATTAGGTTGGAGCTATCCTCTGTTGATAGTTTAACTGTTGTTAGTTTCTCGACTTAAAACTTAGGTTTCAAGGAAAGTTAGCATTTTTTTAATGTCGATAATTCAGAAATTCTTCTTACAACGGCCGACAATGACATTTTCGAATTTAGAAATAAGGCAAATAAAAAATAATTATAGACTGAATTCGTGCTATACAAAGATTTTGCAATATTTCGCGCCTTTGACTTCCATTAATTCCGGGAGAAACGTTATAGTTTAATTCAGGTTATTTTGCAAATTTGATGTAACCAATAGGTTTATAACATCTCAGCTTATGACTTTTTCTAAAAAAATTACGTTGCGATACTTTAAAGAATTTAAAATTAATATATTAATATATAATAATAAAATATATTTCTCAAGATACATAATGAATTGAGGAACGATGACAAACTTTTTCCTTTTGATAGAAATGCCAGGTGCGGTTTGCTTATTTGTTCGCTTTAGATGCAGATACCAAATTCTTGGAAGTACTTCGAAAGTACCTATAGAGGGGGTGCAGTCACGTGATATAACGTCATCACTCCGCCCAACAAAAGAATCGTCCGCCATATTGGTTGCTGATTTCACGTTACCTTGCTTGATCACTATTATGTCAATATGAAAGAAAAGAATTTTACCAGGCTTTGCAGCTGATTTGAAAGGTAATGATTTCATAAAATGTAAAAAGAAAACTTTTTTTATTGGATGAGATCCATACGAAATGAAACAAACGGATTTTTCATCCAACGACTTAACCACGTGGCCAACTATAAGTTCATAGAGACAGTAAATTATTTGGTTTTAACAACTAACCCTGTCACACTGGTCAGATGAAGGCATACAAATCACTCGTTGCTCATAATTATTTGACAAGCGGATTTACTCATCGTGTAACCTGTAATAATGTTGTAATTTACTTGTTCATATTTTAATGATTTACCCGTCCAATTTCGTATGTATTACCTTGTACTTTTAAATCAATTAGTTAGTTAAGTAAATAAATATAAAATTTTTGAATAACAAAACAGAATCACTAAAATATATTATTTAAACAAAGCAATTTTTCACTTACATTATCAAATATCTTATTTAAGAATTCCACGTTTAGAGAACCATTTCCATATCCGATATACTGCTGAATTTTCCCCAACTATAATATATGAAGAATAAAAAATTAAAGGCAAAATTCTCGATAATAACATTTAAAAATTGACTAAATAAAAATAACTATACTTGTATCGTTTTAAATGTAAAACCTAATTTACTTCTCAGTCACGTATATTTGAGACGAACTAGTAATTTCATTGAATACAAGATATTTCTAGGCAAGAAAGCAAGCAGAACAAACATTAAATTTTAAACCACAATAAAAATTTGGCTATTTTAGTCTAATATTGTTATATTTATCAAGGGTAAGAGTAAGGTGTGAAGGTTTTAAGGAAGCCTATATTTTCCGCAGTGTCTTAGAGAATAAACATGAAAATTTTGGTGAAGTCAAAAAGGTTAGAAATGTAGAAAACAAAAAAATATTGATTAAACAAAAATTATTTTATTATATAATGTGAAGCTTTCAATTAAAAAGTTACTATAAAAATTTAAAAATGTAAATTTCAATGATGTACAATACAGTAGAACTGCATTGTAACCGGATGTGAGACCATTATTTTCATCCGGAATAAGAATCATTTTCATCCCAAGTATTTATGAACACGAAATTATTCAGGAATATTTAATAAATCTATAACTACCAGCAATACATATTCAGATTGCGACAAACTTTTAAATCAAACTGTATTGTAAGTATATCAAATCGTCGATTAAATCTTCGAAGTGACAGACAACTGACATCTCTTCAAGGGGTGATTTTAAGTGGTGTTATTAAGCTTAATGACTACGTTGTGACGTCACTTAACGAACCATTTGCAAGAAATGCGATACTGAACATCATAATGTTCTCATTAAGAACCGCACTTTCGTCGAAAACGTTCGTTTACTCAAAGCTGTCTTCCTGTAAGCCTAGAAGTTTGACAATGGCGTTTGGTACATCAGTGGAATTACGCTCGACGTTCCAAAGCCATCGTTAAACTTCTAGGCTTACAGAAGACGGCGCTGAACGTCCGACATACGCTTTTTCGCGTTGAAAACGTCGGCCGCAACCTATCTATTCATTCAGGAAGCTGTCATTAGTCGAGGAAACATTAATCCAAGACCGCCTGTTCCGTTAATTTATGCCCAAAGGTAAATGTTACGTATAAAAAATTTATTTTTAACAAAATCCTTGAACGGAAAAACAATAGCTTCGATGATTTTCTGACAGTATTGTTGAATAAGAGTAAAACTTGCGAATTCGGTATCTTGCTTGATAGCCTTATCGCAGACAGAATAGTCGTCAGCCTCTTTAGTGACACTTATAGAGAAAAGTTCCCCGCTAAAAAAATTAACGCTGGAGAAAGCTGTTAAAATATGCAGAGCAAGTGAACAAGCTTGTAGTCAGTTGATTACTATGAAGAGCGAAATAAGTCAAAGCGGCAAAACATAAGCAGGAACTTAAAGGCAAAAAGCCTCAAAATGTGGAAATGCTAAATAGAAAAAATGCGTATGATCTTAAATCCATATGTTCGAAGTGTGGAACTATACATGTTCGGGGTTCGTGTATTGCTTATAATAAGAAATGGCACAATGCTGTAAATTAGGACATTTTGCAAATCTTTGTAAATTGTCTAAACGTATTGCTATAGTCGATGGATTGCTAGCACCGGCCTTTATAAAACTAATAGAATAGCGTAGCATGATCATAAGTAGTGTCGGAAATAGATAATTTGGCAGACTGGTATGAGGTGTCTGAATTCTCTAACAAACATAGTCAAGCTGAAACTTGAAACGGGTTCATAGTATGATGTTCAAACATTTCAAGAAGCTAAAAACGCCAATCTAAAAATATGGCTATCTAATGTGAAAACCATTAACCAATCTTAGAAAAGGAGACCTGGGTTCAGATGGGACGGATTAAAAAAATTCAGAGTACCACTGTTTCAGAACAATTGTTAGACAGTTGTGAGCTCAAAAATAAAGAACTTGAAAATCGACTTGATTCATAATCCCAAGCTCGAAATCTTTTCTGCTAGAAGAGTATCTCATCTGGTTAAGATCAGATAAAGCAAGAATTAGATCGCATGGTACGTATGGGTATCATTGAGCCTGTGTCTGGGCCTACACCTGCTGTTTCATCTATGGTGATAATTTGTAAGGAAGGAAAATTAAAAGTATGAATGGATCCTGCGAGTTTGAATAAAGATATAGAAAGAAGGCATTATCCCTTAAGTACGTTGGAAGAGATAATGGCGTGTATCAAGAGTTCTAAATGGTTTACAGATTTGGACTGTAAGATTGACTTGATTCTAGGAAGTTCCTACGAAGCGAACAAGCAGTTATTTCACTATGGCGACTCCCTGGGAACAATATTCATTTCTATGAATGCCAATGACTATTTTTTTAGTTCTATAGATGTTTCAGCAGATCAAGAAACATCTAATTATTCTAATAGGAAGGATGCAAAAAGTAGAATATGGCATAAATGACATCATCATCCATGCAGCCACCAAATAGGAATTAGAAAACATAACAGGTAAGGTTATGAAGATTCTACGCGATGCAAGTTTAACACTCAACAAAAATAAATGTGTGTTTTCCAGAAAAGAAGTCAAGTTTCTTGGGCATGTAGTTACGGATACAGGACTGAAAGCAGACCCAGTGTCATAACTAGGGCGGTGCCACCGGTGCCCAGGCACAGGGCGTAGACCCTGGGGGCGCAGAAATGACCTTGACCAAGTTTTGAGTCATAGTTTTGGGGCGTAGCTACAGATCCTCGCATTGGGCGCGTAAAAGGCTAGTTACGGCGCTGAGCAGACCCAGAGAAAATAAAGGCGATCAGTCAGCTAAACACGATGTCCCTTCGCTTCAGCGTTTTTTTAGAATGGTCACTTATTTAGTCAAGTTTATTCCAAAGCTTTCAAAGATTACTCATCCACTCAGAGAACTACGCAACAAAAATATTGCCTCGGTGTGAGGGCATAAGCACGAGTCAGCAGTGAATAGGTTGAAAAAATTGTCGAAGAATTTATTAAATTTAACATATTTTTATGTTAATGCTCCAGTTACATTGTCAGTTGACACAGGTAAGCATGTCGTTGGTCCTGTCTTGATGCAAAAGGATCGACATAGTAAAGTTCTAATCGTGCCATTCGATTTCCGGTCCGTCAAAAAGAACATCTTACAATTGCTTTAACTCAGTTTATTTGAAAATACAGTGGTGCCTCATATAACGTACTTAATCCGTTCCAGGTGCACGTCCGTTAAGTGAAACGTCTGTTATACTAAACGCTTTTCCCATAGAAATGCATGTTAAAACATCTAATTCGTTCCGCAGCATAAAATAACCGTACTGTATCATAAAAAAAATGAACATAGGGTGCGTTCTTTTATTCCTCCGCGTAACTCTGCGCGAGCGACATCGGTTTAATAATTCCTGCGGAACGCGTTCCTAAATTCCGGTGGGAGTGCACGCTGTCGAACGGCAAAAATGGCCGCTTGTAGCAGTAGTTTACGGTGGAAAGCAACATGGCGTCCTCCATGGCTCAGATAGTTTCGTTTCCGGGTCCATTATGTGGTTTTATGAATGAGAATTTAGAAATTGTGAAAGAGCGAGTTAGCGCACGCGGGGATGTAATTGTCTTTACGAGTTTTTTTTCGAGGCTATTTTGAATGCTCTTTCAACAAATAATTTATTTTATGGTTAAATTTTACAATTGGGATCCTTCTATTGCCTTTTAAAGCTCATATTTTAGAATTATAGATTTCTCCATCATGATACTATCGATAGTGCGGGCACCGCCATCTTTCTTTCTTTTACCGTCGTTCCTAAATGACTACAAACAGCAGTGCACTCCCGTAGTAGCGGAGACGCAGAGCGACCGCGATTAAAGAACGCACCCATGGAGCAGTCACCAATTATGCCGGAAAGTCCGTTGTTCGCAGCCAGTTTGTTGCTCGAGTCACGTAACGGCCAAACAGAAAGTCCGTTGTTCGCAGCGTCCGTTATTCGAGGCGTACGTTATACGAGGCACCACTGTAATTTACAATATACAAGAGTAATTCCAAAAGTAAGGTCTTCTAATTTTATAGAAAGACAAAGAAACGTTTATTTTCAATAATTTTTACATCATTTTAAAGCTTGGACATTTAACTATTTTTCTGCATAATCACTATTTCGGTCGATGCATTTTTCTAGGGTTTCTCAAACGGGATTCCGGGATCCCGGTCGTTTTTTTTAACCCGGGAAATATCCCGGAAAATTTTTCTTATCCCGGGAAATCTCGCAAATTTTTAAAAAATTCACTTTTTTTCTTATTTTATGTTAAATGTGAGGAAATTTTTCAAATAGAAAGTACAGTAGAGAGTCGTTAATCGGAACGCCGGTAATCGGAACGATTTTCAGTCAGACTGTGTCGTGCTGAATCGAACGTTTTTGATACTAGATTTACTTCTAAAGTATAATTTTCATGTTCTTATATTCTTCAATATATTTATTTTGTTTGTACAAAATGCAGAAATAATTTTTAACGATACGATAGCCTCGATTATTATTATAAAAATTTTCGTTAGGCTTACAATCGACGAAAATTCAACACGAAGCGACACGCAACGGAGAAAAATTTGAACATCGAACAGATTAATATATTTTTTCGTACAAAGTCGGTAATGGGAACAAATGACTAATCTGAACACCCCCAGTCCCCAATTGATTTCGATTTTCGACGCTCTACTGTATCATTAACTCATAAACTGTCAGAATACATTTGTATTTATTAATTTTAAACCTACTTATTACTTTTTTTAAACTTTTGTTCGTTATGGTATGTCACAAATGGTCAATAATCAATACGTAGCTTATTTGTGGCAGAACTCTCAAAATTCTTTACCAGTAATATCTGGAATAAGGGTGCTTATGCTGTCTTAATTTTTAACCATGCTTACTAGCTTTAATAACTGCGTAACGCCAAGTTGTGCAAATTGGGCAAGGATACAAACGAGTACGAAGTCTGCAAATATGGAGTTTTTCTTCATAACCTGATTATTAAAGACAAACGAACTGCCGAATTATTGGGCTATGGTCTTTCTATTAATGCAGCCGAGGTAGACAAATCAAGAATACTAGAGAACAAAAGAAGTACTACAATCTCGAAAACGAACTAGAAATCTTCAGGATACAGATGAAAACACATAATATTTGTCTTCTCTTAAATGCATTAAACACGATTCCAATCACATCTATTGGATCGGTAAAGGCATTCTCGGTAGCAAGACTTTTCATTACTAAAATAAGAATCAGATTGACTGATCGGAGTATTGACCATCTTTGCTTTTTAAAATCTTATAAAAATTTACAATATTTTGTATTATATTTCATTTAAAAAATCAAAAATTACCTTCTAAGTTAGAAGTTTGATCTAAGTTCATTTTTTTTTTAATTTTCAACTCAATTCAAAGGCATTTTTGTCGTTGCTGTATGCAGTTTCCAGCAAACTTTAATAAATTTTTTCTATTTGTGAAAATTTCTACGTAATTCAAAGGTAATTTTTAATACATATCTTATACAGCATTATTAATATGATTTTCGAGGATGTAGAACGTATTAAATTACTTTAAAAAACGAAAAATAATTATATCATTTGATTTCATGACATTTTGTATATCTTAAAAATAATTAATTTTGTCCCGGGATTTCCCGGGATCCCGGGACAAAATACACTTTTTCCCGGGATCCCGGGAAAAAGCGTATTTTGTCACTTTCACAAATTTCACTTTTATCCCGGGATTCCGGGACAAGCAAAAGACCGGGAAATGAGAAACCCTACATTTTTCTAATCGTTGTGGCAGTTTTTGTATGCCTATGTCATACAAGCTCGCCGCCATGTCGTGTTAAATCGATTGAAATTCATTACTAATTGATGGAAGTGTATAGCGAGTCGTGCATGGATGTCAAAAACATCCGCAAGTGATGTAAGGAGTTTGCAGCTGAACGTACTGAAATTCACGACAAGAAAGAAGCGGGAGACTGTCAGTTTCCGACGAGACTGTCGCGGAAGTTGAACGAGCAATGCGTGATAATCGGCGGATCACTCTGGATGATCTCTGCATTTTTGTTCTTGGGGTTTCCCGAAGCACCATGAATAGGATTTTAACAAAAAAGTTGCAATATCGGAAGGTATGAGCAAGATGGGTCTCGTGACAATCAGGCTAGCTGGTATGACATGGACATACATAAACTGCCGCAGCGCCTACAAAAATGCATCGAAAGAAATGTCTATTATGTAGAAAAATAGATAAATGTCAAAGCTTTAAAATGATGTAAAAATTATTGAAAACAAACGTTTCTTTGTCTTTCTAAAAGAAATAGGAGACCTGACTTGGGGGATTACCCTCGTATATACAGAATGTCACTCGCTTCTTCTAACAACATTGTCAACATCTTCTAACAACATTGGGTTAGATTTGTTTCTCCCAGCACATTCTTAAGCTATGCTGTTTCTCTAACCGTTGCGTGCCTTAAACTGTATGTAAGTTTTAGATTCATTGGCCGACCAATACGGAGCTAAGCTGAGCTGAGCTTCTATCAGGTCTACATTGGCTGGCATACCTGTCTCGACTTATCGAACCGATCTTTTCCGGAAAACGTGTTCCGATGAGTTAAACTTGACTTATCTTTGGTGTTTAAACACTATGTAGTATAATAAATCTTGCCTTGTCACCACTCAAAACCTCCTTGACAGACATGTTGCGTAGCACTTCATAAAACACGGCATAACTACTCACAGTTCGAAGTAGAAGCGTTTGCTATTAAATTTGGTTATTTGGTTATCTGGGGCATCTAAGATGCTTGTGATCAGCTTGCGATCAAGACTGATCACAAGCATCTTATATCAATTTCAAAAGACCACTGCACTGCATTCCACAAAAGTTGCAGAGAATAATGTTTGATATTATGCTATATTAAACGAGGATGGAGTATAGAGTCGAGACTGTAATTTCACCAACATCGAGGCGATGCCACAAAGCCAAATCGAAGTGTATCTGGTTCTTCTATTAACGAAGTCTCTGATAATAGAAATGACAGTGAAAAGAGCTTTCTCTATTACAGAAAGTAATACGGAATGAATGACCTGAAAACATTGGTAATGTCAATCTTACGTAATTGTATTGTAGAAAAATACACAAAATTTCAAATTTTTATTCCTTTCTGACTTCGGAGGATAAATAAATTTTCAATTCTAAAACATTATGTAATAAAAGTTTTTCTCTCTGCAAAGCTGGTTTGTTTTACCTTTTCAATTTTATCTCATTGATTACATAATGTTTTAGAATTGAAAATTTATTTATTCTCTGTAAGTCAGAAAGGAATAAAAATTTGAATTTTCGTGTATTCGTTGTCTACAATACAATCACGTAAGATTGATATCTAATCTGACTCCGTCGTTTTAAATAGTTTATTTAGGATTGGTAATGTCCGAATGTTTAAAAATGTACGGTACATTCTCTTTAAAGGTGATCATGTCCTTATCCTTCCTAGTCTAAGACAATTAACTTTAGAACTTATACATGAGTATCTTGCACTATATTACAGCTTGAGTATTCAACGATCTTTTAGCAGACGTAGAGAGAGTGTCAACTGATATAGTATGAATAATGATATTAACTTTGTTAGAAAATGTGCAGTTTGTCAACGATACCACAGAGATCAGCCGGAACACCCGATTAAGATTCATCAGATACCAGCGAAACCATGGCAAATAGTGGGTACAGATATATATTACAGCCAATGAAAAGATTACCTAGTGATCGCAGATAGTTATTCGGGATATTAATAGAGAGGTTACGGCCGACGTTTCCAACGCGAAACGCGTAAGTCGGATGTTCAGCGCCGCTTTCCTGTAAGCCTAGAAATTTAACGATGGCGTTTGGAATGTCGAGCATGATTCAACTGACGTTCCAAACGCCATTGTCAAACTTCTTGGCTTACAGGATGGCGCCGCTGAACGTCCGGCATACAGGTTTTCGCGTTGAAAACGTCGGCCGCAACCTCAATTTATGTAAAACAATTACATGAAAATTATTGAAAAAATTAAATAAAAATTAAACTTTTACTGTATTTCTGGTGATATTTTTGCTGTAGTTATCGAACCAGTCTTCTTCGGAAAATATTTCATCCAGTGTTTCACGTATTTGTTTTGAATAACTTTTCACCTAAAAATATGTCATAATACAATTTAATAAAATATTTCATTGCTATAAAGTTACATTATGATAGTAAAACTACTAGTCTACCTCACTAATGTCGTCTTCTTTATTCATGGATTTTATCATCAGGTAGTTCACTCCCATGTCAATATACATATCCTTATCCTGAATACAACTTTTCCATTTTAATTTATTCATACCCGGAAGTGGTCGAAAAAATTTATCATAATAACGTAAACCTTTTCTCATATCGATTAAAAGTTGTCTAAAACTGTTGTCGATGCGAGGCAAATAACGAACGATTATACCCCATACTTGCCAGTTATAAATTACTCTGTTTAGAAGAATTGATATCAATAAAAGTATATAGTTTGGATTACAGTATTTAGTTAAATATGAAATTAATTTTACTGATGTAAAATGTACTTTTTATAATCTTATATCTTTAGTCTTCAATTATCGTATTGCTCATAAAAATAAAGAAATACTGTATGATTTTCCAATATACAATCATAACAAGAATCAAGAATCTTAATTAATTACAAAACAAACAATGTTTTACTTTATAAAATGTAATAAAATTATTTTCGATTATTAAAAATTATTATTAAATACTTGAAAAATATTTAACAGATACCTATAATTAGTAAAATGAGAAATACGAGTAGTCTAAATTTTAATAATTACGATGAATTGGTAACAATAGAATTAAACAGAACAAGATGAAAAGTTAGTTTTAATTACGAAGTTACTTATAAAATTTTAAATATTTGGATTGAATTCGAAACCAGACAGACCCCCAGAAAAAAAAAGAATGATTTATTGTGTACTCAACAGTCTGAGTCGTTTAGTTTGAAGTGATTGTAGAATAATTTAAATAATATTTTCGTGATAATAAATGTTCTCACCTTTTGTTTTTAGTGTTTCCAATAAGCTCACATAGATCATTGAAAAATTCCATGCTGTTTACTTTTAAAAAAATTTGATCGTTATATTCTTCAGGATGTTGAAGATATTCAAATAATAACATAAACACATTTTTCCAGTCGATCTGAGATTAAAATATATAATAACCTTGGTTAAGAAACATAAAATTATTGCTATTTATAAATTTGTTCTACCTGTGAGCAGTTGGAATGTAATTCTGATATCGTTGTATTCGTTGAGTTATCATTATAGTCTTTATCTAAAATCTACCCAAAATTTAAAATTATTTTTCAGTACGGATCCAATTTAAAATTTCAATTTAATTAACAAAATTCAATATTTCTATTTACTCTTGCTAAAGAGGTTTGAAAGTCGATTATTTCATCAATATGCTTGTTCTTATTTTCTGTTGACAAATCTAATTCAGAAAGTACATAATTTATCAACTGTACATATTTCTTTTTTAATTTAATCCACTTTTCTTCAGTTGTATTCAATAACACATCTGGTCTAATTATATCTCTCCCATCATATACCTGTAAATAGATGAAATGGAAGCTTTACAGTACAATACTATACTATATATATTACATTGTTTCGATTAATAATTTCTAATTAGTATAAATATAAAATGGCACATTAATTTAGTTAAATTTATTAACTTAATTAGCTTTCAATCTTCAGATGAAAACAAGCCACATATCAGAGACAATTTTATGATAGTGGCGTAGACGAAAGTTTCTAATACCTATTTCCCTAATGTACATATCGATTTATCTTCAAAAACGCTTATTTCTTAATGTTTTATTTACAGAAGTTAAAACGTTACACAATGATAAATAAAGTCGGCTGTTAATTTTTCGAGAGACAAATAATTTCAACTTAACCTCATTTCATTAAATTCGAAAACATTTCCTAAGAGAAAGATACACGTATATCATAAAGTACATGATGCAGTACATACATCATGTAGTATATATACATCTTTGTAATGAATATTTGAGTAGGCCTAATATTATTTAACATACAGCTGCTGTATAAAATTGATAAATGCACAATCGGTATTATTACAGACTTACAATCTTATAGAAAATCGTTACAGACTTACAATCTATTACGATCTTATAGGAAATAGTTTGAATAAGAAACTAATAATAAAACTATTCTAAAATGATACTTTTCAATAATAATGAAAATTTAAAATCATTAAAATCAAGTTTTTTTTTGCTGTGGAATTCGACTTTTTAATCAAACATTTGTGACTTTGGCCAATAAGACCATATTTACATTTGTAGTTATTAATTTATCAACTTCTCAATGTAATTAGTCATATATGCAATACAATACAAGATGGGAAATGATGTGGCAATTTGAAATATTCAAGAAAAGTCAAGAATGCAAACTTTAATCTACCTGGAGATAGCAAGATGTCTCAAAAATCGCTTTAATTATGATAAATGCTTATCCGTTTGAATATGTGTATTATAATGTACCTAAAATTGTTAACACACTGTTAGGCACAGAACCATTAAAGATCACTATTTAGCCAACGCCTGCGCCACAGGTTCGCTTCAGCCTGCAAAATATTTTCCATTAGATGAGTGCATAAACCGATTTATACGCACATAAGTGTAAATATGAATTAGTAACGAATTGTAAGGAATTGTTCACGCATTGTATTTCAGCTTTATAGAAAAATTAATATGTACAGTACTAATCGAATCGAAAATAAGTAAGCCTAATGATTTTTTAATGAAAATTGTTGCGATTTTATCAGTTTATTACACACGTTTTGAACGTTTATCGGAGCTACTGGCACTAGTCTACAGATTCCTGTTTGTTAAATACAGCGTTATGCCCTTTCTTTGTTTCTTGAATTCTATGAATTTTGAGGAATCTAATTTAAATAGGTTTGGTAATAAGTGTATAAAATGATTTCCTGTTAATTTAGTAAAATAGAAACATTGCCTTATTATTCTATTTTATGAGTTTTTTATTTAGTAATTCTTCCAACTATTTAGATATGATTGAAGGGAAATAATTAAAATTGCTCGGATTTTGTTTATGCGCACACTCTTTGTAAACATTGTCGGGTATAAAATTCGATATAAAATTTAAAAATTTAATCAAAGGTAGAATTTATAAAAACATATTATCTATTATCAAAATGTTATCAGATTTTATCATTTTGGTGATGATTTAAACATAATACTAAGCTATCGTCGGTGCGTAGTGCTACACGGGATCGAAGTCAAGACAAACTTCTTAAAATGACATTTGCTCATGCTTTGATGTCTTTTAATGTATACAGATTGTAATGTATTTGAACCTTTGTCAGATAATTTGCATACATAAACTACACACTAAAATATGTTCGACTAAACCCTGGTCTTAAATGCAATAAAAATATCGTCCGCTCTCACAATGCCCTCACAATATGTGTTCAAATTGGCCTCGAAGCTCCAAACAACTGTCGATATGTCAATATGAGAAGTTGCTGACGACACTCCTTGATTGCCTGGTCAATCGGTTTCCATATACGAGGGTAAACCCAAAATTAAGGTCTCCTACTTTTTAAAAAATACAAAAAACTTTTATTCTCAATAATGTTCATATCAATTCAAAGCTTGAACATTTATCTATCTTTCTACATAATAGCCATTTTGGTCAATGCACTTTTGTAGGCACTGTGGCAATTTCTGTATGCCCATGTCATACCAGCTCGCCGACATGTCGTGTTAAACCGATTGAAATTCATCACCAATTGACGAAAGTGTATGGCGAGTCATGCATAGAGGTCAAAAACGTCCTGAAGTGGGGTAGGGAGTTTGCAGCTGAACGTACTGAAATTCACGACGAAAGAAGTGGGAGACCGTCAATTTCCCGACAAGACAATCGCGATGACTGAGCAAACCATGCGTGAAGATTCGCGAATCACTCTGGATGATCTCTGCATTTTGGTTCTTGGGATTTTCGAAGCATCATTCATAAGATTTTAATGGAAAAGTTGCAATATCGAAAAGTGCGCGCAAGATGGGTCACGCGAGACATGGTGGCGAGCTGGTATGACATGGGCATACAAAAATTGCCACAGCGCCTACAAAAATGCATCGACCAAAATGGCAATTATGTAGAAAGATAGATAAATGTTCAAGCTTTAAAATGATATAAACATTATTGAAAATAAAAGTCCTTACTTTTGGGATTACCCTCGTATTATCAATGTCCGTAGTGGATTGCGGATACACTAGTTGTTTTCGCCTATCCATTGATTTGACAACTTTTCATCCAGTTACTGGCAGACTAATGTGATAAAAGAGACAGTGCGCCATTATGATAAACCACGTCTTCACAAAATTACAGATGACCGTCATCTATACCTCGAAAAGTATGCTTGTCTTCTGCAGCTCCAAAATCTAACGGTATAAAGGTGCCGTGAGACGCGACGGTAGGTACCAACCAATTTGTCTATTGAATTCCCACCCAAACAGTGATTGGGTACGACTCTTGAATTATCAAGAGATCTTTAATACCATACGGATTGTCTCTGGTCCAGACGTGACAGTTGTAAAAAGTTAAATATCTCGTCTCCAGTAAATATAGCTTCGTCTGAAAACAGAAATTTGAAGAGGAACTAGTGCATGTTAGCCTACATATGTGCACATCATTGACAAAAGTCCATTCGTCGTAAGTAATTTAGGATTTCACGTGGAAGTGGTAGGAATACGGATCATCCTCATTCAAAATTCTACAAGAAGTCATATGACTAACTGCTCCAATGCTGAGAGCTTCCTGAACTTTGTTTTTTTAGGTGTTCTCTGCCCGACACTAAAAACGATAAATTCCTACTTTTGATGACAGAAGTGACACTGTACATAAAAAACAGGCAAAAATCTTCAGATTGTTAATTCCGTTTGCTCACAGTGTAAATCGAATGGCTGAAGAAACCAGATCTTGCTTCCCTGAAGTGGACGCAAACAGTCCATGCCATAACTAGTGTTTAAATAGCTGCGGCAAGACTACCGGTGCAAAATTCTTTTTTAAATTTTATTCATTTGTCCTTTCTAAGCTAGAAAAACCGGTAATGCTACGGAAGAAATTGTTAGATACTTAAGCATATGTGCGTAAGAGAATATCATCCATAGCGAGTGACATCGGAACAGACTGACCACGCAGAGGGACAATGTGCTGAAGAACAATCACGGTTAATATCGATTTATAAAATACAGCTTATCCTTATTGAACATATTGAACATATCAATACCAAAGTATCAGAGGAACTAATCCATTGTGACATTGCTAATTTCAAGTGTGCTCCTGTGTCATAGAAGTAACTTTTTCTACTTAAAAGTCGGTACTAATAGATTAACAGAATAGCTTTGTAATCGAAATTCTAGAAAAAATGATAATAGTGTACAGTTTTAAACAAAAGTCAGTTTTAAAAACACTAGTAACATCACTGACTAACATAATATAGTGGTCATTTCAAATTTTTACATTGTAGAATTCGTATATTTGTAATAAGTTTACGTAACGAATTAAAGATTTTATTGCATATTATAACGCATGTTTGTTCAGTTTAAGAGCATATTTATTAATGTTTTAGTACATGTAATTTTCAGACTTAGTTATAACTATTAACTAATATTTTTGTTTCAATACTTATATTGTGAAAATTTATATTAATTTTTGTAATATAGACAAAATGAAAGTTAATGAATTTTTGAAAATTAATTAAAAATTGATTAATTAATTTTTAAAAATTAAAACATTTCAATCGTGATATGAAAATAAAATGTAATTCGAGTACAGAAATACAGTAGGTAATCGGTTAACGAACATAATCCGTTTCAAGACTTTGTTCGCTATTCGAATTGTTCCTTAACCGATTATCGATTTACCATAGGCTTTTAGGGAATTTAATTAATTCTTTCTGCAGACCCTAAAAAATAAAAAATATATACTTTCTTAGTACGTTTATTTATATATAGTAATAGAAATGCATATATATATATATATATATATGCGTAGGAGCTCCAAATATATAATATATGCGTAGGAGCTCAAATATATATATAAAAAAAAGCAATCGACATTAGACAGATTCTTTAACCCCAATGCAAGACTGTATATACAGTCTTGCATTTTTATTAGTCATGTTTTTTTCCGTTTGTGGGGTTAAAGAATCTGTTTAATGTCGATTGCTTTTCTTTTTTCTTCAGGATTTTTCTGGAGTAATTAACAGCATCGTAATTGTAGAGATCCCCCCCCCAAGCCTATCAACTTCAACCTGGTTTGGATGCCATCCTAAGACCGTTCTGACATCCTCCCACTCTTCAAACGATGTTTAATAGAAGATATCGGCATTAATCCTCTTTTTCAGAAGAAAACATATCTCGCCGAGTTTCTTAATGTTTTTCATTTAAGAGTTCTTGGCGTTCTTCTGTCGTCAAATCAGTTTCAAGTTCCATTATGAGCTTTTCAATGTTCTTTATTTCTCAGATGTGATTTTTGTTACTCCTTCAGTTGCTTGAGTCTTCTTGATTATACTGTATCTTTCTTAGTTGACATTGAATTGCGGCCTACTGTAGACCTGTTCAAGCCTTACTACCCAGCAACATCAGACATCAGACATCTTCTGCTCACTCTACCTTTGCTGTTATATTCTCAATTTCTAAAATGAAAACCGACGCAAAACTTAACGAGTGCCCGCCCGACATCACACGAATACTATAAAAGAATTGTTTCCGTGAGAAAAATAAAAGACTGGAATTACAAGGGGGAGTTTCAAAGTTCAGAGGAATACTTTCCGATCAGTATATACCGGGTTGAGCGTCGATGTCGACGTCTCACGCGCTCCGAAAAGTTTCGAATTGTTGCCTGAAGTCAAGGGAAGACCAATCGGTATTCATTATTTTACGTCGCTTCTTCTTGTGTTTGTTCTATGAAGTGTTCTTTATCCGAACATGTGCTCGTTGCCCGAACATAAATATCTTTCGCGAAAGTGTTCGTTGTCCGATTTGTTCGTTAACCGATTACCCATAGTAATATATTTCTCACTTGAATAAAATGTTAAATTATTAAGTGTTATATAATTTTAAAATTTAATTAAAGATAATTATAATAACAATTTATAAGTAAACAATTTTATTGATAACGTTTTTGTAAATTACTAGAAATTATCAAAAATTATAGAAACAAGTACAATTATAGTTATAGATAATTACCGTTATGAAAGAGATGTTTGGACCACTATGTAAGTCAAACAGAATTCCAAATCCGTCATACACGTATGACAATGCCATAGCTTTCTCCATTGTTAATTTTGAATTATCGTTTTCAGACAGAGGCCAACCATCCACGTTAGTTACATTTAAAATTTCATGAATTGCCTCTTTTGTGTCACTAGCTGTAATTTAAATAGAGAATTATTAATTATTCTCATTTAATTAATTAATTTATACAAAATCAATACAATACATACGTCTATTTAAACACGATTTAAAATATTTCTTTACTTTCTTGACGAAAGCTGGATCATCGAAACTCTCTGGCTTTTCCAATTGTTCTGTATTTGTATTTATTACACGTAAATTACTATTCCATTTAATAACACTACTATTTAAAATAAAATATTACTTGCCTTTTATTAAATAAACGATATAATTTTCTAAATTCATAAAACTACGAATTTCATCGTCAAAAATATTTTCGTATTTTAGATAGGATCCACATGAAAATTCGTAAAAGTTGTCGCATGGATCTACGGTGAAGTCCATATTTTTTAGGATAGAACCAGCTGAAATTATTAAGACTTTCTAAACAAAGTACATCGGATTTATTAAAATAACATTTTATTTAATTATATTTCTTTTATTTTGCTTCATTATGATTTGTACAATGTGTTTCATCTATTAGTAAATCAAGTTCAAAATTTATAGCACTTAAATAATTCAGCATTTCTTACGGGAATTCAAACAAAAATGCTAAAACAAAAAATAATTGGCTGTTGGTGGTATATTCACTATTAAATAAATTGACACTGATATTGTTGTATATTTTCTAAATGGCATTAAACTAATAGCTTAAAAAATAGTTACTTCTTGCTTAAATAGATTTAACTAGTAATTGTGTTAACTGTAACTGTATACAGTACAGTATTTTGAACTGAAAATTTGTTTGAAAATGTAAAATCTTAATATGAATTACTTTCAAAATGAATTTATTTGTTTTGAGAATCAACCGATATTCTCTAACTTCCACTAACATTCTGTTTATTTGAATTTCCTACATATTTTAAGACTATAACCACTCATAAGTTATTATTAAATAGATCACATAACTTTCGAAAGAGGACGATGACGAAAATAAGTATGGTGACCGGTAATTTGAAGTCATGTTTGTCTTGTCTTCGTTAGCATAAACGAGAAACAGAAACAGTTAAGATCATTTATTACATAACAATACTAATACGTTATATAGCTTGTTAGAAGAATCTTATCTTCTTGAATGGTCAATGTGGTATAGAATTTTTCTTTTTGAAAATATATATAATAATAATTTAGTAATTAAATAAAAATTTATGTTTGAAATTTACAGTACCAGAACAAACAATCACATAGCAATAGTATATAAAGAAAAATAAGTCTCACCTGAAAATTTGCATACGTTACTTAAGCAAACTTCTTTCTTTGATCTTTGAAATATATCTATAAAAAGTTACTAATTTTAATATATATATATTGAAAAGAATATAGACTAAAGTAAGAAAGTAGGTAAGTTTATCATGAGGTTTAATGTAATTTGGCAAAATACAAATTTCTTAACTCATACAATTCAATTACACATAAAATAATGATTATTTACGACATGAAATTTATGACAGGTAGTTTTACATAATAATTTGTACATGGATAATTCACTTCTGGCAAAATAATAGCGGTATATTTTTGTCTTGGATTATCATAGAAAAAGATATTTATAGCGAAATTTTTGGTGTAAGAACACGCAGTAATAGAGAAGTTCCATGTTTGCGAATGGTTATGTTCTGCAAAACTGCCACCAGTAAAGAACGTACTGTACAAATACATTGGAAAGATAGGGTTGGAATTAGAGAATTGATAAAAATACGTGATTAAAAGTAAAAAGACATTTTCATACAAAAATTGTTCGTTTATTTTATAGTGAAACGAAATAATAATTATTACATTCTTTGGGAGTAAGCACAAAATTACTATGTACAACTTATTACACAGGAACACTTATTGATGAATAATATAGACTTCATTTCATATAACGGAAATCCATTTTCATTGTACGAAATAAAGTCTATATTATTCAAAGAACAAAATCATATCATTACAACTTTATTGTTCCAATTATCAATCAAAGAAACATCTATATTATTCCCAAAGTACAAACGAGAAAACAATAAGCAATCAATTACTAAATAATTATTACAGTTTGCATGTACTTATTTGTCCTCAAAACAGTACAATTTTCGACTCTTCCCTTTATTTATTTATTTAAATTTTTGCGCTAGTTCTTAGTAACGACATGCACTCTCTCTTAAATTTAAAACATTCGTTTACAAATTTCTAATTAGTCAGGCAGTTCATTTCTTAAACAGTATGAATTTAAACTTAGTTTAAAATTTGTATTTAACTAATAACTGATTAGTTGATATTCACATAAACAAGATGAGACACTACTACTTATTTTTATAGATAAAACCACTCAAAAGATCATTCTTTAGTGACTTCTTCAACCTATATTCCTAAGGTGTTTCCCATTTTTTCGATGATTAGCTTTCTGACAATCTCAATTATTATTCCTTGCGAGAAAAATGCTACTTAGTTTCTAATCTTTTTTTTCCCTGAATGTATAGTTGATTCATTATAACGAAGGACCGGACAACCATACCTGCTGATTCTATTTCCTGCAAATGATTTAGCTTTTTAATTTGTTTATGAATGTCGTTAATTTCTTTATCAATATCATCTAAACGAAAACTTTATTTATAAAGTTTTTGTTGGGGTGATATTGTTAATATGATGAAAAAAACAATTATATGTTTGTAAAACACAACGCTCAAATTTACAATGAATACTGCTGATATTATAATAAAATGCAACGTTTATTATTCACGTCAGTGCTCGTGCTGAGGTAACTCAGGAAAATGTGAAATAAATTAGAATTCGCTAGAGCTGAATAATAGTTTTAAACACGATTTAGCGTAGAACGCGTATAAAAGAAAAGCATTTACAGTAGTTTAACGTTTATTTTTTTTATACACATCTTCTACTACAACTTGTTTTTCCTTTATAGAGGTACATAATAAATTATTTAATACACTTATTTATTTATACAAACAAATGTAGATCATTGAATAAATAAAATATCCATAGAATAATTTTGGATGATATGCTCGACATTTAAGTGTGCAAATAACGTTTTTAAATTTTAACATTTATATAAAAATTATTGGTCTACATACTGTTTCCCCGTGTATTAATTTTATACTATTATTAGTTCGAGGATAAATATTTTCCACATAATTAATAATAATAATAATCGTTACATTTTTGTTCGTTGCTTCCTCGAATACATTTCATCTTATGCTAGAAATAGCAAATACAATAGATGGTTTAATATTCTAAAACGTATTTTAAAATTTCTCTTTCTAAGATGATAAACGAAAGAAAACGTAATTATATTTACAATGCAGTCGATTTCGCTTAATTACGACATATCGGGACCTGAGTGATTTGTCCCGATTAAGCGGTTGTCCCAATAAAGCGAATTTTAAGAGAACAGATAAAATCTAAAATGAGCTATAAACACAAAAATCATTTATTAAAAAAATAATTTATATTCAGTATTTGAACCGTACTTATATGTACGGTGCATATGTGTAAATAAAGTCAATTTTAAAAATAACGTATTAAAACATAATTATTAAACAAAAACAAGAACAATTATTTTAGAAAAAATTTATCAATCGTATTTACAATGCATTTTCTTTATAATTTGCAAATGGACTAAATCAGCGCAGGCATCCGCCGTAAAAATGGAACCTTCATTTCCATCTTTCATAACATACCTGCTTAGTTCAAAAATAAATTTTGTGGCTTTCTAATATTGATGAGGAGTATCGTCTTCATCAATATACTTTAAGTTTTAGGTGTTATTCCGAAACAACTTGTTAAATTATTGCATCTATACAATCCTCCCTTCCATGGCAACATGGAAGGTTTTTATCACAGTATAAATATTCTTTATCACAAAGAACCATTCCAATGGCTAGAACCATTCCAAACAAGCGCTACCGCGCGCCGTCACGGCTGTCCACGATTATATGCAAGCGTAAGCTGTCCCGATAAAGCGGCGTGATGTTCTAAATAAGCGAAGTAAATTTGCCTTATATTATCTTATTTGTTTCCGTCTTTTAATGTAAGCGGCGGTCTCGATTAACCGGAATGTACTTCATTGTTTAAATTAATACTTACTTTGAAAATGTAATAAAACACCAATCATGACGAGAAAGGCAATAAAAATGACAAGAGACACCAAAATAAGGTAACGCTCTAACAATGTTCTATTGTTCCAAATGGTGCATTTTCTGTTAAAAAAAAAGAATTAATTTAATTATATTAAAAGGTACAACTAAATATTTAGAAATATATTTCAAGATTAAAGTTACCATGACTTTATATTTTTAATAATATTATAAGTGAAGAAAAATTTTTTATTTGTTTTAATTGTAATTCAATAGACAAATTTTAATATATATAAACATTTTATACTCCGCTGCGGCGTTTATCAAAGAGATTTCACAAATAAATGTGTTTATTGAACAATAATAGAAAAAGTGTTTTATTTGTTCTCACAAGATTGCATGAATCAATCCATACATTTCATGAAGGCTTGCTTAAATGTGGGAAAGCATTTCTGTAATATAAGAAGTTAAAACTAAAATTGCAATTTTCGCAGAATCGGATAAAGAAATTAGAATACAGCCGAAATAGTTCGAGCTTAGCAATATTTAGAAACCAATACTTCAAAACGAAAACTAATTAGAAATAATTAATAAAATTATATTTTTTGTACATAATACTTTTGATAAGTCCCTTATTTTAGATGTATGACGAGTTAAAACTGATAGGGAAAAAGCAGGCATGAGAAAACCACTTCAACCAATAGTTGTCAAATTCCTCAATGTTATTATAAATTACAATACTAAAAAGCTTGAACTTAATATTAAAGACTTTGGTATTGTAACTGAAGTAAATAACATTTATGTAAATGTCAATGATCATATATAATACTATAGAAATTTTTTCTACAAAACAAGAATGCTAAAAAGCAAGGTAAAACAGTGAATTCATAAAAAATTATGGTGTTATTTATATTTTAAAAAAAGGATGTTCATCTCTCTCCAACACGTTTACTAACCGCAGAACAGATTGAACGTTTATTAAACGATAGAAAATTTTTTCATCATAGTAAATTAATAGAAACAACTTTTCGCACAATCCCTAGGAAGGTTAAATCAACAAACTAAAATCTTTATTTATAATTTATAATTTAATCACATTTTTTTATATCCCAGTACGAACAGATTTACACAAAACTAACGCTTTCGACCATAAACCTTTGACATAAATCTTTGGCTATTGATCAGTATAAATTCGAAAGTGGAATTCGAACAACGTGTTTAAAATTATTTTAAATTCCAAAATATTTATACATTGGAAAATAATTTTCGCCGTACGTGTTACTAAAGTGATAAAAATATCATTACATTACCACAAATAAATAAGATGTAATTACTGGTGTAGAAACGTTAGCTACCTGCTAGTGTTGTTCCCGTTTTTTTCACAGCACCACTTCTATGCATAAGAAATATTAGCGGCATCCTTTGCATTAATACAGTTGCCGGCCATGCCAGTTTTGTATATTTCTAACGCTTCCAGGTTGCGACGGTGTCGAACCTGACCTGACATTTTCACCAATTTGGTCTTATGGAGGTCCGCTTGTATTTCGGGGTCTGTGGCATAGGAGCTAGGACGGTAGTATGCCTTTAGATGGCGATATCATACCCGTGTTCCTGTATCCTTTTGCTTAGTGAGTGCTTCGTGGATTCGATGTATACTAGAACTCGCTGGAATCTGTGATCTCTGAGCGGAACCGTATAGACACTCGGTGCCCGACTGTCCTCTGTCCTGTCTTTGTCATTGCACAACAGCCCATATACTGTGTTAGATCTCTTATATGCAATCTTTGTGCCTTTACGGATAGCAATTTCTTTATAAATGGAGATTAGGTGCTGGTTGTATTGCACCAATGTGCGTGATTGATTGCTGCTATGATTATAGGTGTTGTTGGGCTTTACCTGTGAGCTATGAGTGTGACGCGCCGTTAGCAGGTTGGCGTACCTGCGCGATAAGTTATGTATCATGCCTCCACCGTACCCGTGCTTTACCGCTATGTTTGCAATGCACTTTAGTAGATTTCATATAGGGTGTCCCACTCGGGAGTACAACTTCAAAAATGCTAATTACTCGCGAACGCGTGAACGTAAAGGCGAGCTTAAGAACTGAACATATCTGTATTTAGTGGAAAACAAATCCATATTGCAAAACGTGCTGAAAATGTCCTCTCCCAACGTCCGCGCACAAGGAAACGCGACGCTCCATATTTGAGAATGTCCTTTGTAACATGTCACAGTCGATGGCAGCAATTTCACGCTCGATGTTTGCTTTCAGATGTTCGATGGTCCTGGGTTTGCTTGCATAAACCTTGCCCTTTAAATATCCCCATAGAAAAAATCTGGGGAGTTAAATCGGGCGATCGAGGTGGCTACAAACCTTTCGAGATCACCCTGTCCCCAACAAACGATCGGATCTCTTCCATACTGGCATGAGAGGTATGGCACGTTGCCCCGTCCTGTTGGAAGTAACCTTCTTGAAGTTCGTAGTCGTCCAGTTGTTTCACAAATTCGTCAAATATGGACAAGTATTGGTCCGCCGGTACAATAGCGGGGCCGCCGTAGCGGCGCCCGCTATAGTGCCCGTCTCTTTATGACACAGAATCAATTCTTCATTAAATAAGGAATATTTTGAACCTTGTTGCATGAAGATACATGCACGCGTTGCAGAGAAATTCGCATTTTTAAAGTTTTTCTCCCGAGTGGGACACCCTGTATAAGAGATCTAACACAGTATATAGGCTGTTGTGCAATGACAAAGACAGGACAGAGGACAGTCGGGCACCGAGTGTCTATACGGTTCCGCTCAGAGACCACAGATTCCAGCGAGTTCTAGTATACATCGAATCCACGAAGCACTCACTAAGCAAAAGGATACAGGAACACGGGTATGATATCGCCATCTAAAGGCATACTACCGTCCTAGCTCCTATGCCACAGACCCCGAAATACAAGCGGACCTCCATAAGACCAAATTGGTGAAAATGTCAGGTCAGGTTCGACACCGTCGCAACCTGGAAGCGTTAGAAATATACAAAATTGGCATGGCCGGCAACTGTATTAATGCAAAGGATGCCGCTAATATTTCTTATGCATAGAAGTGGTGCTGTGAAAAAAACGGGAACAACACTAGCAGGTAGCTAACGTTTCTACACCAGTAATTACATCTTATTTATTTGTGGTAATGTAATGATATTTTTATCACTTTAGTAACACGTACGGCAAAAATTATTTTCCAATGTATAAATATTTTGGAATTTAAAATAATTTTAAACACGTTGTTCGAATTCCACTTTCGAATTTATACTGATCAATAGCCAAAGATTTATGTCAAAGGTTTATGGTCGAAAGCGTTAGTTTTGTGTAAATCTGTTCGTACTGGGATATAAAAAAATGTGTTAGTGTGTAAATTAACAGAATTTACTATAAAAAATTTTTTATGTTTTCTATTGTAATATAGGACGCTTTAATAACAAGTCTACAGAAGTGCTGAATACAGTGAGCTATTAAAGTGTTTCCTTTGATATAGTGTCCATAACCGAGTCGTGGACTAATGACGTAAATCTACTATTTAATATTACACTGTAAAGTTGAAAGGATGATAAAGAATTTAATAAACATAGAGGAATATTAGTATATACATTAAAAAATTGGAAGGATAAGAAACAAATTGTGAAAACATCGGAGATTTTTACTTTCCCGTTTGTTATATATTGAATATAATGCGGAAATTACAACGATTGGTCAAAATGGACTCCTTCAAGATTTTTACATTTTTTACTCAGGGGATCTTGAAATCTTGAAATGCAAAAAAAGAATTGCGGTTTTCTCCTCTATGTATGGATGTTAGAGTGTAACACGATTTTGTTCACCCACATTGAAGGTTAATACCTTCCACGTATTTTGAAAAAAAATTTTGGAAATTTTGCAGGGAGATTTTTGTATTAGGGAAATTGATGATATTAAATTTCGATGGTTTAAGATCGACAGGATGGGGTCGTAATGGTGGATCGGCTGTCGTATCACGAGTAGGGTGGGACTTAATGACGATTTTAATCGTTATTACCATTTTTATAAAACCCATTCCAACTCTTACAATAATGCTTTTTGCCATTTGCCAGCATTATAATAATTAAGTAAAGAAAATTTTTTAAATAAAATTTCCTACCAAATAACACCACCAAAACAAATAGCGCCATCATTGTCGCCAGGAAAGTTACTTGTCATTGGATTTTTTTAAAACTCTGTGGTGAGAAGATGATAAACAGAGATGAAATATCACCATTTCAAAATTAAATTGAAGGCAGATATTGATTTTCAACCTTTTTATTTGCACAAGGAAAACACTGCAAAAAGCATATGGCGAGCATCTTCATATGAAATACGATTTAACAATTTGCACTTTAACATAAATCACTTATGTAATAATTTTAAGCATGTAATATTTCTCTACATAAAACCTATTATTATTATTAAAAAACAAACGAAATAAAATTTAAGAGTAAATTTTTAATACTAAATATTATCGTGTATTATATCTATTGAAATACTTTCTTTAATTTGTAAAATCCGTTGTCTCTATTTTACATAATGTGTCTTTTTTCTCGAAAACACTTCATTAACCGCGAAATACTTTCTATTACTATAGAAATGTTTTCCGTTATTTTATTCAATTTAATTTTTAATGAAATCTATGAATGAATTCGTGAGATCTTATGAGAATAAATAAAAAGTATTTTTCAATATGTTTTAATGCATACAGTTATTTTCAAAATCTCCTTGCTGAAT
This sequence comes from Centruroides vittatus, assembly GCF_030686945.1. Lineage (NCBI taxonomy): Eukaryota > Metazoa > Arthropoda > Arachnida > Scorpiones > Buthidae > Centruroides > Centruroides vittatus. The sequence goes on along the minus strand of NW_027122652.1, from coordinate 763,634 downwards.
GCTGCTACGGAGTGTAATAAGCATGCTAGAAAGAGTACAAACAAATATTCGGCATGAAGAAAATTATTCCATATTCCAGGTTTACAAATTTTCAGCCAGTTACCAGTAAAAAATATTAAATTACCGGTATATTTGCAGATATATTTTTAAATGTTTACCAGTAAATCGATAAATCCTATTTACCGGTAATGCAATCCTAAAATAACGTTATGTTATGACTTGCGCCTAGTTGTTATTGCTCTTCTATCTACGCTATCTGTAAACACAGTTACGTTTTATTTGTCCTTTATTGTCATCGTTCTTAAGGTCTAGGTATATCCTCTTCACACAACAAATTTGAATCAATGATTTATCGAATTTATCATAAACTTATTTTATATTGTTTATTTTTTATTGAAAAAGTTATATAATTAGCATATTACACAATTTTTATTCAAAGACTTAAATGATTAATTATAAAAAAACTTGGTACTAATAAAAATAAAGCTAAGGTACGGGACTGTAACCTCGAACAGAATTGTTAGTAATTATTTAATTAAGAATTTATTTGACCTAGAATCTTTTTTTATTTTATTCATCTTCCTGCTTGAGAATATTTTTTAACATCTTATTATAATAATTATTTTAAAAAACTCTTTATTATATATAAAAATATCTTATTTAATTCGGTAAATGCAGTGAATGCAGGTAAATAATCTGTATTTGTTATTATAATAAATCCTAATAAGTATAAAAAAATCTATATCTTTGATTATTACATTCATATATTATATATTTTAAGGCATTTGTATATAAATAATATTAATTTCTAAACCAAAATATTAATTATTTTATCTAATTTAATATTATGTATAATAATTATAAATTAAAAATACATATTTTAACTGAAATTTGTATTGTTTATAATGTTAAAAACTAAACTGATAATTATTATTATCAAAGTTTCTCAACTTCAATATCGCGACCTTTTAAAATGATTGATGAGTTTGTGTAATCTCGCATAAAATAAATTCATGATTTTTAAGATGTCAGTTATTGATTACATTTAATTTATACGAATTTTACTATTTTTAAAATATTCTAGAAGAATGGTAATGCCATAAATGCTTTAAATGACAGTTCAGAAACATAACGTTATGATAGTTTGTGAAATTTACCTCGTATTCCATGAAAAGTTCTCATAGCATGTTTATGAAATTAAATAATGAATGTTTAAGTATTTCAAATCAAACTTTTCGTGATAGTGATGTGTTTGTGAAACAAATTACTATAAATAGAAAAAAAGCATATTTATTTATTCCTCACTTATATTTGTTTTATTAATTAATTAATTTACAATCTTAACTGTAATAACTTTTCCCTTAAAACATAAATTTTAACTTATAATCGTTTTAGAAGTATAACAAAAACATTATACTTACTTTTCCTCGAGCGTTTTTTTCTCTGATTTTGAATTCTCCATTATTTTTCTACCGGTTTAAAAAATATTTAAATTTTAACGAAATTTTAGTTTTACAAATTATACACAACGCTAGTATTTTCAATATGTCTTTATCACAACTAAGAACATCATCGTATCAATTACTACGTCCTTGGACGTATGAAAAGCTATTCAGAAACATCCTTCCGTGGGTGTTGTTAATATTTATATTGTTAAATACATTTTTTCCACTAGGTTCGTTAACGTAGGCTATTGTTAATTCGGTTACAAAATTTGGCATAAAATTTTAATAAAATCTCTGAAATCTTTATCTTTCATCATTACTATTGATTTTTATCTTGTTATTACTATTGATATTTCAAACTGTTTTATCTGTAAATTTTTGTGTAGCTGCAGTAATTACATAAAATTTTCTTATTAGATTTAGCATTGAATGTTAAGTTAAATTCTCTACAAAATACTTAATAAATCTGATGCTTTTTGGATTTTATTATGATAATTTATAAAATAGTACAAGTAACCAATTAAAATAATTGTATCTTTTATCGGTAGAAATTTCTGATGTTCGTCTTTTATACAAAAATATTCATTTATAAGATTTGATTTGAATTTTAATTTTACAAATATTGTTTTTATGAACGATTTTTTATTTCTCCTCTTATTTTTCGAATAATAGATTGACAAATAAATTCACTTTTATAAAGGAAATTATAATGAAATGAAGTCGATGATATAGTTGCATTAGACAAAGCATTTTCTTTCACTTTTATCTAGTTTTTATATAATGTTTGTTATAAAACATTGTTTTAGTTTATTCTCCGTTATAGTGATAAACAATAATAGCAATATCGCAGAATAACAAACAAGCTTTCTCGGAAACCACCGGAGATCAAAAACAAAACAAATAGACTACTCATATTACATAGATTACGTTGAGCACATAAAACAACACAAACATTTACAGATTGCAAACGTAAATTACAGTAAAGCATTTGAAAGCATCTAACGTTCGTGGTTATTGCATACGCCACATCAACGCAAAATGCATCCAACCCTCATTACATTCGTAGAAAATACAATGCAACACTAAACAACAACACTACACCTCAGGTACATACCTCAAAACAAACAAATACATAAAAGATGAAGCATTCTTCAAAGATACAAATAAAGTCAGAGTGAACTTGATTTTGTCTTGCTTTTAACTCACTATCAAATAGATCAAACAACACTAAACATGGATAAATCACATAAGGACGATACAGTCATCGGGGTGGAAAAATATTTTTTTCTGCGGATACTAAATATAAATTTAGTATCTACAGGCTATTCCTCAACCTACACGCCAATACTTCCCAATAAATTCCTTCTTCTCTTATCCTTATTTACATAAATTAACCATCCTTACATTTAACTCGATATTATTATTTATCCAGTTTTTTCTTCCAGTTTTACTATCTCAAGATGTTCATAAATTTTTTTTTTATTACATGTTTGTCATTTTTAATTAATCACTTTAACTGTTTCCTTTACTATTTTACTCCCGGAACTGTTACAATGTTGGACAACCACTAAATTATACAAATTAGTTTTAATTAACCTTAAATGTTCTCCTAGCCTTGTCTTTAACTTTCTCTTAGTTTTCCCAATATACTTTTCTTTATTTGAACAACTACACAACATTATTTTTCTCTCATATATTATTTTTTAGATTATCAACATAAAAACTAAATGTTAATAACGAATAAAATCGTCATTAAATCTGACCCTACTCGAGATACGACACACACCACACGATCTCCTCACCTCCTCGACCTTTAACGGCCAAAATGTAAAAGCATCAATTTCCCTAATAAACAAACAAACCTTCCTGCAAAATTTCAGAAATTTTCGACAAAAAGCACAGGAGTTATTAAGCTTCAAACAGAGTGAACAAAATTATGCCTATCCTTCCACACACACGCGCGCGCTCACACACACTAATATTCATACATACAGAAATTACCTCCGAATGTATTTGCATTTCTCGATGTTTGCAGGTCCTTTTCTCCAAAAATATATAGATCTTGGGAAGGATGACTTTTTGACCGATCGCCATACTTTCTCTCTGTTATATATAAAACGGATCCGGAAAAGTAAAAGTATAAAAGAATGACATTTAATTAAGACAAAAAAAGGTTCTAAATTTTAAGGTTCTAAGACAGAAATTTTTTGTCCGTTAAATTTAAAGTCCTTTAAATCGGGGTCTGTTAAATTGAGGGCTAACTGTATCAGGTTCTATAAATCGTAAAAAAAAAAAAAAAAAAAAATTACATGATAGATTTACAAACTGTTCATATGCAGTATGAAACAGGGTTTTAAAGCTGTCGTGAACAGTCTTAAAAGACCACTAATTATGAACCTTGTATAAGAAATTTTTATCAAATAAACAGCAGATTTCCCATTAAACAAAATAATTCCTTATAATCAGATTAATTTGACTATAAGAGATATTAATGCCTTATAAATTAAAAAGTTAAATAAATTAAAACTTTTCATCATTCAAATTAAATATTTGATCAGCGATTTGGAGATAATTGGAATTTCTTTAACGGGATTCCGGCTGTTTTTTATCGCGGGAAATTCTTCTCATTCCGGAAATCGCGCAAATTTTTTAAATAGCCGCTTTTTTTCTTATTTTGTGTTAATATTGAGGAAATTTGCAAGTAAAACGTATAATTAACTCATAAACCATCAGAATACATTTTTATTTATTAATTTTAAGCGTGCTTATTAGTTTCTGAAATTTTTGCTTGTTAAGGCACGTCACAGATTGTTAATAATCAATAAACTGTATAGCCTATTTGTAGCAGGACTCTGAAATTTTTTTACTTGGTAAACCTGTAATATCTGGAATAATTGCGCTTATGTTGTTTTAATTTTTAACCATGCCCAATAACTTTAATAACTGTATTCTGTATTTGAAAGTCTTAATACAAATAATTATTGTAAATTTTTACAATATGTTTTATTTAAAAAACTAAAATTACTTTCTAAGTTAGAAGTTTGATCTAAGTTCATTTTTTTCTTTAAATTTCCAACTCAATTCAAAGGCATTTTTTTATAAACAGTTTCCAACCTTAATAATTTTTTTCTATTTGTGAAAATTTTTTCGTAATTCAAAAGTAATTTTTTTATACATATTTTACACGGCATTATTAATAATATTATTTTGAAGGTTGCAGGACGTATTAAATTACTTAAAATATGAAAAATAATTATATCATTCGATTTCAAGTTTATTTTATATCTTAAAAATAATTAATTATATCCCGGAAAACAGATTACTTTTTTCTCGAAATCCCGGGACAAGCAAAAGGACTGGGAAATGAGAAACCCTAGAACAGCGATTCTCAACCTTGTTAGCTCCGCGACCCCCCAAATAGTAAATATAAATAAAATTAATACAGTAGACCCCTATAACACGGGTTCATATAACACGGATTCGTATAACACGCTAAAAGAGACTCGTATAACACGGTAAAACGTCATTGCCGACTCGTTGCATGACAGGATTGGTCGAATCTGAACCAATAGCGTTCATTGCACAAACCGTTGAGTTTAAACGAGCAGCGGATCTACTAAAAATCATTTATTATTTAACGGCCATAAAAATTATATTTATATTAATGATGTCTCAAAAGTTCAGCGAATTTTTCGCAGAAAAATAACTTATCAGGAAACACGCGCCCGCCGTTCGATGAGCCGCTCCGCGACGAAAACAAGCTTAAGCAATGGCGTCGTCGAACGGTGAACATTCGGTAAGTAATCCTACAATTTTTTGTTTATAGCATAGTTTAAATGGATTATTCCCAAAAAATTATACGTTTTGGAAATGTTGAATTAAATTAGTCTAGAATCTGTTAATTTTATGGAAGAAAACCTTTCAAACAACCCTAGCCCCTAAACTGCACACGTGCGGGGCTGTGATTGGCTCATGTATTTAAGTGACTCGTACAACACGGAATTCATATAACACGGAACGTATCTACCGTGTTATAGAAGGTCTACTGTATTTCACGACCCCCCACTCAAACGAATAATAACAGTAAGCCTTACTATTACTAATTGAATTTTGACTGTAATTATAAATGTAAACTTTTTAAATATTATATAATCACATTGCACTAATTTATGCACTAAGAAAATACCGACAGTATAAAAAATGTAATACAACGATTTCTATTATTTTATGTCGCTGCGTTTATAGTGACAGGTATGTACAGTACATGCATGTATGACATGAGCAATTTACAATTTCCGACTCGATGTGTACGTGTTCTTTGTAATTTGATCTCCTTCTATAATACTCGCTGTGAGAGCATGTTTGAACATGCATATGGATGCGTTTGAACAAGTCGTGCTGTCACTAGTATAAAACAGGCGCTGGCGATTGCACCACTTCAGTTAAGTTTCGAATGCGAAGCGGGAGTCTGGTGCTTTCATTTTAGTGTGCGATCAACCGTAAAACTGAATTGTTTTTTTTAAATTTCTAATGCGAAATGGATAAATTTGTGAAAAAACGAAGTGAGCCATCTACATCCAGTGAATCGGTTGGTAAAAAGACAAGGTTGTACAATGACAGTTATTTAAATTATGGTTTCACCTCATTTGATGGAAAGCCACAGTGCGTTGTTTGCTCTCAAGTTTTCTCCGATGAAAGCACGAAGCCATCAAAATTAGCTCGACACTTGGAAACGAAACATCCGGCTCATAAAAACAAATTCGAAAGAAAATTACATACCTTGAGAAATCAACAAACTTCTATTTGTAAGTTAAGCCATACTGATAAAAGTGTACTTGAAGCATCTTACCTCGTAGCATTAAGAGTAGCTAAGACGTCCAAACCCCATACAATCGCCGAAAACCTCATATTGCCTGCTGAAATTGATATGGTCAGTGTTTTAATAGGTGTGGAAGAAGCAAAAAAATTGAAAAACATTTCTTTTTCTAACGACACAATATCAAGGCGAATCGATGACATGAGCAAGCGAGTTCAAGTGAATTTTTTAGTATTCAATTTGATGAATCAGCAGATGTAGCAAACATGTCTCAGTTCTTATGTTTTGTGAGGTATGAATGCGATAGGGACACATCAATCAAAGAAAATATGTTGTTTTGCAAAACAGTACTGGGTCATGCAACGGGACAATGTCTTTTTGACGTTTTATATGAAGCTACAAGAAACTATACTAACATAGATTGGACAAAATGTATTGCAGTATGTAGCGATGGTGCATAGGCGATAACAGGAAAGAACAGCGGATTAATGAAAATATTAAGAGATCATCTTATACCAAGGGCGAAATGGACGCACTGCTTCCTTCACAGACACGCTCTTGTCACAAAAAATATGCCAGAAAATCTCAATCAAATTCTTTGTGAAGCTGCAAAGTTGGTTAATTTTATTAAAAGCCGACCGTTACAAAACAGGCTGTTTGCTAAACTATGCGATGAAATGGGCGAAAATAAAAAATCTCTTCTTTTCCATACAGAAGTTAGAGGGTTATCGCGAGGAAAAGTGTTAATCCGGGTATTGGAACTGCAAGATGAATTAATATTTTTCCAGGATAAACAAACGCCATTGTCATTGTTTTTACAGAATAATGAGTGTCTGTTTTTGTTGGCTTACTTAGCTGATGTATTTTCTCATTTAAACGACTTGGATGTGAATTTACAAGGACGTGATAAAAACATTTTATTAATGACAGACAAAGTTTATGCGTTCATTAATAAGCTTGATATCTGGATTATTTGCCTTCAAAGCGAAAATTTGGACTCACTTCGGATTATATTGAGGAAAATTTGAATGAACAAGACACTATTATTCACCACAGTTTGGATTGCATGAAGATGCATTTGCGTGAGCTAAAAACTCAGTTGACGGAGTATTTCCCGAAAGATAAAAATGATTTCTCGAAGAGATGGGTACTGAATCCGTTTAGTAAAAATGTTGCTGCCGCTGCTAAGTTACCAGTTGAGATTCACGACCAACTCATCGAAATGTCTGCCGACAAAACGCTACAACTGCAATTTACATCTGAAGATTTAAATACGTTTTGGCTCGCTTGTCGACACGAATATGGAAATTTAGTCACAGAAGCATTGAAAATATTAATCCCTTTCTCCAAGTCTTATCTCTGTGAAAAGGGTTTTTCGTCTTTGGTTGCGCTAAAAAACTGAATACAGGAATCGTCTTTTATCACTCGAAAACAATTTGCTTTTGTGTGTTTCTAACGTAGATCCACGTATGCAGAAAATTTTAAATGAAAAACAAATGTAACCATCACATTGATTTCTTTTCTTTACATGTGTAGGCCTACTTATTGTAAGTAAAATGTCTATAAGTTTATAATAAATGATTTTTTCTCATAAAATGATTTCATTATTGTTTCGCGACCCCCGTTTAATATCACCGCGACCCCCAGGTTGAGAAACGCTGTCCTAGAAGTCAACAAAATAAAATAATCAACCATGCCTTCAGTATAATAAAGTGTCGCCATCTGTTAAATAATAATTACACTATGCGACAGATTTTATTGTATTTTGCGTGTTCTGTGTTAAATATTAAACTGCTACTCTGACAATAACGAGTTAGAAAAAATATGAATTTTATAGTTGACTCTCTATAAAATATTTTAAAAATTTTTATAAAATAATGAACATCGTGCATCTTATAAAATCTACTTTATTCAACAATAATTAAATTGATTAAAGTTATATAAAATATTCAATAAATTTATTTTCAGAAGAGAAAAATTCAATTATAAATATAAATATTTATAAATATAGTGAGTTTGAAGTTTTATAAATATTTATAAAACTTCAAAGAAATAATATGTAATAATTCCAGTAAATTTAAAATAAGTAATTTACAATCATCAGTATATTTTGCTTTATCTTCATTTTAACTAATGAATTTAAACATTATTAATTGTAAAAATAAATATTTTAATTACATTCCTTTAAGTATATATTACAATAATCTATCCCCACATAATGCATTTTTTCTCGGGATTCATATTACTGTTCTTAGGACATTCGAAAACTTTTGAAAATTCTGGAAAATTCATTAAAGGAATTAAAGTCCTGAAAAATATAATCACACATTATATATATATATAAGTATTTCTAATCTGTAAATTACAATTTTTATAATATATAAATAAATACATGTATATTATTTTACCTATATCTACTCGGACTATGATAATCTTTTTCGTAAAATGTTCTTGCAAATTCCAGCTTCTCACAGTTTTTCTGTATAATATAAAAAATGAGCATATTAACTAATCATAATGAAAAATTTTTATTGAAATAGTCCGCAAGTAAATGATTTAAAGCGTTAAAAAGTTTAATTTGGTATCATCTGATAATGAAACAATCGTGTGTTGTGTTATATTCAAGTTAGGAATTAAGGCCCTTTTTAAAGTACTCTTTTGTTAACCAATAAATAAATTTGAGTTATCCAGTTATTGTTTATTAGTAAATAAAGCAGGATTTAAGCTGAGTCGTGAATTTTCAACTTGAAGGCAACAGAACATACAGTAGTGGCCAAAAGTAAAGCTACCCGACATACGTTTTAAAAATGACCTCTATTTTGTTCACCAATTACTACATAATTAATATTGTGGTAGTTGAAAAGAGCACAAAAGAGTCAAAATACTCAATTGAATCAAACAGATTTTATTTTAAATCTGATTTACAAAAGAAAAAACGAAGTTTTTATATTTTACACTGTGACAAAAGTAAAGCTACCAAAGAAAGTATGCAAATTTGTCCAGTATATTTAAGACAAACTATTAGTATTTTGTGGCGTAACCAGATCTGATCACTGCATCACATCTACGTTCCATTGAATCAACTAGGTTGTCAAACACTGATTTCAGACCATGCTTTTTGAATGGTAGACCACAATTCATCCGCATTCGAATATACGGCTGGCGTATACGGCGCTCAATTTATCCTAAAGATTCTCTATGGGATTTAGGTCTGGCGATTGGGTTGGCCATGTCATAAGATTTACTCTTTTCTGTTAAAACCATTGATTTGCCAAATTTGTTGTGTGTTTTGAGTCGTTGTCCTGTTGGAAGATCCATTTCCTTGGCATTGAACGTGCATAAGGAAGCATTTGATTCTGAAATATGATCCGATAAACGGTTCGATCCATTATTCCATTAATTCTATGAATTGGACCGATTCCCTTTGAAGAGAAATATCTCCATACTATTATGCAGCCACCACCATGCTTCATTATAGGAATTATGTAATTTGGGTCATATCTCATGTTCACTGGTCGTCTGACATATCGTATACCATCACTAGAGAAGACACTGAATTTAGATTTATCACTCCATAACACATTGGACCATTTTTGTTCGGTCCAAGTGATTTGTTCGTGTGCAAACTCTAATCTCAACTTTTTGTTTTTTGCAGAGTTGAGTGGTTTCTTTGCTGGTCATCTCCCATGTAATCCAAAACTAGTCAAACGTCTTCGAACAGTCCTTAAGCTTATATCTGGGTTACCCACGTCACGTTTAATATGAGAAGCAGTCAAACAAGAGTTGACTGAACTCGTACGCTTGATCAAACGATCCAACTGTGGTGTTGTTTTTCGTGGTCTATCTGACTTTTTGGCAGTAACAATAGTCCCACATATTTGAAAACGCTTCACCACTTTTGTGCACATTAAAGATTTCATCAATTTCAGTAAAGGTTTTTTCCTTCAAACTCATAGCCACCATTCTTTGTTTGATATCATTTAATAATTATATTCCTCTTAGTTGATTCAATTGAGCGTAGATGTGATGCAGTGATCGGAAGCTCTGGTTACGCCACAAAATACTAATATTTTGTCCTAAAAATACTTGATAAATCTGCATACTTCCTTTGGTAGCTTTACTTTTGTCAGTGTAAAATATAAAAACTTCGTTTTTTCTTTTGTAAATCTTATTTAAAATAAAATCTGTTTGATTCAATTGAGTATTTTGACTTTCTTTTTGTGCTCTTTTCAACTATTACAATATTAATTACTGTATGTAGTAGTTGGTGAACAAAATAGAGGTTGCATTTTTAAAACGTATGTCAAGGGTAACTCTATTTTTGGCCACTACTGTATAATCAGATATGGTTCTATGTCTTTATACAGTATAGACATACTCTTTCGTACTCCATTTATCGTACTACCATAGGACAGTACGATAAATGGATAAATTATTATAAAATGAATCGAGCTACCGAAAAATACCTGAGCAAATCCGATGAAAAACATTTGCTTATTTGTAAAATTAAGTCCTGGAAGCTTGGGTTCTTCGCCGTGTTGTTGGAGATATTTCTCGTAAGCCTACAATATCAATTGTCAATTAGTAAAAGTATAAAAGTAAAATCTGTTTTGAAACTGATATTAATTTGTCTTAGCTGTCAGAATATTATTATAAAACTGATAAAATGAGATTTTAATGATAAATTATTTTTAAATAAATTTCGTTGTCAAAACCATTGTTTTTAATTGAAAATATATATATAGACTATAATAATTTCGTAGTGAAGTTTTCCCATTAGTGTTCTGGTTTTATTTCATCTGAATTTTATTTTCTGTGGCTTGCATTGAAAATTTGAAACCTGTTTATGACACTTTATTTACAGTTTACCATTAATTCCATGATAATTAAGGAAGCTTAAGTTTTCAGGATGTCAATTTAGAAGGAAAAATATATCGAAAACTTACTCGAAAAGATTGAACGACGGCACTATTGTCCGATAAGTCATCTTTTATAGTTTTGTTGCCGTTTAACTGAAAATATATAAAGTATATATTAACAGTTTAAATTGTTTTGTAGTATAATTAATTACTTACGGTTATGTTTCCTTCTAGAATGAACTGAGAATATTGATTAATAAAACATTTTGTTCGTTTTTCGAATTCCTGCAGAAACTGTTCCGACCATTCAATTTCCTGTTTATTTTCTTCCACACTCGCTTTCTTTTGTAACCTATCTGAAATATATTTTAATCATCAATAAAGAATCAAATTACGTTGTTTACGACTGTTTTATTTCAATTTATATGTATTTTTATTTAAATATCAAAGTCTTAACGTTGTGACAAAAACTCATGTATATATTATTTACGTATGTTTCCTTATAATATATTTTAATTCCTGTTAATACTAGAGTGTCGCCACAGTAATATAAAATAAAAATATTGTATAAAATACTTCAAACTTATATTACAAACCCAAACTATCAAATCCATGGGAAATTTCGTGAGCAATTATGTTGCCAATTCCTGCATAATTTAGATACCTGTTAACAAAGATTTCCAGATTATATATGTAATATATATGGTATTTTTTATAAAACTTATTTTTTGCTTGTCGTTACAATTTATGTACTTACTGTGGAGCTCCGTGTACATAATACGGAGGTTGCATTATTCCTAGTGGTATGGCTAAATAGGTAAAAGAATAAATAATTTATTCATAGTAATAATAAAAATGGCGATTATCATATATTGAAATTTTATTCTTTATACATTCACTAGAAACATTTTAAAGCAAATTTCAGTTTTTACACTAAAGCCGCATCCTTTGTTGCAACGATATTTCACATTATATACAAGTATAATAAAAATACCATAGTCAACAGTATTGTATAGTAAATATCAATGTTACTTTACTGATACTTTATGGCAGGTTACATTAACATTCGTTTAGCTTCTTTGACTTTACGAACGTAACCTTAACTTTCATTGCCTGATCAAGTTATGGCATACGTTTACAATCCGTGTGTTATATCACACTACACAATAGTAAAAAAAACTTATGAGGAAGTAAGAAGGCCACAGTAAGAGGTCAAGAAGAGCAGCAGTTTGACAACCATGGTTACATATACTGTATTTAAATATTTTCATTATACATGGGAAATATATTTATTTCTAACTTGTATTGATAAGGATTAGATTCAAATTTAGCAAACCAAAGAACACTCTGTTTCTTCCTCTACACAGTTGCCGTCTTGACTGAGACTTGCAACTTAGACTTCGCAACAGTTTTCCCGACCTCACCTACAACAAACATTAGGTGTAAAAAACTACATTGAAGGACCCTTCGATTTAGCATTTGTCTCGTATATCTCTGTCGTGTTTCCTCATAACAGTGTTCTTCAACCTTGGGTCCGCGAAAAATTTCGTAGACTGGCAAGAAATTTTGTAATAACAAAGTAATAGGATTTTAGACTTGCAATTGTTTAAATAAAGTCTATTATAAATCGTTATTTTATTAAAAAATGATTAGATAATACTCTAATTACTATATAATAATAATTAAAAAAATTTATAAAATAACGAGCAATTATTTATTGTGACATCGTCACAATGCACGGCTGCAATTTTTAATCATGTTTTTAGTTTATTTAATTTAAAACTATCAAATCAGTAGTGGCTTGCCCCTGTACATCATGCTTTTACTTTAACAATAGAGTCTTGCCGGTCATCTATCTAACATCTTTCAGAGGAAAATGTTTGAATTGAAATAACGCGACTTCCTGTTTGAATAGGAAGTTGGTATATAGTTACTCAGGGCCTCCTGTTTCTGGTGTTTCTATATCTAGTCTCGGATTTCATCTATCTAACTCCGTTCTCAAGATTAAGGAAAGGTGAACAGATGACAGTGGGAATTTATAGGCGTAAGGTTTTTATTAAATTACAGTCCAATTATATTTGTGCGTAGCATTTATTAAATGAGCGTCAGTCTCGTGAAAAATTACCCATATCTTACACCCCTTGCTGTTACACTTAGTAGGTGTTGCAGTATTGCGTCAGATCGCTTGTTGGCGACATGTAGCAAAAATTCTTATTTTATTGCGACCGCACATTCGAGAGCGAGCGATGACGTGCGAAGGGAAGCAACACCATTGCAATACACAGTAACCAGTGTCATGTTATGGTCAGTTACCCCCGCGCGCGTCACCCCCGTCTAAGAAGTTTAAGTCTAAGAAAATTTATCTTTAGCCTTCTGCCGGTCCGCGAAATATTATTCCTATATTTGCCGGTCCGCAAGTGTGAAAAGATTTAAAATCGCTGTAACAGTTCGACATTTTATATTGATTTTACATTTGTACTTGATAAACTTATCATCACTTTTTAATATTAGGGTCCAACACTATTAATCAGTTTTGATACTGCGTTTGTTTTAATAAATCTTCAGTAGCATAACTAGTTTTGAGGTCTTCCTACGAAATATTTCGGGTCCAACTAACCTAAGATTAACGAAAATCATTAAAAAAAACTAATCGAGAAACTTGCGCTGCTGCTTAACTTATTTTAAAACAAAGAACGTCTTAGAGATGTTTATTGGAAACTCTGCGATATGTGAACAACGCAGTTTTATTCAGAAGTAGAAGCGAATTGGTCGGTAAACTCTTATGACTTGGTGAGTTTAAACTGGTAAACTGCGTGTCTTGAACTCTGTTTGTGGTTAAAACACTCGATTTAAACAATGGTTCCAGAGAAGAGACAGAGAGAAGACAGAAGAAACAGAATAGGAATCGACATAAATCAGTCCATCCAAGAGGAAGTGATTCTAGAACTGAAGAGTGAGGACGAAGGTTTCTGTTACTGCATTCCTACATAACAGTATCGAATTCAATAGGAGTTAAGAAAAACCTTGAAAGTTTGTTGAAACTTGAAGTGAACGGTTTTTGTTCTCGAAAAATAGTAACGTATCATTGAAAATGGCAACCAGCGTTCTAGCCGTCTGGTCAAAAGACAGGTTGGTGGCACCCTCGGATGCAGTGCCGTCATTAGAGGAGGGCCTACGGGGCCCGGGCCCAGGGCCCCGAGGTCGTAGGGGCCCCTGAATCCGAAAGTAATGAAGTTAGAAAGAAAACAAATAGGTTACTTGAAATGAAGAAACCATTAATAATACGATTGAACTTACTCCTACAACACGTAGTGTGAAGTGTTGAGTACAGGGTGAAAAATCTCACTGGCTAAAAAACAAAAAAAAAAGAGAAAAGAAAAAAGATCAATAGATTTTCTGGGATATACTAAAAGGGTGATAGCAGGATATCCGTAACCGGTCTCGCCCGTGCTAGCTACACCAGCGACCCCTAGGTCTGTAATCTAGTATTGATTCTGTTTCTTCATGGGGCCCCCAACATTCTTCTGGCCCAGGGCCCCTTACGTTCTAAAGACGGCACTGCTCGGATGGTCAACATTCTCAGTTAAACTACCCCACTGTAGACTTCTACTTCCTTCTTGTTTCTCCTGTGATGGAACGATTCTCTCAGGCTTGAAGTAACGTTCATAATTTGTAAAACTGATTACATAATTAAAAGATTATAGGCCTACATAGCTGCAGCTATTAAAAAATATTTGATTGAACCAGTGACATTTGTGAAAAAGTCCACGCTTTATCAATCAACGGACTTCCCTTGGAAACATTGTTATTTATTATTTTATTAAATTATATATTGATTTACATAATAGTGTAAATCATTTAAAGTTTACAATTCCGTACAATTCGAATAAATAATTTTAGAACAACAAACTATACTCGTGATGACAACTAATAAGTCATCAATAATAATGATTATGAAAAGTTAATAATAATATAAAAATTTGGAGTTTATTAGGTATAATGTAACAAATACTTACTTAATCTTCCCTTAAAACTTTGTTGTTCAGAATAATATGCATTTACTTTAAATACTTGAAATCGCCCTCTATATAAAAACCAATTAAGATCATTTTTGTCTTAATCTTTGCTAGTTTAGTTAAATAAAGACTACTCACAAATGAGACCAAAGTTGAGATAAAGTTTCTTCAAAAAAAGTGTCTATATAAATGTATTTATCAACTTCTAAAATATTCTGTACATAATTGTCTGTTACGTTGATCTATAAATAAGTAAAATTAAATTTTAAAAAAGTACATAACGTGATTATATCTGATATAAATTATAAATATTTACACCATTTAATTGTTTTTATTTTATTTTATTAAAAGTCCTACATATTGATCAATAACAAGCGTAACGTTTTCAGTTTTTTAATTGAAAAGATCTATATAATTTCAAGGATGTGAAAAATTTTTTGTTAAATCAATATAGAAATTGACATTTTTATAAAATAGTAACGTATTCTGTATTAATTGAATTGTATTAATAAAATTTAATAGTAAAAGAGAGAGAAATGACTCTCTGACTAGAAACAACTACATGCGATTGTACAGTAAATTTGTACAATCGCATGTAGTTAACAATTGTACTGTACAGTAAATAATTATCTATTGCTTATCTTTTATATTTTAAAATAAATAGTTGCACTGTTTTATATTTTATATATATAATTTTTTTTTTTTTTATTCATGAATTTGGGAAAGAGCATCCGTACTAAGCAAATTAGCAGTGTGTTATATATAGGCCTATATATTTAATATTTATTCAATTATAAGGCTATTCCGTAAATCTGAAGAAACGAATACAAGTGTATTATTTTTGTTGCTAAGATAATTCAAAATTATTAGCATATAAGTTACTGTAGCTGTTATATAAATATTCTCTGCACTGAAGTTCGACTGTGGTAATAAAGATTAATCGATACGTGAGCTTAATTTTATAATAAAAAATATAAATGTATTATAAATAAAATCATTAAAAAGTCAAAATAAAATGCTTAAGCTAGAATTTTATTTGTATTAAATATACTTCTGGCAAGAAGTAAAAGTCTGATAAATGAATTCTTAAATTAAAAAATTGTATATATATATATCGGGTATTCGTTCATTAAAATCATCAAATTATTTTTTAAGAATTATCAGATATTAAAAATAATGCACGAGTTAAGAATATAGCGTAATAATTAATTAAATAATCTAATAACCAAAACTATTCGATACTTTTTCACTCGAATGAAAAAACTACATTCGTAAGTCTTCTATCTTGATAGTAAATTTAATTCTAAGGTTAAATGCGTTTGATATGGAATAAAAAATTTAATTAAAATATAGCGATATAATATATTTTGTCTTGCACAAGGTGCAATCATTTAATTCGTGATCGGAAGCAAATATTTAACTTAAATGTCATCTTCCGGTCATTTCGGAAAATACTCTCGCTTGAACCTCGTGGCATTTATAAGGTAAGTTTTCGATCCTGTCTAAAAAATAAATTATCACTCTTCGTGAATCACATAGCATTTTAAAAATCTCTATTTTAGATATGCTCTTTACTATTAACGACGTTTTATAAATATTTCAAAAGATTATATTCGGTAAACGATTCTTATTATTCTGTGTGAAAGTCCAATATCTAAATTAATCTAAAATATTTATATTTTTTTAAATTGAAATTTAAAACACTTTTTTTTTAATTTTAAATTCTAATAAAAGTTTTTATCTATTTAATTATATCACTGCGAAATCACAAAATATATTTTCGAATTATAAAGAAAACATTCTCAATACAAAAGTTGAATATGTTTGATATGATTTAGATCTAAGAATGCTGTAGAAAAAGAGGGGAAAAACTCTAATAAAATTTTTCTAGAAAGATTAAATTAAATATGAATAACCGGGCACGGGAAACATTTATTTGTTTTTGTTATTTTGATCTTTATTTCCAATGGCAATATGGTTATATAGCTGATAATGATGTAAAATATTCTTTATAATATAAATAACTTACCGGTATATGTAAAAGAATAACCACAATTTAATTTTTAAGGAAAATATATTTAGTGACTTCTTAATGTTAGTGACTTATGGAACGGTTTTTTCTTAGAAAACTTTGTGTCTTTTTTATTTAAAACACATTATGTTGGCTAATAACATGTACTTTTATGTTATGTCTCTTATAACCGTTTTTTACTAAACACCAAGACCATAAAATCAACTTTTTTTATAAACCTTTAATGTTATGTATTTCGAACGCTGCACATCCTCTTCAGGCTGAAATTGTTCTAAAAAGTACACAATTACGAATGAATAAGGTAAATTACAAATTATTAAGGTTAAAAAAAAGCTATCACTGGCCTTTCTACAATGAAATAAATTTACAATTATTAAAACCATGCGCAGGGATACATAAGACTTTCTCATTATTCTACCCGCATCCACAGCATTTATTACTAAAGATGATATCATCCCATACGTCACCTATTTCCAGTCCTCTATTTAAATTTTTATTATCATTATATGCTCTTTACATTTTTGTAAGTACGAACAATATCCGTTGTTTATTCATTGTAAAAAATATAACTGTACCATTGATAAAAATAACGTAAAAATATTAGCTAAGGAAATAAGTAATTACAGTAGAGAGTCGATAAGTGGAACGTCGGTAAGTGGAATGGCCGGAAAGTGGAACGATTTTCACTCGGACTGTGTCGTGCTGAATCGAATGTTTTTAATACTAAATTTACTTCTAAAGTATAATTTTCATGTTTTTTATATTCTTCAATATATTTATTTTGTTTGTACAAAATGCAGAAATAATTTTTAACGATACGATAGCCTCGATGATTATTATAAAAATTTTCGTTAGGCTTAAAATCGACGAAAATTCAACACGAAGCGACACGCAACGGAGAAAAATTCAACAGGAAGCGATACGCAACGAAGAAAAATTTGAACATCGGACAGGTTAATGTATTTTTTCGTACAAAGTCGGAAACTGGAACAAATCATTAACTGGAAGGACCCCAGTCCCCAATTGGTTCCACTTATCGACGCTCTACTGTATTTACGAAAATTTAATGGTCCAGCAAAGAGCATGAAAAATCTTCGCATAAACGATTGCAAATTACCAGAATAAGCGAAAATAAAGAAGCTTTTATTTGTTTTTTCTCTACTTGTAGAATAAATTCTAGTGTTTGAAAACTTATACAGCATTTTTCTGTATATTTATAACTTTACGAAATTCAATTACTTTCGTAAATCTCAGAAAAGTTCTATTTTATCCGTCGTTTCCTTAATAAAATTGTTATAAAATACAAATATTTGACATAATATTTATTAGACATTTCACAGAAATGAAATTAACCATATCTTAAAATTACTTTAAAGCATTAATTTAATTATATTGTCGCGACACATTCCATCACTTTTAGATTATCAACATAATTATTATATTTACGAACGGTTAGAAAAATATTTAATTTATTTGGTAAATTGGTGCCGTTTATCATTAAGAAATTCAGTTTGTCAAGAATTAATTTAACCTTTTTAAACGTAGTTAAGTCACGAATGAAGTTTAACATTCCAAACCGTGGTTCGTTTAAACTATAACTATTTATTGCTGACTGTTCTGAATCATTGTTGAAGTTTTATTTTGTAATTTTAAGCATTAAATATATGGTATTAAAGTTGCTGATTATTTTAATTTGGAATGTAACAAGATAGTAATTTATTCGTTTAGAAATTATCAGTGCTTAAGATTAATATAATGGGATATAAAAACAATTAATAGACGTATAATGCTGCTCATTGGGTGAAAATGTAGCTTAATAAATAAATTTAGGATAAAAATAAAGATTAATTTAAGTAATTCCATTCTTAAATTATTAAATATACTAAAAAAGTTATATCATCGAATTCAAGTAAATATTTATAATGAAATCTGAGTTTACTGGACTATACGAAGTAACAAGCAATATGTGCTTGGCGAACAAAACGACCGATCTCGGCATATCAATAGTACTGCTAATTTAGGTGTCGTCCATTAATTACGTGCATGGTTTAAGGGAGAAGAGAGTTGCATCATTATTCGAGAGAGAAGGAGGAGAGACATTGTCTACCTGGACTTTTTAGTGATATTAGTGGCGTACGAACGTTCTTATATGCCTATTTACTAGTCATGTGAATAAACTATCATTCAGAAAATACTTGAAGAGCGTTTTTGTCATTTTTTCAATATTAAGGTGGTCTATGTATACGTAAGTAAAGGGTTTGCCAAAATAACATCATTTTACACAACAGGGAGGGAGAGAGGGAGTCAAAAGTGGCCGAAAAATTGTACGGTCCCCAAAGTATTTGTACCTGGATTAAGCAACCTTCCTTTTAAGCATAATGCGTAAAATTTCCTAACTAGTACTAAACGATATGACTTATAGAATTAGAAATTTCAAGCGTAATATCTAAATTAATTAACCATGTTTGTATTAAATAGAAATCCTTTGTATGGAGCACAAACGAACATTACTAATACTACAATCAAATCCTTGCTATAAAACGAAATGACTACATAGGGATAACTGTATAAAGTTATAAATAACAATATCTGGAAATTATAATAAACTTTCTGTAAACAGATGTTTTGTGTGGCTCAACAATAACTGTCTTGAACGTATTTTTACTCATTTATTGCTTACCAGGCTTTCTTTATTTTTCCCTCGGAAAATAATTATTTATACTATTAATAAAACAGTATCTTTAGTAATAGATTTTGATAGATTAATTCTTATTTTTCATTTTTTTAAGATTCTAAATATAATTTATAATATATCTACCGTTTTAGTGAATACTTATTATTATAAAAAGCTCCGTCTTCTCAAATTGAATCAAAACCAATTCATATTGAATAATTATTTAGTTATCTTTAATTCTGAGAAATTGAATGATATTTCTATTTCCTGAATCAATCTTAATTTACTCTATTTATACATTCATATATCACAGAATTGAAGTGGCGTGTGAAAGTGGTAAATTGATTTTAAAACATTTCAGTTTTTGATTGTCATTTTAAAAATTTTTATACCTGTACAAGATTTATAAGTCTGCAATTTTTTCAAATTGCAGCCCAATTATAATATAGATAATATAGCTATATATTATCTAACTATATATCTATCTAAATTTAAATATATATATATATATATATTTATTTATTTAAATTTACGGTTAATGTTACTCATAGTTCTAAAATGGCGGCTCGTCTTTGATTCCAGCACTGTTTCCAATAGAAGGGAAACAGTGGGGACGCACGTTCTAACCTAACCTAACCTAACCCATTCTAATAAATTACCATAATTATTACCAACAAAATTATTGGAATTTGTTGGTAATAATTCTATTTGCTAGAATCAGAGACGAGCCGCCATTTTGGAACCATAGGTAACATTAACCAAATTTACTAATATTAGTTTAGAAATAATACATTTTTAACTTACGTTAGAAAATATTTCTATTAACTTCGGTATAACAAACGAAGAATTTGCATATCCAATACGAAATTTTATGTTTCTTACCTATAGTAAACATGTAGAAATTTCATGTAAAAATTATGTAGTGTTATAAAACGGAAATAAAGATATTTAAAATTGGTAATAATAAATATTTCATGTTTATTTTTAAAATGAAATTAAAAAAATAAGTGAAATTCGGCTAGGATTTTTACATTTAGTTTAATAAACTATTTATCTTCGATTCATCAAATAAATAGAATCTCTAAGCAAAATTTTGCTTAGAAATTCTATTTTCAAGTTTTATATAATTAATATTAAGATCCTGATCCGGGAATTCCCGAAAAAAAATTCTAATTTCTCTTAATTTAAATTTTCTTTAAGAGTTTATTTTTGACCCCGTTCAAGTTTCAGAAGTTAAAAAAATAAAGTATTTGGCGAGCGACGACCACATATGAATACTTTGAAAGCAATCGATATCCATCAGCACAAGCAATAAACTGAAATGTTTCGCTTATGATTACAAATAAAAGTACAGATCTGTTATTAAACAAATGTAGAAAGATTTCTGCCGATATTAAGCTGTTATCCGCCTAATGAAGCGATATTCAACAATTAAAAATTCTTTCTTTTTTCTACTGCACTGCATAATTTGGATCTATTAAAATTCATGAAAATTTGCAGAAGCTGTACGAATACGATAATAGTAACAAAGACCATCTCCAATCGTGCTATTTTCATTTCAACTTGTTATTTTATACTGTAAATGCATTCGAACAGGTTTTATTCACGAAAAAGTAGTCTAATATTAATCTAGCCAAATATAATCCAGCTTTAGTACAGCTGGATTATATTTGGCTGGTATCCATTATGGGCAAGACCTAACACACCACGGGGAGCTGGCCAGGTAGTCACTACGAAGAACTAGACAGTACCGATAATCTTGGCTCTCCAAAAGGCTAAATGTTCCCAAGAAATTTTCGAAGTAATAAAACCAAAGTGAAATTCTTAGCGCCTAGTCCAGAGAAATCATAACCCTAAGACCGCTTAGTTACACAGTAATCGTAAGGAACAAGGTTCTTCGTAATTTCTTCCTCCGATGGTTCTTTTTACTTTTTTAATATTTGAAGACAAATTCGCCCAAATAAGGTTCACCATTTATTACTTTTGCGTTTCAGACGATACATTTCCGGCGACCGACCTTATTATAATACAGCTTTTTATTTTAATTAAAAGCTTACATATATTTGCATAAATGTATTAAAATATAATAAATATAAATAAATTTTTATGATCCAATTATTTTGGAGTCCTAATAAGAGAAAAGTAGGCATAATTAAAATATTACTTAAATAAAACATTTGAAATTCTTTTGAAATAATTTTAATGCATTCTGTAAATTTTTCCCTGTAGAAAATCAAGCTGCGCAATAGATAACAATAGCAACATGTATTTAAAACTTAGCCTTTTTTATTGGAAACTCAACTTTAAAATACTTTGCAATGAAAAAATACAATTTTATAAAAGATCCTTTTAACAATAATAACTTTTAACTTAGGTGACCTAATTTAGGTTAATGAACAACTTTAAAATGAAATACGAGCAATTATTTATTGTGACATCGTCACAGTGCCATGCTGCAATTTTTCATCATATTTTTAATTTATTTAATTTAAAATATATTCTCTCCACCTTCAATTATTAGTGACTTGCCCCTGTACTGTACTGTACATCATACTTTTCCTTTAGCAATCGAGACGTACTGGTCATCCACCTAACTGCTTTCGGAAGGGGAATTTTTGAATTGAAATAACGTGACTTCTAGTTTGCATTGGAAGTTTATATATAGTTAATAGGGAGGTCTCCTGCTTCTAATCGTTCCATATCTGGTCTCGGTTTTTATCTAACTAATTCCATTCTCGAGATCTAGGAAAGGCAGGCGGACGGACAAACGGACGGACGACAATGGGAATTTATAGATCTACAAATTTTTAAAATTGCAGCCCAATTAATTTGGAATAAATAAAATTTTAGTAATATGTGTATTTAAAAAAATGTATAAGTCTATTTTACATACAAACGATGCATATTGTGCGTTTTTTAGAGCCCTTTCCGCCGCGTGGTTAATAAGAAAAACTTTTTCCGAGGCCCATCGCGAGTTTAGCTAGGACCAGAATGGAGGAGACCGGATGGTAAGAGACTGGACTCAACATATCCGGGACTTACCATCTATAAAGGTTTTTTTGTGAGGTCTCGACCAGAAGCCGAAACCTCAACCAAAATCTGTTTTAAAAGAAAAGTTGTTTTAATTAAAACGCTCTTGGTAAATAAAATATCACGAGAGATTCGATCGGGAATTCGACCATTTTCTCCAACAATCGCGAAAACCGGAAGATAGAACGTATAATAAAATCATGTCATGCGAGTGAAGTTGATGATAATTACAACCGGGGTAAATACGCTTGACTCTGAATTACGGACGGACATCCGACCGTCTTCAAATTGTGCATTTAAAGAGAGTATAGATATAAAGACAAACCGAAAAATATATTTTCGTTTCTTAGGATTGTTCAAATAATTAACAAATTGATAATATTTCTATTTTGCAGATTATAATAAGACACAAGAAATTTCATGCCGGTAATATGTTTTCTAAATATAACTTACTTTTGATTTCAAAATAATTTTACTAAAATCGTCTAACCACTTTTCTTCGGAAAATATTTCTTCTGTTGATTTTAAAATTTGCTTAATAAAATTCTTTATCTATAATATAAATAAAACTATTTTCCACTTGACAAGTCTAGTGTAAACAAAACTGATTATTAAACATACCTCTTTAATTTTCTCTTCTGATTGAGTATAATTTAATAAATAATAATCCAATCCAACTAGGAAAGGTTTTTTTAAATTAGCAAGACATTTTTTCCATTTTTGAATACTTCTAGATTTGAAATAACTAGATCCAATTGAAATATCACGTTTCCAATCTGTCGCTAACTGTCGAAATACAAAATCTACTTGATACAGATAATTGATGAATATATTCCAAACGATTGAATTGTAGATTATTCTGTCAATTAAATGTAAAAAAGAAACTAAAAATAGAGAGAAAAATACATAAAAAAAATTCAACTGAAATATTCTGTTCAATAAATAATGATAGCTTTATTTATCGTTAAAATTATTTTAACTAATTAGAGGGAATTAATTAATCATAAATACAAGTCACATAAATCAAAAATACTTTACCTAGGATGTGTTCTTCCTACTAATCTGCATAGATCCAACATTATTTCCATATCTTCCACTTTTAATTGAATATCATTACTATAATTTTGAGGATGCTCCATAAATTCGAACATAAATTTAAATAGAGAGGTCCATTTGATCTAATAGATATAAAGATAATTAACTAAAGAAAAATGATGTATTTCGAATGATTTAATAACTACCTCGCTGCATGAAGATTCCAAATTTTTTATTGTAATCATTGTAAAGTTATCACTTCTCTCATTTTCCTTAATCTATGAAAAAATACAAAAATAATATCGATTTATTTCAGTTAGATATCATTTAAAATGTTAAAATCAATTTAGTTTACATTTTAAATGATTTTTATTTTAATATAAATCCACACACACACTTCTCACATAAACGGATATGGTTTTCAAAGATAAAATATATTATGAAAGCAATTTCTATGATAATAATGTGATGTAATAATTTCACATTATTTTCCATAATCTACATATTATACTAAGTTAAATCAATGAAATATGAAATATTATTTGTTCATCATTCATTTATGAATAATATAATGATGATTAAATAATAAATAAGTAATTTGGGTTTTTAACTCGATTGTTCCTGTACTTATGGTCTAATTGCAGTTGATAAAACCACCGAGCGAGACAAACGTGCTGGCCACGTGGAGTTTTCCGGGTTTCCTTCACATTTCTAACACTGAATAAGGGACAATACAATTTTCCGTATAAAATCTTCCCTTTAACAGATCTCTCATACGTGACGTTGAGTTTCTCCCACCATTTCGACCCAAATCTAACTATAAAACTTACTTCTGCTAAAGAAGTTTCTAAATTTATAACTTCGTCCATTATCTGTATTATTTTTTCTGATTTTAATCCAATATTCATCAAAACATATCTAAATAGAGAAATATATTTCTGCTTTAAAAAAATGAAATATTCATCTGTATCATTCAGTAATCCATAATTATTTATGGCACCATTTCCTGGAAATATCTGAAAAAAAATAAATTTTATCAAAGCTTTTACTATTAAACAATTTAAGAAAGTAACATAATCACTGTGATTATTGTGAATAAATTTATGAAATAAAACTTATACAGGCATTGGTTAAAGAAGTGAGTAATACACAAATATATTAATATACCTTTATGTAATATAAAGATCCGTTTTTGTGATAAGAATTAATTGAAAAAAATAATCCAGTATCATCATAAATAAAAGACTTTGCGATAATATCCTCAACGTTTGTATTTGAATATTTATAAAATACATTATCAGTATAAGGCCAACTTGGAATTCGTGTTGCTTGCAGGAAATCGTTCAGAATTTTTTGAACAGAAGTGGCTAAAATGTGATTGTTTAAATTAAAATTATTAGTTTATGTATCATTGATAGAAAAATTATCGTTCGCATGCATTATAGCTTATATAAGTAATGACAAGTTTAATTCCATTAAGTTACGTACATTTTCTTAGACATGATTGGTAATACATCTTTACTTTCTCTACATAATTAGGTAAACCTTCTTCTTGTTTCTCTAGTGTTTCTAAAATAAATTAAAATGTTTTTGTTTTTGGCGTATTAAATATTGATTGTTATAATAATAAAATTACCTTTTTGTAAAAATTTCACATATCCTCTTAATTCTGTGAGGGGATTTATCCAATCGCTGTATACATCTTTATATTTATAATAAGATCCACAAGTGAAAGAATAAAAATCATCACAAGGATTCACACTATTATCCATATTCTGCAATATTCGTCCAGCTAAAAATGTCAAATTTCATTTTTATTCATTTTTAAATCATTTATAAATTAGAGAAATTTAAAATGTTCCCATTAATCTAGTTTATTACAAAATGAAATGAATTATAAAAAATGACTTGTGGGAAAATGTAATATAGTGTTGCTGTTGACACTAGTTTCCAATGACGTCATATACGATAAAATTCATCGCGGAACTAATTATATTATAATTAATTTTATGTCTCCGGATAGGATGTTCATAAACTACATGTTATATAACTTATAACTCTAATGTCTAACGTAGAGGATTAATAATTTCAGGAACTTGTAAGAAAAATGTTCCGGTACTTTCTCGTCCCACCTGCAAATACCCTTACACTTGATAACGAACATAATGAACAGAACGGTAATTCTAACAGATCACTTGCACCATGCATCCGGGAGAAGATAATATTCTAGATATTTCTAGTAATAATCTGCATTAATTGTTTGTCCACTTGATACACCGTGTGATATTATCGCAGTTTCATATTAGTCATACACAACAATTATCATAACGTTGATGATTCCAGGCACTACTCGTAACTTCTTGAATCGGTTTAAAATGTCTCTACTTACTTGACTACCAATTAATCTTTTTTCATACGATAAAGTTCGATATAGTTTATCTTCCATTTTTACGGTAGCTTCCTGGCAGCAGTAAAAATCGATTTTATGCTAATGTTAAGACAACAATATGGAGAATATAAACAAGTAGTATTTCTAGTACTGAGAGGTGATATGAAGGTTCATATATAGGGATGGGAGTAGACCGTTAAAATATAAGTATATATTTAATCGAAATATTCAGTGCGTTTATAAAACTTAGACAAACCTAGGCGACTTCTAACTGGTCTGTAAATGGGAAACGAGAAAGTTTAAGTGAAATATAAATTTTAGCCAATTTTGAATAATGTTTATTTCGGATAAATGAATGGGCAGAAACCCAAATAGATAAGGTATAGTCTATTAGAGACTGTATTTTGGTGGAATATAATACTCTGTGTTCTAGTAGAATCTATTCTAAAATTTCGCCATAGCAATCTCCTACGAATTGAGACTTGTTTGATTAAATTTCTTACATGCAATTTGCGAGTTTTGAATCAAATATTTTACGTAAATCCTGAACTCAGTCAACGATTTCCAATTTTTGATTATCAATAAAAAATATATATATTACAAGTTGATACTCTTGTCAGGCAATAGATGATTATTTCAGTCTTGTTAGAGTTTATTTGTAAATTTAACTGTTTAATTCTGTAAGATGTAGCCGGTTTTCATATGCTCTCTGTAGTTCCTTAAAACATCTTTAGCGTTATTACATAATAGTAAATTATACAATAGACAATACAATTTTTCCCTAAAGTTTTATATGTTAATATTTAAAATATTCTTACCTTCGTTTTTACAAACTGATGTTAAACATATTTCCTCTTTTGGAAAATTTAAGTTTATACCTATTCAAAGAACAGAACAATAAATTATATTATATATTTTTAGTTTGTATTATTTCTTATTCTTTAAAAAAATTAATAACATTCAAAGTATTTACTTTTATAGTATATGATAATGGCAATCATGGTGGTAAATATAAGAAGTAAAAACATGCAGATAAAAAATAAATAACAATCTACTTTCATTCTTCTTTCCCATTTCCTGCGGGAGAAAAAGTAATTAAACTCAGAAAATTACAGGCTAATTATATGAATGCGGAATAAATGGAATTAACTCATTTTAATTTTCTTTTAAAATATTTCATTTATTGAAATAATTTTTAAATAGGCTACATTATAATTTTGCTAATTATAGTTATATTTAGTTTTTATATAAAACGAAGACATTAGAAAGAAAACTTATAAAATCTAGAAATTATATCAAAATTCAAATCAAATTAAAAATACAGGAAAAAGTTTACTTAAATTTTAAAATATCAATTAAACGTTTTCTTTAAATAATGTGTTATCTTTTCTGTTAAAAATAAGTCATTCGTAAAATAAAGTTATTAATTCAATAGCAAAATGGTGTTTTTATTTCACGAAATAGTTTGTTTTTTTTTTTTCGTACTGTTCTAGAGCAAGAAAATATTCACTTCGAAGTGCTTATCGAAGAATGGCTCAAAGGATCTAAACTTTAACCAAATAATTATGGCCTTTTAGTGGTCGCTGTATGAAAAGAGTTTAAAAAAAGTTTAACCAAACAATTTGATTAAGAAAAATCTTATTCCAACCGTAAACAAGTGAACTCTTTCAAGTTTGTTGTTTTCTTAGCATTAATTTTCTTCTTTCTGATTAAATTCAGTAAGATTTGAAACTGGTAAAAACACATTTCTATTCGATCAATAACATTTCAGTTCCTAACCATTTTGAATTGTTGAGTGTGTTTTTCATAAGAATTTAAGGACCAAAAAAAAAATACAATATAATTGAAATAATAACATCGATAATTCCAGACTATTTTCTTTATTTAATATTTCTAAGGGTATAAATTGTCAGCAACATTGAAAATTTTCCTATATTAAAATAAGTTAACGAAAGATTCAAATTATTATTTACAACAAACTATTATACGTCAACTATCAGGATTAATACAAGGAAAATTAATTCTCATTATTTTTAATGCATTTCTATAAATCTATTATAAAATGAAAGATACGGTAATTTTAGTGTACTTTGGTCGCCTTTCTTCAACGAAAGACAATTTCTTTGGTGTCCCTTAACCCCCGAACACAGTCATTAAGAGAAATATTTATATAATTATATAATAGCTTAATATCTAAGAATATAACAGAATTTATTCACTAAAACTTAAGTTTTACACTATCATTTTCATCGATGTTTCCTCTAAACAATAGTTCGTTTTACTTAGCATATTATTATTATTTTACGACTTTATTTTATGTTGTACTATTTATTTTGATTAATATTATTTTATTTTATTTACATCCAGTATTACGAATCACACTCTTAGCCTTTTATTCTTTAAATTATCTTTATATCATTATAAATTCTTTTATTGTCGTATCGAATTTAAAATCACTGTACTTTATATTCGAATAAATTGTATCGAATTACTCAAATGACAACTCATTTTCGACATTTTGTCCATATTAAACAAAGCTTTACTTTTAATACAAAATAAGCTTTTAATTATGAAAAAAATATTTTGTTTTCGATAATAATAATAATAAATTTATAAAATATACATATTTACGAAGTGTAATTTGAACTTGTGCTTAATAAATAGGTCTACTTATTACAAGCATGTCATATATCACCCACTTAATTGTGATATGGGAAATGATGAAATATTTTTAATTAATTAATTACTTATTAATAATTTTTGAATAATACTTAAACAATATATTTAAAAGTAAATATATATATCAATAAAATTCTTATTTTAGAACAAATATCTAATAATTAAGGCATGTCTTGTAATCTATTATTTCACAAACAGCCGTTCAACGGGGCCATAAATGCATTACGGTTTTTTTAATTTCCTCATCAGTATTATTTCTAATTCAGGAATATTTTTATATGAATTTATAATTTATAATAAATTATATTAATGATAATTTAATATATAGTAATAATTTATAAATATGTATAGCGATATCCTAGTAATTGTTAACAAACTATAGAAAAGTAAGAAGTTAGAATTAGTTATTAGCGAATGTTATTAATCATATTTTATGGTCTAAATAAAAATATACTTGTAAATACTAATAATAATATTATAACAATACAAAAAATAATTAAAAATATATACAATAGACTATATTTTGATGATAACATTTAGAACATTTAGTTAATAGAAAGCTGTCAATGTTACAGTTTATTAATTAAAGTCATCGATATATATTTAAATATATATTATAATGGATTTTATAAAATACTTGAAAAATATGAATGTTAAAAAAAGAAAACTTCGTAAAAAAATTTAAGATCAATTTATATATTTACGGAAAACATTGAAGACAAATTAGTAGCAGTGAGCTTTGTTTACGCTTTTAAATCAGTTTCTTTACAAAGATATCAATCAAAGATACAAAGATGTCGAAGGAAACTTGATATCAAGCCTGATATCGATATCGATATCAAAATTTTAGTTTAGCATAGCCCTACTTACAAGTGTAAAACTTTATTAGTGATTTAAATCTAAATAAAGTCCCGGTTCATTAAATACGCGTTTCCATTTGGATGAAATTTTTATAAATTTCATAAAATTCATGAATAATACCAAAACATTCGATTCTAACTGAGGTTTTAGACAAATAGGGAACAGCTGTAGAACGGCTGAATGGAACTTAAACAAAATCAAAATATGTTTAATGTTTCTTATAAATATGCAAATTAATTTTAGTACCGTATTTACTTTTTAATGGATTGTCTCCTTTAAATACACGTATTTTTCGTTCAACGTCAAACTCAAAAATTTGTATAAAACTTACTAAAGTTTCGTCTGAATAAAGAAATTTATTTATATATATTATACCCTGAGTAGCCAAATTATTACAGAAATCCATCACTTAACCTAGCTAAGTCCATTAGTGACACATGGTGATGTAGCAGCAATAAGTATTATATAAAAGGCATGCTCGGTATCAAGAGAACTGTTAATCTGTACATGGGTAACACAGAAGGTTTAAATGTCTTCGGTTGTAGCGTGATTGCAGGAGCAAGAACATCCAGTTCCAGTATTTCAGAAACTGCTAATATCCTTGGCTTTTCTCATGCAGCAGTATCATGGGCGTTCAGAGAATGGCTGTTGGCCAAGAATGGCTGTTGGCCAAAAATGTCAAGCAATAAGTGCAACTGTAGACGGAAAAAGCTTGTGGATCAAAGAGATAACAGGTGGCTGATACGAATTGTTCATGACAACAGAAGGGCAACAACATAACAGACTGCAGCTCAGTACAAGCAAAAAGTATATCCGAACACATAACATGCCAGACCTTGTTGCAGATATGTTTTAATAACAGCAGAAGACCATCAAGAGTGCCTTTGCTATTACATGTACATAAAAACAGGAAAGTGTACCTGCTATGCCAGGAACATCACTTGAGGAGTGTAAAAAGTTGCTTGGTCCAACGATCTTCGGTTCCTTCGCCACTATGCTGATGGCAGGATCAAAATATGGTGCCAGCAGCACAAATCCGTGGCCCCATCTTGCCGAGTGACAGCCCTACAAGCTAATGGTCGAATAATAGTCTGGTAATGTATTCCTGAGACACACGTGGCCCCTAAAACACCTGAAAACATCTCTTAATACCATAAATTTTTTCAATATTTTTGCTGACCACATACACTAATTGATGGCTACTGTGTTCCCTGATACAGATGGACACTTTCAACAGGACAATTTGCCTTTCATCAGACTCTTTGGTCTTAGATTGGTTTCATGAATTAATCTGAGAGCAATCGAGCATTTGTTTCACTGACCAGCTCATTCACCTGATGTCAACCCCATCCAGCATTTGTGGGAAAAGATAGAAATGCCACTATCCAATTTAAATCAACTGAGAGCTGCTATTATGTTAGCATGAACCAATATTCTTGAGCATTGTTCAAATTTCCTAAGCAACGTTCCAAAGCTTCAAGTAATATTACGACAACCTGTAGAATCTGTCTAGAATA
Source organism: Centruroides vittatus (assembly GCF_030686945.1). Taxonomy (NCBI): domain Eukaryota; kingdom Metazoa; phylum Arthropoda; class Arachnida; order Scorpiones; family Buthidae; genus Centruroides; species Centruroides vittatus. The sequence continues at coordinate 732,281 of NW_027122652.1, read as the reverse complement.
ATTATGTTAGTGTTCAAAGCTAAAGGAGGATGAACACTATATTAATATAATGTCTTTAATAATTTGGCCACTCAGAGTAATATCCTATTTTTGATAGGTGATATATGGCTACTGTCTGAACAACGTTTAGAGTCTTTAGCCACTCCTATAATATAGAATTAGAATATGCGAATTGCCTCTAAAATTTTTAAACATTTGGTCCATGTATTATGATAAACTTAATAAACGTCAACAATTTAAATTTCTATTCTTTAATTTATTGATATATACATAAATTCTCTTGAATAATCATTTTCTTTCAATATTCAGTAGACTATACCCTATATATCCGAATATGCGTCAATTAACATTAATTATGTGAACATTAAAATCTAAAAATTAAAACGAGAGTTATATTTTTAATATTCCTTAAATTAATAAATAAGTTAATTGTTTTTTCCGTTTATCCTTCATTTTATTAAATATCTCCTCATTTAATATCTTGGGAATTTTTCCAGACTTCCTGTTCATAGTGAATAAAGTAATCTAATTACAAGAATAGTTCTTATAAGTAAAATGAATATAAAGATCAACGAGGACTATATTATTATACATTAATTACTATTCTCTATATTTGATAGCAAAATTTTTTGATCAATGTATATCAGAATATATATGTATTTATATTTTAAAACATAATTAATGAGATACAAAAATTATGTTTAAAAAATTAAATAAATATAAGTTAAGGTACCTTTCTTATTTCTTTAAGCCGTAATATTTTATTTCGAACATATAAAGAATATAAACATATTCATGTCTCTTGCACAGTGTAAAGACAATATAAGAAACAAAATATATATAAAAACAGCTAATATTTCGGAATAAACATAAAGTTTGATAAATAAATAATAATAATAATGGTAACCTAACTTTTATATTTCGTTGGTAATTATTTAAATTTTCTTATTTCAGGCAGTTAGCAGTTAATTTTGCATTATAATACAATAAAAAAGTAAGCTAAACCATCAAACAGAGAAAATCGAAGCTTTAAATACCGAATGATATTCGTCGTTGATTATTAAAAATGAAATTTCCTAGAAAGAACAAGCATAACAATTATACAAGCATTATTAAAATAGTACAAGTGCCGAATTATTTTAAGTGTAATTTCCTTTTAACAAATAGTTTTCATTATAATCTATTAATAACCATCATTAACGGGTTACTTACTTTTTTTATTTTTGAGTTGCACGCGTCAAGCGTCAAGCCATTCATTTACAAAGAAATAATAATAAATGAAAGCTTAATAATATTTTAATTTCGGTCGTTATAAAAAATACTTATAAACTTTTCTTAAATTTTCAATTTAACATCGAATTAAATTAATAAATTAATATGTTTCGGTAACATTCTTCAGAACCAAAGTGAGAACTTAACTATTAAAAATATAACTCGTTACTTACATTTTAACAGGACTTTGATCGCTGATTTATTCCGTTTTCAAATTCTATTTCTTTATCATAAAGAATACAATATAATTTGTTAATTTTAATTTTTGGCATCTTCTATTCAGGAGCAGTTTTCTCCATTGTTGTTGTTATAACATCTGAACGGATTCTGCCAGTGATCCAATCGCTCCATATAGATTTGACACTAATAAGTCTGTCCTTGGTTGTTAAAATTATATTCAAGAGCTTCCTTTGGTGGGTGTTGTACATTTTATTAGGTATGTATTATTTATTTTGTATACATTCGCTCTAAACACATAATACTAATTTATACAGATATATATTTTTTTATAAACAAAATAAACTTTTGTTTATACAACTCGAATTTATACAATTTTTGAAATTTATGTTAACTATTTATAGCAACGTTTTCGTTGTTAATTCCAAAAAATTTAATTGCTCCTTATTTTAATAATTAATGTTAAGCGTTAAAAATTTTTGAATATGGTTAATTTTTACGTTTTTTTCAATGATTAAGACCTAAATAATCGTGGAAAAGACATGCTTAAATTAATTTTACAGTATGAATAAAATTATTAATTTCTTATTCCATTTTATCATAAGAGAAGAGAATTTTTTTAGATAATTATGATAAGAGAAAGTAATTCTTTTCTTATTCTTCATATGTGCATCTAGACTTGTTATAGGTGAGATTAAATTTGAGGTCAACAAAACATCCTCGTAGTAGACATAATTATTCAAATGACAGTATGCAAGCGAAATTTCTATTAGAGTTTGATACTGTAAATAAATTAAAGTTTTCAAATAATTAAAAGAAATAATACAAAATTATAATTATAGCATTAAAAATGTAAAAGCTAACCCAAATCAAGATTCAACCGGATTTCAATTAGAGAATATAGATGCATTCCTCCTGACTCAAGTATATTATGAATAAATATAAATAGATTTACTTAAATAATATATAGGAAATTCGATATGAAAAATAACTAAACCAGGATGTCATACAAAGAATATAAAAATATAGTTCACTCGCGCTTTGACCTTTCTAATAAAAATACTTTTAAACGTAAATATAGTGTTAAGAATTAACATTAAAGTTAAAAACATATTTTAAATTTCTAAATGATAATTTAAATGATAATTTGAAGAGAGGATTATGAGATAAATATTTAGTCTTTTCATTGTACCAAGTTTAATTTCTAATTAAACTGAGTGAGAAAACGTTTTAGTATTTAACTCTGGACATTATACCGAATAAGTTCTATCAAAGAATAATACAAAAACGATTCAACTTCTATTCGGAATTTCAATAACGGCGATGAAACTGCGTGTATTACATAGTTCTAATCTATGTTTTTTAATTTTTATTTTTTCTCTGGATGTTCCTCCTTCACATTCAGACACTTCTCTCATCGTTTAGACAATGATGGTATGCCTGCAAAATAGAAATATTTTCATTAGTGTCGGAACCACTGCATTAAGAACTTTCTGACTTCAGATTGTTCATGCAGCGGTTCGTTTCTATTATCACCTTTTTGACACTTAAAGAATCAAACAGGTGATAATAGAACGATAATAGATCCGGACTGTAGGCTGGGTGATTCAGAATTTCCTAATGACGTCCATTTATTGCCTCCACCATGCACGAAATCGCGCTCGACACCATTCAAAATATATCCATTCTGCATTCATAATGTATTTTAGAATGAAAGAATATTTATATATATTATTATTTAAAAAATATTTCTATATTGTTAACTATTTGTTATTCATATCTCTTCCGAATGTAACGTCATCCGACAGAGAAAATCGGAAACTTTGAGAGAAACTGTGAAAATTATTGGAGAACGTCGAGACAGTGACAAAATTTGATATCTTAATTGTTACTCCCGAATCCACTATAACCTTTTAACCTTTGACTTGGTTTCTAATCTTAACTACATTCGATAATACAAAGTTTCAGTTGCAAAGGATAATGAGAGGCTTGGTTGGTGTATTCGAGCGCGTAAATATATTGGATATTAATTCTCTTAGGTGCTTATATGCGGTTTGATGTTCGAATTTGCAATGTATGCATCCCATAGCTATGGAGAAACTCGCCGAAAGTAGTTAGGACTAGGTCCTCTGTCACTTTAATTGAAGACAATATATAAGCGGAACAACTTTTATTACGAAGAATGCTTAATATAGCATTGTCTCTGGAATAAAATATTTGAAAATAATCATAAATTTTGCATATAATTTCACGAAGAACCTATTTATCTGTCGTTTCATTACTCTTCAAGAAATATATAACAAATTTCGAAAATTTGATATGAAATCATTCGGAGAATTTGGGTTATTCTAAACCGGAAAGATACAACACCCGATGAGGGCTTAGAAATAGGACCGAAAACGTTCTGTGACGATTATAAAATATAATTCTAAGCGTAAAGGTGAAAGTTTTGTTACTGTAAAGTGAGCTGGACAAGAATGGACAAACTGTGCAGTAAATATTTAATAAATAAGAGAGTAAATATCTAAAGTTCTAAACAGCACATTATGGTATATAAAATGATTTGAAGTAATTACAAGATTATAATTTCTGAGTCTTTTACATATTTAATTTTTAAAGAATGCTAATTAAAGTTTATAAAAATTCATCAATTTTCTTCTAGTTTTCAGTAACTTCATATTTCGTTCATTCATTACATACATGACAACAATGTTCGTATATGACTACATGATAATTCCAATTTGAAACGCCTCTCAGTAGCTAGGTTGTTATTATAAATTTTGATGTACAGGGTGTCCATAAAGACTGTGTGCAATTTTAAAAATTTATAACTTTGGTAGTATTTACGATAGAAAAAATATGTAAAAAGTATTAGACAGCTTAATGTACCAAGTTTTAAGTAAAATTATTTAGTAATGGATTGGAAGAAGTTGGAAGACCATTTTCCTGGCCTCCACATTCGCCAGACTTGACTTCATTAGATTTTTTTTTTTTATGGCGAAATGTGAAAACCGTAGGGTATGCAACCAAACCTTGATTGTTAGAAGACTTGAAAGCTAAAATAACTAATGTGATCTCAGACATTACTGAAATTACTGGCAAATGTTTTCAGATAACTATAAAATCGTATTATCCTTTGTATTACTAATAATGGTGGACTTGTGAAAACAATAAAATACAATAAAACGATTAAAAATATATAGATTTTTCTTATTTCCAATACATTCTACATAATTTCTTTATCACAAATACTGATAAAGTTATAAATATTTTGAATCGCACTCGCACTTTATGGACACCCTGCATTTCTCAGATTGTTTTGCAAAATGTTAATGCATCTCAAGATGTCATCCTACTACTCTGAGGATCCAGGATCGAATCCTGATAAATTGAAAAACCTCAAGAATTTTTCGGGAGTGGTCTGCCCTAAAGGCTCCGTCACTAATCCCTTGTAGGCTTGGTCAAACTCTTAATGAGCTTGAAAAACTCTCCTAGTATCACAGGAAACAAAGAGTTATAAAAAATAAATACTATATTTCACTCACTGAACAAATTCAAAATAAATTTATTTATTAAAAATACAAACATTTCACAAGCAGATTTACGCGCATTGTGTTAGTCCCACATCTCGCATTTTTGTTCGGGATTCATGTAGCTATTTGAAGGGCAATTGAAGACTTTAGAAAATTCTTTGAAATTCATTAAAGGAACCAAGGTTCTGAAAAAAATAAAGCTTTTCTTATTAAAATTTGTAATTGAGAACAACTAAAACATTTACAGTATCCGTTTTGGTTAATGTTACCCTAGGTGCCAAGATGGCGGCTCGTCTCTGATTCCAGCAAGGAAACAGTGGGACGCACGTTCTAACCTAAACAATTCTAACAAATTACCATAATTATTAGCAACCAAATTATTAGAATAGGTTAAGTTAGAACGTGCGTCCCACTGTTTCCTTGCTGGAATCAGAGACGAGCCGTCATCTTGGCACCTAGAGTAACATTAACCTTCCTTTTTTTTTTGCTTTTTATTATTTTATAAAAAGTAATATTTATTAAAAATATAAGTATGCATAAGTACATATACCGGTACCTATATTTATTAGGACTGTGCATCTCTCTACCATAAACCTCAAACAGGGATTGCACTTTTTCACATTTTTCCTAAAATCGAAAAACGATACTTTTAAATAGACCTATTACATTGTCAAGAAATATAAATAAATATATTAAAGTAAAAGTATTTTTATTATACAATTCATTAATAATTAGGTAAATTATTAAAGTTTCCACGCTAATCAAGATTTTTTTCCTGTCTTTCATTATTAAAAATGATTAGCTAAAAATTGTTACATTATCAAATACGTTTTCAACAAATTAAAAAATAGCATACGCTTATCTTAAAACTGATTAAGTGATATATATAAAATCTATTATTATTTAACATTTCTAATAGTAATAACCTGAGCAGATGCTATGAAAAACATTTGTTCATTCGTGTAATCGAAACCTGGAAGATTTGGTTCTTTATCATGTTGCTGAAGATATCTCTTGTAAGCCTGTAACAACATTTATTAAATTTCTATAAAGTGAAATAATTCTTAAATTTTTATATGTTTGAAGTAAAAACTTACTCGATAAGCTATAACCATGCCACTGTTATCCGAAAAATCGTCGTCGATTGTACGCCTTCCCTCTATCTGAAAATGTCAATAAGTACTGTACAGTACATTAAACTTTATATATTTTATTGTTTTAAATAAAGATTTAATCTGTATTTACAGTGATATTTCCTTCTAATGGAAGTTTCGAGTATTGTTTTATTAAACAATTTTTTCTTTCTTTGAATTCGTTCAAAAATTTTTTCGGCCAATCTACTACTTTTTCGTTTCCTCCTGATTCTACTTTCATCCGTTCTGTAATAAAATAGAATATATGAATTATCAAACATGAAGAATTTTATTACTAATTTCAGCGACGAAAAAGTTTTATATATTGTAATAATTAAAACATCAATAATTAAGATCAGGATAAGTTACAAACCCAATTCGCCGAAGCCGTGGGAAATTTCGTGGCCAATCGTACTACCAATTCCGCCATAATTTAGATATCTATTATAAAAATATTTAAAATTAATCTAATTAAATTTAATTTAATTAAATTTATTAAACCGAAGTTTTAGTAAGTAGTAATTAACATCCTTACCTCGGGGCACCGTATGCAAAATATGGTGGCTGCATTATTCCTAATGGTACAGCTACGCGAGTTATTAAAAAAAATAATATACATAAACTTTGAATGGTTTAAATCTTATTAATTAAATAATTTAACTACAGTACAATCGAGGTAATCCGACATATATATGCCCAGGAGAGTGTCGGATTAAGGAAACTACCGGATTATTGGAATTAAGGTGATTTTAATTGTTTAATCCAGTGTTTTTCTATCTTTTCTAATTGTGAAAATATAACTTGGTAATTTTTTCTTACGGAATCCTACTTCTTTATCAGTGTAGAATTATTGCGTCTTATGTACAGTACTTATGATAATACACGCAAGAAGTGTTATGGAGCTGCTCAGCGCTATAATTCGCGGCACCACTTTAAATGTCGTGGTAGCATCCCGGTTGAAAATCTATTTAATTATTCGGAAAGAAAACATATGTTCATTTGCATGTACGAATACATTGTATTAATCAAATACGTGTGATTTGGTTTAAGTTATGGCAATGCAACACTTGGGCGATTTGCCTAGGCCCTAGGAGACGCCTTTTGGGAGGTCTTTTTAAGAGTAACTGGCCTCTATTACAGACGTGAATATAACAGAAAACACGTGGCCAGCCCGTTCTGGCGAAGCGCGAATCCACGACCGAATTCCCAGAGTTCAGGAAACGTCAAAAACATGTGGAATAGTACGGGAATATAAAAGTAGAGCAATCATATATCACTGTGTTTTAGAGTTCTTAAATTAATCGTCAATACTTTTGAAATAATTTTCAATCGTCATAACAGGTAATATGAGTTTCAAGTTAAAGGACTCCCATTTAAATATGTGGGAAATTTAATAGGTGGTACAGTTTTGTAGGAAATTTCGGGGACTCACCTTTGAATTTATTCAGTATTGTCTTATAAGATGGTATCAACCATTTTTGAGCATCCTAAGATAGAGAATGATACGATATTCAATATCGTACCAAATCTCAAACTCGATATCATGTCACGATTAATGGGAAAGTGTGCAAATTTAGTGGGAACTAGTGGGCAGCATGTTAAATTTTTCATGTATATTTAATGTAGTTAAATAAATATTTTCAGAAATTTGCTTAAACGTAAGATTTAAATTAATTTTTTTTCTGCTATTTTATTAGTGTTTCTATGTGATTTAATAAACTTAACTATACAGTCTAATTTAGAACAGCTGTGTGAAGGAAGAGTCTCGGTTTATTAAATAAAAATATATTAATTAAAATTCGTATTAATTTAGTAATAAAGTTAGAAAGAATACGAAAGTAAACTTTTACTTACTGATAAGTCCTGCATTTTCATCAGAATAATAGGCATTCACTTTAAACGTATCAAATCGTTCTCTATAAAAGTAAATTTATATAGATTCAATAGCAATTTTTTTCCTTAATTATTTATCATACACTAAGCTCAAAAACTTACCGTTTAGAATCAAGTTTTGATAATGTGCTTCCAAAAAACGTATCTGTATGTATATATTTATCTGTTTCTATTATATTTTTTACGTGATTATCTGTTACTTTAATCTAAAAATAAAAAGTAACTTTAAAACATAAAAATTCTTTTTATAATCAATTCTCAAATGAAAAATACTGTATTAAATATAATTAATGTATATATACATAATTATAAATATTATGTATGTACTTTATATTGTCTCTGCATAATATATATATATAGTACATAATATTTATAATTATCAAACAAATAAGATAACTTTGAAAGAAATTATCATCAAATAATGATATAATTTTTAATCATTTTTATTGTATAATATATATATATATATATATTTCGTGCATTAGTGTAATTGACCCGATGTTAGAGAAGGCCTGAAATTAAAAAGAGCAAACTTACATGCAACCCCTATCACTGTGGATGTAGCCACTATTGAGGTGAATATTGAGTATACATTTGAATATATGCATTTTTCACAGATATTTTTCTTGTATTTATTTGATATTTTTCTTAATTTATCTATTTACAAAAGTATTATGGGCACACTTCCTGGGCCCACCCTAGTTACGTTACTGATCTCTCTCGTACAATAAATAAAAATTTATTATTTAACCATTTAAAAATCTTAATTTGTACATTTAGAAAAATATATTTTATATTTTATCAAAATATTTGAAAATAATCAAAACATTTCAACGAAAGTATCTAAGAATTAATAAAAATCCCTTTGTAGGCTTACTTGATCAAGTTTATTTAAAAACGTTAAATATTGGTGTGTGTCGTTTAAATAGTATTTGGCGTATAACGTAAAAATTTGACAATTTGTTTAAAAAATAAATGAATAAAAATAAAGCATCTACATTTACTACTTATGTTTATACATTTCAGACTTACTTTTGAGAAAATTTCGGTTAACATAGGTATAATTAAAGAAGAATTCGTATATCCAATGCGATACTTAACATTTTTTACCTAAATGAAATATAAATAAAAGTTTATATAGGTTAAAATCAGAAGATTTTTCATAAGTTTAATAAAACTACTTAAAGTCATACAGTAACAAGAAAAAATTGTATAAAACAAACTGTTTACAATTTTAGTTCATAATAAATCTCGTCAAAAAAATCCAGCACGTTACTGGATTTTATGTTTAGGGTACCATTTTGGAAAACATTTTTTTAAAACAAAATCTTCGTCATTTCAAAACAGCTCAAAACTCTTATGAGAAAAATTTTCATTGTCTTATCCTAGCCGAGATATGGCTCATGACCCTCGAGTTCCTTACACCGAAATTTAATGACATTAATTCCTCTTATATACAAACTGCCACGCTAAATTTCGTTTTTAATCATTACCCCATCTTGAGATATTAAACGAAAGAGATGCTATCACGCACGAATCATTTTCTCCGTGTTTTTTTTTTTTTTTTTTTTTTTTTGGGGGTTATGGAATTTGTGAGATTTGTAAAGAACCTGGAAGGCCAAATATGACACGTTTACAATTCTTTCCCGTATTATATTATACTATCCGGGAAAGTACTGTAAATTATGCTGAATTTACAGTGGAATTTCTTTAAAACTTTTGTATCCTATCATTCGCGGAAAATGTACTGTACAATAAAATATAATACAATAAATTTTAAATAATACAATAAATTATTTTAAATATCATTTTATATTTCGAAAACTTTTCACTTATTTTATTTTTTCTTTTTAGTGTTTCTAAAATTTAATTGCCAAAAATATAAAACTATACAGAATATTAAATTTTATTGTTACAATAGTAATAATATAGTACTTTAAAATACTGGCAAAATTTACAGGCAACAAAAAGATTGATAAAAATATTACAAATCTAAATGAATTGAAACTTTTATGAAACAAATAATCGAATCCTTTTTCTCGAATATTACAATATTTGAGATAGATATGGAATAAGATTTGGTATAAATATACAATTTTATTCATATAATGTGATGTACAGAATTAAAATATGAAAGCCGAGAATTTCTTTTACTTTACTTGCACTGGTCATTATTGTTGATTGTTTTAAAGACATGTTTCAAAAGCAAATATTAAATAATACATTTTATATATAAAATATGTATAATATTTGTACATAATATTAAATAAATCATGTTTTGTTACTTTGGGAATATCCATTTTATTATAACGAAAATTCGATGCATAGTATGAGAGATTCCAAACCTCAACTTAAAAATTTTCATGAATCAAATTAAATTTTAATGGAAAATTTTTTTATTAATAATTAATGTGTTTTTAGTTGATATTCGCATTAAAACTTTATGTTACAAGTTAGTAAAAAAATTCTTCCATTCAGTTAAAAGTCTATTCAAATTTATTATTTGGATTAAACCTAAGTTAAATCATTCACATTGAAAACTTCTACAAAATTTTTTAAAGATATTTTTAAATTAAAAATTGTATTTACCTTGGATATTAATATATCTTTACTATAATCGTCGATCCATTTCTTTTCCGAAATGATTTCTTCTGTTGCCTTCAATACTTCTTTCACATAACTTTCTATCTAAATGCATTAAATCATTTCATACCGTTTATAATATAATGTTCTGATGTTTTAAATTTGCTATTTCTTTAAATATAATTTTACTTCTTTTATTTCTTCTACGGCCTGTGTATATTCCAGCATGTAATATTCTAATCCGAACGTAAACGGCAATCTGAAGTCTTCAATACATTCTCTCCACTTCTGTCTTTTGTAAGATTTTGGCATAAGTATGTTGATCGCAATACCGCGTTTCTCGTCAAAACTAAGTTCTCGGAATATAAAATCCAATTCATATAAATATTTAATAACTATGTTCCAAATAACTGTATTGTAGATAATTCTGTAAAATATAGAAAAAAATTAATCAGTAATATTCACTGGAAAATTATAGTTAAAACATTTTCTAAATATACAAAAGATACCTCTATAGCTTACCTAGGTTTTGTATTTTCAAATAATTTACATAATGACATCATTAATTCTAAATTAACTTCTAACTGAATGCCGTTATTGTAATTTTGGAGGTGATCCATATATTCGAATAAAAATTTAAAAACATCAGACCACTTAATCTAGAATATAAATTAAGTGAAATATAATATAAATTACATTTAACATATAGAGTTATAGATTCGTATTCCTAATTACCTGATTGCATATACTATCCAGGTTGCTAATAGTAACCATAGTCGTATTATAACTTACGTTTTCAGTCATCTGATCGAAAATTATATGTTGAAAAATACATTTGTAATGTGTTTTATTCGATTTTAAATTTCACAACGATTATAAAATAATACTCACTCTTGCTAAACGTGTTTCAAAATCTATTATTTCATTCATGATCTCGTTGATGTCGGTTGGGTCTAATCCAATTCGTATAAAAACATATCGAAATAAACTTTTATATTTCTCTTTAAGTTGGATTAAATACTCGTCTGTGTCATTCAATAACGCTTCACTATATACGGCAGCATATCCCACGCTCATCTTAAGTTAATATAAAATATATCATAGTAGCTAAATTTAAAACGAATTAAATAAAAAAATATATTTGTTTTGCACTATTCATATTTTTCATTTTTCGATTTTTTAAATTTCTTGCGTCATAATAATAACCACATGTTGGAAAAAACCACGTGTCAAAGCCTCTTTCAGTGGAATAGGTCTTTTCATTTTTCAATTTGTGCCATTCAATGAATAGTGTTTTTAAATTCTAGAAGTCTTTGCTATTTTAATTTACCACTATTATAAATTTGTTTTTATATTGTCCACGTAGATCTTATTTATAAATAGGACTAATTATACTGGCGTAGTTTCGAATTAGCAAAGGGAGGAAGTCTTAGTCAAAAATAAAACAAAAGTATCTTTACTTTCACCTGTGGACAATATAAAAATAAAATTGAAATATTAAGGACATTGAGGCACAAAGAATTAATATTTATTTCTACTATTATATTTTCAAAATGATGCTAACAACTATAATTAAAATTTTTCTTCAACAATTCGAGATTGAAAATTCAAAAATTCTAATTTTCCGAAATACATCGTTTATCATGCAAAAAAACAGTATTTACTTGTTTGGATAAAGGAATACAAGAACATAAACGAAATGTAGATACTTGATTTAATTGACGGACTGAAATCGAGTGTAAATGAAGAATACTAAAGGAGACTTCATGAAATTCTTTAGACCTATTGTATTATTCGATATAATATTACAGTACAATCTCAGTAATCCGGTCTTTCGCTAGTTAGACATGGCCAGTAATACGACTCCAGATTCCACTAAACACAGCATGGTATCTGGCTCGATCTTGATTACTCGAGCTTGCTGACGATATTAAAGATTGTTAGACTCTTATCTTGTCTTGTTAGAGTCTTATCTTGAGCTACTCAAAACAGGTATAGTATCTTATAATAATACAGTAGTGAACCGAAAATCGGAATCAATTGGAGACTGGGGTTGTTCAGATTAGGGATTTGTTCCGATTACGGTTTATGTACGAAAAAATATATTAACCTGTCCGATGTTCAAATTTTTCTCCGTTGCGTGTCGCTTCCTGTTGAATTTTCGTCGATTTTAAGCCTAACGAAAATGTTTATAATAATAATCGAGGCTATCGTATCGTTAAAAATTATTTCTGCATTTTGTACAAACAAACTAAATATATTGAAGAATATAAAAACATGAAAATTATACTTTAGAAGTAAATTTAGTATCAAAAACGTTCGATTCAGCACGACACAGTCCGACTGAAAATCGTGCCGATTACCGGCGATTCTGATTACCGGGGTGCCGATTTACGAGTCTCTACTGTACTGTTTAAATATAAAATAAACTCCCCGAAACTTCCCACTAAAAATACCGGATTTCCCGTTTATTTTCTAATTAAAGTTTCCACGATCGGTTCAATTTCCCACTAAATTTAGTGAGATTCCACCAACTTGGCAATGATTACCAGCGACCCAGATCGCTCAGATGTTCAGATCAGTAGTCAAACTTAATATAATGTATTAAAACCATTCAAATAAACAATTTTTTTTCGAATAATTAAACTATTGAATTCATCTTAGTTTCAGTAATCCGACATTATTCCGGTTCCATATCTATCGGATTAACGAGATTGTATTGTATTGTACTTTATACTTTTGTCTTCTAAAAAATAAAGCAATATTCCTAAACATAAACTCTTCATAGTTAGATATATAATCCTGTAATTATGACAGAATAAGTATTAGTTTGGTAGATCAGTAATTAAACTACGTGTAAATTCTATTGTATTAAATGAAAAACATTATACATACGTATATATACTGCAACGTATCGTTCTGAGTGTGTGAGATAGCTCGGTAAAATATCCCAGTCGGTTCATATAACATGAATTTGGCCAGGATTTTTTCTATATTAATGGATAAATGCTTATCGCGAGGATATTCAGTAAAGGGCCAACCTGAGATCTGAAGCGCATCGAGAATATCATCCAGAATTTGCTTAACAGAAGTAGCTAAAATGTAATTTTATAAACATGAAACATTATGTTTTAAAATCAATAAAATTTTTGGATATTTATAACTTAAATAATTAAAATTTTAAATCGTTATTATTATTAATTAAACACTTACATTTCTTTAAACATGACTTATAGAACTTTTTCACTTTCTCTATGTAATTATGCGATTTTGTAGATTCCTCCGATTTTTCCAAAGCTTCTAAAAACGTAATAAAATTATTTACATACCAGAAAAATGTTATTTCATTCTTATATTGAAATTAATATAGGCCTTTCTAAAGTTATTTCTGTGCAATAATCAAATAATCTTTTACACACAGCTGTTTACTTTTCTAAATGAGACATTACATTGTCTATAAATTAAATTTATCCTGCGATTTTAAAAACGTCTTCAACTAAAAAATCATTTATAATGTCTTACATTTAGTTGTTGAATAAATAATATCATTTAACAGAAAGTTACCTTTTTCTAAGTATTTTATATGTCCTCTTAATTCTGTATCAGGATCGATCCAATCACTATAAATATCTCTGTACTTTAGATAAGATCCACAAGTAAACTTGAAAAAATCATCACATGGATTGACTGAAGTATCCATATTTTGAAGAATTCTTCCAGCTTGTAATTCAAAATTACATAAATTTTAGTATCAATAATTGTAATATATATAGAGAGGCTCTGCCTCATTCATCGGCAGAGCCTCTCTATATATATTGGCAACGTTTTCATTACAAGAACAGCGTATAATCATTTGTTTTCTCCATTTGAGTAGTGTGATACTGACTGAAATTCATGAACTGACTGAAATTCACGTCTCTCTCAACCAGTTGAGAGAGACGTGTAGTAATGGTGTCATGGATGTGTCTAATGTGCGTTCGTGGGTGCGACAGTTCAAAGAAGGCAGAACTCTGCAGTAACGTAATTTTATTAAAACTCAGGAACGTGACTTAAACAACGTTAATTTGGAGTAAAGTTTATTTATAATAAATCAATAAACGTGTACTGAAGATTTAAATGTCTAGTTTCATTTGTACTAACACAATATAAATAATTTATTTCATGTATATAATAGATCAAATCTTATATTTGCTAATGTTTCTTATTTGTTCAAGTGTAAAGAGTCTGTAAAAATATATAAAATATTTAAGTATCTGCCGACGTATAGTGCAGTTTAGTTTAATATAATCTTATTCCAAAGTGACTAACAAACTTAAAAATTAAATATTAAAATAGATTCTTAATACTGTTATGCCTTTATTGTAAAAGAGTGCAGAAGAAAATGAATTTTTCATAGCCTTTATGCAAAGCATATCTTATATAAAAATCGAAAGTTTCTACCTCAAGATTTTATTAATAACATAATGAGACAGAATAAACTCTCATTATGAAAATCTTTTATCAATGCTTACACCATTGAGAAATAGAAATCCTCATTAACATCAAATGCAATTCACTCTCTCGTGAACGTTCATTCATAAGCATGTCATTGACATCTTTCACTTCTCTTGTCGAACTAATTGAGAGTAAAATCCACTTTCCTATAAAATTGAGTTAATTGTATGGCTTATATAGTACTGTACTAATAACTTAATTGTCTACAGTCCAATCTCGTAAGATTCCAATGATTTAAATTAACCATGTTAAATTCTTTGAAAACTTAGAATTTAAATAATTCAAAAATATTATATCAGATTTAGATTAATCTCTGCTTGAAAACATTTAATATTCTTTTACAAAATATTATTTTATAATGAAATGAAAGTACTAAATATTACGGAATGTTAATGCCTTTTCGTATCTTTTTTAACTAAAAAGTAATATTCACAGTAATTTAGATCCATATATTAATCGTGCTAAAAAATAAATCTTCGAATCTAAATCAAATTTATTCCTAAAATGCTTCTACATAAAATTACAGTAATATTTACCTCAAAGAATTTTTGAATTTAATAAATTTTTGAAAGAACCTTACCTTCTTGCTTACATATTGGAGTCAGGCAAATTTTTTCTTTCGGAATAACTTCATTATTAGAATCTGTTCGAAAAGATTTCTCTATCATTTACTTTCTTTTATGCGTAACTAAATATTTCTGCTTACTGAACAACATTACAAAAATGAATATTGCAATACTTTTATAATATTTACTTAAAATTGCATGCAATAATAAATAAATAATTTCAAATATTTACTTTTATTATGTAGACCTGTTATAAGAGCAATTGTAGTGATAAAAACTATAATCAAGATGATGCAAATAATAAAGAAACAACGCTCTAGTTTCGATCTTCTGTGCCATGACATGCATTTCCTATATTTAGAAATGACATGAAATGTTATTTAAAATTGTTTAAGATTTTTTAATAAATAAATACAAATTATTCTTACTTATTTTAATAATAGGTTTACAATTGTAAATAGTATGAATTATAAAAAGAGACATTAAAAATTCATATACAGTATTGTTGATATAGAATATAAAAGAAATATAGAAAATTAACAGTGAGATTACAATAAAAAAATAAATATGTTCAAAGAAAGAGGAAAAAATATATTAAACCAGAACTCCTGTTAATTTATTTTATTCTGACTGAATTTTTTCTCATTAATTCCCTACGTTAGTTTTTAATAATGTATAAATGCGGTCTGTGAATATTCCCCACAATAAATACAAATTAACGACTATTAACAGAGATTTTTATTTCGATTTAAAAGTATATAAAATATATATTTTTTATTTAAATGAAATGGCGTCGCTACGTCGTTAGTTTTGAAGTGATTTAAGACAAATTAGTCGACCCTGTAATCAAAATGTCTTATTAATATTTGTGTAATTTATTCTGTATTTAATATAATAGTAACGAGTGGTTTAAAAGTTTTAAGAAGGATGTAGCTACATAAATCATTAGCCTATATAAGTTAATGATTTATTGAGTTTGAACTTTTAACATTAGTTTATAAATTAATAACGAATGCAACCAAGCAATCGCCTTAGATACTCGGACTATAAATTTGCTAATTTTTTATAATTAATACTAAGTAATTTGCTACTAGAGTTAGAGGTTAAGCGCCATCTCTTATCTAAATTAATAATTTATTAAATAATTTAAAAATTCAAATATTTAGTAACTACCGGAACAGCATTTCTTCGATTAAACCCGAAAGTTTATTTTTAAAATGTCCGTTTTTTCTTGAGTTTATTTCAGGACCCGGGTTTTTTCGATGACGAAGTTTATTTCCTTGCAGCGGAGAGGAGTGGGAAAGAATTGAAAAAATATCTTAATTCCTCGTTACATTGTCCACTATCAAACTATCAAAAGCACTTCTTGACTGTATTTATGGGTTGCAGCTACGGCATTTGAAATAATGTTTTCATAGTTAACGTCTATTCAACGTCTTCCGATTCAGTTATTACGTTGTCATTCATGTTTGCTTCGATGTTGTAAGAATAAAGATCTTGACTACCATGTTCTGATTCAAATCCTTCATCTCTTTCTAATTCAAATTTTCATAATTACCCTTCGACTGATAAACTCTCGACTTATGAACTCGATTACGACATTTCTACGCTCAATATTCGACAATATTTATAATTTTGTTTCAAAAAATAGTTCTCGTGGGCGTAGGAATAGAAAGTGCTGTCCAACTCTAGACAATTCGAAAAGATAGAATATTAGTTCAACTGCTTACCCCATACAATGCAGACTTCAATATGTTTTTCATGCTTTTTCGAAGACCTGCATTAATCGAGGAAATACGATAGATAATTTTATACTTTTGGATTATTCGAATAAAATGGACAGCTTTTATCTTTAAAATATAACTAAATTTTTCGTCTGACTGAATGACCGATCTGTAATTGTTCATAGCAGTATCATTTGATCATTTCCCAACTGTGAGATATATTTTCCTACTGAAATCATATTCGACTTCGGAGGTTTAACTCGCACCTTCGTACTGTACATCTACATAACGGCGCCTCTGTACGTAATACATTTATAAATACTTGATAAGATCATGTGAAAACATGGATGATAACAGTCTTCCTGGATTTTTTGTTGAATGAATAGACAGGGATAAGGAAGATCAAGTAGAAATCCTGAAAGAATGTTGTTGAGAAAGCATTGATTGAAAAAAGTGTGAATAATAAATAAAGTTGAAGTGTGAACAAATTAAAAATAAGTCAGGATAATGGTCATGGTAATAGATGCTACATATAATTAATAATATAATGATGATTAATATGCATACATAATATTTATCTTCCTTTAAACAATCACCGATATACAAATAATTTAATTGAAAACAAATTTTAACACACTAAAAATCTAATTTTCTATTTATTCAGAACAGAGAACAAGAATATTTTCTAGTTATTTACAAACTGTGAATTTTTACATCGTTTGACACTATTTGACAAAAGAATTAAGGTAAAATTACATTCAGTTGTGCAAATTTTCTAACACTTAAACGACAGATTCCAAGGAATGAAGAGAGGCTATCAGTTAATATCAATGAAAGATAAAAAGAGAGCGTTGTGGAAGAAGAAATACTTTGTGAGGAAAGAAATAGGCGCTTTGCTATCGTGCAAAAGCATTTCAAGATATTTTGTTTCATTATAAGTGAATTTAGTCATGGTCCCACAACCTACAGCGGGGCCCCCAGATCAGGATCATTGACGAGCTCCCCTTGTAGTTATAACATATGCAGAAAGATAAGTAATTGCGTCACGTACACGACAGAAAAATGCAAAAGGGAACATTAATCCACTGTGCAAAAAGTGTGCAGACGAGAAAAAACACGCGTCACAATTTACATAATGTATAGTACGTACTGTACATACGTTAATAGTGTTCGCAGAATCATAAATATAATACCTGCAAAAAAGTAAATAAACTATTTATAAAACTAAATTCGGCAATTACAGCAAATATTAGTGTGCATTGCCATGTCGAGCAAAATTAGGCGATTCCATTCCATCTGCTGCCTCAATATAGCAGCAGTATGACGGGGTCAGCCGGCTCGGAAAAAGTAAGTGTAACTGTCGCAACAGTCTTACGAGGGTATCGCAAAAAATTTAACAGACGCTATACGCAAAAAATGGCCCAAAAAACTTGTTATAAATCGGTGAGCTATATATTATCATTAATAACCCCTTCTTTCCTATTTTTTTTTAATTATGTAATTAAACATAATTAATTAATATTAAAAATAATAAAAATGAAAAAAAACGAAAGAAATGTGTTAATTTTGAAGAAAAAGCTTCGAAGTACAATTTCCTTTTTCTCGCCTTAGCGCGAAACTTGACACTGATGAGTCATTGTTTACACAGCTGGATGACCTTGAGAACAGCTGGTGTCGTGTTTCGCGGGACATTCTCATGAAACTCTCGGGTGGAGAAGGGTAAAAAGTAGGGTGAATACTAGATGGAGGGATATTTCAAAATTTTTTTTTTAATTACGATTTTAATTGAAATTTCCGACCCCCCGACTTAATTACACGTAATTATAAAAAAATCTATTAATTAAAAAAATTAAAAAACTATTGGATGTTGTTTTTTACATCAGAAAATAGCTTTAAATAACTTTACCGAAGTAAAATCGGCGCGCTAGAACTTTAGAAGGATGAATAAAGTTCCATAAAAAAATCCCATAAAAAAACAATTAAGTGTTAATTGCCCCTCATTAAGGGTTAATTAAAATCGCAATAAAATTTTTTCGCGCGGGTAAAAATTTTTCAAAAAATTTGGGGACTGAAAAAACATCCGAAAAATCAAAAAAAAATTTTTATTTCTCCCGAGGGTAGTCGCAAAAAATTTAACAGACGCTATACGCAAAAAATGGCCCAAAAAACTTGTTATAAATCGGTGAGCTATATTTCATTTAATGCTTCTGAACATAGATTGTTTAACCATACTGAAAAAGATTGTTAGCAAGATTGAGAGCGTATTTAACCTTCAAATATCCCGATATATATTTTATCATGCACTGAAGGTTTTCTATTATTCCAAACACATAGATCATATTATCTGTGCTGCGTAATGAGATAGAAACCTTGCAAAAGCTGTATGTTATCTACTATGATAAGTAAATAATTCTGTAGTCATTCATTTCTTTTATCCAGTAGCTTTTTAAGAAAATTTCACCAAATACTTTTTTTTTTTTTAATTTGATGCACGAGAAGTGTACATTTTAAGTTTGTAACATTGTTACACTACTTCTCAACATAGTTCTCTTCAACTTTCAGACATTTTAATCAACTCTGTGCCGACTTTTTAAATTCTTGTTCAAAGAATTCGGGATTCTAGGCCCTCACCATAATCTTCATGGCTTTCTAAACCTCAGCATCAGTTCAAAAACGAAGATCTTGTAACGCTCTCTTTAATGCTGGAAAAACGTCTCTGAGTACCAAATCATGGCTGTACAGAGAATGGTTAATGATTTTCAAACCCAATTCTGCAGTCTTGGGTTGTGTTTGTATGGCGAAATAGAGACAGGTGTTATCATCGAGAAGGACGACATTCTGCCCATACACTTTATGCACGATAATGAGAGTCACTCATCATTATCGTGAGTTGGCGTGGGACTAACCTGCAGAAAATTTAGCATATTCTAAAGTGTCATGTAGGATTCTGTCTTATTTCAATGGAAATGTCCAATACTGTAAATAAAATAAAATAAAAAACGGTTTATAGCTCGCAAAGTTCACTAGAGTGCACAAGCGCACGACCTGAATTTACCTCTCTCCGGAATTGATTATTCACAATACGTTGTGTTTGTGAGAGGAACATGTGTTCTAGTTTGTTTGTTTGTTTAGTTATGGCAACGCAACTAAACAAACTCTCAAACTTTTATACTTTTATTTATTTTAATTATTTCGTTCACTCGTCCTACAGAAAATAATTCTGCATCATTTTCTATTTGCACAAACATCACAAATTCACAGTATTGGCATTGTACCGAACAATCTTCTGTATATTTCACTGGCTAAACAGTCAAACTCGTACAGGATCACGGCTTACACCTCTCCCTTACATTACATTTCTAATACGCGTGATGCGACAGCCGGATGGCCGAACGGCAGCCTACCGCTCTGGGTACCCGGGATCGAATCCGGACGGGTCGAAAATCCCTGGAATTTTTCTGGAAGTGGTCCTGCCAAACGCTTTCTCTCACCATATTAGGCGGTCAAGAGGTAAGGGACGGTGCTTACAAAAGCTAAAAAAGGGTGTCTTAATAATTTACATTCGAAAATTGACTTGTGTGATGTAATTTCATGTTCTACGCCCTTCGAAACTGCTTACGTAACAGGTTACTAACAGTTCAATAGCATATCCGGCAACTACGTTTATATGCCTTTCAAATTTCTAAAACATTATGGGCTGCTGAAAATTTGAATTAACTATATATTAAATGTGGACCAATGTTTACATTTCATGCCACTGTTATTTGCATCTTTCTTACATTTAACCCCACCTATTGCTTTTAAGTAAAATGAACAAAAGGTGTAAAGAATAGAAAATAATTTACAGTTACGGTGTTAACAATCCAAGAGAACGAGACTACACGCAAAGCTATCTGTGACCTTACGTACATTAATTCTGTTTGTTTTAATAGAAGTGCCAGAAAATCAATGATCAATCTATACATTATATTTATTTATAAAATATGTATATTGTACAAGTTAATATTATATAATAAGCACAATATTATAAAATAAAGAAAATATAAGTCATTGTATTCTTTTGTATCTAGAACACATGTTCCTCTCACAAACACAACGTATTGTGAATAATTCTGGAGAGAGGTAAATTCAGGTCATGTGCGCTTGTGCTCTCTGGTAAACTTTGCGAGCTACATATTGTTTTTCTATTTTATTTTATTTACTTTAGAAGTAAGAGTCGTTTTAAAAATAAAGTGATATACGAGTAATAGCATAAAAATAATAGTTAAAGCAGATAAAAATGCATAAGTCATTGAAATTTTAACAAATTTATGAGATACTCTGACCACAAAATGAGGCATATATGAGGTCAGAATATACGTAGAATTAAAACATATCCTAGTATAAAATCAAATACCACGGTCATTCAAATAAAAAAAGTAATTAAAAAACTTTATGGTGTAGTTTTCTTTTGTCGTTTATAATAAACGAATAAAACGCCCATAAAAATTAAAATTATTCCAGTTGACCATGAAAGTTACACAATAATTTTCCGGGTGTCCACATATACAGTTATACAATTCAGTCAGCTTTCAAATAAAAAATTAAAAATACTTTTTAAAAATGAGAGTGACGTCTTTTAAAAGAGTATTATTTTAGTATTCCAAATGAACGGAAACGTATGAGTGAGTGAAAACAATATAAAACTTTTTAATAAATGAAATAAATAAATATGTCTGTTTTAATAAATTAAATTAACAGTTTTTAAGTAATACTTAAGTCCAAATTTATGAATTATAAATGTTTTTAATCTCTTTAATTAATTTACTTAATGCAAAAAATAATTACGCTTTATTATAATTAGTTTTTTAATTGATTTTAGATTTTTCAAAAAATATTTCTTTAAAAAATAAGAAACTTTCTCGAAATTTTCCTGATTAACATTAACCTGTATTTTGAAACTAACAAATTTGATTTATTCAACATAAATTTACAATCTTTCTTTTAATTACAGTTATTTTAAAAAAAATTCATTTAAATTATGTATTTATTTATTTTATCTTTCCTTTACATTTATAAATTAATGACACATTCCATTTTTATATTAACTTATTAAGAATCTTGTTACTCAGTTGTTTTACTAGAACTTAATTCCCAATTTCCTGTTCGTCTTTGTTCATGTGGTTAAAAGTAATATAATGGTCGAGATAAACGAAAAGAATATTGCGCTGGAATAACAAATGTAGGTGAGTATACAATATTGCTAACAATATATTTGTATTTGCACAACGAAAAAATACATAATTTATTCATTCTTATTAATTAATAAATTATATAAACATAAAATTTAAAATAAATCATTTATTAAATGAGATAATTATTAGCGATGTTTAATTATTTACGACGTGAATATTTTCTCCCGTTAATGAAGCGTTATTAATAACTAGTGACTAACAGACTCGAGACGGTAACAATATTAGTCTGTCGTTCTGAGGGATTCAATTATGAGTTGTCACTTGATCATTTGAAATTTCCCTAAGTGATTTTAGATCCCTGTAACCATGATGAACAAGAAAAAACCCTGTTACCATGATGAGCGATAAAAAATCCCTGTTGCCATGTTGAGCAAGAAAAAAATCCCTGTTACCATGATGAACAAGAAAACAATCCTCTTAATGTTGCAGGATAGAATGACTAAGAAAGATCACTTAATACGTCTAGTCACTACATAACTTAAAATTTTAGACCATCGTTATTGATGTTTTTCCCCCTGAAAGGAAATAACTTAAAAGGAATGTAAATTGTAGTAGCATCCCGAGCTTAAAGTTATTAATCTCGAATGATATTTCTATTTAATTGTGTATCAATTTAAAATATTCGATGAACGGTTTATACTTAGATGCAAAGTGAAGCTTTCAATTGAGATAAAATACAATTTGTTTAAACAGAAAATTATTTACTCACTTTTTATCGCGAAATTCTGCACCGCTTTTTTCAATTTCCATAGTTTTTCTATCACATTTAATTCGATTATACAACTTATTCGTTAATTTTATACTTTGTAATTATACTTAAAGCAAAGTTTAGGCATTATTTCCTTTATAATAGCGACTTCGCTTACTACTACACGCCAGTGTCAACATAGAACGAGTCTGTCCTTGGAGCAGAAAATTTGTCTGGCATGAATTTTCTCCGACAGATGGTGCTATATTTTATTATTTATAATTCTATAGTTTATCCATAATAATTTGAGTATCATTTATTCTAAAGTTTAAACTATATTATAACTCATTAGAAGTTTTATTGCATATTCATAGAAAGAATTCTTGAGATAGAATATCAGGAGAGTATTATTTATAACCTAAAAATACAAAATTAACCCATTATATTCTAAATAATATTAAAAACTTAAAACACTTACTTATTTTATAATTTTTTAAATATTGATTTTAAAGTTAAATCGATTAGAACTTTAATTTCTTAAAGTTTAAAATAATTAATGAAATTGTAAAAATCACTATTACTTTTTATAAATTAATGATGTAGCCTATTATGGAAACCTTAATGATAAGTAGAGTAAGCAAAGGGCGTTTCGTCACATATTTTATTGGAAATAAACGCATCAGCAATGCCTAGCAATATAAAACCTTTGAAAGAACACATTGGCGTGCTGTTGCTCTATGATTTGAAAATGGCCACAACGAAACGAAGGCTCACCATCTCATCTGCAAAGCGTTTATTAAAGCGTTCACAGGTGTACCAAAGTCAACCAGCTATTGCGAATAACAAAGGGATGGTATTGCAGAAAGCAATAATCTTCATTCGTTTGACATCAGAAGGCAATAATCTTCATTTGTTTGACTGCTTCTAACATCACTGTACTGTGAACGACTAGATCGTGTTCTGCTGTGACGAAGTTCTTTCATCTTAGTGTTCAAACGTTCTCAAGAGCAAGTAGAAAAAATATGTATACTGTATATTGTTTACTCAAAATATTTTAGTTTTACAATACAGATTGAACCGCGATAGTCCGGAATGCTTGGGAACAGAAAGATGCGGGAATAGCGGTTTTTACAAATTATTGAAACTAGGAGTAAAAATGGCAATATAATAATGTCTGTACTGTATCTGTGTAGCAAAATCAACCACCTTAATTAAGCAAGTTGTGGCAAACAAAGAATATGGCCTCGGTGGCCAAACTGTGGCTCGCTGGCCTCATGCGGCTCCTCCAGACTCCTATTGCGACTCTCAAATATTTATAAAATTTCTTTTTATAAATTTGGTTCATGCTATTTACACGTATAAAATACATTTGTAAGTTTTCTGTTACGTAGTGCATTGTATACAGAGATTGTAAGTGTAACTCGCAACAACCTCGAGCAGACAACTGAAAGCTTAGGATACATTCATAAAGTCGAAGAAGTTAAATGATTGTTTACTTAGTCAGTATCAGTTAAGTAAATTAACAGTTATATTTACTAATTAACATAGACAAGTATAGTATTTTACAGGATTTTTATGTATGAAAGTATTTTTAATAACTATAGGGCCTATACAGGATAATATAAATAGATGATGTTGTTTTCCTATAGATATTCCAATAGAGAATGCGGTGCTCATGTATTTCTGATAAGCAATGTATGGCTCCTATCGTGACAAGGTTTAGTCATCTCTGGAATATGAGGCGGTGCCACAATTCCGTATTACCAATTTACGGATCATTTGAGGTGGCGTTAGATATAAGAAAAGTTGATAATTTCAGATACTTTTAGTTTACTACTAACTTTTTCCAATAAAAATGTTTAAAACTCACAAAAAGTCAAAAATCGGTTAATCAGAAAATAATAAAAATACAAAAAGAAGAGCTGTAACTTATTATAACATTAAAGATCTTGACAAATTATAAACAAATTGCTTCTTGTCGTTCTTATTTAATGTTAAGGTTTATAACTCTAGAACGGCTAAAATTAGACTTATCACTGTATGTATTGGAAAAAGTTCAAGTAGAAGACCACAGACTAATGTTTGCCGTACTACTTTTACTTGATCAAAGATGCATTTTGGAATGTTACTTCCTCCTTCAGTTTAATCGTAAAACACAGTTTTGTTTCTTCTAGGTTTACGAATTCTTTAATTAATTTTAAACCACATCGCATATTACAAAATGATTTCTAAAAGTTAAATACGTCAGTTTTCACCCGATTATGCAATCTCTGTGACCGTGAAGTAGACATTGTTTAAAAAGCCGTAAAGTGTACGCTTTTCTATCTTGGCAGATGTTATTTTATTTTTTTCATTTTCAAGTAAGAATCAATTTTTCTTAATTTTAATACCCCAAACCCGACTCTGTATATACAACCAAAATAAATATAAATGTATTTAATATTTTAATAATTTTATTTACATTTACTACATTTTATATTTTGTTGCACACAGTATGAAATTTAAAAAATTTAACACACAATTTTTTATTAGTTCATTACTTCATTACAATTCTAAATCGAGAAAAGGTAAATTATTCTCTTTTTTGCTCACTTTTCCTCTTATTACTTTCCCGGCTGTTATATATATCAGAGGGAAAGTATGGCGGTCGGTCAGAAACTCTTGGGACACCTTGAAACGTCAAGAAATGAAAATAATCGGGAGTAATTTCTGTGTATATGAATGTTGGTGTGTGTGTGAGAGGGGGCACGAATTTGTTCACATTCTTCGAAGCTTAATAACTTAATGACCTTTGTGCATCGAAAGCTTCGTTTTCGATTACAATGTCCATGCTCTCTAATGCGACGAATGCGCCTAACAAAATTTAGGCCTAAGGGCCAAAAATAAAACAGTATTACGTGCGCCAAACGAAAAATAGGCGCAAAAATCGAACAAAACACGAGAACAAAGCAATAGATTTCTTTGTTCATGGATCGTCTCTTTAGTGCAAGGGTAGTGTCTCCCGTGGCCTGCAACTACGAGGATAGCCACTTTTGTAGGGGCAAATGCAAAGTTCACCTGTCCGCGTCGTCAGGTACTGCACAAGATCGCCTCTTCTGAGCCTAACAGGTGCAGGGATCGCTTCTTTCCTTCCGGTTCCGCTTCAATTCTATCGCGATACGACAAAGTCGCGCAATGTCCTAGTACTGTTTTAAAGTTTACGGTAACCAAGATTTCCAATATTTACTCAACAGTATACTGATTACTAAAATTACATAAAAATTTATGAAACTGTCTCACCGTTTTTTAATCATGCTTTTTCCTTGCTCTACTAAGTAATTATTTTTCCAATTAACATCTTTTCATATTCTGTCGGAAATACTCACTGAGATCGGTTCACTGAATTTTTCTTTGTCTGTCTTCACAGCATTTCTCAATACTTCCCAGTCTCAAGGTAGCTACGAAACACAAAAGTATTTATCAAAATTACAATATAACAAAGAATATTGTACGTATAGCCTATATAAAAAAATACGAATAACATATAGAACTACCATATATGACAATAGCGCAGCTTTTTTATTTTCGTATAATTCCTGAATTTTGTGTAAAAATTAAGTTAATTCTTTATTTCGATGAGGACATCGGTCTAGAAGCAATTTCTGAAATGAGTTAGGAAGACAGTGACCGAGTTCCATGTGAAACATCGACTCGTTGTCCAGAGAAAGACTTCCGAAGAACACAGCTCTGCTTACGGTTCCTACAAACTTCGCTTGAAGGAATTCAAGTATTGACGGTTCAGTCTAAGGCCGCTGGAATACAGAATCCGTTTACTTCAAATGAGTGGGATTCCGCAAATATTGGAAAAGCCACGAAGAACAATGCAACGTCTTGAAAGACTTCGTTTGCTCTCAGGACAAACAACCAGTGCTCAGAACTATATCCATCACTTTTTTACGAAAAACCGGGAGAGTCAAAGAAATTTGCTTTCTGGCAGCCCATAATACGACTATCCGGAATTCAGATTAGCAACTAAACAAAATCCCGATTGGTGTCTATTGTCTATCTGAAAATCTTGTATGGGACGGTTCAAAAACTCAATTGATCACGCCCAAGTATGTTTTCCAAACTTCCCGATAACTTAACTTTCATCACCAGTTTCCAGTGTCACGATTACAGTTTTTACTGTAATGATGCATACGCCTAGTCATTGCAATGTCTCTTGATAACAAAACACTCACAGACCCCTTGATCATGGTTCAGTGACTTAAAATAGAATTTATTTTCTATAATTAACATCACCCAACAGAATAATTAGAAAATACTTTAAAAATTTGTTTTTTTTCAGACTTGCTTATTTTTTATCTTTAACCTTTAACATACCGAATTATATTTCGCAGATATACACATCTTCAAAAACACATAACCTTTATCCTCAAATAGCATTTATTGAAATTAAAACTTTAAAATTCTAAATCGGAAATAAATTACAAAATGTTCCCATTCGGGAGCATTGATAATTAAACACAACTTTTAATCATTTCTTTTCTCATGATTTTACTCTTATCTTCAAGACATGCAATGATAGATATGAAAGCACTCTTCGTGCATCTTCTCATATTCTATGCTTTGTTTTCTTTTTTGCACACAACGCAGAGTTTTGAGAATATGAAACCAAATAACGATTGTCAACTGTTCTTAATGTCTGAAGAAGACAAACGTGATAACTTGGCCGCACATAGACATTTTTGGTTTCAAGTGAAGATGCTAGAGCAAAAACTCTCTTTCAAACTCCAGATTTATAACTTCCGATGGTGTGTTTTTGTGAAGCTCAATATGCCGGAGTCCGCTTGCTACAAGCAACATGGTTAGCTCATTAGATATAGATTCCAACACCAATATTTTGAATAGCAAGGTTGAGGCCGAAAGTTTTAAACGCGAAAACGTGTACGTCGGACGTTCGGCGCCGCTTTCCTGTAAGCCTAGAAGTTTGACAATGGTGTTTGGAAAGTCAGTGGAATCATGCTTGACATTCCAAACGCCATTGTGAAACATCTAGGCTTACAGGAAAGCGGCGCTGAACATCCGACGTATACGCTTTCGCATTTAAAACTTTAGCCTCAACCTCGCTATTAAGTCGTGAACTGAAGCTTCTTAGTAGCTGGTCCAAGACATCGACTACACCCATTTTCTGGTAGTATGTCTTATTGAGATTCGGTTAGGAGATGTCAATTCGACAATACTTTACTTCTGATCCTTACAGTATCGTTTTATTTTTACTTTCCAAACTTTATCAACATTATAATAGGAAAATTATTGTAATTCTATATAAAGGATTTTTTCCTCGAATCTGCAGCATATTATGGATTATAGAGGTAGAGAATCTTGTTAGCTTTTCCTATTATTGATTGGCATATAGTCAGGGTTAGTCCATAATAGATAATGTAAATTATAAAATTAAATGATAATAAAGCATTTTTTAGCGTTTGCAGAAAAGAAAATACCACATAAAATCACCCCACTCACTGCAAACGACACAGATGAATTTAGGCAAAAGATACTCGTTAGAAATTTTATTTTAACATTATTTAAACTACAACACATAAACACACACATAATGGATATGGTGTTCTTATGCATGTATGCACATTTGTGTACGAGTAATAATGTTCAGACTAATCATATATATGAAATACTAATGTGGATATATTCAATGTTTCTACAAATGCTTTCCTTCAGTTTGCGTCTAGTTCTGGGAATGGTCTCATACACTTTTTCTTTTTAAATATCTCCTATAAAATTTACATTACTAATGTTTTATCGTCTCGGACCGATTTTAAATGACATATCCTGTAATGCATATTAAGCATTTTGCGTTATTATTTGCATTTTCAATAATCAAGAAATAGAAAGTCCTCGACGTTTATGACAGAGTTAATAATCTGTAAAAGAAGTTACTCGGGGATATAACAAGTGTAAATAAAGAGGGGTTTAGAGAAGAATAAAGTTATGTTAAGCATTTAATCAATGAGAAACAGAAAAACAAAATATATTAATAATTATTAAATAATGTAAGTCACAACTGAAACAGTAAAATATTTTGTTTTTTTATTAAATGGTATTCACAACTTTCATAAAAACTTATACATTTTTTGCCATAGATCATGTTTTCAATACGCTCTTCATTGCAGAGGAAGCAAAAGTAAACTTTTTTATTAAGAGAAACGATGACATTTTATGTCATGTAATAGTTTAAAATAGATTTTAATTGTTTGTGTAATATTAAAATGACACATAATCGCTGTCACGCATTTGTGAGGGCGGATTCTGATGAAAATGAATGTGTCACATAACTTATATTCAATAAGCTGGTAACGAACGTGCTAAACATAAATATTCAAGTCGTACCAGTACAGTTTAAGTAACGTGTAAACTATAAGAAAAATATTTATATCGATTAAATCTTTATAATAATGGCAATATGTGAATAAAATATTGTAATAAACATATACAATAAACTTACTTTAAAAAAAAACATAAAAATATAGAACAAATCTGCATTGTTAGATTATCATCAACTACATAAATTAGTCAAAAATTTACATCAATCTTACCTGAATTTTTAAAATGTTAATTAAAATTAAATAGAATGTTTAATTAAATACTGTATTTTAAGCTCTGTTTTTAAAACAAATTATAAAAATATCCAATAGTGCCTGTATAAGTTTAATTTAATTATTTCGCTTTCAAAGTTGATCTGTAGAAAAACTAAAATGTTAAAAAAAAAAATTATTTTTGCATAAGCAATAAAGAGATAAAATTAAAAGTTGTTTAATATTATATGAATGTTTGCTTTTGTTTCATCTTAAATAATGAACATTATTTTTGTAATTTTACCTCAATATCTTGTTAAGTATTTTTTAAATATATTAATTAAAAACAAAATAAATTATCTTTACAAAATATCAAAATAATGAACAATCAAATATCATATTAAAAACATTTATTTAATTTAGTATTTGATAAATATATCAGATTCTAAGATAAATTTTACAAGCACGCATTATTCTATTCTATTCGTTATTATTATTCTCACTTTATTAAATTATTGACTTTTTAAAATCATGCATAATTCGGAAATAAATACAATATTTTTATATCTCAGTATCTCTTACTGGAATTTTCTAAGGAATCTATATTCTTCCTCTAAAATTTTCGTTCGTTTAGAAGCGGCTCATTAACGTTGATAAAGAATGAAAGTCAAACAGTTTTACCACTACAATATATAATAATACTAACAAACTAGTCCTTGAAATGACAAATTTTATTGACTTTTTTTTTTTTGTTTCGTAAATAACTTTTTTATGAATAGATCAAATAAAAGTTTTATTTTATAAAGTGAATAAATAAATCATGAATACTCACTATTGAAAAATTTTCTGTTTAACAAATTTATAGTTAGAATAATACTTTTATTATTAATAATAAAAAGTTATGCGCAATAAAATTCGATAATTCATAAATGTGTTTATAAATTGTCAAGTGTCGTAAAAAAAATTATAAATTCAATTTTTTTAAGTAGTTTTAAATTATACTTTTTAAATATATAGATAATTATTTTATTAATAAAATACTATATAATCATCAGATATTAAAATAAAAAAGTTTCTTCTATTCAATGACTTTAATAATATGTACTGTACTTTGTAGAGGGGTGTAATATTTTATATTACAGTTTATATATAGTACTTTAGTGTAATAATAATTATTATTATTATTATACTAAATACTTGTAACTACGAGATTATTTTTATTTCTAATACTGTGAATAATATGATCTGAATGAATGCATACTCGTGTTTAATTTGAACGTATTACTTTTATGTCAAACTTTTTATTCTTTTTTACAGTAAAGTCAATTCAGACTAAAGATTACTGTTCCCCAACTAAACAAAATTCCCAATTAAAATAGGTAAATCCCGAAAAAAACAATTTATAAGAAATACAATATATAAAATATGAAATATATAGAAATTACAAGGTATAAAAAAGCAAAAAACAAAATTTACAATGTGTAAAATATGTAAAGGAAAAAAATTGTAGTTACATTTACAGTATATTTCAACAATACAGCAATTTCCGATTTCATTGTTATTATATTCTTTTTTTCTTTCTCAATTGTATATTGCGTTTTTTGCTTTCTATTTACTTGTGCATTTTACTTATAAAACCCTAAATAAATTTCAAACTATTTACTGTTTACTTTTAATAAACAGGTTTTAAAATTAATATATAAACACTTTCGAGAATCTGCTATATTTTAACAAAAAATTGCCTCATTACTCATAACAAAAATTATTATTCTAAACCTGCTTAACAAATTTTAAATTCTAAATCTGCTTAACAAATTTTAAACTGTATATAAATGAAATATTTTTAATAATTCATATCTTTGATACGACCCTTGTATACAGTGTTTAAACAGTAACTAATAGCAAAGATAATATAATATTTATATTAAAATATGTTATTGAGATAGATTAGCGTTGCCTTCATGCTTATAATTCTAATGAATATATTTTATCCGTGGCTAAAAAAATATAATATAAACATTATTTTTTCAATTTTTTTAAAATTCAGCCTTGAGATTTACAACATAAAAGTAATAACTCACCTGCCACAGACAGTTAAGCAATAATTTAACGGTTTGCGCTCTGCGGAGAAACATTTAAAAATTATTATTACGATAAAATGCTATTATACTTTTAAAAATTTATTAAATCCTTCGTATCTCTTCTTATATATTTTATTTTAAATTAAAATATAAAACGTTGTTTGTTAATATTTCTCGTATATTTTTAATTATTTCATGCGTACAGCAAAAGTATATTTATTAAAATGAGCTTGCATATATAGAAACTGTCTTTCCGAAAATATGAGAAAATGGAAGCCTAAATATAATTAAACATACATTTTTATAATACGGAAACTTTTTCCGTGGTTTTTCCACCGTCGAAACTTCAATTCCTTTTGAATGACTTTTTCCTTAAATCGGATTCAATTGAAAATCATTTAATTAAAATATTGTTTTAGCTATAAATTCTAATTAAGAATTAATTGAATTATTATTCTAAACGTATTTAATTGAAGGTTTAAATAAGTAACATCATTAAAAGTTAATACATTTTTTCCATAAATTTATATTCAAAATATATTTAAAACTTCTAAAAATGAAATTTTAACAATATTTTAAACTATAAAATATAATTTCTTTTATTATCAAATATATATAAATTGAAAAGTCTGTAATAACTAAACGAATATTAAGCTATATATTGATATAATTTAATATCCTATATTTAAGATAATTTTTATTCTGTATCGGCTATAATTTACACAAGAAGTATTTTATTCAATTCAATATTTTAGATACGTCTTTCTCGAGATGTTAAAATTAATTAATCTCATATTAACTCTTCAAAATACTAATTAATAATTTGATTGTATCCAGTAACTTGTTTATTACTTCTATGGAATTAATGTGTTGCTAAGCAAATAAGCGAATATGACTGTCGATTAAATATCCTATATACCCTATTAACTGGTTATAAATGTTTATTTATTGAAACTATCAAATCAAAAAGTTTTATAACTTATATTTGATTTGTAAACTTATATAACTTATTTATTTGTAAATAACTCGATACTTAATATCATTGTTCATTTGTCTATATTTAGAAAGAGATTAATATAAATTAAATATTTTTATTTACTCACAATTTAGTAAGAAAATTTTTTAATGTAAATTATGTTCTAACGTGTGTTTGGTAATTACATTTAGATCAGTAATTCTCAAAGTTATACGGTTCATGGACGACTTAAAACAAAGTCACAGACTTGATGGACAGCCCATGTCTTTGTTCAATTCCTATCCTGTAAAAATCTCCTTGGGTACTACCAAAATATTTCGCCTACTCAATAACTTAAAGTAAGAGATAAATAGTTCAGAAATTTCTTCTTTCTTCTGGCTAAACATCATAGAATTGAATGTTTGGATAATGGTTACAATACCTCAATCCAGAAACTACCAGAGGTCTACGAACCAAATCACTGATTTTTATCCAAATGGAAATGAGAAAAGATAGATTTATTGTCTTCTAGTTTCTACTACAAGACTCTTTAATCATAGTTTAATCTAGTTTCATACAAAAACTCTTTAATCAAAAATTTATTGTCTTACTAGAAGACAATAAATTTTTGATTAAAGAGTTTTTGTATGTATATATTGCTGATCATTCATATGATTATTTTTCAAATTTTTACAAAGAATTTTTTCAACGTCAGAATGAAGACATGAAAAAGTCTATTTTTAAATGACTTTAAAAAACTCCTATGAATAACCCTATCTTTTCACGAATAACTATGTATTCTTGATGTGTCCATGAGCATCAAAAAACTGACAAGGAAAATTTTAAAAATTCAAGGTATGATGTCAGATATTAATATTTAAAATATTTTTCGAGAATATTTATGTCCTAGACAAACTACACTATTGCTATCTATTGACAGGTAAAGAAATTTAAAACTTTTTTTTTTTTTTTAATCCCGAAAATTATCAGATTTTTCAGTTTATTTTTAATACGAAGAGTGAATATTTAATATAATTAATTTATTATGCTAAATTTGAGATCATTCTTTTTCATAATTGTCATTTTTAATCAAATTAATAGCTTTTATTTTATACTAGGTAGCCGGATAATTCAATCGATGCTAACTCGCTTATATAATATTTAAAATTTAAAAAATTTTTTAAATGCGTTCTAGATAAAATCTAATATACAAATGAGGATGTTTGTTTGTTTGTTGGCTATACTCTCCTAGGCCGTTTGGCCAATTGTTACGAAACTCGGCAGTTACGTTTACATACCAGCTTTACATAAATGTCTTACCGGCAGGCATTTCCTCGGCAGATCGCTAGGCGTGTCGCTTTGCCGTAACTAAATAAACCAAACTAATTCTAACGAGCATTATTTATTGTTACAGCCAAAATGCCGGGCTGCAACTTTTCGTCACGGTGTTCTCAATTTTTTTAGTGGTATCTTGCCCCTGCATACCATACTTTTCCTATTAGCAATATAGTCTATCTAACTCCAGTTTGGGGAAACATTTGAATTGAAAAACGTGATTTTCGGTGAAAACCGAAAGGGCGTATCCAGTTAATCCGGGCCTCCTGCTCTTAAGTTTTTCATATCTAGTGTCGACTTTTATCTATCTAACTCCGTTCTCCAGATTAAAGTAGAACAGATACGGACAGACAACAGTTGGAATTTATAGGTCTTTTTTTCAAATCGAATAGGAAAATCACATAATACGAGGTTACCGGCGAGCAATTTAAAGAATTTTTAAAATGTATTAGATTGGTCACTCTTACGTAAGATATCTCTTGTAGTTATATAAATTAAATACTACTAATATAATAGAAGTGTTAAAAGTGCGGAATAATCTAATAATCTTAATGTTTGTTCTTATTTCTTGTCCGGCCAACGCCGGGCTTACCTGTTAATTATATAATATAATAAATTAATAAAATAATTATAAAAAATCTCTTAAATATATAAATTATGTCTCAAAGTTTAATTGCTTCATTGTGGAGTTATATTTAGCATCGTTGGAATAAAGTTCACAACTATTTTATTTACGAAAAAATTTTTTTAAAAGTAAGACAAACCGCTTTAATATTTACCATAAAAATAGAGTAAAGGAATCATCCGTCAGTTCTTTACCCTAAATTGAAATTATTAATAATTAGATGATTCCTTCATTCTTATGAAACAGTTTAAACACAACATCAGTTCTTTTCGATAAAAATATCTTTAAAAAATTTTAGCATTTTGTAAATATCCTTACATCTGTGTTGACAAAGTTCCACAGAGAAGATTAAGACAACTCTAGTGTGTGTATCCAGTATACCAGAGCCCCTTTAGCCGCCACTCGAAAACTCCAGTGACGTTTCCATTTCCCAGGACGAGGACCTAGGGGTTGGATTTCGGGAAGCAGTGTTGGTGTTATGTGACGGTGTCGTTTACAGTAACGAAGCGTGATATGTAAATGATTGGATGCGACGAACAAACTAGATAATGGTTCAATTGTGAATGTTATGGCGAGGAGTGTTTGTAAATATGTGTTGTAATGAAACTAACAAACTCGTCCAAATAACGAAATTCGTGTTTCTTCGCTCTTAATACGGTGGAGCCTGGATTGGGTCGTGGACCAAAGACCTCGATGTCTTTTTATCTTTTCGCCACTCCTCTGCAAACAACATTGTTACTTCGTCAGTCCTTTTTCTTTGGTCATCGTCTATCTTGTTCGTCCGCCTCTTTCTGGTCTAAAATTCGTACTGATTGATGGATTAATACCTACCTGTCGCCGAGGACAGCTTATTGTACTCCAAATTGGGTCAGATGACGCGTGTAATTTGTGGTATATCTGTTGCTAAATATCTAGCAATCCTGTAATAATGAATGTCGTAACTATATTAACAATCCTTGGATTTAAGCTTTCAGGCACTCGACTACCGTACGAAATTATTCCACTCGAAATCTAACGGCCCTGCGACATTCTAAACTATAAATTCCAAAATAAACGATCTTACAATCGTCTTTATTGTTTCTGTAATAATAGTATCAAAACAATTATTAAAATAATTATTAAATTTTCAAGTGAACTATATGAATTATTAATTTTGTTTCTTATTTTAAAATTACTGTATTTCTATATTGTATTTGAATAGTTGAATATTAGTTTGTCTTCATACTGTTTGAAATACCTGTATGTAGCTTATATAACATAATGTTTCGTATGGTAAGCCAGATGAAACATGAAAGGAGAGAAGGGAAAAACCGCTGATGTAGTTCAATCTAAGGAGGGTATTAATAATATGGATGGGTGAGAATAAAGCATAAGTTTGCTTAAAAGCACTCTCATATTATTTCAAATTTCAGAAAAAAACTTTTATGACATTTACATGATAATGCTATTTATATTGTACCGGATCTTATTTTATTTATATTATGTTATCATTATGGATAACACCGAGAGGTTTACATTAATACAACGATTCTACGTAATAAGATCCACAAAAATATCGTTTGGATAGTTTTTTATGGGTCACTAATAAATCGATGCACAAAATCTTGATTTTCAGCCGAACCTCTATGACTCGAAACTTTTTAGCTGGAAGTCCGAATTTTTTCCGACCGATTCGAGTTAACTAGGTTCCACTAAAGTGATAAATTAACTTATAAAATGTAAAAAATTGTCTAGAGGCAAATATGTATTTTCTTAAATTTTTCTTATTTCGCCATTAAATATAAATTCGTTAGCAAATCAGTTCTAGAAAATATTTAATTCTTATTGTTCTTTACTCTTCCTAAAGAAAAAAATATACGGTATATATTATAGAAGGTATTGTGAAATATATTATCCTGCATACAATTTAATACTTGCTATTAATAAATACATATTTTATAAACAAATTTACCAAGTATCTATATCTACAAGTTCTATCCTTATACCTTTATCGCACATATCTCATCTTTCTGAAATAAACACAAATAAAAAAATAAATATGAAAGATCTAAACGTTATAACTAAGCTAAAGCAACATATTATTGAAAATTATTAATATTACTAGCAGGTAGGCTCGGCGTTGCTCGGGCAAAAGTAACGATAGCGATAATTAAGATTATTACTTTATAGTCACAAAAGAAAAAGAGTAATTTCATCAACAAACTAAGTATTTCTAAAGAAAGGTCAAATTTGAAAATCGAATGTTCTAATATTGTTCGATTTTCATCGAATGTTCTAAAGAAAGGTCGAGAAAAACCGAACTAATGTGTTTAAATTTGAAAATTGAATATATTCTAACATATTACTCTTTTTCTTTCTTTTTTTTCTCCAGCGCCGGTAAATCTTGCACGTCGCTTTCTCTTATTCTCCATTGTTACGTAACACTTCCATTGTTGACACTTCCATTGTTACTTCACACTTCCATTGTTACTTAACCCTTCCATTGTTACTTAACACTTCCATTGTTACTTAACACTTCCATTGTTACTTAACACTTCCATTGTTGGTGGAAGTGTTAAGACTTAGTCCTGTCCCTCTCCCCCGTGGAGAGGATTTTCGAAAAATCCCTTTTACGAGTGTGCGTCCTCGTGACGTACTCTAACTGTGTACCAAATTTCAACTTTCAACTCCTAACCGTTTGGGCTCTTAACATTTCCATTGTTACGTAACACTTCCATTGTTGACTCTTCCATTGTTACTTAACACTTACATTGTTGATGGAAATGTTAAGACTTAATCCTGTCCCTCTCCCCCGTGTGGACGAATTTCGAAAAATCCCTTCTCAGTGTGCGTCCTCGTGACGTACCCTACCTGTGTACCAAATTTCAACTTTCAACTCCTAACTGTTTGGGCTCTGCACTGATTATTATTATGTTGGGTTAAGTGAGATATACTCGGTTAACACCGGTGGCTGTGTACTATGCCGGACCAAAGTCAAGGCATAGTAACCAAAACAGAAATTAAAGAAGTGTATCAGTGTGTGTGTCTGTATTCAGGAATTTTCTCACAATATGACATGTATTCAATATAGTGGCCTTCTGTAGTGTGATGTATGTGTTTCTATTCAATTGTAATGTGCCCAGGCTTTTGTGTAGTGTGTGTAATATCACACCTGTAGAAAAGAGAATAAGAGGTACAATAAGCACCCTATCCATCCTCCACAGATGAATTATTTCCTCAGCAAGTTCTGCGTCCTTGCTAATTTTTTCAGTGAATGTGTTTTGTACATTGTGTTTGGAATGGATATGTCTATAATGTATGTGATTTTATTGTGTTTGTCAATGAGTGTGATGTCTGGTCTGTTGTGGTAAATTGTTTTATCTGTGATTATGGCTCTGTCATAGTACATTTTGTGTGTGTTGTTCTCCAATACTCTCTGTGGAATGTATTTGTAGTATGGTTTGTGGATGTCTACAAATTTGTGTTTCTTTGCAAGCTCTTGATGTATTATATTTGTTACTTGATTATGTCTATGTAAATAATCTATCTGTGCCAACAGCTTGCAACCGGAAGTGATGTGTTGTATAGTTTCTGGCATGATGTGACATTTTCTGCATGTGTCATTTGTGAGTGTTGTATCTTTGAGTATGTGTTTTCTGTAGTTTATAGTATTTATGACCTGATCCTGTATGGCAATCATGAATCCTTCCATCTCCCCATGAGGCATCCATGAACTAACCAGCTGTTTGATACAGTTTTGTCAACAAAATCATGGGCCAGATCATAAGGATGCCTGCCATGGAGTGCCTTTCGAGCCCACGATTGCTTAATGGTGTCTATCCTTTTTATATGTTGTGTTGTGTCCATATGCTGCGAGTGTAAGTTTAATGGTGTGTTATTCGAGTCTGCTAGAGTTACTGCTTTATGTAATTGTGATGTTTCTTGTTTTTTGTAGAAAAACTCTCGCAGTGACTGTATTTGTTTGTAGTGAAGGTTAACTATGTCAATCAGGCCACGTCCGCCATCTTTACGTGGAAGGGTTAATCTTTCTGTGGCGGATTTAGGATGATGTTGTTTATGCTTAGTAAGTGTAGTTCTTGTTTTCCTTTGGAGTTGCTCAAGATCTGTGTGAGTCCAATGTATAACTCCAAAAGAATATGTAAGTACTGGAATGACATATGTGTTTATTGCTTTGACTGTATGTTTTGCATTTAACTGTGTTCTGAGAATAGCATTTAACCTACTTTGGTATTCTTTAATTAATCTTTGCTTTATTTGTGCATGTTCTGTTAGTTTGGCCTGTTGGAATCCTAAATACTTGTAGAACTCGCCCTCTTCCATGGATTCAATAACGTCTCCATTTCCAAGTGCAAAATCTTCTTTCTTCAGGATTCCTTTTTCTATGTGAAGTGTTTTGCATTTATCTAGGCCAAATTCCATTTGTATGTCCTTGGTGTATGAATGTGTGATTTGTAGGAGTTGATGAAGTTGTTTTTGTGTGGATGCATAAAGTTTTATGTCATCCATGTACATGAGATGTGACAGTGTAAACTGTGTTGTTTTTTCGTGTCTGATATTGTAACCATATTGCGTGTTGTTTAACATGTTGGATAATGGGTTCAGGGCTAAGCAGAACCAGAGAGGACTCAAGGAATCTCCTTGAAAAATTCCTCGCCTAATAAAAATTTGCTTTGTTTGTATGGAAGTGTTACTAACCCTGAGATGTAGTGTTGTTCTCCAGTGCTGCATAGTGTTTTGAAAAAATGCAATGAGTGATGGATGTATTTTGTACATGTGTAGGATATGTAGCAGCCAACTGTGTGGAACACTGTCGAATGCTTTTCTGTAGTCTATATATGCCATGTGTATGTTTCTGTGTTGTTTGTGTGCTTGCCGTAGAATGACTGAATCTATGAGTAACTGTTCTTTGCATCCCCTGTGATTTCTACGGCAACCTTTTTGCTGTTCCGTTAGAATGTCGTGTTCTTCAACATGTTTGTATATTTTGTTTGCGATACAGGATGTCAATAATTTGTACAGTGTTGGAAGACATGTAATTGGTCTGTATTGTGTGGGGTCTGTGGTATTGTTGTTTTTAGGTTTCATGTAGGTGATGCCCTGAGTAAGAAAATTTGGCATGTCTTGTGGATTGATGATGATGTGTGTTAGGTGTTTAGCTAGTTCCTGGTGCAGTGATGTAAACTTTTTGTACCAGAAATTGTGAATGTTGTCTACACCAGGTGTCTTCCAGTTGTGTGTTCTGTTAACAGTGTATTGGAAACCATGTATGCTTATTTCAACACAGGGCATAGTTGGTATGTTGTGTAAGTTTCTGTTCTCCTCCTCGATCCAGCCTGCTTCAGCATTGTGCGTGACAGCACTGGACCAAAGAGAAGACCAATATGTTGTGAGTTCTTCTTCTGTTGGTGTGCCACTGTGCTGTGTATCAGTGTTTGCTTTGTTATTAATTTGTCTGTAAAAGAGTTTTTCATTGTTTGTAAATAATTTATTTTGTTGTTTTCGTAGTGTACATGTTTTGTATCTTTTGAGTCTACGTGCTTTGGCAGCAAGTTTTTGTTTTAGTGTATCAATGTATTCTGTAATGTGTGTGTTGTGACGTTCATGTTTTGTGTGTGTTTTTATTTTCTTGAAAATGTTTTTGAGCTGTTTCCTTAATTTGGGTGTTATGTTGTTTTTAGTGTATTGTGTCAGCCTGCCTAATTGCTGTCTAATGTCATTTATTTGTGTTTCTATTCTTCTCTGCCAGGCAGGCTTGTGATAGAATTGTGTTTTCTGTGTATTTGTCTGTGATTGTACTTTCAGACCATGTTGTGTCACTACTGTGACTGCTCCAGCATAAACTAATGTATGAATGTCTGAGAGTGTAAAAATTGAATGAATGTAGTGTGGTAGTAAGTGAGTGTTTACATAATTTAGTGTTTTTCCTACTTCCTTCGACGTGTTGATTTTTGGTATTCGTGGTCTTTGTGTGGGATCTGTGCCTGTATATTTAGTGAGT
The DNA here is from genome assembly GCF_030686945.1 of Centruroides vittatus. Taxonomy (NCBI): domain Eukaryota; kingdom Metazoa; phylum Arthropoda; class Arachnida; order Scorpiones; family Buthidae; genus Centruroides; species Centruroides vittatus. The sequence continues at coordinate 691,418 of NW_027122652.1, read as the reverse complement.
GTTTCCTGAAATATAAGTGAGAGCATATTAACTAAATCCATGTCTATGTTATCAGTGATGGATGAGGAAGTGTCTGTAGTATCACTAGTGGTAATTGTTGTATGTGTGTTATTATCAATGCTTGTTCCTGGATTATCCTGACAGGTTACATGATCTTCATTAATGTTAGATGTTTCTGTCTGTTGATGTATTTGATCAGCAACCTGTTGTTTGATAAGTTCAAGTGTTGTTTGTGGAATAAGGTTGTTGTGTATAATTGTTCTTTTTTGATCAACAACCCTTTGTTCGGTGACAGTGAGATGAGGATACTGTTGTGTGAATCTATTGTATAGTTGTTGTCTGTATGCTGTCGTGTTTGTTTCGAGTTTTGTGATCGTGTAGTAAGTACGGATGATAAACTCATTCATTTCTACTGTCCATTTCATCCGTTGGCGTGGTTTTCCAGCCTTTGTGGTCTGTGGATGCATTGCCACAGAAACACCAAGGCTGGGTTGGTTCCTGACATCTGTTGAGGGCATTGCAGTAGCCATGCTTGGGCCGGTGCTGCTTTCGCCACCGGTAACCAAGGGAGACTGTGGCCTATTTTTCGAACGTGAGCCTCTGCCTAACTCACGAACACGGACCTTGTTAACCCGGGCGACGTCCGAGCCGGTATCACATTTAGATCTGGTTACTACCATGATACATATCTTTGCAGAATGTGGGTGTGTTGTCACTCTTAGCTTCATTTCTCCCCATAGACCTTACTGGCATGGGTGTCCCTACCAGCAGCTTGTGCTCCAGCCTGCATTGCCCTATGGATCAGTAAAATTACTGGATTCTCCCACCACGACCAGGTGGTGACCATGGGAGAGTTGTTATTATTATTATTATTATTATTATTATCACCATCATCAACTCGTCTCGATTATATATATATATAGATTAGGAAAATTAATATTCAGTTTTTCTATTATACAAATATAAATAATGTATAATAGCAAAAATTGAAGTAACTTTGGAATTAATATAGCAAGACTTAGAGCATATCCTATATTTTATTAGTTTTATTTTGGAAAACTAAAACAATTTTATTCAACCAGAATTACTTATTTTAAAATGATTTATCTGAAATTTTAGGATTCAATATAAGTATAATAAAATTATTCTTTGGAGATCAGTCAGTTGGAAATTTTCAAGTTTTCTATTTCTGTCAATATTCTGTGAATTGTTAAAATTTCAATGAATGCCAATGGACTAAAGTGTAGTTTAAAAATATGTTATTTAAAGATTTATCATTCCTATATTAATCATTATATAAAATCGATATTTACATCATATTCATTTTCTTTAAATTCCTGATTAAAATATAATGTATTCCGAAATTTCTATTTTATAATACTGATGCAAAATTTCCAAATCCTGAAACTAACTTTCGTGAAAATTCGTAAAATTTACACAATTTTTAAGTTAGTAGCATACAATATTTTTTATTTTGACATTTTTTCTACATATTCTTACAAACATTATTTTTTTTTACATTCATATACACGGATAATTGAATAACAAGCTGCGATAACACATGGCAACTTATTTTTAAATTTCATATTTTATATAATTTTAATTGGAAGCATGACCGCACGTTGGTGTTCCAGGTTCACCCCAAATCGTGTAAGTGTCAGGAAGCTTTTCACAGAAGCATGAAAATCGATAACAGTAGCCAAATTTGCCACCGTTGGTTAAACACAAATTATTGCAATAAGTATTTTTTCCAAGATTCCAACAACGATATCTGCAATAGTCTTCATTTATCAGATAACCATCTTTGGCTTGTACACCTACAAAAAGAAAAGTTATTCTCGAATTTAATATTTATATAATATAATGAATATTTACCGATCAATAAAAATGTCAAAACAACTATTGTTGCGGTCTTCATCTTGGATCGTTTCTAAAGAACTTATGTGAAGCTTTTATGTAAGACGTCCTCAAGTCGTTAATTTATAGTAATTTCAAATTAAGGAACATGCGCAATGAAAAGAATGCTACGTGATTTAATACATGGGGTCAATATATGTTGTTCACTACCTATAAGTATTTGTACACATGATTTAATTTAGAACAGATAAAATAAATTGCGTCATATCCTCATCGATTTGTCAAGCATCACCTATTAGTACCTATTTTTAATTTTGTTAATAGAGATACTGTATTTGAATATCATGTAATACAAGATGTCGTAAAGATTTCTTACAATTTTTCATGTTAAAGATCACAAAAATTACATTAAATTTAAATTTTAAGAATGGCTATATCACGATTAAAAGTGCGACAAGATTAACAGATTAAGATAATATTGGTTCTTGATAATTATTAAGAGATGAACTACAAGGTGATCGAAAAGTCATTGTGCCTCTAAATTAGAAACTATACTGGTACTGTGCACATATGATATTCTGATTATATTTGCTTATTAACTTTATGTTTAGTTTAATAGACAGCTATAAACTATATAATAGTTCAACTGATTACTAATTAATTTAGCTAAAACACTGAGACTTTCAGCTACAGTAATATTTATTTATTATTAATTCCTTTTAATAGATTAAAAAAATATGTATTTTTATTCTTGGAAAAAAAATTTTAACGACCTGAGATTATTTTTTTTTTCTTTTCTTACATTTTCGTTAAATTTATGTTTTATTTTTACGGATACTTTTATAAATTATTTTTTTAAAACGATTCTTTATAAGTTAAGTTTCAAATATTATGATTTTCCTTGTCTTGGATATCTTTATAATTCTTCAATTTTAAATATATTGCAATTTCGACGAATAGACTCGTTAATAAAAATCAAAAATTACATTTATTTCATAGTCTAAGTGTAATATGTTATCAAAACTTTTCAATATAAAAATATAATAAGAAATAATAATAAATGTTATTTGTTAACGTCACACGAGCACGATTATTTTTCCACTAAAATATTAATATATTCTGAGACAAGAATATTTTCTATAGATGTATCGCCCATAATTATTTTAAATGTACAGTATAATGTAATATAATAATATAATATTTTATCATAAATTTTGTAAAGATTCCTCACGAATCGTATATTAAGGATCACATTATTTTATTAAGAATTTAAAATATTTATAGTAGTATTGCTTCGCTTAAAACGAACTTGTGATATTAACCAGATATTTTTAGGTAAGTAAATTACATAAAGTGTGAGTAAAAACTACTCATAAGATCTAAAAGATTAAATTAATTAATGGGGAAAATGAAGATAAATGTATAATAAAAGTAAAAATTTTGTCATATTGAAACAAATGTATATATATATTTCTATTTATGTACTGTAGAAATAAAGCGATTATATGACTTGTAGATTTTTATTCAACTAACTCATATAGATCTTATATAGTTATATAATGCATCAATTTAAATACTTTTTGCAATTCTAAATTTCTAATTAGATATTAAAAGCTTAATAATAAATGTTACTTACGTATAAGGACATAAATTTAATACAGATCAAAGAAAATTTTTTGGCCCAAAATACAAATCTAAAACTATTACTAAGAATAAATGATACGTTCAAAATAAAACATTAGTTTCTTCTCTGGCATATTTATTATCTTTTCTTTCATTTTTAACTATTTTTAAAAAATGGTATCGGTTTTATTTTATAGGCTAAGTGTAGTCCATTATATACATATATATATATATATATATTTATTTATTTATTTATTTATGTACTTAAGGTGGATGTTATATATATATATAATAGTAACTTATATAATATATGTACTATTAACTATAATATATATATAATAAATATTATTTATACTAACTGTGACGAAATATATTTACTTTTCAGCCGATAAAATAAATTTTTATGGGATATAAATATTTTTAGTCTATAAAATAAATTCTTACCAACAAGAAGCAGGAAATATAAAACAAAAAGATGGCCCTTTTCCGGTATTTTCTTTAGCTTGAAAATGTTATTTATTTCCCAGTATCCTAATATATTCAGATTTACATTTTGGAGCATTTTGAGACAGAAAGAAAAATAAACCATTTACAATTTGCCATACACGAATAGAAAAATTCTTAAATTATAATTCATTGATGAAAAAATTTAATAATTCATAATTTTTATTTACAATATTATTTAAACAAGTTTTGTTTGTCAACTATTTCAATATTATTTTAATATCATGAAATTTAATCAAAATTTATATCTTCGATTTTTCATTTTCAATATATTGATACTTTTTATTCTTCAAAACGAAAATCAAATAAAAAAATTAAAATTTAGTAATGGTAATAATAATAAAATTTCGAAATATTAAATAAAATTAATGGATATAATTCTACGTGACTTAAGACAAAAGTTGTTGTTCGCTATCTCTGAGTACATCGCTTAAATCTGTCTATTTGTAGACTGTAAACATGAAGTAATCCTGTGGATATTATTGCATCATATTTATCCATGATTTGGGAAATAAACATAGAATGAATGTTGTGATTGTTTATTTCATTTGTTAAAATGTTTTCCATTAAGATAACACAATTTTTTAAATATTGAAAATTATTGCAATTATTTAAAACATATTACCATTTTTATCTTTTTATGTTATCGATTTTCTAGCATTTTACAAGTTTTTTAATTTCTATATTTAAATTATAATAATGTATATAGATCCAATTTTGAGTTAATTTTTAACTCTTAAATCAGACTATTTAATATTTTATATGAATAATACCATTTTTCATTATGTATATTTTCATATTTAAAATTTTAATATGCATTTCGGACAATTATGCCTCTTTTCAACTCTTGTGTTACAACTATATAGGGAAAATTACATACAGGTTAGCATAATATAACAAGTTAAATGTATACAAGTTAGCATGAAAAAGAAAAGCCATCTTAGCGCTCGTATAATTGAACACAAGACTAGACAAGAAGCGTATCGCATAATAAAAGCAAATGTGTTGAGAGCTTTTAAATATATTTATTCGTTTGAAATATTTTAATTACAATGATATTATTTTAAAATTTCATAAAGAATTAATCTGAACTGCCTTAAAAAATAGTTATTTTATTTTTAATTATTTGTTTATTTAATAGAAAAAATTATTTTAATGAATTTTAATTTAATTTTTTTTAATTTTCTTCTCAATGTAAATCAATTTATTAAGAACATCTTTATAATAAAAGTATTAATATGTGTTTAAATATTTGCTAATTTATTTAATTAACAGTTGTATACTTAATTTAACCATTTATGTTTAATAAATTTATTTGTAAAATTTACAAAACTATAATAAGTCATGCGAATAAGTAAAGGCAAATTTAATAGGACCCCGCCATACGAATCGATGCGTTTAATGACTTCTCCTGTAAGCAGAAATTCGCGTAATATATCCTATTAATTATTAAATATTTCCTATATTAACATACCTATCACGTACTTTTGAATGTAAACAAGGCAAATTAAAACTATATTACAAATAGCATGATACCGTAAATAATCAAACATCTTTAAATATGTAAATATAGTTTATCGGACCATTTGTAATGTAATCGTCGTGTACATGTTAAAAAAGGTCCTTAATAATTATTCAAATATTTTTCATTTTTGACTTAGCCTCCTCTCTTGGTTCTGGATCAGCTATCGTCAGAGCTACCATCATTATCCTGGCGCAGTGCCCTAACTAGCCATTCCTGTGCACTGTGCAAGAATTTGCAATTAGGCCCCTTAATTAATTAGGTTTGGGAAAATAATAAAACAAATACGTGCAATTTGGACCTCCCTTCTAAATGGGCCCTGTGAGGGTGCACCTTTGCACCTGCCTAATTACGTCACTGCTCTGGCATTTTGGAATTATGTTGCAAAGTGATTAGCATAAATAACATAAGGACACGATGCGAGAAACCCAGTCAAAGACTGACGTTTTTCCCAGTGTTTAGTACGGAACGAAGAAAGGAATTATAGTAATGCTTTCCCAGAACGAGAATGAGCATTACTGATCGATATCCACGAGATTTAATGCACCTTAAAAATGGCGTGAATTTATCTATAAATTAAGAATTACTTCACGTATTTTCCATTTTTTTTTTTTTTTTCTGATTACCAATAGCGTAAACCTGAAACCGCGTGTGGCGGAGTTCTACTGAGTAATTATTTATTAAATTAATATAATTTCAATTCGTAATATAAGACTATTTAATAAATTTATTTTATTAATGTTAATGTGAGGGAAATAGAATATACAATTCTTAAATTTTTTATAATAAATTTATTAATTTAGTTTATTTAGTTTGACTCATCTTTAAAACAATCAGATGTGCTATTAAGTTTACTTCCGAACATTCCAAAGGTTGTGCTAGTTTTCGATTTTATGTTTTTCAAAACAGAAGTTATAAAAACAGATAAAATTGTTTTATCTCGCATCCTTGACAATCCTCTTAAAGCATTTTTAGATTATTTATGTTTTTGATTCTTACAACTTTTGCTACTTGTTTCGTCTACCATTATTTTTATTAAAATTATTTCTCTATTTTCAATTTTTATTATTATTGAAATAATTTCATAATATATCTTCTTAAAGTTAATGCTTCAAAGAGAATAATTTTAAATTTTGTATTAATTGTAATAATTTGCAGCAAATCGTAAATAATTTTGTATTAATACTTTTAAATTCGTCAATATTTAGAGAAATTAAATTTTCTTTCTCACTCCTTGATATGTTTCTTTAAGGATTCGATTGCAGACATCTAAGTTAAGATTTTGATATAAAACACTACTAATAATAGATAATAGATTAAACAGCCACTTCAATTCTTTTTTAATTAATTAGAGGCAGAATGCAAACTACTAAATAATGTGTAAAGAATTCTGTTGCTCATATGCGCAAATACGAGCGCTGATTTATTTGCTGTGACTATAGTGTTGTAACTTACTAATTAAAAAAAAAACAAACACGTGATGATGACAATGTTTCGATGTATTCTCCACCTTCGTGCACAGTTCGCTGTCAAACTACTGGGAGGCGACAAACACCGTCAGCAGCGTCATTTTTAGCCAGTATCTGGAGACGTTGCCTCTAAAAAGTTCTTTCACTTTTGGGAAAAGGTCTATCACATGGACTCGTATTTAGGTCAGTACAATAAATGTTTTAGTATCTGCACTGTCATCTAGTTAACGGTGCCCTCCCTCACTTGTGACGAAGAATGGCTACGCGCGTTGTCGTGAAAGACAATTGGATGTTATTACAGTCTCTATGGCTTTTTGCGATAAATTGTTGGACGAAAATGATGTTCAAGAAAGTTATAGTAAAATCTAATGTTAATTGTCTATCTCTGCGATACACAACGAGACAAGAAAACTCTTTGGAGGTCGTATGCGATGATAACATTTCCAATTTAGTCAATTCTTACCGCTGTTTCTTGGTGGTGGCATTCGTTCGATCAGTGTTTCAGCTCCGATTCGCAAGACTTGGTCCAAATTTCATAAATTGTAATAATCCAATAAAGGAAGAATCCTTCTTCGCGCTTGCTACAATCTAAATTCAAGTAGTTTCCATTATTTGCCACTTCTGCACATCATTCAGAGCATGAGTCATCTTATAGCAGTTTTGCACAGTTTTGTCTTCCACTTCTATGTCAAGATGTGGTAAACACTGAAAACTATAAAGACTACTTTGTCATTCATTTCTTGGCAAGTCTAACGACATTTATTCTCCAATAATCTCAAAATTCTTTTACATGTCGTTTATCTGTTGCAGTGATTGGATGGCTGCCCACCATGCATAATCTCGGTATTCTTCCGTCCACGACACACTACTATATGGCAGAGCAGCATCGTCACATGCCTCAATCAATCTTTATGTGACACTGCCACACATTTTATCCATGTACATCTTGAATTTTGATAAAACATCATTGATTTTGGCAAGTAAACATTGCTTATTACAATAAAATAAATACTTAAATATTTGAACTTTTCCTGTTTCTCAAACATAAAATAACCAAAACAAAATGCAATAACATACATAAACAGTCCAGAAAAATATTTGATGGGCTTTTGGGATTTTTTTTAATGTAAAGTCTATATTAATTATACACGCATATAATTAATACAGACTTTACATAAAAAATCATTAAGGAGCTAAAAATAATAGATTATTAATTGAATTTTGGCAATTTGCTAGATTATGAGCAATTGTTAATGATGTTACCAGTTCGAAAAAATACTCCTATATTTATGTGATGTTTAATTGTTCTGAAATATTTCAAATTCTAAGAAAACTGTAACAGTAAAACATGTAACAATTCAATACAGTAATACATATGTCAGAATTTTTACAAGAGACGATAATCTATTTAATTATTACAACAGCTGGAACTTTCTTTCGAGTAATGTATGATTAAATCTGCCTCTCCAGATTATGTTACTTATAAATGCAGTAATGGGCTCAGCCAGCATGTATAAAAAAAAAAATCCACTAGCAACGAGTTGCTTAACTTTCCCGGCAACAACATTTAAAACTGCGTGTGGTGCTATCTGTTAATCATAAAAAACTTTTTATAATTAATTTTATTTAAAAATTTTTAATTATATTAATTATTATAAAATGGAAAAAAGCTTAATTTCGACGGTAGGAATGAGTTTTATTAAAAATTGTAAATGCTAATAACAAGTAAAATTTTCATCAAATAATCGATATATGGCAGACGATCCTTCTCTATCTCCTCACCAGTGGCGTAGCGTAGTGGGGGCGGCAGGGACGGCCCGCCCCGGGCGGCACTTTTAGGGAGCGGCATTTTTTCACAATAATAAATAATAATATCTTGTAAAAATTTGAACCATTTCATTTCAATCATAATAACCCATTTCATTTCATATTTTTGTCGCACTTACGATTCGGACTGATTGAAATGAGCACGGAATTTTTCATTACTTATTCTGTGACGAAACTGGGAAATCCCCTTTCTTTAAATGAATGTATAATAATGGCACCTTGCTCATTGTAGCGACTGACAACACCGTCTGTACTGACTTGTAGGGATTCCCCGTATATTATTTAAGGGGACGAAATTTTCCTCCGCCCCAGGCTGCTGACACACACGCTACGCCACTGCTCCTCACCCTCTCGATTTTTAACCACAAAAATTTCATAGCATCAATCCCTAATACACAAAATTTCAGAAATTTTCGATTAAACGCACAGAAGTTATTGAGCTTCAAAGCAGATGAGCAAAATTGTGCTCTTCCACTTACTAAAAGGCCTCCAAATTAAAAATTTTATATTTAACATCGAAAAGAAAGTGGCACACTAATATTAAACATAAAGTTATATTATCTCTATAATATATTTTGTATCGCGGAAATATTATTTGATATATTAAAAAAAACTATCAAGGTTTGTATTAATATTAATTATATAGTTCATATGTAGCAATTTTGTAACATATTAATTAAATAATAGAACTATAATAAAAATTAACGCAAACGTTAAATACTATATTTCGGTATATCTGCTTATAATAACTTTCAGGTAACTGATTATAAGAATTTATCCCGTGGAATATTTTTACTAATGCATCTAATAACCTAATCCTACTTTCAAAACAGAAAATTATGAGTATATAGAACGATAAATGGTCGTGTTGTCTGGTAAAGTGAATGAAACGGACTATGTCATTGGATTGTTTATCCAGCTTTATTGAAGCTGGATAAGGCGCTTTATCAGGCAATGCGCCAAATTATATGATAACATTCTCTCTACGTTCAGATTTATAAGAATGAAGTATTTTTAATAACTTCAAATAATTTCTTTATAAAGCTTTTAATTTATGAACTTCAAAATATTTTCAAATTTGCCTTTTAAATCTTAAAGACATCAAGTATTAAAACATTTTAATAATTTAATTATTAAAATTCCCAAATTATTAAATTATTTGTGAAATATTGACTTTTAATACTTTGTAATAAATAACTTTACTACAAATAATATCATTTTTCCAGTTTCCTATCATGTCAGTCCTCTTTTATTTGCACAGATTCTTATTTTATAAATGAATTCTTCCAAATAAATTTATAAATTTAAAAGGAAATTAATTTCAATTTTTTTCAGGTTTTAATTACTTTATGTAAATAAATTTTAAAACCCATCAATAATTTTTATTTTTATTAGAAACTTACAGCCCTACACACATATGCATTTCTGCATATGTGATATTCTGAAAGTCAAATTTGTAAGATTATTTTTAATTTAAATGAAATTATCTAGGGAAAAAAACGAACCAGTGAGAATTATTTCAGTACATGTAGATTTAAATGATTTCTCCTTATTTTATTTTTGAAGTATTTGAAGGCCACATAAAATATATATTACTTGGATGGAAATGTGACTAATAAATTCTTTTTATATTTTAAAATATACTAAAATTATATTATATTTAAATTTAAAACCAAATAAAATTACAAAGCATAAACACGTGAATTTTGATTCTTTTGCCTCTATGTCCTTACTGTATTAAACTTTTTATTAGATCTGGACTTAGTATATTAATAGAACTTATTATACTGGTGTTGTTTCAGTAATTTTCACTGATTATAAATTTATTTTATTTACATTATAAATATTTATATTAGTTTATTAATACTTAATACAAAAGTCTTATATTCATATAAATTAATTTAGAAATTAATTAACTAAATTTAAATCAATTAATGAAGTTTTAAAAAAAGCATATAGGCTTTATGAGTGGTCTCACATTCCTACTTTCATGTGATTATAAACATGCATTATGTTTATACTTACATCAATATTCATCAACAGAAATCTAAGCCGGTGATTAAGAAAATAGTCTAACTCAAAATTACGAAAAATCAAAATTAATTTCACAAACTATTGTAAAAATTTTCTAATTACATTTGAAATAAAAAAATTTTAAAAAAATCTATTTTGCCAGAGTAAATATATTTGTATTTTCTTTTTTATACTCATAAAAAATGTTTTAACTTTTACAAACCAAAAGTGAAAATATTTCAGTTACATCATTTTCATAATCACCGGCTCAATTTATTACCTGTTACAACCAAAATGGTCAATAGAGCTAAAAGCATTAAAATATTATTTGATGTTTTACCTCCAAGAAAAATTAACGTTTTTAATTAATCGATAAGAAAATAGATTTTTGATACAGCAACATTTTTATTTAAATTGAATACATTAAAACCAAAAAGTTGAAAATTGTTTTAAGTATATTTAAATATTCACGACCACTGATTGAGATCTTATGACCCTCAGTAACGGATAGCTCCGTAGATTGAAAAGCACTGTTCTAAACAACACTTATCTAGAGATTTTTACAATATCTTACAAAATTTCAGATAAATTGTATCCAGATAAATAAATATTTTAAGACTATAATCCACTTGAGATAATAGTTTTAATAAAACTGGCAACGGCTCTTGCTCGACCTTCCCGGCACTATAACAAGTACTCTATATTCCGGCGTATAAAACGACCCCCGACTTTTGAGAAGATTTTTCTGGGTTAAAAAGTCTTCTTATATGCCGGAATATACGGTAGTTAAGAAGACCTTAGGGAGTCTGATTTTTAGTCATACTATGATGTAAAATTTAAGTAATAAAAGAAGCTTAAAAGAAGTAATTTTGTTGAATTGTGATAAAAAAAAATCTCCATTTAATATAACGTGACTAATGCGAAAACTATATGTGATACTTAAAAATTTAACGACGGTTGATATTAAACCACTCTCTCTTCAAACAACAATTATTTTGATATTTTAATGAGTGATACAATAACTCGGCGTGGATAACAAACATACCATCTATTAATATATCAATAAAAAAGCACACAATTTACAAGAAATCTTGGTGTTTACTACGCTTGAGTAAAAACTTACATAAACATAATAGAATACTTATAAATTAGCCAGAATTATACGACACATCATGTGCAATTATTGCTCGCCTTTCCACCCCCCATTTTGGCGGCAAAACTGGAACTCTGCGTCATCTTACTGCCCAATCATGAACACCATGGACTTCTTGCTGCTCCATTCTTCTGGCAGATCAGCACTGGCGTGATTGAACTAGTCTCCATTCCAAATTCAATTAGCATTAATTTGCTCATTATGACCCATAGAATGAAACGATTTGGATATTGTATTTTCATATCAAACACTACTTTTCTACCAAATTTCATCAAAATCGGTGGGGACATGGGTATACTCCTTGTAAGAGGGTCTTTTTAGGTTCCACCGGGTGGTGAGGACGGACCACCCCCGACGTTTTTCGATCCGTCTGGATATGTCCGGTCCCGTCCCTCACCAACCAGCCGCCCCATTGTGGGCCTGGCCAAACCCATAATGGGCTTGCTAAAAGAGGCCCTCTTAGTGTCCTCAGAACAGAAAGAGTTTTTTAAAAAAAAAAAGACGTCGTTGGATGGTAATTTATTAACATTTTAAAAATTCAGTTGGTGTAATAAGCAGAATATTTTAAAAATTAATAAAAATATTTTATTAATATGATTATTATTAATTACAAATTTGAATAAACGACGTTATTTTTATAATAATTTAATTTTTGGCTATTTTCAACGAGTCAAATGACTGCATAGCAACCGATTGTTTACTTTTTTCCTCTCTCCAAATTCGATTAAGATGTAAACACAAGAAAAATATTCAAACTTTGATAAAATTTTCAAGGTAATTTTTACTAATTACATCTTATAATTATTAATTATTCAAAAAATAAGCTTCAAACACGTTTTTAAAATAATTACACTAATTTTTTAATTTCTAAATGATTTAGTGGATACATAATATACATAATTAATCTGTTTATAAGTAATTAATTATGTATAAAAAACAAATGATTTGTTTATCATTTTAAATAAGCATGAAATTCATCACTTACAATACATAAGTCATATTATTAAAACATTTTGAAATATGGAGGGAAGAGAAAAAATTCAAAATTGACAGGTCTATTGTATATTACAATGTTAATATTAAATTAGTATTGGTTTTTAACTATATTGTTTATCTACAAATAAACATCTTTCTTTTCATATTTAAAAATATTTACTGTTGTTTTATTCATTTTGGTTAATGTTACCTTAGGTGCCAAGGTGGCAGCTCATCTCAGATTCCAGCAAGGAAACAGTGGGATGCATGTTCTAACTTAACCTAACCTATTCTAATAATTTGGTTGCTAATAATTATGGTAATTTATTAGAATAGGTTAGGTTAGGTTAGTACATGCGTCCCACTGTTTCCTTGCTGGAATCAGAGACGAGCCACCATCTTGGCACCTAGGGTAACATTAACCTTTATTTTTAACTGAAAGTTTTAACAAAAATAAACATAATCAAAATTTACTTGATAATTTATTGCATACTTCATTTATACCTATCATTCTGAATTCAGTTCAAAAGCTTGTAATATTACTTTTATTTTTAAATTCTGTTTAAACATTGATATTTTGCTTTTTATTATAGAGCCGTAACAAAGTTTAATAGAAGATTCTTCATACAATTTGTTAAGGTAATAAAATTTTAAATCTCTAGTGAATATTTATGAAAATAATAGTCATTATTAATAACTAACATGAACATATTTGTTATTGTTTTGAAAGAACTGAATATTCTACTTTGTAACAATTTATAGTTTTTAGCTACGTTATGCTGTCCATTAATTACATGTACAGTACAGTTTTTGAGCCACTTTTGATCCCCCTCCATTCCTAATTGTATAAATTGTATAAATAATATTGTTTAGTATTATTATTTTAGTACTAGGTATGAAAGTTTACGCTTTATCCATAGAAGGAAATGTCTGTTTAATTGAGGTAAAAATACATTAAGGAACCATACAATTTTTGAGTCATTTTTGATCCCCTCTGTTGTCACTGATGTTCTTTTGGCATACCCCTTCCCCTTTAATTTCATGTGATAGTTTATGGACTCCCTTGACGTCAAAAAAGTGACTTTAAAAAGTACTGCAAATGTTTTCTTATTGATAGTTTATTTATATAAATAGTAAGTAGGCTTATAAGAATAAATTGATATTCCACTAATAGGACTAAAAACAGTCCGTGTAGACAATGCCTCGATTACGTTCCTAATCATTGCCGTATCCTTCCCTGTTAAACTGGACAGCCTCTTATTGACAAATATAATATATTTTGTTCATAAAGTTTGATATACAGTAGAAATTACATATTGTAATCACATATATTGTTATCAGAATTAGCATGCTTAAAACATAATTTAAAGTACACTTATAAAACTTTACTTATTGTAATCAGAATTTGGTTATACTTTAGTTATCATCTTTGACATAAGTAATATCTTAAATAGGCATTTTTCAGGGTTTTTTTTTCATGTGATAAGACTCCTTAAAGCTAAAAATGTGCATGAATCTTAACCAGTGCTTTAATCAACTGATGATCATTATTTGTTCACAATACAGTACTTTAACTTGTTTATATCTCTTACTTCAATTAAACACCAGCTGTTAAAGCAGTGTTGCAAAAAACCAGAAGGAAAGCAATAATGACTTACTATTGAATTACTATTAATTAATAATAACAGTTTAAATTAATAAACTTTCTTATACATTTTATCAATGTTTTATAATTAATTTCACACCTTCCTTATGTCTTCCAGCAATACTTTAATAAAAACAAATGTTTTCAACCTAGTTTATGGGCCTGCTTCAGGTTCTACACATTCTAATAGAACAGTATACTGATTAGAAACATTGATAAACTTTAAACTTCAGTTTAAAATTTATCAATATTTTAGCATATGTTTTTAATATCAGAAAAACTTAATAAATAACCTGAATTTGCACTAATTTTAGTCTTATTTTGCTTGCCCCTCTTAATGTTATACTGATAACAATAATTAAATAATAAAGTGATTATAATAAGCAGATTTTACCATGTATAGCATTAAAATAAAGTATTAAAAACATGCTTATCATACATAAATTTGAGAAAGGATTCAATATAAAACACTTTAAATATTTTACCAGTTCTTGAATTTATTTATTATAGTCTTTCTTAAAATTTTCGTGTGTAATAGCTGCAATTATTATTAATTAATCTGTGATATTTAACAATATTTTTGATACAGATACTGTATAATTTTATTATTAACTAATCATGTAAAACTGAATGTTAATCAGTTTACAAATTTTAAACATAATAAGCATTGCAACAATAAACAATCAAAAAATTTTAAATGTTTTTGTCATCTATGGTAGCACCAACATATTTATTATAGCATGAATTAGGTTTAAAGTGTGGCTGTGGTTGTTTGTTAATAAAAAATTCTCAGCAAATGCTTATGCATTTGCACAAATTTGTAAGCATGAATTATTTTGAAATTATTTTTAATTGTCTACATGGACATTATTCATTAATAGGACTTTACATTGGTGTTTAAATTTGACACAAGAATGAGAATTAGTTCAGAAAAAACGAATTTTCTTTATTATATCACCTGTAGTAATTTTCCCTGAGAAAATTACTACAGGTGATATAATAAAGAAAATTCGTTTTTTCTGAACTAATTCTCATTCTTGTGTCAAATTTAAACACC
This sequence comes from Centruroides vittatus, assembly GCF_030686945.1. Taxonomy (NCBI): domain Eukaryota; kingdom Metazoa; phylum Arthropoda; class Arachnida; order Scorpiones; family Buthidae; genus Centruroides; species Centruroides vittatus. Next base: position 675,773 of record NW_027122652.1, on the reverse strand, counting down.
AATGTAAAGTCCTATTAATGAATAATGTCCATGTAGACAATTAAAAATAACTTTAGAAATAAGGACTGTAAGGCAATTATAATTGTTTTGAAATTAAACTAAAATTTCTAAAAATTACATTTAATGAAATAACTAAAACACTTTGAATTAATAATCAAAATATAAACATTTAAAATTAAATTAAATGTTTGTTCATAATTTTAATTCATTGCTTAAGGAAAACTGAAGATGAGAAAACAAATATTTATTCTGGTGTTTCATCACAATTGTAAAATCATCTTCATTTTTCTATTATTGACCAGAATTCTATTTGACAATTTTATTAAGAAATTGTTAATTTTTAGATCATGATAAATATTACAAATGTAACATTTGAATAAGAAGATACACTGTGTAGAAAATTCAAAACTGTAATGTAGTTGTCAACATTGAAATGATGTATATTACTGTATGAATCTAAACATTTTTGCATTACCATATTTATTTAAAATTATTATTTTTACTATTTAGTTACTTTCATATATGATGGTATAGAACTATAAAAATAAATTCAGGATAGTAATTTTTCTTTGGATTTCATAATTATTTATTGTATTTCATATTATGGTATGTTATATTAAAATATTATATAATTAAATATAATTTATAAAATAGACTAATAACATTAACAAAAATGTGGTAGAGTCAAAAATAAATCAATCATATAAGTTTTATATTTTAATAGTGCAAGTATTTACAAAAGGTCACCTTCAGAATAAACATGTTCTGTAATTACACTTTTTTAACTCATTCTTCATTACCTCTTTGAGCGCAATTATCACAGCATTTTTACCTCTTCTGCTGATTTCAATTTGCAACCCTTTACTAGAGCTTTCTTCTTGTAGATATGAAAATTTGTGGTAGTAAGGTCCTGTGAGTTAGGAAGCTGTGGAAGTAAGATATTTTACAGTTATTCACTAATAGGGAAAGCTCAATATTCTGGATCAATACTGTATTACGATAATGAACCCAGCTTTCTACTTGTCAGAGATGAGACTGTTTTCATCTTGCTGCATCATGGAAGCAACTGAAAATTTCAATGTAGGACGTATTGTTAATAATTTTATCGTTGGAAACAATGCTGTAATACACCAGGATGTTCACATTAAAACATGCCACAAGTGTTATCATCCCCTTGGATCTGTCAAGACAAAACTTTTTTGCCTTGATGAAGGAGCTACTTTCTGCAGTTTTTATACACATAAAATTTTAAATATAAATTAAACATCTCTAACTTTAATTTTCAACTTGCAGTTTCTTCAAATATAAATTGTTAATTTTCATTTCAAATAAATTAGTTTATGAAAAATATGTACATAATATAGCTACTGCTTACACTATGATCACATTAATTGCATATTCTCCATATTTTCAGAAAGAATAATACCAATAATTGGAATACTCCGTAATTGAATAACATAACATAGTTACAGTGATATCAACAGAAGAAAAGATACAGCACTAAATCAAATGTCACTTTACAAAATTACAGTGTATTTAAGAATATATAATGAGCAGTTATTTATTGTGACATTGTCACAATGCCAGGCTGCAATTTTTCATCACAGTGTTCTCAATTTTTTAGTAATGTCTATCCCCTGTACATCATACTTTTCCAGTTAGCAATAGAGTTATGCCTGTCATCTATCTAACTCTATTCAGAAAAAATTTTTGAATTGAAATAAAGTACTACCAGATTATATATGAACTCCTGGTTCAAACTGGAAGTTTTTATATAGTTAATTTGGACCTCCTATCCCTAAGCTTTCATTATCTGTCTCAACTGTCATTTATCTAACTTCTCGAGATTAAGGAAGGACAGACTTCAGACAGACAAAAGTAGGAATTTATAGGTCTATAATTTTTTAAATTGTAGTCGAATAATATTATAAGAATATATTACTGGTATTATAATGCATAATCAGAACTTTTCCTTATTAAATTTTGAGAGCACTAAACAATAATTTGGTATCTTCAGATAAAAAAGTAAAATAAAATTATAATTTTTAAGAAAAATATGTTTTTAATGAAATAAGCAATATATATCAGGAATGAAACTGAATTTTATAAAACTGAAATATATGAAAAAGTGATATATTTCAGTTTTATGAAAATCAAAAAATTGTTCTGATTTTCATAATATTATTCTATTATAAAACTTGGTTTCTCTAATAAAACTTCTATATAGAATACCAGTTAAAAAATAGTTTATAAATATCTCATACTTAGCAGTCAAATTTTCACTACTGCCTATATATATACGAGGAGTGTTGAGATTAGGCTAACCATTAATGCCTCTATTTGCTTTATCATGCAGATCTTTCCTGTTGACAGTGGCATAGCCATAGTAGGTCTGTGATGTCAAAAACCCACCCTAAATCATTCGAGCAATAGAATATTAATATAAAAATTTAATAAATTTAATAAGTATTTATCATATATGTATTTACAAATTAATTCTAATCAATTGTATTTGTGTGCCAAATTTATTTCAAAGTGAAGTATTACTATATCCAAAAGTTTAAATATTAAATATAAATATTTTTCAAGAGTCTGAAATACTTGAATTCCTCTTCCTATCTAATGTAAATTCTGGCTACCACTAGCTCTTGATTACAGTCAGTGCTTTCTATACTTGTAGATCTGTAACAAGCATATGCAATCAACACACATTTTATTATACATAATATTATATATTTTGCCTGTGATGAATGATACTGCCATGAAAAAATAGAGTTAGTTATGTTACAATGATGAAGAACTATACAGTGGAACCTTGCTTAACGAGCATAATTCATTCCAGAGTCTTGCTTGTAATGCAAAACACTCGTTAAGCGAAACAATTTTTCCCATAGAAATTAATGTAAAATACGATAATGTGTTCCACGCCAAAAAAATACTTAAATGTTTTATGTATAACGTTTATTCAAAAAAAAAAATTGTACAATATACACTGTTAAGGAGTGTGAAACATCATCATCTTTTCTTCTAGCACGGAACGAACCATCCTAGAATGAGAATTCGATTTGCAGAAACAAAAAAAAAAAAAAACAAAAAAGTCACAGGTAATATGTTTGATAAACACTCCAAACGATATGACAAATTCTTGGGTTATGTAAAGGCTATAATTAAATATTAGAAATTAATTAATTTGACTAGAGGTAGGCAGTTATGTTTCCATCTTGTATTAAATTTAATAATTATAAATAGTTAATTTTTAATTCAGACATTTCTAAAATTTAATTTGGAACCGGTCATTAAATTTAATAACTCAAGAATTTGGCATATTGTTTGGCATATTTATTATATAACAGGCTATGGTTATTGATGTTTATAAGTAATATGTGCGAACACAAGTTTGGAAAAATATGTGATCACAAGCGACACTAAGATGCTAGCGGAATGAGTGCTAAACACAGACTGATGGAGCATACCGCATGCGCACAATTTGGGACTTTCCCTCTCCTCATTACTCCTTATGCGAAGCATCGCTCATTAAGCAAGGCAAATTTTTACAATTTGTTTTGCTCGTTATACGAAATACTTGTGTGAGGTGCTCATTAAGTGAGGTTCCACTGTATTTTGATACAAAGTATACAAATCCTTTAGATGGCTCAAGTGACTTTTGAACCTTGATGCATACATGATTTATATGTGCTACATTTGTTTTGGGGTAGTTTGTTTAAGCAGTTATGAAGTATCAGTATGTTTTTTGTTAAGCGAAAACTCAGATATTAGGTTTTTCTAATCAATAAAAAATTTGCTTTTTAGAATAAGAATTGTTTTCATACAGAATTTAAAAATATACTGATTTAAATATTTTTATTACACTGTTATTATTATTACATATTTTCCAGAAATTGAAAACATGGGATTTTAAGATAGAAGAGATGTATTTTGCAAAAAAACTGCTATCAAGAACTCAAGCTGTCATGTAATCTGTAACAGCAAGCAGTAAAGAGAACATTATTTATTAACGTATAAAATTTTAATTTCAGATAATTAAAAAAATTTTTATATGTAAATAAAATTATTATTTCTGTTGCAGTTAAATGGAGAAATGTGGATCATCTAAAAAGAAAAACAGAATAAAGAACTGAAAATTTAAATTTATGATTTAAGCATCAAAATCATTTAATTATCAACAATAATTACTTTTGTTTCAAAGTTTCTGAAAATATATAAATTATTTTCATAGCATATTCAACTTTAAAATTTCGGTAATTTTTTGTTATTTATAGGTTGTTTTAAGCTGAAATAAAAAACTTACATATAACAGTTTCAAAAGGAATATAAAGAAGAACTTGCTGACTAGTAAAGAAGAGTTAGCATATTATAGATCATGTTGTAAATTCTTATTCTGATTGATAAATTCTTTAATGAAAAATTTGTTAATACTAAAAGTGATATATAATTAATATTACTTAATGAAGCCATATGCATAAAATATTTTTTTTACATACAAAATACTCATAATTATTTTTCAAAACTATATAGAATAATAGTTTTCAACATTCTTTTTTATAAATTTTCAAAAGTGATTACATTTTTTTTATAATTGAATTACTATTTCATAAGTATAGAATATAATTTTAGAATATAAATTTATTTGTGTGTATATATATATATTAGTAGTGTAAAATACATCCTTTTTGATATTGTAAATGATTCAAACTTTTTGTGTATATAATTTTTACTGAAATTCTATTGAAATTAACAGTTAGTTTTATTTTCATAGATGAAGGAATTGAACTAATAGGAAAGAGATTCATGTGTGGAATTTGTAAGAAGACATTTACGCAAGGTGGAAGTTTGAAAAGACATTTACGAACTCATACGGGAGAGAAACCATTTTCATGTGATATTTGCAAACAAAGATTTAGCCAAAAAACTAGTCTAAAAAAACATTTTCGCATTCATACTGGTGAGAAACCATTTTCCTGTGATATCTGTGAACTAAAATTTGGTCAGAAAATAAGTTTAAAAAATCACTTAAGAACTCATACAGGTGAAAGACCTTTTCAATGTGAAGTATGCAAAGAGAGTTTTGCCTTGAAGCAGACTCTAAATTCTCATATCCGAATCCACACGGGAGAAAAACCTTTTTCTTGCACAATTTGCAAAAAAAGGTTTGCCTACAGAAATAATTTAAATTATCATTTGGGTACTCACACTAACAAGAATCCTTTTATATAGAAATTTGCACTTAAATCATTTGTACATGCCAAAGTTTGTTGCCATAAGAAATTCTTATACCAAAAAATTTTAACAAACTAGTCATTATATTTATTAAATATATATTATATATGTTATATATTTTAAATTATAATTAATTTATTTGTTTTTGTTTAAGTTTATAAATATATTTTATTTAAATTGTTGATTTTATATTTAAATAGAAAGTAAATTATATCAAATGTTATTTATTATAAAAAGAAAAGTAATATTGGTATTTTATTTTAATCTTTATTATTTATCAAAGTTAAATCATTTTATTTATATATTTGTTTTTTATTGTTATAAAATATATCTTTAAATTTTTTAAATACTTTTTATTATCAAATTTAATTTAATTTGATATAAAAATTGTTACCTGAGAATTTTCATAAGATGAATTTTCCAATGATAAAAGTTTACAACCTTTCTACAGTTTAAATAAAAATATGCAGAACAAATTTTTCTACATATCTTAATTTGAGTTTCCTATAAAAAGTGATTAGTCCAAAACTTAACATTTTGCTTTTTTTCCCTTGTTTTTTTGACAGTTCAATAAATACATGGAATATTAATTAATTATATATTATATTACCATTATATTTATAGCAGTAATTATCTATTTTTTTAGAAATGTCAGCTTCAAAATTATGTGAATAAATTTTGAAACTCAAACATAACATAACAAATAAAATTTGAAACTCAATTTCTTATATTGTAGAAGTATAATAACTAGTGATGTAACGAATAGTATATTCGACCTCAGCCGAATACCGAATATTCGGCCAGGAGCGTGGCCGAATGGCCGAATATTCGGCCAAACTATTCGGCTTGATTAACGCACGTTCAAAAATTGGCGCGCAAAAATTATGGCAAGGATCGCGCACCCTGCTCTCTATTGGCCCGATGTCACTACGATTTTTTCTTCCGGTAGGTCTAAATTATTTAAATTAATTAATTAAATTATAATTATTAAAGTTAATATGAGATTGAGCCTAACGTCTACCTCTAGTGCCAAAGTGGTTTATAATTTATGTAATAGCCGTAAATAGCCCGATATGATTCGGCAGTTGTTGGTATTTAGATGTAAGTTATAACTTATAAGTTATTTTATTTGCAATCAATCTTTTTAACTCTTTAATTAAGCAGTAAAATTTTATTTTTACTACGTATTTGTAGACTGAATAGTACCCTAAGGATATATACTTTAGTGGGGACATATGGTCTAGTTTCTGCCTAGTTGTGGAACAGTTCAAATATACTATTGGGGGTTTTCTATTTATGAAGTTTTGTGATATTTTGTTGCTATCGTTTTTGTCAATATTTTTAAAATTAACATGATTTCAAATGTTATCTTTTGCATATAATGAAAAATGCTCGCTCTTTGCTTTATATTTAAAATAAATTATATATTAGTCACTCATCTTCTAGAAATAGATAAATAATTCTTTCTTTAAATACGATAAGTTTCAATAAAACGTTTCGTAAATCATTTTAAAACATCGTAAAAAATATTAAAATATACGCGAATACGAATATAACATAATTAACTAAACAATAACATTAATGCCCGATACATTCTAACCTACACGCCATCAATGCCATAAGATATCGGGCTAGATAAAGGCTATAATATTATTTAATTACGAAATAATTTAATACTAGAGTTAGATGCTATTTCTTATTAACTTTAATAATTATAATTTAATTTTCAGCATTAATAAAAGTTACCAAAATGATTAATTTACTGTGTTTTTGTTATTTCTTACTCTTGTTTTGAGTTATTCGGTATTCGGCCGAATAGTGACTAAATATTCGGTATTCGGCCGAATAGTGATTTAAATATTCGGTATTCGGCCGAATAGTGAAAAATAGGCCGAATAGGCAGAATACCGAATATTCGTTACATCGCTAATAATAACATAATAAATTTAAATTTGTTTTCATTTAAACTTTTGGGTATGATGAGGTAAAAAATTGTCAAAAGATTTATTGGTATAGTAATTCGTAAAAGTCCTAGTAACCTGAAGATACAATACTCATTTGTTTGATAATTCTTAAACAATATACAAGGGGATAAATCAGGAATTTGCTAGCTACTCACTTTAAGAATTGCACTTAAGAATTCAAAATCATCAAGAGCTAGAGATAAAAATAAAGTTATAATCAGTGATTGAGATGAGATTAAAACAAAACAGAAGAAGAAATGATAGTTTTCCACTCAGTACCTGCTGCACATGCATATGGACAGGCATAACACAGTGCTTAATATTGCAAGAGTTTTAGCATTAACGAATTCATGTGCTTTGCAAATTTTTAAAAGATTTTCCAGATGCTTTCATTATCACCAGTAGTTTGTGACCTGTATGCAGAGACGGACAAGATTAGTAACAGCATTAGCCTATATAGTTACAAGAAACAATTTATTTTCGATTTCCTAGAAAGAAAATGTTCTTCAAATTGACAAAAATATAATATCAAACTAAATAACAAAATAAAAATTACATCCGATTGCTGGTATTGCTGCTTAAAAGTAACGGAATTGTTTCAAAACATTAAAAAAAAAATGGCATCCCTGTCTACCTCATGTCACTTCAAATACTATTATCTCTGATCATAAATAAACACATTAAAACAAAATGAATAAAGTGGTAAGAAAGAATGCAAATGGACGATGTGTGAACACAACATAGCATTATGAGATAATAAGATAGCTAAATATCTGAAACAGTTATAAAAACACCAGCCATTCTGGGGATCCGAGTTGTTTTGGAAAATTCCATTGGTAAAGCTAGTTGAATAGAATTTACTTGGACTGTAAAACCAGCAATACCTTTTATTGGGCTGAAATTTGAAAAAATTGTAACCTATAAATTCCTACTGTCATCCATCCGTTGTCTTTCCTTAATCTCGAGAACGGAGTTAGATAGATGAAATCCGAGACTAGATATGGAAACCTGAGGGGCAGGAGGCTCCGATTAACTATATATGAACTTCCAATTCAGAACTTTTTCGAAAGCAGTTAATAGATAACCAGCACAACTCAGCCAGGAAAATTATGATGTACAGAGACAAGGCACTGCCAATTTGAGGCGGAGAGAATATATTTTAAATGAAATAAATTAAAAATTGCAATTCGGCATTGTGACGATGTCATAAATAATTGCTCGTTTTAGTCGGTAGTAATGTAATTTTACATACTGGTGCCACTGACATATATCTTCCTTCCTTTTGTCATAAATAAATGCATTATGGTTAACTTCACATTGCAAATTTTTTTTTAAATTTTGATATAGGTAAGTAAATAGCCTAAAATCCTAAAAGTCGTGTGAACTCTCTGGGCTTGCTTAGCATGCGCCACATGCTTAAGAGAAAGTTTTAACTGTCAATATACTTTTTATATGAGAACAAATGTGCCAATAATAATTTATTCTAACGTGTAAACTCTTATCATTTGTATTTGCTTTTACATTGGCAGTTAGCGGCTAGCTGTTTTAAGTCAGTGCGATGCTTGCGGGAACTCCATTTCTTGCACGTGTGGGGGTTTGCCGCAGCAAACAAGTGAGTCATTCTAAGTATTTAACACGGCCAGATTGTATCGAAAGCTTGCGGTACCCAGTCAGCATACATGTATACAGGGACGGACTACATAGATAGGGTTTAAGCCCTGGGTCCCCAGTGTCAAGGACCCGCAAAATTTGAATTATCATCATAAATTTTTAATACTTTTTCATTATAATACGTTTCATGTGTAGATATAATGGGCTTTATAATAGTCCATACTTTTTTATTCACACCAAATAAGGTTTCTGCCTATTGTTTAGTGCTAGAGATAGGCCTATTATTATTATAACTTTCAGCATGCCCAAAAATTTTGGTCAGGATTCACCCCTACTAAAAGTAATTATGTAAGCTATTTTAAACTGTTTTAGTCTAATCTGCGTAAGTTTCGCAACTTAAAAGAGTGACTTTTGAAGATTATTGAGAAATACAGGAATCAAATTTTCAGCAATTCAAGCAGTAGAAAAGTAGCGAGCGTGGGTTGTAACAGGTTCGTGGCCATGGAGAAGGGAAGGAGGGGATTTTTTTACGAACTCGGAGAAAATTTAGAAGCCTGTAGTTCCCATCCGTAAAAATTAATGTAGTTTTTACTAATGAAAAGCAAAATATTTAAAACTATTTTTATTAATAACGAAACATTCTACGTATTTCATTTATTCAAAAAAAGGGGCAAAAGAAATCCGCTCTAGCCTGGACCCCATACAAGCTCTTGGTGGACCTGAACATGTTACAACCTTTCCCATTTATAATCATTCAATACAGATGATGTAGAAATGTAATCATTTTGATTAAATTGCAGATTGGTTGAGTAAGAATATAGTTAACAGATGATTTTGATATTATGCTATTTGAGATCATTTTTGGCTAAGATGTTTATAATGATTTGGTTAAATTATGTTTACATCGGTACATCAGTGTGAATAACGCGCAAGCTCAACAACATCGGTAGTTCCCATCCAGGATTTCAGTGTACAGTACTATTTCAGCAGATGCCAATCTTGAAAAAAGTACATCTAGGCTTAGACTTGCGTAATTCAACATCCGAAACTTCCGTAGATATATTTTTGTGTCCAAGTGGTCCATTACCGAATGCTCATCCATAATGCACTACTTCAAGGGGCATGTAGATAAAATATATATATACAGTAATACCCCGAACTTACGCGATAGGTGGGACCGAGCGATAACCGCGTAAGTCGAAGTATAATTTCGCATATAAATACAGGTGTACCTCGAGTTACGTCGTTCCCGATTATACGTCGTTTGTCAAAAAAGTATATGGAAAATAAAAATCATGTTTAAGTCATTTTATTCGACTTTAAATCCGTCTGCCACAAACTTTGAAGTCGTAATATCAGTAGAAAAGCGTTGAAAGCGCACAAAATCATATTAAAATATGTACATTTACAGTAAATGTTAGTATAATCATCATAAATCCTAGAGAACGAAACACGAAAACATATGTGTTTCTGTGTTGTCGTCTTATTTAGCGGTCTTTAAGTGCTCATTATTGGCGTTTAGTTACGACCTAAGTCGAAACTACGACTTACGTCGTAACTACACAAGTAAATTCGACTTACGTCGCCTCTCCTGGAACCAATTACCGACGTAAGACGAGGTATACCTGTACATACAAATTATTTTTAATTGGGGCCGGAGACTAAAGAAAACAATAATTTAGAAAAAAAAATGTTTAATAAAATCTTAGATAATATATATGTATAACAAATTATATTATTAAAATCGTAAACCGAAGTTATTTTGATGTAGAAGGCTTCGTAAAATTAGCCATTCTCGATCAGTCTCGGTCGCCAATTAGCGGATATGCATTCAAACTCCAACGGTTGCCTCCTCAACCGTCTTTTTGTAACGGCGACCTTTACCAGTTAAAAAAAACAAAAAAAAAACAAAACAAAAACGGGAATCGTGTTCCTGCACGATTCTACCCCGACAAACACAAAAAAAAATAAATTGTAGCTATGCGTCGATTCCGCGCGACACGTCCGAACATGTAAGCTGAACAATAATGTGGGGGGAGTGAGTAATCAAGAGTTGCGTGGCGCTCAAACAAAAGATGAATCGACGAGATTTGAAAATCGCGTAACTCCGGGTTCCCGTAAGTCGAAGTATTACTGTATATATATTTCAGTACGAAGCTAAAACCAGCAATATTTGCCGGATATAATCATTCACTTTTATAACCACTTAAAAGGGATTTTTTGGACGAATAAACCGAAATGTTAAGTGGTTAAGGATGTATGTCCAGTCGCAATTTTGTCTATTACTAGCGAATCTGATCCTGTAGGGCAAAGTTTTTCAGCTTTTTTTCTCACCGTGGACTAGTGTTGCCAATTTAGCGAAAAAGTCGCTAAATTTGGCGAGTTTTTGCTTTAGTTAGCGCCTTTTTTTAAATTTAGCGATGGAGATTTTTCTAGAGAGTTTTTTTAGTAAATTTAGCTACATTTTAGAGAATTTTTAACGAAATCAAAAAATTTCATAAAACTATTAAAACTTAATAAATTTCTTCATTTATATTATTTTTAATGTGCAATAATTATGTGCGTAAGTCGGAAATCTTATTTTTAATAAGTAGCAACCCTAATCAGAGCTCAAGTTTTCCTATCATGACCAAATACGGTAAACATTTGTAAAGGGGACGGAGCTTAATGGGCATTATCGTCGCGACTAACAGTAGCAGGTCCAATCCTGATTCAAATAGTTTGTCGATTTTCTTAAAGTTTGATAGTGATCGTTGTTACATTCAAAATTTGGGAATCCTTATAAGTTACCTATCCCACATCGTGAGTAACCAAGTGCTGTAATACAGTGTCATTTTGTGATATTTACTATTATTTGTTGGTATTGCAATTTATTATTTATTACCCTGATATCAATGAAAATGCCAAATGAAAGAAAATACACTCAAAAATTTCGAATAGATGGCTAAGTGACGATAGGTATAAAAATTGGTTGCAGGAAATAAAAGGAGAAAATACAAAGGGTCGCTGTAAACATTGTAACTGTATTTTGATAGCAAAAGAAAGTGATTTAGAAAAGCATAGGAAAACTCAAAAACATATAAAAGCCGAGCCATCGTTTAGTATTCAGCGGAGTAGTGAGACTCGTTGGGTATCAATTCAGACTGCTATTGATAGAATTTTGAAACAATGGAATAATTTAAAGGCAAATTTTTATTTGGCTATAACAAACGGAAGATGTTATACGCAGTGGCGTAGCGTAGTGGGGGCGGCAGGGGCGGCGAAATTTTCCTCCGCCCCGGGCGGCTGACACCCACGCTACGCCACTGGTTTAAACATGAATATCTACGTTACCCAAATTATCAAAACACATTCATGCGACACTATTCATTTAATTTCATTAGATTTGGAAGTAGTTCAACGCAACGTTTATTCGTATAAATTTCTGCTGTGAAGTTTGACATCAGCATTCTGAGCAGCCTTGGTTACTCTCCACTTAATGGAAAATGTTTACTTAATCATACCACCATGATCTTTCTCAAATTAATACAATACATTTTATGTTTCTGTTTTTACCTGAATAAAGCAATAGATTCAACACATTTATTGCTTTGTGTTTTAGCGTAATTGACAAAAAAACTGCTTGAAAAAAATTGTACTTAAAAACATTTCAAATTTCTGTCGGGTGTTCTTAGTCTGTGGAAAAAATTATCTTTAGAACTTCGATAAAATTTTCACACATTAAGCCATTAAGCCACGTCAAGGCGACACCCATTTTGTGGTAGTTTTTTGATTTCCAGAAACTGACCCCGATTGCTCGACAGAATAACAATCGAGGAATAAAACTGGATATTCGTTGCTATTCGATTCATTCGGCAAACTAAAATAAACTACGAAAATTTAATTTTTATGTCATTTTCATCAAACTTTCCTATTAAACGATGTGAAGTTTCAATACAGATTTTTCATATAAAAATCAATATAGCAACGAATAAAAAAATTACGTTCAAAATATAAATAACTACAAATTATAAAAATTGCATATAAAACATACTAAAAAGTTATTATATTGTAACAAAGACGCTGTTGCTTAAGCCTTTTGCAACCAATTTTTGTGTAGTGAAACTGTTTTTATACAGAAAAATAAATTGGAACGAAAAATATTAAGATATTTATTAGGTATCGATTGAATAAAAAAAAATATATTTTTAAAAGAGAAATAAGCTTGTGTATCGGTCAAATGTTTCATGTAATCATAGCGCCAAATATTTAAGATACGTGTTATCTATCTATTATGAGAATATTTTTAAAAGAGAAATAAGCTTGTGTATCGGTCAAATGTTTCATGTAATCATAGCGCCAAATATTTAAGATACGTGTTATCTATCTATTATGAGAATATTTTTAAAAGAGAAATAAGCTTGTGTATCGGTCAAATGTTTCATGTAATCATAGCGCCAAATATTTAAGATACGTGTTATCTATCTATTATGAGAATATTTTTAAAAGAGAAATAAGCTTGTGTATCGGTCAAATGTTTCATGTAATCATAGCGCCAAATATTTAAGATACGTGTTATCTATCTATTATGAGAATATTTTTAAAAGAGAAATAAGCTTGTGTATCGGTCAAATGTTTCATGTAATCATAGCGCCAAATATTTAAGATACGTGTTATCTATCTATTATGAGAATATTTTTAAAAGAGAAATAAGCTTGTGTATCGGTCAAATGTTTCATGTAATCATAGCGCCAAATATTTAAGATACGTGTTATCTATCTATTATGAGAATATTTTTAAAAGAGAAATAAGCTTGTGTATCGGTCAAATGTTTCATGTAATCATAGCGCCAAATATTTAAGATACGTGTTATCTATCTATTATGAGAATATTTTTAAAAGAGAAATAAGCTTGTGTATCGGTCAAATGTTTCATGTAATCATAGCGCCAAATATTTAAGATACGTGTTATCTATCTATTATGAGAATATTTTTAAAAGAGAAATAAGCTTGTGTATCGTCAAATGTTTCATGTAATCATAGCGCCAAATATTTAAGATACGTGTTATCTACCTATTATGAGAACTATTTTTAAAAGAGAAATAAGCTTGTGTATCGTCAAATGTTTCATGTAATCATAGCGCCAAATATTTAAGATACGTGTTATGTATTAATATAGTTGTTAATAAGTATATCGAGTGAATGTTATATGAAATTAGAATATTAAAGATTAGTAAAATTCCAGCTTATATATCAATTAGAATTAGAAAGAACCCGGTTATTACTTATTGAAATCATTAACTTAAATATTATGATATTAAATTAAAAGAAGGTGTAAAAATCATGCTACTTATCGTGATTTTACTGTCTGGCGTCGGGAAGAAAATTGTTCAAGTTAAATTTTAGTTTCAAAGTCGATACCTGAAAGTAATATTTTTGTAAAAATTTAAAAAAAGTTTAATAAGAGGAAAGATGAGAACTTACCTAATTGATTCTGCTTATATTATAAAACATTTGATGACACTGATCCTGGCGATAGTGCTGTTTAACTGTTTTATTCGATTTCGGCACTGAAATTAGATTTAACTGAATAAAACATTGCTTATTCATTGTTACAGAAGACGCTTTCTTTTGTTTTTTTGTACTTCGTATTGTTAATCAAACATGAAATATAGCTTAGAAATCTTGGAATTAAAGTACTTTGCGTAGAAAATTATAATGTACATAAAATATATTAAAAAAACTAAGATTATTTATTGAACTGATTCCTGTTCAAACTATTGCACATTTACCGCATTTTCATTTTAATAATTTGAGAGTTATCAGAATTTGAACGAAAATAAGTTCGAATATAACAAAAATCTGTATATAAATCAATCTCGCTAATTTAGCAATAATTTGTATAATTATCTAAACTTGACCCGAAACATCGACCCGAATATGTTTCGGGTCGATGTTCTATTAGAATTTATACTCAATATTAATTATATAAACAAAAACAAAGGATTACTTACTTCCGTGAGACCTTCCGAAACAGAATTCAGCTGAAAACTATCTGAAAAGAAACGACAATAAAAATTAAATAGAAACAATATGAAAAAGAACAATTGTAAAGTATTGTTAGTTGAGTATTACCTCACATCAAGCGCGTCACTTATTATGTCGAAATTTTTAAGATAAACCATTTAAGTCATTACTACAAATATTCAATAAGCTTTTAATTTCGTATAATTCAGATAATTGAAATGTCGCGCACAGATATCTGTGCGCAACATTTCAATTATGTTTACAGTTCGTAACGTCGTAAGGAATAGCGTAACGATAATTTTACGTCCCTTCTGTTAAAAACTTGTAGGAAATGCACCGGTCAAAGGCGATAAAAGCGTAATTTTGTTTCAGAAAGTTACGAAATCACCGAAAACAAAAAAAAAAAGAAAAAATTGTTGGCGTCGGACTGTTCGGAGTTCGAAAGTTTTCGGGAAATACAGGTAAAGTTCACTCTACTATTTCCTCGGTCACACTACTATTTCGGTACTTAGTCACAGTGTGTGACTAAGTACCGAAATAGATGAAAAAGGTTTCGAAATAGTAGTGTGACGGAATGTCATCCTGCAACACACATCATGGTACACATATTGTCCGATAGAAAGCATAAAGAGATCGTAATTGGAAGATAGTAATAAATTTGCGAGAAAATGTCAGTGTGAGTGGTGAATTCGTGGAAAATCGTGTGCATTATAGAAAATTACAAAAATATCTATGAAATTTTGTTTCAAATATAAGTTACGTAGTTATATCGGAGGAGCTCAGAATTAGTGGCGTAGCGTAGTGGGGGCGGCAGGGGTTCCCCACCCCGGGCGGCACTTATAGGAAGCGGCAAAATTTCACAAGAAATAATATCTTGTAAAAATACCTAAATAAGGGGGCGGCGAAATATTCCTCCGCCCCGGGCGGCTGACACCCACGCTACGCCACTGGTTATACAGCAGAAATTTTGTTCTCAATGTTTGATGATCAAAAAAATTTCTTATTTTATTTCTTAAACCTGTACTTGATGAAGTTCAAAGATTAAATAAAATATTTGAATCTGAGAATAATGATCCTACGAAGTTGCTACAGGACTTGCTAAATTTAATAGAATCTTGTTGTTCTAAGATTGTTATTCCAGGAACAAAAATAACAAATGATGTAGTGGTTGAAAACCATTTAGCACTCAATCCATATTTGGGTTATCAGTTTGAAACTGAAATAAACAATTCTGTACTGTTAGATGAAGAAAAGAAAAATATTCGTAGTCGCTGCATTGCCTTCCTTTTGTCTCTTATAAAACAACTTCGGCAGAGGTTGCCTGACAATATATCAATGTTGAAAACCATGACGTCACTAAGTATTGACCATTGTCTCGACCCAATTAAAAGTGATATAATAAACCTTGCGAAAATGTTTTTCACTGATAATGCA
Organism: Centruroides vittatus; assembly: GCF_030686945.1. Taxonomy (NCBI): domain Eukaryota; kingdom Metazoa; phylum Arthropoda; class Arachnida; order Scorpiones; family Buthidae; genus Centruroides; species Centruroides vittatus. The sequence goes on along the minus strand of NW_027122652.1, from coordinate 659,521 downwards.
GTATTAACTCGCATTGACTTTCAATGGAGGAAAATCCCTACAATCCAGTGATAAGAAACTTCCAGCACGATAAACCTGTGGATGGAGGTAGCTCAATACCGAGATGCTGCCAGAAAAAATCCCTTTCAAGACTTGGTCAATTTTGTTTTAAAAATTCTTTTATTACCTCACTCAAACGCAGAAGTAGAGCGTTTATTTAGTCAGATGAATATTGTTAAGACCAAACTGCGGAATAGATTGAATATTATTTCACTCAGTAGCATATTAACGATTAGATATGGTTTGAAAAGATTAGGAAAATGCAGCAATGATTATGAATTGCCAGCAAATGTCATTCGAAAAATAGGCACTTTAAAATCATATCAACATTTACAGTTTGAAGCAGGACCATCTTTTGAACACAATGAAGAAATTGAAGTAGTAATGGAATTTAGCGACGAATGGACTTTTTGAATAAAGTTAAAAATAGATTAATTAAAGGTTGGTTTTTATTTTTTGTTTAGCTATTTTTTAAGAGAATTTTGAAAAATTTTAGCTATTTTTATAGAGTTTTTTGTTTGCTTTTAGCTACTTTTATTGTTTTCAGTTGGCAACCCTACCGTAGACCGGTAAAATTTGGATAATTTTACTTGGATTGTAATTAAATGTGACTGTGAAGTTTGCTTATTTAGTACGCTTATATATACTTATATAGTTATTATTACGTAACAAAGTACGTATAGTAACTGTATATTAGATTATTAAATTTCACTTGAAATCGGCTGCGTCAGCGTCAGTAAGATCAGATATTTTTCGCGGACCGGCTGTTGGAAAACACTTGTAGATATACGGGATCAGCCTGTATATGTAACGGATGGCAAAAAGCAACTCGATCTGTATTATCAACGACAACTTAGAAAGCCTGAATCGAAATCAAACCTAAGCACTGCAGATTTGGTTTGATAGGATAAGGAATTAAACACGAGCGATCTGCAAAGGAGGATTTTATGAGAAAAACTGCTATTTTTGGTATTACGTATGTGAAATGTAAGATTCGCCGACTTTAAAGGGGGGATACAATTAATCCCGCGTCACTGACACCAGTGTAAGATTTGGACTGGTGTAGACTGGGCTTAAATATCCCGCGTCAGGATGAGCTTAAGGGAACCCGTGTATGTGGGCGGTGGCGAAGGAGGCAAATGATGACAAGTGTTTACATGCGGAAAACCGTTTATTTGGACGAATACATGCTTACATCGGTTAAGTTGATCCAAATCTCGGCGATCTTCAGAACGCAAGAGTTCGGCAGGTCACTTTATCCAGTCCCGGGTGGACGAGAAGGGCTGTTGGACGATGGCGATGGAGACGGGCATTGACACACTTAAAATTCCGAGTGACGACACTACACACACTGTCTTAATCCACAAGAGGCATGTCAGTCCTTTCGGAAAACTCCCTTTTTGACCTTGAAGTCCCAGTTTTTATACGTTTTTCCGTGTCCTGTCCACCTTGCGGATTGGTCCCTCGTCCCTTTCCTCGCTTCCCGATTGGCCTCCCCTTTGTTTCCAAGCGCAAAACGAGACCATGTCGGGTCGCGGGAAAGGTCCGATTCGAGGTGTCTATTTGACACCCTTTGTCGACTATGCTCCAAGATTGTTGATAGAACCACAACACCTGCACTCATAATTTAATCCGTTGTTTGCAATTGATGTCATTTTGGAATTCTAACGATCACGCGATATTTTTCTATCTCTTCAATTTTTCCCTTTTTCTGAAATTGTTTTCCTATGTTTAATTTTTTCTTTGAATACTTGTGTCAACCTTATATCTCTTTATGAGTGCGTGTGTTCAAGTTCTACCTTTGGATTAAACATTAACAGGTCGTTTAACACGCGTTGACGTCATCCCGAGACTCGTTGTTTACATTTTTCGTTACGTTGTTTTGATTAAGAGTTTTTTTTCTCTCTCTCTCTCTCTCATATAATTTATCGTTATTTTTTTCACAACAGAATTCTGCATTTTTGCTATTTCGGACCTCGTTTGGGTCCTTACAGAAAACATTCCAAAAAACTCCATGTGGCCAGCCTGTTAGTCAGGCGTAAACCCGGAACCGACAACTAGTATTTAGTGGCTTTATCTACTTAGCCGCTGGTATAGAGTAGCCATAAGTTCAAAAGTATAAATTGGCGCATTGTTACGTAGTGTTGTGGCAAAATATGATAGACAGTAGCTACTCTGGAAAATAAGTGAATAATTCTAATTAAACTAATTAAACTAATTTTATTGAATCATAAATTATTGAATGTCTATTATTTGTTGAACTAGTCGTATTTGTTTGACTATATTTTTTCACCCACATATTTTAACTAAGTTTTTCTTAACTAACAGTTGCTCTCATTGTGGACATGATCAAACCAATGATGGTGATGGAGTAAAGATCCTCCTAGTGTCAATAGGGCGGAAAGAGTAAAAAGTAAACTTATTAATTAACGAGCGATTAATTATTCATTGTGATATCGTCACAATGCCGGGCTGCAGTTTTTAATCATATTTTTAATTTATTTAATTTAGAATATACGCTCTCCACCTCAATTACTAGTGGTTTGCCCCTGTACATAATACTTTTCCTTTAACAATAGAGTCGTTTATTAACTCCTTTCAGGAAACGTTTTGAATCAGTGGCGTGCCGTGACATTTGATGATAGGGAAGCTGTGTTCCTGTAAGAAGCCGACTTCCAGGGGCAAACAGTTAATTGCGCGTCAGTGATGGTCTAGGGCAATGGTTCTTAACCTTTTTATACTCGCAGCCCACCAAATATTTCATAATTTTTGTGACCCTCATTTTTTAAATAATAATTTATATTTAATAATTTATTTATAATAAATTGATTTTTTATTATTGCTTTATTTTTTTATAAAATAAATGTAAATCATAACTTTATTATTTCATTTTCTATTTAAATAACATTCAAACTTTACAATTAAACATAAAAACTCATTTATTTTTAACAAAAAATAAAATAAACAATTAAAAATTCATAGAAAAAACAAAAAATATTCGAAAATAATTTAACGAGATTTCTTGTGATTTTGTAATTCCTTGAAATTCTATTCTTACGAACCCATATTTGATATAATTACGATTGTATTTTCTAATTTTAATGTTACTGAATTTTATACCTTTAGTTTAGGACTTGTGGTTTTTTCCGTTGCGTTTTTCACTGTATCATCGTCAGAACTTTCACTAGTATTTTCTTCAGTATATTTTCTTTTTGAAGGTCCCGGTCCGTGATTACTTACATTTAAAAAATTTTCTAATGTTCCTTTCTGTTTTTTGCTCATTTTTGTGGGTTAATTATAAATAATTAAAACTAAACACACAATATAAGAAAGAAATGCACTATTATTAGATCCAAAGCCGATGCTAAAACTAAACTAAAACACCCACAACTTGTTGTAAAGATTTTGCATAACTTTTGCAAAAATATTTAAATTTTCTAACCTTACTACTAAGCCTACTATTTTTGCATAATTATTTTTAAAATTCCAAGCATTAATAGTTTCTTAGAATTACTTTGGAATAAAAGAAGTAAATACTGCGGTGTAAGTAGCATATTTGCATTTATTTCTTCTGTACTAACAAAGTTGTATGTAGGAAGAAATAAAAGTCAAATAAAAAAAACTAAATAGGAAAACTTTATCTTTCTTATTTCACTTTTCAATACGATATTCGGTTATACATCAATTTTCTTTTTATTATATTCCGAAGGAAATTTTGCATAATTTGGCAGCCCCCCGGCAAACTTCTTACGGACCCCCAGAGGACCGCGGTCCCCCTGTTAAGAATCACTGGTCTAGGGTCCATTCGTATTTATTTGTTCGATAAGCCAGTAAAAACTGTAGACTTCTCTAAAAGTATTTTTAATATCACAATTACATTCTGAATCGCTAGCCACGATATAAGGGCTAAAATTAAAGATAAATTATAAAAACTTACTGGTACAATATATTGTTCGATTGTGTTAATATACTTTTTAAAAAAATTATAATTAAAATATAGCTTTGTAAAGAAACGTACATAAAAATAACATAAAATATTCTTTACTTTTTAAATTTTAAAACAATCCACTTAGTCAAATAGCTCGATACGAGTAGCTAATGGATGGAATCAGAGACGGTCCAGGTAGGTATGTAGTGTGTGCGTGCCAAATCCCGAAGGTGCCGATACCGGTCAATGTCAAATGCCTCTTTTGTCGCATCACTAGTATATCTCAAAGGACGCCACAGGGCTGTTGTAAATTTTAAACGTTTCTTACCATAGCTGTAAAAATCTAACTATGTTAAACTTAATAGTCATTTGTTTTCTAACTAATTCGTTTTAATACCAGGTTTACGCGGAAATCAGTTCCCCACTGTACTGAGCGAGTGATTGGTTCGGTCAAGCTTTTGTTTAAGTAAAATTCTGGCTCTTTCAGCAGTGTTTTATTTATGTCCCCATTCCCTGATCTCTTAATTATTTAATTACTTCTTAAATAGAAATAAGTCGAAACCAGTTACTTTTTTTTTTTTTTTTAACTCTTTCCGCCCTGTGGGCACTAAGAGGGCCTCTTTTAGTAGGCCCATTATGGGTTCGGCCAGGCCCACAATGGGGCAACCGGGTGGTGAGGGACGGGGCCCGACATATCCGAACGGACCACCCCCGAAAAATTCCTGGGGATTATTCGACCCGTTCGGATTCGATCCCGGGTCCCCCAGAGCGGTAGGCTGCCACCTTTACCGCTCGGCCATCCGGCCGTCAACCGGTTACTTTGTACTTGAATATCTGTAGTCTTGGGAAAACATTGGAAAGACAAATTTTTATGACAATGGATATATAAATCGTAAATTTAAGGAAAATAAATTCTAGAATTTTTTCTTGTACCATTGTACGTCTCATTCATTAAATTTGGTTGTAAATGATGCTGCCAAAGTAACAGTTAATTTTTAACACTGTACTAGAATTGTACACGTTTTTTCTGCATCCCCTTACAGATGGGACATACTAAATCGTAATATCACCGGTTTAACATTGAAATCCGTAAGTAATATAAGACGGGAGAGCGGAATAAACGCAGAATAAATATATCAAATATTTTAATGGATTTTTTTTTAAAAAAACTCCTGTCAACTATACAGAACTATCATAAAAACATGCCAGTAAACTCCTATCGGTTGGGTTAAGTTATAAATCTAGTGTAGGGTGAGCAACCGTTTTTATAACATGGGCCAGAATAAATTTTACGTTTTTCTCCGCGGGCCGTAGTAGTCAATTGACGCCTTCTTGTGACTCGTAATTTTTTAAGTCTGCAAATATGAAATAAATAAATAAAAAGTTAATTACTACATTTATTTCTCTTATCGATTTCGAAAATTACAAAGAATTGGAAAAATAACTATTAATTAGTTATTTTTCCAATTTAATAATCTATTAAAGATCTCGCGGGCCGGATAGAAACTTTTCGCGAGCCGTAGCTGGCCCGCGGGCCGGGGGTTGCCGGCCGTTGATCTAGTCTGCTCATGATTCACATAATCAGGCGAGGGTGGCCGAATATCTAGCAGGCGGCTAACAGCCCACAACCGCTCCGGGATATAAAGTTGGACGCTTTACGCGTGTGTCGCTTCTACCAGCTAAACCAGGTGAAGTTGGTGCACTGTAAACCGCATGTGCTAATGCCTATATAATCTGGCTGATTGGAGACTGACCCGGTTTCGACATTCCTTCCGCCACTGAATTATTCGAATATACAATAGCAATCTTATCGTTTTTTTTTCCACATGTAGTATTGAAATTTGTAAATGATACATGATGCAGTTATAATAAAATATTAATTTTAATTAATTCAAGTACGTTAAAATATGAAAATTTATATTTTATAAAATACAAGGGAAGGACATTAAAAGGTGGAAGCGGTGGCCGGATGGCCGAGCGGTCAAGGTTCGCAGCCTGCCGCCCTGGGGGACCCAGGATCGAATCCGGACGGGTCTAAAAATCTTCAGGAATTTTTCGGGGGTGGTGCATCCGGATACGTCGGTCCCGTCCCTCACCACCCGGCCGCCCCATTGTGGGCCTGGCCGAATCCATAATGGGCTTGCTGTAAGAGGCCTTCTTAGTGCCCACAGGGCGGAAAGAGTTACAAAAAAAAAAAAAAAAAAAAAAAAAAGTGGAAGCGGCGCTTCCATCGCTTCCAATGACAGCACGCCACTGTTTTGAATAGAAAAAAACGTTAAAAGTATGCGAAACATTTTCAGAAATAAATATCCAAAATTCTCATTATAATTAATTTTTTTCTTATTTGAAATTTATCATTTAACTTGGTTACTGAAACTTTTTGTTTTTCATATAAATATAGAAGTTAAATTTAATAAATGATTAATGTTTCACACAGATTTTAAAATATCAGTTTTATAATTTTAATACATCTTTTAAAATAATATAAATAATAGTAATGATATTTTAAATGATTAAAATACGCTATTTTTGGCTATTTTTTTTCTTCTTGATTCGCTGCAGTCGACTTGTTTACTTTCGTCACTTGAATTTTTATTTCAATTAAAATCAATTCCAATATCGATTCCGATTCATGCAAAAAGACTTTTCAGGTAATCAGTAACAATATTTAAACCGCATCCTTTTTCAATTTTATTGTGAAAATGATTATTAGTAACATGTGAATCTAATTGTTGCAATTGACAAAGTTTTAGAGAGAGTGAGTTACGTTTCTGTTTTTATTAAAATCATTCATTATTATGCTATGCGTGATGCATAAAGCTTCGTTTTTTTATTCTTTGGTCGAAAAAAATAACAGGAATCTATTTTAATTTACATGGATTTAAGTTAATATAACTCACATGTAGCAAAAATAGAAATAGATTTATTTTGTTTTTGTATATTTCAGGTATTAGCGTCGTGTTTATCTGTCTAATTTTAAAAACTGTAGAAGCCAATCAGATCGAATAATCAATAGCGATATATTATTGGTCTATTTGAATGTAGAAATTGAAACTAGATTATTATTAATCAATTTCATTGGAGCATATAAAAATAATCACGTTAAATTCTGTTTTTAATAGTGATTTTTGATAGAATTTCATACTGAATTATGTATAAAATTTTAATTTAAAGTTAAAATTAATTGGAGTTTGGTTTTATTAAATTTGATAACTTCAATATAAACAGAGTTTCTTATTATTTATAAATGATGTAAGTGTAAGGAAACACACTGTTTAAGGAAAGTAAAATTGGAATTTGTTAGAAATGTTGATGCTGGCTAAACTATAGCCAAAAACACTTCAAATAAATTCTTTTCTAACAGATTGCAATTATATGTATAAAAACCTTATATGAGAATTGTATATAGTTAGAGTTCTAATCCAAATCTATTTTTCCTTACACAGAATCTTTTGATTGGGCTGCAATTTGAAAAAATTGTAGACCTATAAATTCCCACTGTCGTTTATCTGTCCATCTTACCTTAATCTCGAGAACGGAGACCAATGAAAACCGAGACCATATATGGAAAGCGTAGGGTTGGGAGCCCCCAATTAACTATGTAAACTTCTGATGAAAACCAGAAATCATGTTATTTTAATTTAAAAATTTTCCCCCGAAAGGAGTTAGATAGATGACTGGCATCACTCCATTGCTAATGGAAAAGTATGATGTGCGGGGGCAAGACACTACAGTACTAATGTGAGGTGGAGAGCACATATTTTAAATTAAATAAATTAAAAATATGATAAAAAATTGCAGCCCGGCATCGTGACCATGTCACAATAAATATTTGCTCATTTTCATTGAATACTTCTTTTGAACTAATGAAGCAGATTTATTTAATCTTAAAACCTAATGCAGTTTGATTCCTAAAATAAATACTATATTTAAGTTATTATTTTTAAATCCTTTTTTATTTAATTAGTTCAATAACCTAAAATATAATTTCTTCTAATCTGGAAAAAGTTTTAGTTTATTGTTTTGATTTGTTTATTATGTTATCATTCATATTTAATGTGTGTTTTTTTTTTTACAGGAATTATTTATTTAGTGCATTTATATTTATACATATTAAAAACATGGGAACACAACAATTTTATCTGAAATGGAATAGTCATCAATCAAATATGATAACTGTTCTTGATCAATTGCTTTCAAATGAAGCTTTTGTGGATGTGACATTAGCTTGTGAAGGTTTGAGTCTAAAAGCTCATAAAATTATCCTTTCAGCATGTAGTCCATTTTTCAGGAATTTGTTTTTAGAAAATCCATGTAAACATCCAATTGTTATCTTAAAAGATGTAAAATATACAGAGCTAAAAGCTGTTGTGGATTTTATATATAAAGGAGAAATCAGTATTTCTCATGATCAACTATCTGGACTTCTTAAAACAGCAGAAGTGCTTAATATTAAAGGATTGGTGGAGGTTGCAGATGAAAGTAGAAACAGTGGATCTAGGAGATCAAAGAAAGATTGTACAAAACAGCCATTAATAAATGTTTCACAGTCTATTTTGTCTTCTACAGAAAAATCTTGTCAAAGTGTGCCATTAAGTAAAAAGAAAAGAAGTAAACTAAAAAGAAGATCCTCAAGTGACTCCAATTCCAGTGATAATGAAGAAATACCATCAAAACTTAAAGAACCAGATTCTCCTGAAATAATTGAGGAGATATTGCCTGAATCAACAAATGATTCTCATAAACAGCTTACAATGCCTAGTCAGTCAGATTATCAGTCCTGTGAAATGAATGATGATGGTTCAAGGGATGCACATTCCTCACTTCAACCTTCAGCATTGCAACAAAATGAATATATGAATGTTGAAGAACCTTCTTTGGATTATGAAAGAAATTATGTTGAATCTTCAAACCTTTTGGAACAAATAATGGTGACAGAAGATGTAAGTTTTTTTTAATTTTATGTATTTCTAATTTTCGTATTGTCAAACATCTATTTCTTAAGATTATTACTATGTCATTTAGATTAGTCTGTACAATTCTGTCATGTAATGACTAAATAATTTGAAGCCCATAATTTTTTCCTAGAAAATTTAAAATAAATAAATTTTATTTTTTACTTGCATTTAATATTTAAGTTTGATATTAAATTAATGTATTAACAGCAACATAACTATAATGAATTATTTCTGTTAACTTAGTTTTATTCTTATATCCATCTTTAAATTCTATTTTAAAACATTTTAAATGAAATAAAATATAAATGATTTTAATGAAAATTGAATTTCTATTTGCAAACTATCTAAAAATTTCATTAAACAGAATTGTTATGTAAAGTTTGTAATATATACAGTCTGTTTTCAACATATACATGAGATACATTCCAGGAATTCTTCCATACATCAAGTTTTTTTATATAATTCAAAATGACAAATATCATTTCTATATATCTGCTTTGTCAAAATTGCAAATCTTGTATTCTCAAGAGAAAGAAGAAAGGTATTTATATGAGACAGCAGGAGAGAAGTTTTGATTTATGGTTATACAGGGTGACAATAATTAACCCGTACAAGTTTTTTGTATCGTAAATTTATTAAAGAAATGAAAATTAGCAAAACAACAGCATATAACAGTGACAATACTTTACGTATTAATCAGATATTTAGCCAGTTTCAAAGTGGCCTCCTTTTGCTTTGATGCAGAGCCCCAAATGCGTTTTGAAATTCTCAGTGATGGGCCGCGCTCTTCTGGAGACAGTTTGTCTTGCTCCCAGCGCAAGGATTGCTTCAGCGACTCCAAACTTTCATGGTGCTTAGAACAGGCCCTGGCCTCCAAAATGGACCACACACTGTAGTCCATTGGGTTCAGATTCGGCAAGTACGGTGGCCATTCCGCAGACGAGATGAAATCAGGAAAAAGAGCCTTGCACACTCCTGAGTCTTCTTCGCCCTGTGTGTCGGCGCAGAGTCCTGCTGAAATGTCCATTTCACATTGCCAAAATGCTGCTGAGCCCACAGAAGTACCACAGCCTCGAAAATGTCATGGTGGTACACATCTTGATTGATTTTGGCCCCTTGATCGACGAAAACAAGGGGTGTCTTGCCGCTCGCACAAATTTCGCCCCAAACCATGACTGACATTGGATTTTGTGATTTCGATGACGGCTGAGCGTCCAGGAGCCCCCGCGGACCAGTTCCTGTCGTTTTGATGGTTGTACGGAGAAAAGTTTTTCGTCTGTGAAGAGAATGCACTCCCATTGTCGACCTGCGGCCCGATGCTTGAGTTAACGGGATCTTTGGAGTCTCATCCACTTGTTTTCATTGGTGAGGAGCTGAACCTTTTGGAACTTGTAGGGCTTGAGTATGAGTTCCTTTTTTGCCATTAACCGCACCGATTTGCGATTGATTCTGATCTCACGAGCAATTTTTCTCGTGGAGACCTTCGCATGTCAGTCAACTCGCTTTGTGATGATCTTGTGGTTCCTAGACGTGTTGACAGTGTGCTTTCTTCCACGTTGGATGGTCACCATTGTGGCCAAGCTCCTTGAATCGCCGAACTGCATCTGAGACTGTCATTTTTGGAACAGCGAGCAGACGAACAATTTCACATTGATGCTTTCCTTGCCGGAATAGCTCCAAAATTGCACAACATTTGTTTGACACCATTAAAAAAATAAAGAACTAACTCTTATTACATCGAAAGTACATCTACACGGGCAGGAAATCATGGAGAATTAAACAATAGTATGTAAATTGGTCACAGTAAAAAAGTTCAGGTGCAGCATTGCTACAAACTTTGTACGGGTTAATTATTGTCACCCTGTATTTGGTTACTTACATTATTTCCTAATTTTGTTTGTTGTTTTGAGTTTTAGAAATGAGTTGCATTAGATCTTGACTGCTATTTTAGTATTTACCAGCTAGAGCTTTATTTGCATGATAAGATAGTAATCATCTGCATAGTAAAATTTGCATAATTGAAATTGCATCTCATGGATTTAAATATTATAGTCATATTTATAAGTGTAAGATTATTTAGGATTTATTCTTACAAATGGATGTTTGTAAAGACACAAGTGAAGCATGCATTATACATTGATCATTTGCAAAATTGAACATTTTCAAAATGTAGTCATTTCTGCTGGTTAGTATGTCGTTGAATTTTAAATCTGTTGCTGACTAAGGGTTTTATTCTGCTAGGTTCTTTTCCCTAATCATTTTGAATAATTTATTTGTATTTTTCCTAATAACCAATTTTATTAGTATAATTAGTGAGCTGAAATTTTGTAATACAGTATCCTTTCAATTGTAATCTTTTTTTTGTTTTGTAGTCATAAAGTCCATACTGACGTTTCTAGTTAAGTAAAGTTTGATTTTTAATGAACTCTGCTGTAATGGTTTTGTTTGGTTAAATAGCCAGAGCGATGTTGTGAAAACAAAATTTAATGCACGTTCTTTGCTTAATTATACTAGACATTTTGAAAAATTTGGTGTAAAAATTCTTTACACACCAAACAGGCTTTTATTTGCAAATGAAAACAGACAATGATATACAGATTGATGCTAGATGTCAATGAAAGTTGTACCAAACAACAAAAAAAATGACAGTGCACCCTTGCATGTGCATGATTTAAATGAATCATTTCTGATACTTTTTTTTCATAGTAGTAAGAAAGCCTATTTTTATTGTTTGGTCACTTTCATATATAGTTATTTTAATGCAAATTGATTTGGATCAGAAAATTATAATAAAATTTATTTAGAAACTGTACCAGTCCAAAGTTATGTGTAACTTAGAATTAACTTAGAATTAATCTAATTAGGAGTAGGCCTATATAAATTAAAAACTGGAATATGAAAATGATTTTATTCCAGGAGTTGTGGGGTTACAAAATGAATAATACATGCAAAAAAAATAAAGACATTATTTGAGCAGTTGGTCAATTTAACAAAATCAAATCTATTTCATGGTCTACTGCTTTTCAAACTTTTGTTTTTGTACATTTCAAATATTCTGGAAAATCTCTGTTGTAAATTGGCACAGCTTATTGTGAATTCTTTTGCAAAATTCTGCAATGGAATTAGCTTCTCAACTTCTGTCATACACTTTCTACTTTAACTGATTCAAAAACTGATTATTTTTCAGTTGAGGTATATATTAGACATATTGTTTTTATGGGGGAATATACTGGTACCTTATCCCTTATTGGTCAAAGGCAACAATTGTCTTGCATGTAATAAGACAATACTCTGTCTGATCAAAACATGTAACCTCCATTCAGATTATATTCATTCTTGAAGAAGCACTCTCTCTTCTTGATGCATACTATAGTATATACAGTAAGACCCTGCTTAACATGGGGGATACGTTCCTAGACGACAAAGCGCAAAACAAAACAGCATTAAACGAGGTCATCTTAACACAGAATAAATAGGGAAAGGAGAACACGCATCCAAAAATAAACAGATTTTATTTTAATTTTAAGTTATTTTTATATTAATTTGCTTAATAATATATGTTACATAACATACAAACATATGAACACAGAAATATAAGGTTCATTTTTGTAATGAAGGTCCTGGCTCTTTTGAAATTCTTGAGTTTTTTGCAATGAAGTCATCTAGTGTCATTTGTCGCTTTTTCTTTTCTTTCGTTAAACAAATGTCAGCAGCAGGAGATTGCATCCAAAATGCTTTGTCTTGCTTTTGCACTCCTTTCAAAATCTGCATCATTTGCTACAATTTGATCAATTATTTTGGTTATTATTACCAAACTTACTAAGGAAATCTGTAGCAAGTTCTTTGGGTTCTTCATTTTCAGAATTACTGTTTTCCAGTTCTACATGAATTTCTTGTTCTGCCAGTTCTTGAAGGTCGTCGGTGGTAAGATTCTCACCAAAAACTTGCAGTAACTCCTCAATATCATGCTCATCTACATCTCCTATGGATTAGGTTGACAATTTGGTCAACAATAGGCTTTTCTCATTGAGAATTCTTAGATACCTCCAGCCATAACATCTTCCACACTCCATTCATGCAGTTATCAGCTAATTCTTGCCAAGCAAAGTTGATATTGCCTATGGCATCCATGATATATTTTTTTCCAAAATTGCACCAAACAAATGTAGATTTAAGGAAAGTACAGCACTACGATGAATTGCCAACTTTTGCTGATCAGTTCATGTTTGGGAATAATCATATTATATACAAATCAATGAAATGTCATGATAATTTGAATCAACATAAATTTTGAGCATTTTTTTTTACGCTTCAAGCAGACTGCATTATATTGAATCAGCGTTAATCGAGGCAGCATTAAGCAGGGTCTTACTGTACTTTCATATTAATGCAAAGTTTTGATGGGACAAAGATCTGAGACCACCCACAAAGGTTTATGGCTACCCACATCAAAACTTTCTTTGGGAACTTTGCTTTACATTTGAACTTTATTTTTGACATAATGTCCTTTCTAAAACTTTTTCACGGTAAAAACTTGCTTCCCCAGATTCAGAACTATCCAATGTAAAATAAGACTCATTATTCATAACAACAACAGATTGTTTTCAGAACTGAAATAAGGCTCAAATGAAGCCTAAAATGTGGCCTAAACAGCAGCATAGTTAGCTGCTTATGTTTCACTTCAGTCATTTTAATCTTTCTTTTCCTACTTCCTTCAGTTCTAGATAATAGTTTTTCTTCTCTACATACATTTGAAATGTTCCACAGTGAAAAGTTTACCCTTTATCATATTTCTACTTAAAAAATTCGTTACAGTTTTTCTACATTCATCTTTTAAACCTTCCATTTCTAAAAGATAAACAGAAGTGGCGTAGCGTGGGTGTCAGCTGCCTGGAGCGGAGGAAAATTCACCGCCCCCTTATTTAGGTCTCTCAAAATTTAAAAGACTAAAATATACAGTAATTCTAAAGAACTTTTCGGCAAGAACAATCATCGTTACTGTGTATTGTACAGGTTGTATTGTATTATTATTATTTATTGTGAAATTTTGCCGCCCCCTAAAAGTGCCGCCTGGGGCGGGACGCCCCCACTACTCTACGCCACTGGTAAACAGTTTTTTAAAAAAGAAGATTTGGAACCAAATAAGCAACTCTTGTGCGATAGAAAATATTCATTCATATACAAAATATTGGTTTTATTGCTTGTGGTCCTAGCAGTAAAACAGATCTAGTGTTCATGAAAAACTTTTAAGATGCTTAATGTTAAGTGTTAACTGGCTGTTACTGCAAATTTCCTTAGAAATATCAATTATTAACAAAACAATACTCAGATAACAACACTCAATGGCACATTAATCCATAGCCCAATTATTTTTAAAAACTAAATCAAATAAAATAATTTTTAACTAGTTGGAGGAAATATTTAGTTGGTCGATCAACTATCTAAAGTCAGCTTGGAGTAACAGAGCTATTCGCTCTATTATACCAATGTGTTCTAAGTTTGCACTTAAAACTAGTACATTAGATTATTAAATCCGTTCCATTATAATAAAATTAATAAATCATAACCTGCTTTTACATTGATCAATTTTTCTCTATTGAGACTATAAAGTTTAAAGGTTGGAATGCTTCAACTTCAAAAAAGAGCATGTTAAATGAAGTTATTATTTAATAAATATTTAATTTCTTTTTTAAAAAAAGAAACTGCAACTGACATATAGTGGCAGAAAAATATGGTGAGTCTTCAATAAGGAGACTAAATATTATAGGAAGTTTAATTTATTTAAGGTGTGTCTTATATTTTTACTTTAATTGTGCAAATTTCACAAGAGAAAATTTCAAAAATTAAACAAGAACAATAAAGATCTATGGAAATGTTCAAAGTGTAAAGAAATACATCTTTCGGAACAGACTTTGATAGAAACTTAAAGTAATGTTTTATTGGTGGATATTTCTTATGTAATGGAAGCAAATCTGAATCTGGTACAGTATTCAGACCTTTCTTTGGCATCTGACTGAACTTTATCTGATGCTTCTATGGTGCAGTATTTGAGTGTCGTTGAAATGATTTAACTTAGAAAAAAGAATTGTTGAGATAGGTTTGCTTAGAGATGATATTCATGAACTAAAAAAATATAGAAACTTAAATAATTGAAAGTGCAATCTAATAAATCTGAGTTGTCAATTGTGAATGATTTCCTGAAAGAAAATTGGGCAATTAAAGAGACATTAGATGATCAGAATTTGTCTACCAAATAAGCAGAACATGACAATAATACTTTTGGAAATTTGAGGGATGGGCAACCCATGGCCCTCGGGCCGCATGCGGCCCGTAGTAATATTTTTTGCGGCCCGCGTGGCATAAAATATGAATAAATATATCAATTTCCCAGTTTAATGAGATATTCGACAAAAATTCAAACGTTATTTTCTACAACTTATATTTGTGAACAGTTTTTTCGCAATGAATTCAGTAAAAATTAAAACAAGAAACCGACTAACAGACACATGGAAACTAATTTAAAACTAGCGGTGACTAATATTTGGCTAAATATTTCCGATATATTACGTTTAGATCAGTGCCAGAAGCTATATTAAGTATACCTAGGCTAATTTATAATTATATATGAATAAAGAATTGTGATTTACCGACAGTTCCCCCTTCTTTTCTCTTGTGTGCGGCCCGCGTCAGTTCAAAAGTTTTGAAATGCGGCCCTTATGTAGAAAAAGGTTGCCCATCCCTGTACTAGATAAATTAGTGAAACATATTGATTCAGAATTTAGTAGTGTTGTTGTTTCAGCCTCTAGAAGTAATTAAAAATATCAATGAAAAATTTTTGATTTATGTTAAGCAATTATCTGCAACTTGTAAGCAAAAATTCTGAATAGAATATGAAAAGAAAAACAGAAAATTTTCACAAATAGTTGTGGTATTATTAATGAACAGTATAGAATCTATATAGGCTAAATCAGTTCTTAACTCTATTTCTATTATTTATTTTATAGGGCATTTGGAAATTTGCAAATTGGAAGATATATTAAATTTTGTTTGGATAAGAAATGGTCAAATTTTTATAGAGAAAACTGAAAATAGTTGTGTTAAAAATAATTCTAGAGAAAGATATTGGTAAAATTTTTCAAAACTGAATGAAATGTTAATACATAATTGAATTGAAAACTCTTCTTTACCTCCTTAAGTCGATCAACAACAAAAACCCTTTAAGATGCAGTTGTTTTTATTTAAACTTCTAACATTTTTGTTAGAAGGTCAATAAAGTAGACTGAAAATGTTAGGAGTTTAAATAAAAAAGACTGCATGTTAAAGGGTGTTTGTTATTGATGAATTCAAAACTTTGATCAAAGAGGCTTTTTTATATTTGATATAAATTCCCAAAGATTAAATTATAAACTCAATGAAATTTTGAATATTATACATAAATGTAACTATAGCTCTCAGATTTTAACATTTGTAGAATCTTGGACTTATGATATCGATCCTTCTATCTTTGTGATTGTTGTTGTTCTTGTGTCAAGCATGAAAATTCAAGGCATGGAGATATTGTTACTTATTTTTTAACTGAATTAAATATTGAGAAAATAGAAACCATTTTTTTTGTATATGATGATATTGATGTACAGTAGAGCATCGATTATCCGACTCCCGATTAACCGACTTATCGGTTAACCGACCGTGTTCTAGTCAGCAAATTCAAATGTTCGCTAGTGATGTGGCGCTACAATATTTGGTTATGTCTTGGCTACTTTAATATTATTTTTGTTAAATTTTTGCATGTTTTAGCTGGCAGCACTGGCTCGACCATGAAAGGGAGGCTAGTATTTAAACCAGGCCTAATACACTATACTAATAATGTATTTTTTCATACTTTTTGGTTATCCGACTTTTCAGTTATCTGACCAACCCCAGTCCTCAATTAAGTCGGATAATCGATGCTCTACTGTATTAACTTTTTGTGAACAGAATGTTTTACTTTCCATATTATATGAAACTCAAATTTTAATATTCTTAAATTATATTTACAAGATATTTTGGATTATGGAAAAATTAAAAACATCAATTATAAGTGATTTTAATATAAATTTGCTAAAAACTAATCAACTGGAAACATTTGATCTACACAAATGGATGTTGATGAATAACTTGACAATTATTGCTCATGCAAATAAACCATCACATCACAGAAATGGAACTCGATTCTTGTTGGACTTAATAAGTCATCTCCACTATCATATAGTCCAATGGATAGGACTCCACACAACCCATAAGGGTCTTGCTTTTGGTGAAGTTGGTTGAAATTTTAACCTGTTATAGTTCTTGAATAATTGATCAAAAGTCTCAATGGGCACAAAGCTTGAAAAAAATCTAATTTTTCTTTTTTTGCTAGAGCCATTTAAATATATGGGAGGTGTATATACAGGACAGGAACAAAAGTCTCTCATCAGTCAGTTATTTGAAAAGTAATATGGCAATTACTGTAGACCTTTTGCCAATGTGTAGACTTTCAGGCATGTGCTAAATGACCCCTCTACTCCTTACTTTGAAGAGAACTATTGTAATTTTCACTCCTAATGAAAATAGGACATTGGCAATTGCAAACTTGTAGCACATGAAAAAATACATACTATTATCTTTCAGTGCATTCTGAAATATCAAGTGGGATCCTGAACAATGCTTCACTGCACAATATACAAGAAGTTCATTGTAGCAGTGCATCACAGCATAACATGAATGCAGTGAGGAGTGGTTGAATGTGCAATTAGGTTTAGGTTAACAATACGGATATGCGAATATCAACTGCTGTTAAATAAAATACAGTCAAACCTCAGTTTTCGAATTACATTCATTCCTAAAAGTTTGAAAATCAATTTGTTCTAAAACCAAAACAAATTTTCTCATAAACAATATAAAACAGATTAATCTGTTTCCAACCCCCAAAACAAAGCCCTTTTTTATCTTTTTAGCTGTATTTCATGCATAAAAGTGCCTACAAATGCAATGTAATATTAATATACAGGCAGTCCTCTACTTACGAACATTCGACTTATGAACTTTCGAAGTTACAAACAAAGCCGACAGATGGCAGGTTAAAGTGCAGTTGGTTATTTTTTATGTATAGTCAAGTTTATTTTTGAAGTTTTACGTTAAAACATTTACAGTACATACATATGTACATTTGTAGTTGTTTTAAATGAGTAATTTTAATAAATAATGTACTGTACATGTGATTGATTTGAATTTATGCTTCCCTTTAACAATCTTAATTCAACATTATTCAAGTAGCCTAAACATTACATAATTGTAAAAACAACGTTGTATTTGAGTTTTTGCGCCAAACATTGTCTTTTCAAGTTAAGAACTTTTCGACTTGCGAACGACCGCTACGAATGGATTAAGTTCGTAAGTAGAGGACTTACTGTATATACTTGTTGTGTGTATATATATATATATATATATATGTAACATTTTGTTTTATAATATATATATTTAAAATCAAATATTATGTCACTGCCAACCAAAACCTAAACCAAAGCTAACACTTTACAAAAAAGTGCTATAAATAGATTCAACTCTGACTACTTGGATGGAATATAACTAAATCAATCAAGACTAATGAGTTTTATTCACACTTTCCTAAATATTATTTTTCAATATATTTGATTTTATTTTTAATTTTAGTTTTAGTTTCGATTTCAGTGTTTCAGTAAAGGCCAGAGTTTTAATTATTATTTTATTATTTTTAAGTTTAAATATTATTTTTAGTTTTAAATTGGCTACCAAATATTAATATTATAAGATATAATATTTAACAAAAATTTACTAATATAATAACTTAAGTGTATGTAAACATGAATTTTTGGATGCCATTAATATTATGTAAATGTCAATTAATGCAGTTTTTATTTGTAATTTGATTATGATTCAACTACCAAAAACTGGAAATAACATCTTTTCCACATATGCGTTGAAATCTAATTTAAATAGCAATGTCATTGATGATTCATGTCATGATGTCTAATGAAAGAATGTGAATCTCGGCACTAACTTCTGAATCGGTAGTCCCATCATTGATTGGTCAGGCTGTTGACTTTCTTTAATGTAGAAAATATAGGATGTTTACTATCTGTAGTCACTCTTGCCGAGTAGCTTGTTCATCAATTGAGGCAAATATGAGTTTAAAATGTTGTGTGTGAACTAAATTGTTTGAAAAGCAAGGCATTCGAAATCCAAGGTTTGACTGTAGTGCTAACATGATTAAATTGCCATATCACTGCTAACTTAACCTTAATATCTTTTAACCTAAGTCTAATTAAACTCCAATATTCTAAGAATTGTTTCAAGAATTTTTTGAAATATTGAAATCAATAAAGGCTCAAGAAGAGCCAAAAATGTTTTTTGGAAAAATAAACAAGTTTTGATTAGGCTTAAGAAGCAGGTTATGTCTCTCTTTATAACATTAGTGTCAAGTTTTATTGGTTTTAACACTAATTATTCTTATTTTCAGAAACCTATATATCCTGAAAGCACTTCTCAAGACCAAATAGAATCTTCAGCAACTGCATCAGCTATTCCATCAACAAGTGGATTAACAGATAATCATTCAGTTCATACAGGTCCTGCCTCAAATGAAAGTGAAATTTTAGCCTCATGTTCTACTGCATCTGAAGCATCCACATCAAATTGTCTTTCTGAAGATGTTCCAGGTATATTATTATTTGAAAATATTACAATAATTAATATCTTTTAGATATTAGAAATGACTTTTCATTTATATCATTATTTTAAAAATTGAACTGAAATTTTTTTAAATAAATTGTAATTATAAAACTGATTTTTCTCTCCTTATAAATTACTGTTTTACCTTATGTTGTTAAATCCAAATAATTACAAATTTATTTAAAGTTTTTCATAATATGAAAGTTATTCATTTTATTTTATAAAAGCACTATTATTTAATTTTTAAAAATGTCTATTATATAATAAAGATGTAATAAATTTGTACTGGATTTACTAATAATAACAAAAAACATCATTGTGTTAATAGCAGATAAATTTCTTAAATGAACTAATGTTTTCATTATTATTATTTAAATTTTATAAATCAATTCCTTTTTAATTAAAACTCCAGGATGATAATTATTAAAATTCACAAGTTCAGAAGAAACATTAAAGTAAAGTAAAAGTCAGATAAATTCAGCAATATTAGTTGGCTTAATCAGTTATTTATCTAACCACCTAAAAGGGGTTTGTGGACTAATAAACAAAATCTGTTATGTCCTTCTAATCCAACTGTTCACCTGAGTTCAAGAATTACCCAGAAGTAATTTTAATTTCCATATATTTTATTTATATGCATTTCAGATTCAACTTTTTTGATCCCTCCTCAGTCTACAAAGTATAAATTTTTTGTTGTAAATTTACAATTAGAAGGACATAACAATTTTTGTTTTTTAGTCCACAAACCCCTTTTAGATGGTTAGATAAGTAAAATGGAGTAAAGGTGTTTTCACATCTTTGGATTATGTAATGTCTGAGGAGGGCTGGCTATTTACGGTCAACCTTTATTTTAAGGCCCTTGTAACATTTGATATTAATTACATTGACAAATAATTACAAGTTATATTATTGATTCTTCAAAGTACAATTTTATTCTATTTTCATTGCTATATGTGAAAATGTACAAATACATTCTGTTGCAAAAAAATCAACATACCCTAAAGCTGGTGTGCAATAGTGATCAAATTCTTCATGTGAAATGGTAGTGAAAAAATAAAAACTTTATTACATCATCATATCACAAGGATATGATATTGAAGAACAATTTCATTTCAAATATTGCATGTTAGTTGTAAAGCCATTTTCTATATTGATCAGTTTATATAAATTGCAAGACTGAGTTTGCCAACTTCTGATTTGTAACATTTCTGATCAAACTGTCCTTCAGTAATGTGATGTGATGTTGTTATGAATTTTTAATCTTTATACTACCACAGAATTTGATTGCTACTTTATGCTAGCTTTAAGGTACATAAAAAATATGTTACAAAAACATATATACCATAGGCAGGAGTCACTCTGGAAAATTTAAAAATATTGCCACTATTTCACCAGTTTTAAATTTTTTTTACCACTTCAAATTATTTGTTACCATTAGTTTTACTTACTAACCCTGATCCTTGATGGCATTTGTATACGTGGATAAAAATTGATCAGATTGCTACAGTTTATTTCTATACACTATTTGAATGATCAGAGTAATCTTGGATCATTTTGATTCAAAAAGTATAAGCACTACAGGTGTGTGGCGCATGGGACTCTCATTGTAAGGAAGCTCAACATTTTTCTGTTTTCTCAAAGTGTGATTTGTGATTTAATTTCATGATGAATGTCAAAACAAGCAGACTAGGGTTTTTACTGCCACTTGTAATTGCGAGTATTATATTTTTATCGCCATCTTAATAAAAATATTGCCAAGTGGTAATTTTGGCGTTATTCAGTGCAACCCCTGCATATGAGTATGACATGACATAATTCAACTTTGTTATAACATTATATAAAATGGAAGATTGATAGGAAAAAGTGAGAATATCATCATTAAGTTAATCTCAAAACATTATTCATAAATCATAAAATATAAGACTCAGTAAATTTTTCACTTCTTTTTATTTATTTTTTAAACTAATTTTTCAATTTTGTTCAAATTCAAATTAAATTAATGATGTTAGGCAATACTATACTATAATAGAATCTATTTATTATAATCATAGATACTGTTATTAGTTATTTAAGGTTATAAGAATTAGTAAGTCTTGAAAGATAAATTAAAATATACTTATAAAACTTTCCTTATTGCAATCAGTTTTCTTATAGTTATTTGCATTTTTAAGTTGTCTTTTTACACCGTCAGTATCAAAGTGTGATTGATAATGCAGAATTGTTATTAGGTATTGCTGTCTGCCTTAACCAGTAATCACACCAAATGATCAATCTAACACATTTAAAAAATTCTTTCTTCCTCTGCTGTACACAATTTAAAAAACTTTTAAAATGTGTTAGATTGGGCACTCAATATGATAAACTCTTATGTAAGATAACCTTTGTTAAATAAATCAAATACTATAATATAATATAGTAGGGTTAGAAGTATGAAATAATGTAATAATCTTTAATCTTAATCTTTGCTATTGTTATTTTTTGCCCAAGCAACTCTGCTAGTAAATATATATATAAATTATAATGAATTATTTGTATGATTTTTGATGAATATAAAAGAATAATAATTATTAAATTATTAAATTTTTATAGATATCAAACCAATAATGACGTTTGATGATCCACCAGGATCACCTGAATCTAATATAATTCATAAAGATAGCAGCATGTACATAGATACTTTGGGTGTATCTTCACTACCTGGACCAAGTAGTTTTCAAACTGAAAGAGAGATTTCTGAATCAGCAGATCAGCAAAATTTATTAAGTAAGAAAATTTATTTCTCTTAGAATAAAATTCTGAATTTATTGGCAAATATGGAGAGTTTTTACACAGATTCTTCAACCGTACTCAAATAACAAAAACAGGTTCTCAGACTTACTTTGTTTTTTTTTTTCTTTGTTTTTCCTAAACCAATTTGATTCAAATTGTTTTCCAAAAAGAGCTTTATACATTTTTAATGTTTTTGGCTTTCTCCTAAATTTTTTTTAAAGTTGTTATCAAAAAATTTAATTGTAATCTTATAATTAAAATTATTTATGTAATATTTACATAAATTCTGTACAAATTACATTTTTATCTACTACATTATTGCTTTCAAATATAAAGATTTTGATGTGAATGAAATGATTTCAAATAATTTAAATCAGTTGAACATAATATAAAAATTAACATTAAAATATTTTACTTATTTACTAGTTTATCAGCAAAATTTCTATTTTCATTTTTTAGAGTTTTATTAGGAAAAGAAATTATCATCCTTATTGTAGATAACAGTTCAATATTAATTACCATTTGATTTAACTATTGTATTTTAATTCTTATGATTTTTTATATCTTTATTAGTTTTTATTTTATTTTTAATTGTCGTGATATACTTTATAAGATATATCAATGCATGTACAGTACTTCTAGTTATTTCAAATAGTCTCTTCTTGACCTGTGTTGTGATACTTAATTTACTGAGTTCCCTGTAAGAATTAATTAGTTCAAAACAATACTTGAAGCAATCCTTGTCAAACACCATTATTATATAAACTGCAATTTATGAAATAAATGTGTTTGACAAGGCAAGAGTAATTAGTGTAGGAAATTTAATATATGTAAGGAGAATACCGTATATTCTGGTGTATAAGACGACTTTTTAACCCAGGAAAATCTTCTCAAAAGTCGGGGGTCGTCTTATACGCCGGGTGTTGTCTTATAGGGTGAGTATATCCCAAACTCTATATTTTAACTGTAAAAGTCAGGGGTCGTCTTATATGCCAGAATATATGGTAAATAAATAAATATAATAAAATACTTACATTCTCCAAAACTTCGTACTTATCTTTCTGCTTGTTAAGGAAAGTAGTTTTTTAATTGGAAACATTTTCATGTCATTTGAGCCAACTTTAGCCACAAAAAGTTTGTAATAGCTTTGTGGTTGAGGTTGGCTTGAATGAACTGAAAACATTTCCAATTAAAAAATTTTAAAGAAAGTTTGATTTCCCTAACAAGCAGAAAGAATAAATATATATAAGTAAATAGTGTGGGAATTACTATAAATAGTTCTTATAGAAGAGTCTTTAATTTCAATTATTAATATTTGCATGTACAAATAATGAAAATTTATGGCTAACTCTGTTAGAGAAAATAATAAATGCAGTTCTGACAAGTTAGTGGGATTTGAAATATAAATATTGATATGAATCAATCAGTTGTTAACTTATATCAATGAATTTAATTCAAATTGAAAAACCAAAAACTTTTTGTGTATTTGTTATTTTTACATTATTTAAAAAGTCATTCTCCATTTTAAACAATTATTTATTTTTATGTTTTAATTTTAAGCTAATGAAAATTAAAACATCAAAATGATAATTCAGTGAAACATCAAAAACAATACAAAGCAGATTTATTACAGAAAAATTACGCATTAAAATTTCAATGAAAGATTATATAAATAAAAAAAGTTTTTACTAGCAAAATAAAAAGCAAGAAAATTAAACTTTTTTATGTATTTTATCTAATATTTTTAATTAATTTTTTATATATGCTAGAGAAATAAACTATGTATTTGTGTATAGACTATAATAGAAGAATTATATATTTATATAAACTTAACTTTGTAAATAGTTAATCTATTGATGTTTATTAATCTATATAATTGTTTCTGAAATAATTTTTTCAATAACAATAACTTTTTTATCACTTAAAAGCATAACACATTCATATTATATTAAATTTGTAAAAAAAACTAATGCTGTACTTATTATTTATTATTTTAATTTTGTTTATTTTTAACTTGTTTAAATGTAGGCTTAGCACATTTTCTTATAGCTTGTTACTAAAATCATTTTTCAGTAACAAATTATTATTTTTTCTATATTCATCTACTCTTTAATTTTTTTAAATTAAGTCACAGTATGGGGAAGAATTTGTTGCCATCTTTGATAATACTGCTATCTTCAATACAAATTTTACATCTGAAATCTGGCAACATTCCCTGTAGGTACTATATAATTGCAAACAAGTGTAGTTGAAACCACTATTCTGCTCTTTCATATGCCATCAGAATTTTCATCTTTAAGTGCTGATGCTGGTATGATGTAATTTTTGCTTATCTGAAAAATTGAGATAAATGGATTTAAACAATTTTTGTTTGTTTTTTTTTATTTTTATTTTGTCTGCAATATGAAAATTGCAAGCCTGTACATTTCTACTGTTGACTGTCTGTTGTATGTCCATTTTTCATTAATCTCAGGAATAGAGGTAAATAGATGAAAATCAAGACCAGATATGGAAAACTTATGGACTGGAGGCCCCAATTAACTGTATATAAACTTCTGGTGTAAACTGGAAGTCATGTGATTATTTTTTAAGTTAAAAGTTTAAAAATTGCAGCCTGACACTGTGACAATGTCACAATAAGTAATTGCTTGTTATTATAAATTCTTAAGAAACTACATGTTTTAATGAATGCGTTGATATACATAACAGACTTATTGTGTTTTATTCTTAAATCTTAAAATTTTTTTTGATTATGCTGGTGTAATGGTGCTGCAGTAATCAGGGTTATCTTGTGTTTATTGTGATTTCTGTTATATTTATATAGTATATTTGTTAGTGTTGAAACTTCTATCCATAAGCTGTCTACAGAAACTTTTGCTGAAAGTTTCACTTTAGGTTTCAGCCGAAATAGTCAACTAATGCTTATTGTGATTATCATTACTTGAAATGAATACTGACAAGGAAGAAATATCAATCATAGTCACATTAAAGTTTAACTTTAATGTGACTATGGGTAATGTAACCTTGGGTAATGCAATCAACCTAAATGGATCATCTATGAGTATCCTGATTGGTAGGATAATATCATTGTCTTGTGTATTTTTTCTTTGTTAGGACAATTCACTATGCTTTTCTTACAGATCCTAAATGAAAGAACAGGTCAATAAATTATGTTTATATAGAATTTTTTGTTCCTCGACTATTAGTATTTGGGTATTTGGTAGGACCACTTTTTCCTTTGGGTGGTACCAATTCTCACTTTTCCCTACTGTAAGTGTAATGAAGTTATATTTACATTATATATAAGCAATGTAACAACAATCATCAATCTTCCTATTCATTTACTTTAATTTACATAAATATATATATATATATTTATGTAAATGAAAGTAAATGAATAAATATATATATATATGTAAAGTAAATGAATTGGCAGATTGATTGTGATATAAACATCTTAATTATCTCTTCTCGAATAACATTTACTATTTTTTTTTTTTTAATATACATTGATTTTTCTAGATTTCTTTGCATTTGTATTAACAATAATTTATTATTTATAATAATAGAATAAATATATATTTTGTTGATCATTACTATTCATATTTAATTACATATTTGTATAAAAATATGTCAGAATGAACTTAAATTGCTTTTAAACGTAACTATAACCACATTCAATATTGAACAAGCAATTATTTATTGTGACACTGTCACAATGTCAGGCTGCAATTTTTAATTTACTTAATTTAAAATTTATGCTCTTTACATCAAATTAGTACTGTATACTGTAGTGTCTTATCCCTGCACATCATACTTTTCCATTAGCAATGGAGTTGTGTCAGTCATCTATTAACTGCTTTCAGGGAAAATGTTTCAAATTGAAATAACTTGACGGAAGTCAAGTTATTTCAATTCAAGTTTGCATTGGAAATTTGTATATAGTTAATTGGGCCTTCTGCCCTTAAGGTTTCCATATCTGGTGTCCTCTTTCATCTATCTAACTTTGTTCTCAAGATTAAGGAAAGACAGATGGACTACAATGGGAATTTATAGGTCTACAATTTTTTCAAATTGTCTCCCAACAAATATCTTGCTGATTGTATATAATACAGTCAGCAAGATAAAATATTTTTAGAAAAAAGAAATTATATATAGAGAACAATATTACATAAAATATATAAACATTGTATGACTATGGTTGAATTAATTTTGTACTAGATAATAACTTATACATAAAAATTAAAAGTTCATCATTGAAATTTTTTACACAAACAAATATTGTATGGAACTGTTTTGCATTAAGATCTATTTTAAGATTTAGCCAGGTCTCTAATGGAGAAATACAGATAATGAGCAATAGAGTCAATACATCTTTTGCCAGTTAAAAATTCCTAAAGATTTAACCCAAACCCAAATGTGAATCCTTCAGAGCACTAAGTAGATATCTTTTTCAGTTTATCATTTAGCCTTATTAATATACTTGTTAATACAAATATTTATCAAGTAATGTTTATCTTGAATTTCTTGCCAGTTATTTGGATTTATTCATTGAATGGTTCTTTATGTTTATTTTAAAAAATTTTAGTGAAAGCATCTTCTGACTTTAAATACAATAGTTTATAAAAGTTATGTATTTTTTTCCTTTTTTTGTAGCTATATCCTATTTATTTCATAACATAAAAAGTATATACAGTCAAACCTGTTTTTATGCGGGGATAGGGACCGCATAAAAGAAAATGCATAAAAAAATCGCGCGAAACTTCACGAGTGGCTATAAAAAATAGTTTTTGCAACACAAT
This sequence comes from Centruroides vittatus, assembly GCF_030686945.1. Lineage (NCBI taxonomy): Eukaryota > Metazoa > Arthropoda > Arachnida > Scorpiones > Buthidae > Centruroides > Centruroides vittatus. The sequence continues at coordinate 632,294 of NW_027122652.1, read as the reverse complement.
TAAAAAAATATTTTTTTATGCGGTGAATAGGGACCTCATAAAAAAAGTCTCACGTAGAAAATAACTCGAAACCGTACGAAATAACTAGGAATTGCTTTTTTAACTCCTTGGGCCTTTTTCTGCAACACCTAATGGGGAAAAAATCCTCTAAGAATTTTAATTTTTATATTAATTAATTATTTCCACTTAAATACGAATCTAACATTAAAAAGTTAAAAATAATCGTTAAATAATGATTTTATTTGATAAATATAGCTGCAGGAAGTGTTATTTCATTTAACAAGGCGTGAAATTTCACACCTGCAGTCTAAAGCTGGAGGGGAGCTAACTTACCGCATCTGTTCAAATATAACATAATATTTATGGTTTTTATGCTATTAAAATAAGAGGGGACCGAAATAAACGTATGAGAAAAAAATTTTTCTGAATAAAAAATGAAAAAAACCTGCTGATGTCGTAGAAAACAACCAATAGAGTTTTTAAAAATTTTACATGAGTCAATTATGTTCCAATTTGTTTGAAATTTTCATATACCGCACAAAAAAAATCGCACAAAACAAATAGCACAGAAAAAGACCGCACAAAAACAGGTTTGACTGTATATCATTCAGATTAGCATAATTTTATGTATTTATCTGAATAAGCTTGAAAAACACCAGACAAAAATGCTTTTATTCTATGTTTAAGTCTCCTGACATTTTCTTCTTATGGAAAATGGAACCCGACATCAACCAGCTTTTATTCTAGTTGTGTTAGTATAAGTGACCTTTATTCTGTAGGAACACTTTTTTTAAATATATTAATTAGTTTAAGAATTTAAATTTATTAGGGTTTTTTCTTTATTTAACCTGTTTTGATGAGAAAATCTTTTTAGAGATTAAAATATAATCTTAATTAAATCCTCATCAGTGTCATAATGTTTGATATAAGTTTTATTTAATAATACATGAATATAAATTTTTTAAATATTAACAAGATTGATCATTTGAATAATTTATTTTTTAAATTATATACCTCAGATCTAAATATCTAGATGATATTAAAAGTTTAAATATGATAGAATTTTATATCATTTGATATTTGATCTGTAGAACAAACGACAAAATTTTATTTGGAATTCATTGATTCAGCAGCAGTGTTTTTGCAAGGCATAATTTTTGTGCCGAGACATATACTGTATATATTGATATTCCATATTTAAAAATTTCTTAATGAAAAATCAAAAATGATAATTTTCTATATTTCCAAAATTGTTTTTATTTTTTATGTATTGAGTTCATAATTTTATCATTGTTTATTTTAATAGATGTTCATTAATTTGTTATTATTATTTTAAATATTTAATTCATCAATCTTTATATTTATTTAATAGCATTTATAAATATATACTCAGTGTATTTATTTATTAGAAAAATGGAATATATATTTGTTTAAAATAATGATGTTTGGTTGCATTTTAATATTTGAAAACATTTAATCAATGTAAATATTCATGATAATTAAATTCTCTCTATATTTGCTAATATAATTTAAATAGTTAATAAAATTATTTTTTTCTGGATATATATAATATTAAATTTTAACTTTATTATATCAAATAATATATGTACTTTGTTTACGTCATTAAAATTTTTGAAGGTACAGTACATTAAAAGATATATTTATATAACAGTTATGTTTGTAAGATTTATCTGTTATTTTGTTAAAAGTTTGCTTTCAAAAAAATGAGTAAGTATTTTTAGCTATAAAGTTTATTTAGTGATTAATTGAATATTTTTTATTTTGTTATTATTACTTATGTTCATTGCAGAAAAAAGTGTTGTTAATAATAATGTGGTAAAGTATAAAATTTTATAAATAAATAAATTATATTTAAAATATAGTTATGTAGTTGTTTGGTTAAAATTTGAATTAGTTATTTAAAATAAATCATATAAATGTTCTAATGATAAGATTGTAATTTTTTTCTTATCAAACATTTTAAGATTAGCTACTTTTACATATTGTACTGATGTTTCTTATATACTAACATTTATTTTTATATATAATTAAAAAATTATAATAAAAATTAAATATTTATTTCATACTTATATAAAAGTTTAAATAAAAGATTTCTTTTCAAAAATGTTTACTTGTTTATTTACTTCTACACAGACAATGAATCTAGTTTGACTCTATAAGTTAAAATATGACCAAGCTACTGCTTTATAAACAAAGTTTAAACTAAAATTTGTTATAAAAATATACTTACTCCATTAAAATATTGCTTTATATTACACAAACAATTTTTGTTCCTGCATTTTATTTACATTAATTGAAAATGCAAATTCCATATTAAAATGTTTCAGGTAAGTTAATTCATTGCAGGAAAAGTTATTAATAGCTAGTTCTTTATGGTTTAAAGGTCAATCTTCACTGTCTTATTATTCAGTTTAAATTAAATTTATTGAAAACATAATTGATTATAGTTTAACATAAAGTTTTGAGAGATTCATTAAATCACTGTAGTTCTGCAATTAATATTAAAAATTGTTGTAAAATTTATAGATACATTACATCCATTAGTTGTTTAATATGAAATGTAAATTTTGATATTATTTTCAAATATTTTTAAAGTAGAATCTATGTAAATATAAGGTATATACACACAAATTTTATTCTAAAAACAAGTCGAAAGTAATACTATTTGTATATATATTAATATGTATTAATGTGATGATAAATATTCTGTGTTTATCCACAATATTTACCTTCAAATTTATATCTGTGAAGTTCATTGACAAAACGTGAAAATACTTAAAAATTATTAAGAAAATAATTATTTGATGAAATTATTCTTTTTCTTCTTCAGTAATGAACTTATACAAAACTTAAAGCTATCAAGCTTATGATAAGGAATAGACTTTCATTTTGATTCCACCAAATAATAATAATTTCCAGATGATTTTTTTAAAAGCATTCTCTAACTTTTATCAGTGAACTTTACCGATATCGGCAGATGCACTCTGTAGCCGCTACATAAAACTTCAAAGTTTCATAACTTCTAATAAGTGCCTCTTTCGGGGAAAATGTTTCAGATAAAAGTTTATTTTTTATGTAGAATCATAATATGCATTAAAAAGGGGATTCTCATTTAAGATGATGAAGTTGATTTCGTTTTCACAGATTGCAGCACCATCTTGTTGGCCCGTTAAAAGTTTAACAATTTTAGTGCGATGAATTGTTTTGTAGAATGCGTATTTTTCGAGATATTCTAGTGAATTTATTAAAATGTATATGTACACACATCACACACATTTTATATTTTTATTTTGCGAACACTAACAGTGCCGTATTTCGGTTCGGTTGAGTGATGAGATACAGAACTACAGTAACTGAAATCAATGTCAACCGCCCACAAAAATTTGAAAGGATGCGAACTGGAAGCCATTATCTTTAGAATTCATGAATTCAAGAAACTTTGAAATGACAATTCTCTTGTCCACATTTTCAAAAGTAGCTTGAATACAAGTTTTACATTCAAGAAATTTAATCGTGTAAACGCTCTTTAAGATTGCTGCCTCTCCACGTTTGACCTGGAATCTGGATTTTGAAACATTCTTCTGGATTTGTCAATTATATTACATAACTTCCGAATTTTCGATATTAGAAACTTTATTTGGAACCCATATTTAAAAGAGTTATAAAATAAATATTCATAGCAATTATTTGTTCATTTGCTTATTTAGTGAGTGTAATTATTTATTGTTAGTTATGTTCATATTCATGTTTTCAAGTTACAATGGGTTCGTCGGAACTTAACTACAGATGCTTCGTGATGAAGTAATCAGTAAGTTTACACATAGACACACACACACACACACACACACACACACACACACACACACACACAATATATATATAAATTTATAAAAAAAAATACAGTTGATTCCTTAGTGTGTATATAATTAGAAAGCTTTGTCATAATAAACATATTAGTTTTATGAAGTTCACATTCTGTCACAACACGGAGAAAGGTAGGAGTTTCAGTGGCTAGTTTCTTCAGGTGACAAATGTGAAAATGGCACTGGCGGTGGAGCAACGTGCTAACTATTTCTTTGGCAAAGTTTGAGTGTCACGCTGTTAAACAAGACGCCTGAGTACGATTCCATAATGCCTTAGTACAAGGGCTATTTTTTAAATAAGGTCCGTTTGTGAATGAAAGTGAGAATAATGCGCAATCACGGCAGTATGCATACACTTCTGCTGGGAGGAAGCTTGGCGCGCGTTTTGACGCCATTTGCAGCCATATCGTTTGTCTGTATGCTGAGCTGTAGAAGTTTAAAATGTTTAAGAAAATTGAGTCTCCTGCCGACTGAGATACGATCTGTTATTCGATTCTTGAATGCAAGAAACTTGGCAGCAGCGGAAATTCACCGTCAGATTTGTGAAGTTTACGGTGATAATGCTACGAGTGACAGTAAAGTTCGAAAATGGGTAAGAATGTTTAAGGATGGGCGAGTTAATGTGCATGATGAGCCACACCCTGGCTGACCTCTGATTTCTGAAGATTTGATTCGTGATGTGGATAACAAAATTCGAGAGGACCGACGATTCACGATTTCAACGTTATCAATTGAATTTCCATAGATTTCAAGATCAGTTTTGAATACCATTGTTTCGGAAACTGAATTATCGAAAATTGTTTTCTCGGTGCGTTCCAAGACTGCTTTCTGACGATCACAAAACAAAAAGATTAAACAGTGCTTTATCGTTTTGACTCTATACGATCATCCACACAGTCCAGACCTTGCACCCAGTGATTTTCACTTGTTTCGATACTTAAAGGAGTTCCTCGGTGGTCAACATTTCAACGACGAAGAAGTGAAAACTGCAGTCGTGGATTGGGCTTCTTGACAGGCGGCAGATTTCTTTGAAGTCGGAATTCAAAAAATTGTTGAGCGGTATGACAAATGTTTAAACAAAATGGAAATTATGTAGAAAAGTAGATAAAAGTATGTAGAATATGGAAAAAAATATATTTTAACGATATTTACAGTATTTTTCTTCTTATTAAAAAACGGACCTTATTTAAAAAATAGCCTTCGTATTTTGAAGAAATGGTCAATCGTGAAGCTGGTTTGGTTTTGTTAAGTTACTGTAACGCAACACTTGGGCGATCTGCCTAGGGGAAATGCCTTCCGGGAGTCTCTTTAAGGGTAACTGGCGCTTATTCAGGCATTAAAGACGTGAAGAAAACCCGGAAAACTCCACGTGACAAACCCGTCCTGGCGAGGCGCGAACCCACAACCGAGCTCCCAGTGTTCAGGGAACGGAATAGTGTTGCCAATTTAGCGATGGAGATTTTTCTAGAGAGTTTTTTAGTAAATTTAGCTACATTTTAGAGATTTTTTAACGAAATCAAAAAATTTCATAAAACTATTAAAACTTATTAAATTTCTTCATTTATATTATTTTTAATGTGCAATAATTATGTGCGTAAGTCGGAAACCTTATTTTTAATAAGTAGCAACATTAGCAACACTAATCAGAGCTCAAGTTTTCTTATCATGACCAAATACGGTAAACATTTGTAAAGGGGACGGAGCTTAATGGGCATTATCGTCGCGACTAACAGTAGCAGGTCCAATCCTGATTCAAATAGTTTGTCAATTTTCTTAAAGTTTGATAGTGATCGTTGTTACATTCAAAATTTGGGAATTCTTATAAGTAACCTATCCCGCATGGTGAGTAACCAAGTGCTGTAATATAGTGTCATTTTGTGATGATAACATTTACTATTATTTATTGGTATTGCAATTTATTATTTATTACCCTGATATCAGTGAAAATGCCAAATAAAAGAAAATACACTCAATAATTTCGAATATAATGGCTAAGTGACGATAGGTATAAAAATTGGTTGCAGGAAATAAAAGGAGAAAATACAAAGTGTCGCTGTAAATATTGTAACTGCATTTTGATAGCAAAAGTAAGTGATTTAGAAAAGCATAGGAAAACTCAAAAACATATAAAAGCCGAGCCATCGTTTGGTATTCAGCGGAGTAATGAGACTCGTTGGATGTCAATTCAGGCCGCTATTGATAGAATTTTGAAACAATGGAATGATTTAAAGGCAAATTTTAATTTGGCCAGAACAAACGGAAGATGTTATACGGCAGAAATTTTGTTCTCAATGTTTGATGATCAAAAAATTTCTTATTTTATTTCTTAAACCTGTACTTGATGAAGTTCAGAGATTAAATAAAATATTTGAATCTGAGAATAATGATCCTACGAAGTTGCTACAGGACTTGCTAAATTTAATAGAATCTTCTTGTTCTAAGATCGTTATTCCAGGAACAAAAATAACAAATGATGTAGTGATTGAAAACCATTTAGCACTCAATCCATATTTGGGTTATCAGTTTGAAACTGAAATAAACAATTCTGTACTGTTAGATGAAGAAAAGAGAAATATTCGTAGTCGCTGCATTGCCGTGTGTGTGTGTAAATAGGATATGGTAGGCGCCGGATATCTGGCGACAAAATTATAATAATAATAATAGACAAAAAAAGTTTTATCGTTTACTTTTTTAAAATTTTTATTCTTTTCTATTGATCTACGACTCTGTCAATTTAAATAGTCATTTATTTACTTAATCAGACTTTTCTCATTGTATTCAAAATCTAAACATTTCCACACACCCCGGCGTAAGAATAAAACGTAATGAAGTTACAAAAAGAATAAAAATAAAAAACAGTAAAACAATCTAGTGAAGGAAGTTAAATAATTGAAAAGTTAGCATGCATTTACAAGTATTTTTGAATCGAGTAAAAATTTCATGAAGTAGCTATTCTATATGATTCGTATTTAGTGATATACGATAGAAAGATCTTTGTGAAACATATTTAAAAAGGTGTAAAAATATATGACGGATTCCGCAAGTTCTGCTGGAGTGTTTTTAGACGGAATCAATCAGATTACATAACCGTTAAAATATAATAGCCGATCAAGGTATTTAATGCCTTCTTTAAAAGAAAGAAAGAACATTCTGGATATGACAACATTCGGGTGATAGGTAACAGCAACGATATTTTTTTGAGAAACGAATTAAAAGAAGAACCATCTAAACATAAAGTTTGAAAAATCTTGCATATTATTAAGTTTAATTTTGTGTAGAATTAAAAAATTCTATAGAAGTTACGTTGCAATTTCCAATTCAAAATGATTCAGCTAGTTAATTCCTTTTTATTTTCAGCTAGTATCCTTTGTATCATAAATCAAAATTTGTAGAATCATTTAAGAAAAGTGGTTCCAAAAATGATTTAAAATGAAAAGGTATAATTGCACAATATTCAAATTAAGAAAAAATAGTTTTTAAATTAATTTATTAATATTTTGTAATTAACAAACATTTACGAATGTTTACAAAAAGTATCCGTCAAATCATATGCTAGCAAAACGTGCAAAACTTTTCAAGTTTTTGTTGCCCAATTGACCGTCGCGTGCCCATATAAACCGAACGAATTTAGTATTCTATAAATCAACGTTCGACTAATTAATTTCATGAAATATAAAATCAAATTTAAAACAGTTTATCTGACGCAATATGATAAGAAAGAACTCTAATCAGGATTACAATAAGATTAATAAGGGGTATGCGACAACTGGGAGATAGAAACAAAAATTTTTACACACTTGTTAGCAAGCATACGATTGGGCGGATATTTTTGGAAATGTTAGTAAAATTTAAATAAATGTGGTTGTGAGTTATGAGTTATTTCCCGACTTTGTAAAAGGCAATGTTTTGACATGTCAGAAACATTTAACAAAGCACAACAAAGAAACCACGAAAACAAACTTTTACGAAAAACTAGTTTTCTTTCAGGTGGTTTGTTAGCTATTTCTAAATCTTTCGAAGAACTTTCCATGAATTTAAAATATGTATGTCTAAGAGCAAATCATTTCCAAAAAATTAGAAGTATTTCTAAGCTTCATTGCGTAAGATCTCTGGTAATTTATCATTTGTGCGGTTATATAGTTCAATAATCGTTCGCAAGATATTTCGACTTTTATGTTACAATTAAGACCAATTGTTTATTACATCGAACATTTGTGTCAAAGTTACAGTTGTTTTTTGCACATTGTAACTGTAAGTAAATAAAGGTATGTATTTAAAAGTTATAATCTTAATGGTATACTAACACACAAAGGAAATTGTATATGTAACGTGTAAATTAACTTTAAATCCTGATTATCTATGAAATGAAACAAATTGCTAAGTATAATTTTTATTTGTTGTGTCCCAACAAGTGAAAAATAAGCCTACTGGAAAAATTCTTAATTATATCAATAGTGAAAATTTTTTTAATTTTATTTTTATTTTTATACTTGTTTCTATTCTTCAGAAATGGCCAATTCAAGGATATTGAGTCAAAGAGACAAGGAAAAATATGCTTGGAATGGATATCTTTATATTAAAGACAAGATTAATAAGGAAGGTTCGATTCAATTTTGGCGATGTGAAAATAAAAACAAAGGATGCAAAGCTAGAATCTGGACAAGTGTCAGTAAAGGGTCATTAATTTGTGAAAAAAAGGAACACTCGTGTAGCAGTTATGGAAATGCGGACAGAGTAATAACGCGAAAAGTTAGTAAAGCAACCAAAAAATTAGCGGATACTATAATGAACAATCCTTCACAAATCAGAACTCAAATTAAAATAGAAAATGTTTATTCTGTGGCAGAAGGAATGCTTTCAAATCATAAAAGTCTGTGCAGAATATTCAAAGAATAAGATTGAAAAAAACAATAAAAAAAGGGCCCAATTTATCCTGATTCTAGGGAAGTAATAAATATTCCTGTAGAATATTAAAAGTATGAATTCAGTCCACAATTTAAAGTTTTCTTGCTGATTCTGGATCAGAACAGATCGATCCAATGAGAATACTCATTTTTGGTTCTAAAAGTTATGTAATGTGAAGCCAAAGAATGAATGAATTATTTGTGGATGGCATATTTTTACTTTTCCCCTCTTGCTCAAATTTTTATTTTAGTTAGAGAACTGTATTCCCTTTTTATATTGTTTACTACATAATAAGACTCGTGAAATAAATGTACAAAATTACTTAATATGATACATAAAATGTGGCCAATACGTGATCCCTAAAATATAAATGTTGATTATGCTTGATGAATGGCAATATGAAATTGCCATCAAGCATAATCAACATTTACCATTTATGCTTTATGTATAGTATTTCCGCAGTTATGTCGTACAAAATCGTAAGCATTTAGCTTCATTCATTTATATTAAACCAGATTTAATTTTGATGCGCAATTCGTTTTAAATTCAAAAATGATCAGTTGCTTTTGTTTCAGAACAATACAGTGTTAGACAAGAATATAATAAGTAAGTTCAAAAATGTATTAACGTCTTAATTTAAGAAATTAATACTTTGTGTAATGTCTTCGGTGACGAATAACATCGCACTTGCTATCCGGCATCGAATCAATTAATTTATTCAGCAGCTCATTTGTAATTTCATCCCAACATTTTTGAATGGCTTGTTTCACTTCTGGAACCATTGAAAATTGTCTCCCATCTTTGTAAATGGGCTCAGATCTGGAGAGCGTGCAGGCCATGACAAAACTTCAATATTATTTTTAGAAAACCATTATTTCATCACTTTTCAATTATGGCAGGATGCGTTATCCTTGTTGAAGATGAAATTTTCACCTCTAAGAATGTGACCATACTTAGTAAGTTGATCTATAAAAGAGTTTAATAGGATTTAGAACCACTGCTCATTAATTGATTCATTATTTGATAATCACCTTCGGTTCTTAAGTCATGCCAATACTTTTGATAGCCATCAAGCCCATCAAGGTTAAACTTTTCATCTAAAAGTAATATACTGTACTAGTGGTTCTTAACTAGCGTTCCGCAACCTGCCTCGGGTGTTCCACGAAAAAAAACAAAATACATTTTAAGTTTTTATTGCAAATTTATTCTCATGTACAGTACTACAGCATATGAAGACTGTTATGATTCGTAGGCAATTCCATATTTTTATTTTACCCAATACATTAAAAGTTATTAGTTTATTGCTTCCTGAGAATAGTAAACATAGAGTTTCAATTTTTGAATATATTGTTCCAATCCTCCGTGTAATAAAAAGTATATGAATGGAGTTCTGTGGCCTTAGAAATAGAGGTGGGAGATTCAGTTCCACTGCTGGAACTGGAACTGATCCGAGTGCGGATAGGTTAATTAAGCTAGGCTGTTCCTCGGAATCATTACGTAACATTGAAATTGCTTAGTCTGTTGAACTAGACGGTCCTTTGTCGGTTTTATATAGGATATAAAATGTTTCTCTCTCTTTCCCTTTTTTTGGTCTATCTGCTCCAAATTATAATTGTTTAACTCAGAATCTGAGGAAAATTCAGATTATAATGAAACCTGGACTCCTTACCCCTCCCCTGATTTCATCCCCCTTATTAACTCCTAAATCCTTTGTCCGATCCGCACCAAATTTTTCATCCTTTTTCTCTGGGTCTCCGGACACCTAACTCTTCCCCTGATTTGATCTCTTCTACACTTCGCGATAAACAACAATTGTAAACTAAAATAACTAAATTTATAGTATGGTTTTCATTTTAACGTTTAACCACTTTACTGTTTGATGTGCCATGCCGGACATATCAGTTGGCTACTAACAAAACAAATAATTACGAACACTAATAAAAATATAAATTTTTAAAATATCTTTGTGAATTTAAAATACTCTAAACTAATTTGATTATTTCTAAAAACCCGTGAAACATTTTCATTGGTTCAAGTTCGAATTCAGATAAAGAATTCACCGTTCCGTGAAAAGCCGTATTCGTAAAAGCACAAATGAAGAACGCGTTAGTAGTTCCGACCGGAACTGTCTCGACACTCGGTGCGGCACTGTTCCACTTCTACTCAGAAAGGTTGAAAACCACTGTAATATACCATTGATGAGTCCAGCTCATGATCTTTCTTGTCCTATCCAAGCAAGCATTTTCTTTTGTTTCTTTGTTAATGGTGTTTTACTTCATTAGTTTTGTATATTTTGTTAGATTGCAAAACTCGAGAAATCGTCAGAGTTGAACAGGAACGTGCAGCAGCACCTTTGATTTTTCTTGTTGACAGCTTAGATCGAGTTGCAAGTAAACAAATTTGTATTTGTTCACGAGATGATAAAGGATATTTAGTGGCTCCATCAGTTCTATGTTTTATAACATTAGCTACGGTACTGTACATTGAGAACAGCTACTTGCAGTGGCAATTTTTCTCTTGGTTGCTCCACTGCCATGAAATCTCCAAATTTATCTAGTTTCAAGTTCTCAGAGTTGACATCCACGTGGCATGATTCTTGTTCTCTCAATGATTATTACAAGTAATGTATCTTTTTGCACACTATACATAAATGTTTGATATAACTTTATTTGCATATTTTCTCCCATGATTGTTTCATTGTAAATTTCATGCACAATCATGCAATTTCACTATAATTTTGTCTCTAAAATTTTCATTTTTTTAATATTTCGTTTTCACTTAATTTGTGTGTAAAACTGTTTAATATATTAAAATAATAGATATAATTGATTATTTTTGTACGTTATCATTTCATTTAAACAAGTTATTCATTTGCAGTCTAAAAATAGCGAGGTTGCGACCGAAGTTTTCAACGCGAAAACGTGAACGTCGGACATTCAGCGCTGCCTTCCTGTAAGCCTAGAAGTTTGACAATGGTGTTTGGAAAGTCAGTGGAATGATGCTCGACATTCCAATCGCTCGACATTGTCAAACTCCTAGGCTTACAGGAAGACGGCGCTGAATGTCCGACGTTCACGTTTTCGCGTTGAAAACTTCGGCCGCAACCTCTCTAACATTACTTGGTCTTATATTTTTGTCTAGCACTGTATGAATTTGAACTAATTTTAGAACCGTTTACGAATGCATACATAGGTCGTTAAGGATAATAATAGAACCAGGGCGACTCCACCGATTTTTCCCTAACATTTGGTCTCTGTACGAAACAGAGTCAGCGGAACGCACTGAGCAGTCTATGCCTGATGCTAAGGGTGCCAATGATGGGCACCTCAGGCGGCAAAGGTTTTTAATTTTCACTAAACACATTTATTCCTGATTTCGCTATGAAAACGCAGAGTTTTATCGTAAGAACAAATGCACTTAAATGTTTCTATATTTTGTTTATTTATATTACACATATTTTTAATTAGTTACAAATAACTGCTTAATACTAAACATTACAATAACAATAATTGTAGGGAGCCATAAGAACGGTAAGCAGCCTAGCGCTGACTCTGGTACCGAAGAACAATAAATGGAAGCCATAGGACAAATTTTGTAGATAAAAATTTTTTTGGCTGCAATTTGAAAAATTGTAAACTTATAAATCCCCACTGTCGTCCGTCCGCTGTATTTCCTTAATCTGGAGAACGGAATTAGATAGATGAAATCCAAGACCAGATATGGAAACCTTAGAGCTATACGCTTAGACCAGATATGGAAACCTTAGAGCTATACGCTTAGACCAGATATGGAAACCTTAGAGCTTAGCTAACCCCGAACTATATACGAACTTCCGATCCGAACCGGAAGTCACGTTATTTCAATTCAAAACTTTTCTCCTGAAAGCAGTTAATAGATTAACGGCACGACTCCATTGCTAACGGAAAAGTATGATGTACCGGTACAGGGACAAGCCACTACTAATTTGAGATGGAGAGTATATATTTGAAATTAAATTTAAAAAACTATAATTAAAAGTTGCAGCCCTTCATTGCGACCATGTCACAATAAAATAATTGCTCGTTTTATTTAACTTTTTATTCAACTGTCTTTACTACTGTTGTATACAACTCTATTTTATATGTGGATTTGTTTTATTGGTGATTTAAATATCTATATAAATAAGAATTATATATAAAAAATTGAATAGGTAAGGTACGGTCTTTGGTTAACGATTCTATTGAGAGCAAGATTATCAAATTATGTCTATATGCCGGAAAATTTGCTTCTAGACACTGTTTGGATATTTAGTAAATATATTTTAATTAAAACTTTTTTTTTAACTCTTTCCGCCCTATGGGCACTAAGAGGGCCTCTTTTTGCAAGCCATTATGGGTTCGGCCAGGCCCACAATGGGGCGACCGGGTGGTGAGGGACGGAGCCCGACATATCCGGACGGACCACCCTCCGAAAAATTCCTGGGGATTTTTCGACCCGTCGGGATTCGAACCCGGGTCCCCCAGAGCGGTAGGCTGCCACCTTAACCGCTCGGCCATCCGGCCTCCTTAATTAAAATACTATTGTAACCGAAAAGTTTTGAATATTAATAATTTAGTAACCTACGCTTGCTGTTTGGAATGATGAGGGACCAGTCCGAAATGCATTTCTAATTTTAATAAGTGTATATTTTTTTAACTTGATCTCTGACTCCGTTTCATCACTTAACTTAGAAGATGTGTACAGTTAGCCAGCCCTGGGCTACATCAAGAACAACTAATTTTGCGGAAGCCCGTCATCGAAAACTTTAATTGAGCTTTGGCAGCAGCACAAGTTATCCAATTTATGAATTTTTATAAATGTACTACGAAAAATTTAAAAAACATGATGTTGATTACGAAAGAGCAGTAAAGTTTTCAACATCAGCACAAACGTAGACATTATGAGGAAGCCGACCAAAGAATTTTGAGAAAACTTTTAAATTACAATAGGGAAAATAGAATATTTGCGCGTTGTTGTTTTTAATTATAAAATGAATTAATAAATTTAAAATAAAATTTTTGTTTAGAATTTTATTTATTTATTTATTTTGTTCTTATGTAACATGCGCAAATATTTTTATTGTTTTGTAATTAAATAAATCAAACAATTGTACATTTCCTTTATTTGAATATTGTGTCTTTTCGTTTTAAATTATTTTCGGAACCACTCTTAATCATACCTTTCTGAAATGATTCTACAAATTTTGATATATGATATCAAGGAAAATATGTATTAACTGGATTACTTATTTTTGCATATTAAACATATTATTTTAACTCTTAAAAGAAAAAATAACATTTAAATTTACCGAGTAGTAGATCAATAGAAAAGAATGGTAACTTTTAAAAAAAGTAAGAAAACGATAAAAAAAATTATTTTGTCGCTCAAATTTCTGATTCCCACTGGCGATAGCCCATTGTCCATTTTCCCAAATATTGTTTCCGTTTCTATTTTTATTTATATCTTTCCTATATAAACACAAGCATCCAGGAGGAAAAGATAAAATACCTGCTAAGAACAAATGTGTTACGATTCAGCCGGGATTCCATCTTATTTGGATTTTAATGGTGATAACGTGACTGCTAACACTTCACGTGGGAACGAACATACAATTTATTTTGTAGAACAATTAACAGATATATAAAACAAATTTCGATTATAAAATCATAATGGGGAAAGAAAATCGTCGATTGAGGGGAAAAAGTAACTTATCGCCAAGTGTGAAAGCAGTACACACGTGACGAATCTCGCGAATATGTTTATGACTGGTCCTATAAAGGACCCCCGACTGGTTATACACCGCCGAAGTCGACGGTGTATAACCAGTACATGCAATTTTTAATTTATTATACAGTATTTACGTATTTTATTGTTTTCGTGTTTTAATTTATTATTTGGGGCATTTAATTGTTATTTTTACCATAAATTATGCGTATTTACCGTTTAAGTTCATCGAAGTGGGTATTGTTTAGATCTGGGAACGGATTACTTTCCATTATTTCTAATGGGAAAAATTGATTCGGACAGAACAATTCAGAATTCGAACGGCCTTCAGGAACGAATTAAATTTGAAGTACGAGATACCACTATATATTGAAAAATGGAGTGCAGAAGAGCTTCCTGATCATTATCGGAGACTCGCGCTTTATATGCGTATTTTTATTTAAAAAATAGGGTTAAAACAAAATAGGAAAACGGAAAGATTATTTGGCAAAAAAATACAAGATGGCTTAAAATTCAATATCCTTTTTGTTCGAAAATAAACACGAAAATTGTTGGCCGTTCTCGACAATGTTTTGTTGAAAATTCCAAACGAACGTTTTTCAATTACGGGAAAAACTAGTGTCACGACAATCGTTACGAAATTTTTGAACTCGTGAGCGAAGCCACCTCCTAGTTTTATATAAAATATTTAATTTGAAACACTCATTTAAAATTCATTTTTCAATTAAATAATTACACATTTGATTTGTTTAGCAAGCAGCAATAAAATTGGAAAGTAATTTCACATCAAACGAGATGTTCTGCTTATTTTTGGAAATTTATAAAATTTATCTTTTACAATCTCAACTGAGTTAAGTAAAAGGTAAATATTGCTTGGGAAATACGAATATTAAACAATCTACTGTATCATTTCATTATTCACTTTAAGATGCTATCTACTTATAACCTGTAACACTTGCGAATATTTGATAATACTAAAAGCATCCGACATTATGACGTGCATTAATAGACGGGCGGAAAAGACCGAGTGATTAAACTGACAGCCTATCGCTCTGAAGCACCTGGAATTGAATCAGGACGGTCGAAAATTCCAGGAATTTTCAAAGGATAGTTTTATCGGATACGTCGGGCCACATCCCTCGTTAACCCGCTGGCCCATTGTAGACCTGGCTGAATAATGGGTGTGCAAAAGAAAAAAAAAAGAAGAGGAACTTTTAGGGTTCACAGGACGGGAAATTAAAATATATCACATTCACTTAGAATTCGCATACTCTGGTGAAATGTGGGTCGTTACGAGTACATGTAAAATTATTACGAATACAGTCAAACCTGTTTTTATGCGGTGGATAGGGACCGCATAAAAAACGCATTAAAAAAATCGCACGAAACTTCACGAGTAGCTATAAAAAATAGTTTTCGCAACACAATTAAATAAATATTTTTTATGCGGTTAATAGGGACCGCATAAAAAAAGTCTCACATGGAAAATAACTCAAAACCGTACGAAATAGAATTTATTGACAACAGATATCAGCACTTGACTGCATCGTCTCGTCTATCGTCTGTTTTACATATTTTTGTCCAGGTGGTGTTTTGTTGACTTAAAAAATAAATTATTTCATTTTTCGCATATTCATGCAATAATATTACTATAATAAGTTCATTTATGCTATAATAAGTTTATTTAGTTATAATAAGTCAACGTGAGACATGACAAATCGCACGAGACTAGTCGCCAACTATACCGCACAAAAAAAGACCGCATAAAAACAGGTTTGACTGTACTAAATAATAATTACTATTTGAGAATCCTTATCCTCTCTAGACATTATTAAAAAAAATTATAGCTATTTCTTAGTTCAACTATTCCAACTGGGCTTACGTAAATAAGCACGACACAAAGAACCAATTTTCAGCAAGAAACTATAAAACTACATAAAAACAAACTCTTTCACTCGTATTGAATGGTCATCAGGCTAAACGAATTTCGCAGTCGTCAACCATCAGCGTTGTGTGTACTCCGTCAGTGAACAAGCCGCTTTTCCTTTGTCAGCGTTTTTAAAGAATTTGATATTATCACATAAACACTTCATTTAATGAGTCTAACACCGGTATATATGCCGAAGATGCTATGTATTTTATTACGAACGACTGAAGCGAACCAGAACGACGTTCTCGGATTCTTTCAATTGGGAAAGAACCAACATTAATATTTCTATATATATATGTTGGTAATGTATGAGAATTTTAGCTGAAATGTAATACTTTTAAACGACAAACGAGATAAATTGCATCTTCAAGTCTGGCAATGTTAGTGTCGTCATGTTGGTGGTTAAATCAATTATGGTCGACTCATCAAGGAAAGAAAAGAGTTACTTTTACAGTTATACCAAATTATTGAGCAGCGCTACAGTTTCTCCGCCCGAAAAGAAGAAACATCTGATTCATCACTTAAGAATATACAGGCTGTATGGTATAAACTTTCTCAAAAAAGGAAACCAGATGCTTATTTGAGTAACGCTGATGATGGTTTTACCACACAGCATTGCAGGGCCTACCCTGCATTGTTGTGTGGCAAAAGGAAAAGATATTCAGTATAGTAAGAAAAAGACGAAAATAGGAAATAAATAACCAGGAAAATTGTTGTCCTTAATAATTGCAGTGAAAGTCAATAAACTGACTGATAGCAACTGTATGAGTAGTACATTGTACATTGAAATTATCAACAAAGCAAAACATCGCACAAATACATATAATAGGAGGCATTCATCATGCAATATCAAGATTCGTGATATATCGTAAATCTAAGCGTAAATTTATGATATGTTCCGTAAAATATTTAACCCTTTTACTTTCCCGGCTGTTATATATAATAAGGGGAAAGTATGGCGATCATGCAAAAAATGACTCCTAGAGTTGTCCTGAGCCACCTTGAAACACCGAGAGAAATGCAAAAAAAATTCGCGGGTAGCTTAATTTCTGTATGTATGGATGTTAGGGTGTGGGAGGAATTTGTTTACCCTGTTTGAAGCTTAATAACTCGTGCTTTTTCTCGAAATACTCTGAAATTTTGCAGGAAGATTTGTTTGAGAGACTGATGCTATTAAATTTTGGTGATTAAACGTCGAGGGGGTGGGGAGATTAAGGGAGTCGTGTCATATCTCGAGTAGGATCTGACTTAATGACGATTTTACACGTAATTAGCCTAACGCCTAAAATACGTTTTTTTTGTTTTTTTTTATAAAACCCATCCCTACCCTCAAAATTAAGTTTCTTTGCAATTTTATAATAATTAAAAATATAAAAAGTTCAATTAAAATATCGTAACATATGGCACCACCAAATTTTGCTGGAAAAGCTAAACAACTCGTTGGATTTTTTAAATTGTGATGTTAAAGAGTATAAAATTATTACCATATTCTTGACAGTGTTTATTGCAATAGCTTTATAAGTGTTTATACCGAGAAATAACATTAAATTTTATTTATTAAAGGTGCAGTATTTAATATAGCATTGTGCAATATCAATGTTAATGAAGAATTTTCTCTCTTTTTATGCTGTTGGCATTTTTATTCAAATATCAGCGTCTTTCTACCAACCTCCCAGCTACTCCCCATTCTAAAGATTGTCAAGTATATACAGTCAAACCTGTTTTTGTGCGGTCTTTTTCTGTGCGATTTGTTTTGTGCGGCATATGAAAATTTCAATCAAATTGGAACATAATTGACTCATGTAAAATTTTTAAAAACTCTATTGGTTGTTTTCTATGACATCAGCAGGTTTTTTCATTTTTTATTCAGAAAAATTTTTTTTCTCATACGTTTATTTCAGTCCCCTCTTATTTTAATAGCATAAAAACCATAAATATTATGTTATATTTGAACAGATGCGGTAAGTTAGCTCCCCTCCAGCTTTAGACTGCAGGTGTGAAATTTCACGCCTTGTTAAATGAAATAACACTTCCTGCAGCTATATTTATCAAATAAAATCATTATTTAACGATTATTTTTAACTTTTTAATGTTAGATTCGTATTTAAGTGGAAATAATTAATTAATATAAAAATTAAAATTCTTAGAGGATTTTTTCCCCATTAGGTGTTGCAGAAAAAGGCCCAAGGAGTTAAAAAAGCAATTCCTAGTTATTTCGTACGGTTTCGAGTTATTTTCTACGTGAGACTTTTTTTATGCGGTCCCTATTCACCGCATAAAAAAATATTTTTTTAATTGTGTCGCGAAAACTATTTTTTATAGCCACTCGTGAAGTTTCGCGCGATTTTTTTTTATGCATTTTCTTTTATGCGGTCCCTATCCCCCGCACAAAAACAGGTTTGACTGTATAAGCAATGACGTTTTGGATAAGATATATTAAAATTATTATATGACAAACTTCAAAAAAAGTGCTGTAATAGAAATTGTTTATTATTTTTTTTAATTAAGAAAAAATAGGAAAAAAATATCTCTCTGTACAGCTAAAAACTGTCATCTGTAAAAAGTAAAATTATAACTTGAGTTTTTAATATAAGTACAAATTCAATTTATAAAATTATGTCATAAGCATAGATTTCAAGTCATGTTATAAAGTAGGAGAATATAGCAAAAATAAATTTATTTAATTTGTTTATAACAAACTAATCAAGTCTACCTTAGCTATAATCTCATACTTTAATTAAACAAATCTTTAAAGACTAATATCAATTAATGTACAAAATATTGCAATATCAGTGTTGTTTAAAATCCATGTTGAAAATCCATTGTATTAAAATGGATTTTCAACATGTATTTAGATTTTTAATTTTAAGATTACAGAACAGAATTACTACTATGAATATACAATATGTAATATAAAGTTCTATTTATAGTTAGGATTTGATAACATTAATTGATAAATATATCTACAGTATTTAAAGCTTTTAATAAACAAAATGAAATAGTTAAATATTTTAATCAGAAAATGAACTAATATTTTAACATTTCAAAAATACTGAAATACAAATATTCAATTTTTATTCTAAATATATATTCAAGGCAAGATCTTGTACTATGTTAGCAGACTGCCATAACTAGACTATATTAACTTTCAAGCCAAACTGATACTATGTATTGGTTGATCAAAAAGTTAAAAACAACTATGTTGTGTTCTGTTGATTTATTTTAAACTTTTTGTATTTTTAAAATTATCTTTTAATTTTAAAATGTCACTTTAATCATTCAAACTTCTTAAATTTAATTCCATGACATTTAAATAAATTTTTCTAAATATATCAAGAAATTTTTGTTGTTTCATAATTTATCTTACTTTTAAAGTAAATGATGAAATCTATGAAAACATTTATTATTGTAAATCTATTATTATAGAAAACACAAATAATATATGTTCCTTTCTTGAGAAATGAAGCTCAAAAAAGTTAATTGGTTGACAAGAAATCATTTTTTGATTTCCTGTCAACTTATTAACTTTTCATACATTTTGACATCTTTACCGTGCATATTATATCCAGGTATGCTTGTCACTGATAAGAAATAATGTAGAATATTAATATATGAATGAAATCTATCTACTTTTATGCATTACATGCAAATATATTCAAATATTTGAGTCTATTAAAGTATTTGTTAATTTGAAAAGACAGAATTTTCTGCTGTCATGTAATTATTTTTGTATCTGCACATAAGCATTTATTTTTTTATATATACAGCAGAAATTTGTGCAGTCAAGAATTTTTTACAGCAATTAAGCAAAATTTCACCAGGAAATTCTGCAATTGCATAATCTGTGATTTGATAAATATGTTGGTGCAAAATCAGGTGGTTGAATATGATAAATAATATTTGACTTGTTTAAAAACAAGTCAAACATTCTACAATGATATGATTTTAAATTGGATGTTAATTTAGATTAAAAGTTAAATAAATTAAAAATACATTCTGTTGTAAACTTTTATGTTTGTTCTGAAAAAATTTTTATAATTTTTTCAGAACCAACTTTAAAAATTACTTTAAAAAAGTAATTTATTTATCAGAGTGTTGCTTAGTAAAATGGATTTTAAGTTGATTACTAAATCTAAACCTCTCATTGCATATCTCACATACAAAAGGTTTTTCTCCTGTGTGAATCCGAAGATGCCTGATTAGATGTCCTCTTCGAGCAAATCCTTTTGTGCACACGTCACACAGAAATGGTTTTTCTCCTGTATGACTCCATAAATGGTTATGTAAAGTCCCTCTCCTGGCAAATCGTTTTTTACATATATCACAAGAAAATGGCTTCACTCCAGTGTGAACCCTTAAATGCCTTTTCAGATTTTTCTTCCATCTGAATCTTGTTTTACAGACATCACAGACAAAATGTTTCTTACCCGAACCTTCACTTTCTTCTTCTTCTGGAGGGAAAAAACAAGCATAAAATTAGATATTTATTCCTGTCAATAATAGAGTACATTTACTTAAAACTATATTCATTTTATAATAAATTTTAATACTATAAAACCATAATAAAGTTTGCTTCAAATATTCAGTTCACTTTACACTTAGACCATTAGTTCCTTTTTTTACAATAAATACATATTAATGATGAAATAACTTTGAATAAATAACACTTTTGATTTAATATTTAACTAAAATTCAGAAATATTCCTCTTTCTTCATGTTTGTCTTTCATTTTTCTTAAATTTACAGGAAATCTTGATTTTCTTTTTTCATGCTGAATTTCTATAAATATTTTTAAAAGTTGCAATCATTAAAAGCATTCACTTAAAAATAAAATAAAATTATAAACAACAAACATTTATGTGAATAAATTGCCCACTGTACTTGATGAAGTTTGCTTCAAATATTCAGTTAATATTTTCTGTTCAGGCATATTAACCTAAAAAAGAATTGCATTATTATTATGATACAGTAATTAATCCATATCAAGAAAGTTATTCTAAATAAACATATAAATATTTTAAACACATTACAGTAATTAATTTAAGTCAATCACCTATTGATAATATATTAAAATCATAATCACAAAAAAATTAATCTTTATCATCTATTTTCAAACCCAGATAGTAATAAGTTCTGAAGAGTAATAAGTAATTAGTAATAAATATGTCAAATAAATGTAATTTTTTAAAATTCAATCTAAATCTAATTTTTTTGTGTCTAACAAAATTCTGTTAAGTATTAAAAATTGAATAAATTGCCTACATGATTCATCTATGTGAGTAAATATGTTAGATGTTAATGTTAATTTTTTTTTTTAATTTTAAATTCAACATTAAAATAAATTTTAAAGATGTAAAATTTTAAGTATTTGTTGCTTTACACTATTGATATTGTAATGTTAGAAAAGATCCTCAAGAAATTTGAATTTATTTTATATATTCAATAATTTCATAACTCCTTTTTCCTAATTTTCTGTATCTGCATTTTAACGGATTACATATCTAATTCAGCATAATTCATTTTTTGCTTGAATGCTATTAATGCAATCCATATTACAATGCTTTTGCTACTTATACAGTTTTTAACTGTTTTGATACAAAGCAAGCAATCATAACTAAAATTAGTGAATTAAAGATATAATCCACTTGTCCACTCATATCAAAAAATATTTCAATGAGAAATTTTTGTTATGATGTAGTATAAATGAGAAATAGGATTTGAAATAATCATTTATAAATTTATCCGCAAATATTTTTATATTTTATCCGTAATGTGAAAATTTATAATTGCAATCCATGTACCCATTTGTGTGACAAAACATATGCCTATTATGGAGTTAAACTATATTTGTAAATCTTCTAAAGAGAAGATATCCTAAAACTGTTTAAGCTTAAAAAATATCTAATTTATCAATTATCAAGATACTTTTAGATTTTATATAATATTCAGGGGTCATTGGTAATACTATTTGATATTTTCCACTTCTAAAGTACTTGAACCACTGTGAATATGAAAGGATATTATTGCCTTTAGTTTCTACTAGTTATTCATGATACTGTTTTGCAATTAATCCATATTTAACAGTAATTTTTAGGTTGCTTTACTGCTACAAACCAAATGATATTCTCAGAGTCAAAAATCTTGGAAATTCTTGTGAGATGCTTCACTTGATGATATTATTAAGGCATTATTGTTGTATGTATCATTTCTAAACTCATATTAAAATTTTTGAGATAACTTAGTTTACACGTGCATTTTTTTTCTTAAAAATCTCTTGCAGTTTTTAAAATAAAAAAAAATAGTTTACATAATTTATCAAATGATCCTCATATTTATATCAAAATTTAAATCACAAAACATTTTCAAGAGAATCTGTAACTTAAAATTGATTAATAAACTAGAACTGGGCTGTTGAAAACAAACAAATGGTAACAGATGGTCGTCAAGGATATCCCAGTAATGTTCACCTGTCAGCGATGCCGTCACACATACCAGGGGTCCCATTTCAGTCCATGTGAACAGTCCCCACACAAGAATGCCACCTCTGCCAGCTTGAAGAGTCCTCTGCTGGCAGGAAGGATCCATTGCTTCATGTGGTTTACGGCATACAGGTACTCTGCCATCGGCATGTACCAAAGTGAATCTCAACTCCAGGCAACATTTTTCCACATCTTGACAGTCCATTGGTGATGTTTCTGTGCCCATGCTAATCATTGCGCCCTATTTTGTGCAGTCAGCAGGGGGACTCTCATAGGACAATGACTCCTGTACCCCATTGAGAGGAGATGGTTTTGTATGGTATGGCAGCTTACACCTTGCTGTGCACCGACATTAAATCGACGAGTGATCTGTTGCACTGTGGCCAGTCTATCCGCTGTTACAATGTGGGCTTGCCACCGACGACCTCACTCATCCACACACTGTTGTCCATGGCAGTTGACCCTCACAGCAATGGTTTTACCAGAATCAACGTACTCACAGTACACCCTCAAAACAGTGGTGCGTGAAAATCCAGTGTTTCCATTACTTTCAAAATGGAGTGACCCATTTGTCGGGTCCTGACAATTTGTCCATGATCAAATGCACTTAGATCTTTACTCTTACCCATTTTGCTTCTGACTATTACTGATACCATTAGTAGCACTCCTTATCTTGTCAAACTGCTGCTTACCTCATCTGCAAATCACTTTCATGCTTATGCACAACTCAAAATTTTCATAATGTCAGCTATCCCTAATTCAATTGCTCTTCAGTGTATAAAATCCCACTGTCTTCTGTCTGTCTGTCTGTCCTTCCTTAATCTTGAGAACGGAGTTAGACAGATGAAAGCTGAGACCAGATATGAAAATATTAGAGGCAGGAGATCCCCTATTAACTATATATGAACTTCGATGCAAACTAGAAGTAATTTATTTCAATATATTTTATATATTTTATTTTAAATTAAATAAATTTAAAAAATATGATTAAAAAAATAAACCTGGCATTGTGATAATGGCACAATAAATAATTGCTCATTTCAATAATTTTATCCATTGCAATGAATAAACCAAAAACAGATACAATATAATAGAAAATTTCTAAAATCAAGATTATGCACACCAATACCATTTCCAGAATTATGGTAGAAATAGTGGCATAGCTAGAACCTTTTAGGTTTGTGCTATAAAAAACAATA
Organism: Centruroides vittatus; assembly: GCF_030686945.1. Lineage (NCBI taxonomy): Eukaryota > Metazoa > Arthropoda > Arachnida > Scorpiones > Buthidae > Centruroides > Centruroides vittatus. Next base: position 608,155 of record NW_027122652.1, on the reverse strand, counting down.
ATATACTGTCCATCAAACATACATACATAAAAAGGGAAAATATATATATAGACACAGGAAAGACCTGTGAAAAAAATAGGACACTGTCGCCAATACTGTTATTAAGCACAACTAAGGGCTTAAGTAGATATGATGATCTATAAGACCATCTTCAAGGGAGATCACTGCTTATTGTCAGAAATTTCCGACAGTGTTTTTGTGGAAAAATAAAATTGTACTGGTGTCTTGTATTATCCCAACAAAACAGAACTCACCTTTTTATAGCATTAGATCAGAAGTGGTCAATAGCATAGCCAGGCCAGGTTGCCCTTCCCTACTTATGCTATTTACATGACAAATAATAGAGAAACATATGCATAATCACAACTTAATTCATATTAATTGAAAGCATATGAGTATCAATCAAAAATAAAAATACTGATTTTCTCAAAGGAAAAACTCCAGCAACAACTTGCATAACTTTTCTGGCTAGAGTTAAAATTGTGAGTGATGGTATCTGTTATGAGATTCTATTTAAAAAACTTTTTATATTATTATTATAAAATGGCAAAAAGCTTAATTTTGAAGGTAGAGATAAATTATATGCAATCTGAATGTTACAGACACGGATGTACATTTTGTATCAACCCATGCTGCCATATTCTTCCGATCTGCTTATGCACTTTCCTTAATCAGTCTGAAGATAACACAGTACTTGACTACATTGTGTTAAGATTAATTGAAAAACTTGTAAAAATATTAATAAACACATTATGGCATAAAATCAATATTCACAATAATTCATGTATATATAATATTTATTTTATTCCACATAGAATTCACAAAAGCTACTCATACTCCAAGAATGAGAACCCCAACATGTAGCAGTGTGCATGGCCACATTTCTACTTTTGCCTCAATTCCTGCCCAATGGTTTTAGTGTATTGTGTCCAAACAAACTGTGATTTGCAGAATATTAGCATGCTAAATTATCATCAAACAATTCCAGATTATTGGCTACTTTCTAGACAGTGCCAGATTACTGGACTTAAGGATGAACTAATCACTGTGGTGATTCAGCTGAATTAATCAATTCTCCTTTAACAATAGGTGAACTTTAAGTAATGCTAACATTTCCATCCCAGTTAATGGGCCATCTTCAGGCTTGGACAGCTGAAAGTGGAATGTGAAATTCCACTTTCAACTGTCGGATGGCCATCCAGGTTGAAAATGCTAGCATTTGAATAAATCAAATTTTGACCATACAGATAAACTTGGGTCAGTACAATATCCTTTTTTAATAATCCAATTAGAGTCAGATGGTTAACAACTTAAAAACCGACAAATGACATCAAAAAATACATACAATATACAATTGACACCAACCTTTTCTTGGAGGATCCAATGTCAACAACACAGTATTAAAATTCTTCATAATATCAATCAGGTACCAATGAGTTGTATTATATCCATCTGCAGACCTCTGGGGGAAAACTAGGAAAGCTTCGTAATTTGCATATTCAACAACTTCATTCTTGGAACTTTATTAATAATGCTAGCATTATTTAAACGTCACCCACTGCTAAATGTGCATTGATTAATTCAGCTGATTACTGGAAATTTTATAGATCAGTAGTAACAAATGGTGTGCTTTATTAGATTACAGTAGAAATTTGTTGGGATAAAGCACACCATTTATTACTACTAATTACTAAATCACTTTCTTGTCCTAATTGTCTTATAGATCAATTTCAGCTTAAGTAGTTTAGTAAGTGATGATAATGTAATTTGCCAAAAACTATATATTAAACTTAGTATTACTGTAATATATTTATGTGTAGTAAATAAAATTAATTTAGATACATATATAAAAGTGTTTTAAATGTACACAAAGTTTTAGCTAAATAGTAAAGTCTCTTTGTGTGCTATACTTTTTCTACTCGAATGATTTTAATGTAAGTTTTTAAAATTTTGTTATTTTGAGCTAATTACATTAAAATCTGACTGACATTTTACATCATTAACCTACTTGAGTACTTAGACATAATACTATATTAAAGATATATTGGGTTGATCACAAAGTTCATTTATTTGTCAATATAATCACTGCACTAATTCAAGGGAATCCACATTACACCAATAGAGAAATTGCAGAAATGTTATCTATTGCTCACAAATCAGTTGTTGGCCATTTACACCACTTAAAATATATATTGTGCTATTTTCTTTAGGTATCACATCAATTGAGCAAGAAAAACCTGATAAATGGAATACTGGCCATTAATTTGCTGCTGAAATATAATCTGATAGATCTCTTTTAAAAGTGGTCAATTACTGGTGACAAAAGAAAGGATTGTTTGTGTTAATATACAGCAAAAAGGGTTGTGGAGAAGGTAAACCAACCCCCCCCCTCAATACAATAAAAAGATGGTTTACATCTGAAAAAGATTATGTTGACAAGGAACTGTACCTCAAAATCAGACCATTAATACAGAAAAGTACTCTTTCCAACTTGATAATCTGAAGACAACGATAAAAAACATGACCAACATTAGTAAGAAGAAAGAATGCGGCTTTCCAGCATGACAATGCTAGACCACACACATCTTCGATCACTCAGAAAAAATTATTGAAATTTGGATAAGATATCTTATTTCATACACCATGTGTTTTTCAGTCTTAAACCATCAGATTATCATTTATTTTGATCTCTCCAGAATAGTTTAAGTCATTGAACTTTTTCTCCTACAATGTGAAAAACCACTTAGATATTTTTTTGAAAAGTTTCCAGAATGTTTTGCACATGGATCTACCCAAAAGATGGGCTAAAGTATAAAAAACAAAGGTACACATATAATTTAATAATGTTATTTTTTATTTTTTTTTAAATTTAAGTATTATTTTTGACTAAAAAACAAATTTTTTGATAAACTGATCATTATTTAACTTAGAATCTTTCAATTTTAATTTTCAAAATCATCTCACTTTTGATCAAATTATTTTTACTGGTTAAATTCGTAATAACTTACACCTGAAATGTACAATTTTTAAGTGTTGCTTCAAGCCACATTAAATCAAATTATTTTTAAATATGCACAATATTATAGTTAAAATGTACTGATGAGGGCATTAAACAAAGATTTGTGTGCAAATCCAACAACATAATATTACTTTAAACTCAAATTTATTGTTTCATTTTAAATTAAAATAATGCTATTGCATTTATGTATATTTAGACATGCATATTACTAGAAATAGATTATAGATTACATTAAAACATTAGCAGGCTGCATATTGTGCATCCCTGCACTAAATAGACTTTAAAAAGTAAAATTCTCATAAAAAATGAAGATTTGCTTTTACTTTTATTATTTTAATTCAGAACATGACTAAATTACAGTTTCTATGAAATATATAAAATTAACAATTATTATTATAGTGATTGCTTACAATGAAAGTAGAAAAATGATAATTTTGCAATAAAAAGTCACAAAAATAATCTTTTAAAATTTCAGATTTAGTAACTTTCTCTAGATGTTCTAAGGGTCTAGCAAGTGGGTTATAAAAATTTATTCATGAGATGAATAAATTATTAAGAATGCACTGATTATTAATTATTTTATGCTTCTAAATTGCAATATTTTTATTTTAGTACATTGTAACACTATTATAGTTAATCTAACAGTATTAATAATTATTGATAAAACATAAACAATGTCTTATGTTAGAGATTCAAACAACAGGAACTATTCATCATAAACTTTCCATAAAAAATAAAATTCAATCCCAGGTTTACAACTAAATCCTAAATATAATTTTACAAAAAGATTACACCAGTACATTAAAAGAACAATTCTAACAACATCTAATTTCATTATTAAGTAAAAGAAAGTATTTATGCGTCTGTCGGCATTATTATTTTACTCAAAATATTACTACAAGTACTTTTGACAATTTCAGATTGTCATCTTCTGGTACCCTCTAATATTCTATACCCAAAGAAGACAATTCCAAATTGTCAAAAGTACTTGTAGTAATATTTCGAGTAAAATAATAATGCCGACAGACGCGTTAATACTTTCTTAAACTATTCGGTGTCATACGAAGCAATTTCGAGCAAGTGCGTAAAAGCATTAAAATGACATATTTTATTAACAATACAATTGTTAGACATTTTTTCATACTATAGAAATCACTAGTTATAAACAAACTTGCAAAATTTTAACCCAGTGTTTGGATATAAATGTATTACTTTAAGATTCATCAGCAAAATGTCATTGAAAGTTTTCAAGTTTCTTATATTGTGCATATTTAAAGTAGAATTGTATAATTCAAATATAAATAGTTTTGAATTAGTAGCTTAAACTTTGATATATTTGGTAATAACTATAAATATTATAATTTATTTAACACGAAAATCTTCATGTGACTCATTTTGATATAGGATTTTGAGAGTTATAATAAGAGCAAAGAGACCAATACATTAAAATACTTATGCATCTTACATATTGTGAATACAAAAATGAATTATGTATAATGAAAAATAATGTCAGCGAGGAAAAATCAAATAACTGATTAAATTACAGAAGAAACAGACATGTCATGTTGTTTACATTTGTTTAAATGAACAAATCAAACATCGTACCAGTTTTAAACAAGGTGTCAGGTGCCATCTCACAAACTTCTTCGCTTAATTTAATATTAAGAAGCACTTCGAGCGAATCTGGCATACTAATTTGTCTTCATCGGACTATAAAATAATAACGGCGACGTGCACAACTCAAGCAAGACTGTATACAAACAAAATCCTATCAGGCTTTCCCGGATGACTCCACACGTCAAAATTATCACACTCCGACTGTACGCCCTCTTTACTATGAAAATTTAAAATCAAGATATTAAAATTATTTTCTATTATAATAATATTTGTAAGGATAAAATACAAATTATAAAATGGTTAAAATTAATAAATTTATTTTGTTTCGAAATACTTTTTTTTTTTTTTTTGGTACTCGAATTCTAATTGGATGTCGTTTGTTTATAGGATCGATACTTCTGTCTTTTATATCCGCCACACCCGAAATTGAAATTTAGATCTCGACTATAATTTATTAAAAGTAATGCGTATAGGTTTAACTGCCATACGTTAATGTAAAAGTTTTTAAACTAAATTTAATTCTTCGCCAATTCTTTTTTTGTTAATAATACAACTTTTTCTATGTGAATCTTTATACAGAAATTTGATTTGTGTTTTTTTCTTGTAGAGCATTGTTTTCTATTTAGAACAAGTATTTTGTGAGCCAAGTTCCATATGTTTATTATTATTATTATTATTACAATAAATATATAGTCTATTTTCAGTCCGTATATTATTATGTATTATTAATTTAATACATCAAAATTCATTATATCTAGTATTTTTTAGTAGGAGGGTATTTTCGAAAAAAGTCTTTTAAAAAAATTTGAACGTAAGAAGTAACGAGGTGGATGGAATTACATTGATATTAAAACGCATTTATTCCTAAATGACGTTATTGAATTTTCAGTTTAACGTTCCAAATTCGAAAATTTTTCGTAGTTACTAATAGGGATTATTAGCGGAAAATGAGAACACCCACTTCATAGTTCATATTCGGGGCGTTGTTTTATTACGCCCATAGGAAAGAATCGTTCTATATTTCTCAAAGTTCGATGTCCTACTTCTTACAATATCGAATTCCTGTTTTTATTAAAATGAAAATTTCTCGAAGAACTATTTAACTTATAAATGAGAAATCTGTTGTTTTCGCTTTAATTCGACTATAGCGTTTTAAGAAATTTATGTATGCACTGTAAATATACGTAAAAACATATATCGATATAATTTTTATATAAAAGAACTGTTATAGAAGAATAATTTAAAATATTTGCTGCATTGTGTACTTATTTATTTATTCTTAATGTTTAAATCTTTTAAATAATTAATTCTAAACATCAAGAAATTAATGTTAATTGTGTAAATACATCTTTAAAGAATTTTTTTTAATTAAAGCCTATTCGATGAATAATTTTTTTTCATTTACATCGAGATATTTCACACAACAGCAGTTGATAGTACCGTTTCATTTTGTTTTGGTTAGAGGTAAATTTTTAGGGTGGATATCATAAAAAAATTAGGTTAATGTTTCTAATTTTCATTTTTTTTTTTTTTTTAAAGAAAAGTTAAGAGTAAAGACAATGTATCGTAGAAATAAATGTTTTCTCATTAACTTAATACAGAGAAAAAATTTTTATTCCTTATTCATTAATAAATTATGTACAAAGTATTTAATGTTCAGGTTTTAAGTTATTAAATTTTTTAAGCAAAGTAAATGAAAGGCAAAGAATGAGGTAAAAAAAGCAATTGCTAAATCCAAGGAGGAAGCAAATAAGGAAATACACAGTCCCAGAGTCTGGATGAATAGATGGAGATAAAATGATAAGCTAATTGGCAAAGGAGGAAAGGAAATATAGAGATGTTTAAAACGGTGAACAAGAACGAGTTTTGGTAGAATGAAAGGAGATAAGGAAGAGATGAAGGAAGTGCTTTGACACCTTGATGAATGCAGAACACACAGCTGAGAATGTGGAGTAGGTCAGAGAAGAGCAGGAGAGGAGGCCTCTGGAAAGCATGAGAAAGAGAAAGGGAGTGGGTCGGATGGAATCTCAGCAAACGCCTTGAAAGCACTAGGAAAATAGGGAGTCGATGTATTGACTCGATTATGTAATATTATGTAATAAGTTAATATGAGGAGGGAAAATGCTTGCAAAATGAAGAGCCAGTACACAAATTCTGATTTTCAAGGACAATATGAAAGAATGCTCTAACTACAGAGGAAGTAAAACTGATGAGCCGTGAGATGGAGGAGAATAATGGATAAAAGATCGAGATACAAGATAGATAATAGTAAGAATATAGATTAATAAAGAAAATTTACAATGGATGAAATTCATGGGTTGGGGGAATTAATAAAGAGATTCGGGAAAAAGCAAAAGAAATTATATAGGATGTTCATAGACCTTGAGAAGGCTTACGACAGGATTCCGAGGGAATTGATATGAATGTGTCTTAGAGGAAGGATAATTTCAGAATATATAAAGCTGATAATAGATGTTTGGTAAGCATCAAACCAAAATTTTAACATCGAGTGGAGAGATAGGATTCTCAGTGAGAATAGGGGCGGACTAGGCATCAGCATTGTGTCTCTTCCTATTTTTGATTACATTGAATTCCGTAGTACGCGATATACAGAGGAAACCATCGTGGTGTTTGCAGGGCCGTCGAGAGGAGGAAGCTGGATATCACCTTAGTAATGAACTTTACAATAACGATGATTCTTAATTGGTTCTTGGTAGTTCTTAACAATGGTTAATTATTCCATTGTAGAAAATAAAGCTGCATTTTATTAATAAAGAAACATTCTACGTTTTCATTTCAAACAAGAAAAGGCTAAAAGAACTCTATCCCATTTCCCATATGAGCTCTCGACTGCCCTGTGGGACAACGGAAGATGAAATCGGATCAATAACACAAACAGCATGGATAAAATGGAGTTGCTCTACTTTAACTATGCTGTTTGTATTCTTCACAAGTGGAGTTCTTCTGTGGTAAGAAAATAGCAAATTAATTGAGAGGACGCATATACAAAACAGTTGTGCGACCAGTACTTATGTATGGAACTATCAAAGAGAAGTTAAGACGTGATCATCACAGTTTTCAATGATATTGTTTGTATGATTGAGCCATTGAACGAATCTTTATTGAGCAAATGGAGAAAGCTCGCTCCTCAAATGCTTTAAAGAAAATCGAAGTTAAAAAATTCCTACAGACTTATTATGAGGATGCTTTGAAAAATCTTACAGCGAAGACTCCCGGCTGGGCAGCAGGTTTGCACGTCTGAAAGTTGTGCGCTCGCTGGTTCGCGTCTCTATGAATAAATGTTCTTTTTTTCAAATCAATGCAATTTTTACATTAAAAAATTATAAATTAAGTGGGTTAATGAGGGTTTTTTTTCATTTTCTATTAAAACTTTGCAGTTTCTATTCCTTGAAAATTCGTTTTTGGAATTGTTGACAGTAAAATAAGTTTAAAGTTTGTTTTCAAAGCTCGAATAATTTATTATTTTATAGTTTACGATTTTATTATTCTTATTATATAACTTTGATTTATTTTTACTGATTACTTTGTTTTATTAGCTATGAAAAGGGAATGTATAATACTTGTGATATAAACAATAAAAAACCAGAGAAGTGGCATTGAACGATGATTATTTACTGTCACAAATAACAATTCAACGTGATATTGAGAATTAATTGAAACGAATAACTTTTTGAGTTTATTTAATCGCTTAAGATGTCAAATTATTCATAATATTTTAACATTATGTAAAAACAAATGTAAAAATTTTACATTTATTTTTAACGCAATTCCTAAACGAATTTTTAAAGAAGAGAAAAATGCATATTTTAAATAGAAAATAAATAGATAAAATGTATAAACTCATATCATTTACAATTGTTTTATGTAAAAATAATTGCGTGGATTTGAAAAAAAATAACTCATAGTGACTCGAACTAACAAGCTAACAATAGTCAAATACGACGCTGTCAAGCTATGGAGTCTTCGTTGAAAGGTTCTGCAAAGCATACTGTACTCCTAAATCGCCAGGGAATTTTTAGCTTCGATTTTTTAAAAAACGTTTGAGAAGCGCGCTTTTTTCATTGTTCGGCAAAAGTTCATACCAAGGCTTATCCACACAAACATCATTGAAAACTGTGATGACCATTTCTGACCTCTCCTTATGAGACTAGGTTGTCATGTTTCACATAACAAATTTTGAACACAATGCCAAAAAACACGAACTTGAAAATAATAATTGGCGATACAAAACCTTCCATCTAACGATGGATGAACGATGAAGGTTTCATTCTTCGATCTGGAGGACTGGAATCGAAGTCGGGTGAAAAACTTCAGGAATATTTTTACGTACAGTCTGTCTCGTCCCTCACCATTCTTCTATCCTCTTATGTTGGCCTGACGAACTCGCAATGGTTTAAGATTTTTTTTAAATAAGTTTTTTAGTACCCACAGGATAGAAAGAAAGAAAAATGTAAAAAAAAAATTTAATCTAGCGGGAATGAAATAATTCGATTACAATTTGAGATGCCTACATCTCACGAGGAAAATTTCAGCAAATTGTGTAACTTTAACGGCAAAGTAGTTAAAATTCTGTGTGAAACCATCTGTTATGATATTTTATTTTTAAAACTTTTTATATTATTAATTATTATAAAATGACAAAATTTTGAGGCGAGATAAAGTTGTGAAAGCTAATAACCAGTAAAATCATCAAGTTCGACCCCACTCCAGATATGACATATGATACCTTCTATCTCCCCTCCCCTTGACCTTGCAAAATCGTACACCCCACACACATACGAACACTAACATCCATATATATATATAAAAAAGACCTTTTTTTGCATTTCTCAACGTTTCAAGATACCTTGAGTCCAAATATGTAAAAATCTTGAGAGGTTATTTTTTAACCGATCACCACACTTTGCATATCCGCTGTTATATGTAACTGAGAGAAAGTAAAACGGACGAGCTAAAACAAAATCATGCAACTTCTCGTTCATTTTCCAGAATATTTCTGAACAATTTTCGTTTTCCTGACAATTAAATAAATAAATAAATAAAATTCCGTACAGTTTGGTTTTCGTTTTATTCAATTACGGCAACGCATTGGGAGATCTGCCGAAGGAGGGATGTTTGCAGGAAGGCCTTTTATGGAAGATGGCCCCTATTTAGGTGTTACTAACGTGAAGAAAATCCGGAAAACTCCACGGTTGGTAAGGCGCGAACCCACGTTCCGAACGTTTGGCGCACTCGACGGGATTGGAACCGGCATAATTCGAGAAAAAAAAGTTAGGTTTAAAGCTTAGTAAACTCGGGGAGCGGATCTACATAGGAACTAACTAATAGGGCTTAAACCCTGGGACCCAAGGGTCAAGGCCCATAAAAATTGAATTATTATCATAAATTTTTAATACTTCTTCATTAACAATGAGCACTTATCGTGTAGTAAAAAATAGTTTATATTAATAATATAAATAGTAATGATAATTTATAGTATTATTTGTATTAACAAAAATGGGGCCCCATTGGACTTAAATAAACTCTAGGCCCCGAAAAACCTAGATTCGCCCCAAAGTAAACTGATTATTTTTGAATAGTAATTCCAGAACATGTTATATCAAGGTGAAAGTGGGTTTTTTTAATTTAAATAATGATAAGATGTTTAACGGAGCAAAAAAAAGTGCAAACTCTTCTCTGGTTATTTTAAACATTAAAATTGATGCAATGTGGCTGATCTACATTAAATAAGCTTCAAAATGACGTGTAAAACGTGCGTAAATGTAATTCATACGCAAATACTCGTACCTCAACGGATTTATAATAGATTTTTTCTTGGTGTGGTAGTGTCACAGTATGGCAATACTTCTCCCCACAGTAGTTAGTCTCTTGGACTGGCAGCACTGTTTCTCGCTGCATTTGAATTTGTAACAGTTGTGCGTTTTAGACACGAATAAAACCTTTCGTTAAGGTAACGTCTTTGTCTCTTTATACTACACTTGGCATATTCTGTATATAATTAGAATAGATATTAAAATTATAGTAAAATCTCATCAGCGGTGTGTGGTGACAGTTTTCAAAAGGTACCAGATTGAGAAAACTCATTTTTCATACGTTATAACACCCAGAAAAACTCATTTTATTCGCACATTAATTTTACTATCTGGCTTTGTTATACTGTATATGTATAACAGAGAAAAGGTATGGCGATGATTCAAAAAATGACCCCTCCCCCAAGATTTTTACATATTCGGATTCAAGAGACCTTGAAATGTCGAGATATGCAAAAAATTCGGGCTTCTTCTGTATGTATGGATGTTAGTGTGTGGGGGCGTGATTTTCTTCACCCTCTTTGATGCTTGATAACTCCTGTCCTTTTTATCGAAAATTTCTGAAATTTTGCAGGGCGGTTTGTATATTAGGGGTATTGATGCTATTAAATTTTGGTGATTAAAGGTCGATGGTGAGGGGAGATAGAAAGAGGTCGTATGTCGTATCTCGACTAGGTCGAGCTTAATGACGATTTTACTCGTTATTAGCAATTACAATTGTTTTTTAAATAAACCCACCCCTACGCTTAAAATTAAGCTTTTGCCATTTCATAACAATTAACAATATAAAAAGTTTTTAAAATAAAGTATCATAACAGATGGCGTCACGTTCATTTTTAAATGTTGCCGGGAAAGTTAAGCAACTCGTTGCTGGAATTTTTCTTGAAAACTTAAGGCTCCAAACGACGTTTCAAGCAGACAATCCAGAATACAGTACGGAAATCGTCGGTTGTCTTCATTTTGCTGTGACGATTCACTTTGATCAGATGGAAAAAATACACGAAAAAATACATGGTTTTTTAAGCTTCCCGAGCAATAAACTGCCATTTTAACCGCTAGGCCATCCTGACACCTAGGTAGGGTTATGGAAACATTGAAAGTACTATAATTAGAATACTATACTGGTTTGGTTTGGTTTTATTGATATACGTTAACGCGACACATGGGCGATCTTCCGAGGGGGAAATGTCTCCCGGGAGGTTTTTTATGGGAAACTGGTTCCTATTTAGGTTTTACTAATGAGAAGAAAACCCAGAAAACTCAATTTGTCCAGCCCATTAGCAAGAGACGACACACGAGTGGATAAAACCACTAACCCTGAATCAGTGTTTTATTCACTTGGCCGCTGCGAATACCGTACTGAATCTTGCTAAAAGCTTAATAAAGATTATAAAAGTAAACAAACATTAAACCAATAAAATAAATTCACATAATACTGTATCGTTTGTAATATACAGTAATTCAAACTTTTATACAGAATAATGTATTAAGTTTTTTTTTAAGTTCATAGCAAAGAGCATAGCAGATGCTTTTTACAGCTCCCTCAGAAATTCTATTATTAATACTGAATAATACAATACTGAAATACAGAGTACATATACGGTGAATGCAAACTGCACTGTAAAAATTTAAATACTATATTTTAACAAGAAAATTTATTTAAAAAATTATTAAACAGAAGTTACTAGATATATATGTGTTCAAGTGTGGGAAAAAATGTTTATAATTAAATTGGCTTTTACAATGAGCTCGTCGACATTTTTCTTTGCTGAGTGTGTGTTGCAAATTATGTATCAGTAACATAAACACATCATCACTGATTTACATATACTTTTACAAAATATAATCAGATTTAGTATAAAATTATTTAACAGATATATAATTGTCTGTCTTCTTACTAAATTCTAGAGATAAGCTTAATTTGTCTAGTAGCCTAAATAAAGATTATTTTGTTTAAATGTTTTGTGGGAGAAAACACGGCAAACTGTTCAAAAATTATAGCAACAAAGCTCAATTCTTTTTAAAGTGTTTTAAACGAGTTTACAAACGTTGGATTTTCCTATTCAGTTGGCCGCATAAACGAGGAGATAAATACCAGTTTAGGACACTCCTATCTTGGCCAAAGATCCTATCCACCAAGATGGAGTTTGATTTATAATAAAACTTAATGCAGTTTTCGATTGAATTTCAGCGGTAGCCACATAACTGACGTAGAAGCAAAGCTAGGTTTTACTATAGTTTATTGTATCAATAATATTCCAACTAAAACTGACAAACGTAAATTGATTCTCTGAGAAATTTTCAATCAGAAATAATTTATTATAAATAATTTTTTATAACAAAATCTTTTTATAAAGTTATAATTATACCGATATTAGCAGTACCAGCTCTAGCATTATCTACACTCCAGAACAGCGGATGCAACCTTTCTGACCTCACGGACAACTAAACTCACAATTTTGAATACCGCGGATCACTATCATGAATTTTTTTTAAACGATACAAAATCTGTATAATAATGATCATAAAAGTTCAATTTTACTATATTAATACGAAACTCGCTTGTTTAATTATAACAAATTAAGGCACGCCTAAAGTTCATTGCTGCTTGTTTGAAATAAGTTAATGGATTCGTAGCGCTTTTCCACGAAGGACAACAGTCGCACTCAAAATATTGTCAGTGTCGTAACTAGCCATTCCTGTGCCCTGTGCAAGAATTTGCATTTAGGCCCCTTAATTAATTAGTTTTGGGAAAATAATAAAACAAATACAGTAGAGAGTCGTTTATTCGAAAACCGGTTATCCGAAGGCTTTCCAGTCGAACTGTATCGTGCTGAATCGAACTTTTTTGATATTAGATTTACTTCTAAAGTATAATTTTTATGTTTTTATATTTTTCAATATATTTATTTTGTTTGTACAAAATAAAAATATTTTAACGATACAATAGCCTCGATTATTATTATAAAAATTTTCGTTAGGCTTAAAATCGACGAAAATTCAACACGAAGCGACACGCAACGGAGAAAAATTTCAACATCGGACCGGTTAATATATTTTTTCGTACATAATTGGTTATCCGAAAAATCAGTTATCCGAACAACCCCAGTCCCCAATTGATTCGGATAAACGACTCTCTACTGTACATGCATTTTGGGCCCCCTTTCAAGCGGGTGCACCTGTTGCACCTGCCTAGTTACGGCACTGTTGTTTATTGTTCATTATTTGTTGATAACGTCACTACGTATTTGGTTTTAGATTCGAATAAAAAAATCTCCCAATGAGTGAAAAAAGCAACTAAGCATTTTGCATTTCTTTCGTAATACTTCGCGTAACTTTCCGTTGATTAATGTCCAAATTTCTCCACGGACACCCAAATTTTCTCGCGGACCATCGACGGTCCACGGACCACCGTTGCCGACCGCTGCTCTAGAATGTCAATTGGTTAACTTCTGATATTGATTTTTGATCGTTGATCGTAAATAAGGTTGTTAGATATTCACTTTTTACTCAAAAATAAAAGGATGCGGAACAAAAATATATTAAATGTTATAACTCGTATTCATTTCAATTATTTTTTTAGGTAGAAATATAATTTTGTAAAGAAGTTATTTCATATTTACGGGTAAAAAAACTTTGCGATTGGAAAATTAATGAAGAGCCAGTTTTTAAAATTTTGTGAAATATAATTCGAAAATTGTAATAAATACAGAACTGCATATAGCAAATTGAAATACTGTAACAACTTTTGATATTTTAATTACCTTTATTTTTATATTTTTAAAGGTTAAATCTTTCATCTAATGATTATAGGAGTACAAATATTATTTTTATTTTATTCTATTTAATAAATTAATATTCAAGAATCGAAAACAGTATTTAATTAATTCGTATTATTACTTATTTCACACTGAATTCTGTATTTAAGTAACGACCTGGGCAATGTCATTGCGCCATCTGTGGCATAAATACATTACTAATCGCAATTCATATTTTTATCATTTAAATGATATTATTGGATTTTATTAGTTAAAATCTTTTGTGTGTTATCATATTGAAATACTCAAGAGTCCGTTTTTCTTTTTGTATAAAGGATAGAGCAAGATCGATAAAATTCTCTTAGAATTTAATTTGATTTTAAATTAGACAAAACTATTTAATAGACTAGAAGAATATGTATACATTAAAAAAAGCTGTATTTTTTCTTTTATATAAAACGTTGCTTTAAGAAAGAGTTAAATTACGGAATGGTGTACTTGCTAAGCAGAAAATAACTCAGAAATCAATTTAAAATCTACAAAGCACACTTTTAATTTAAAGAATTTTTCTACTAAACATGATTTATTCAGTTTGTTTGAAAACAATCTGCGTAAATCATGTTTATTAAAAAAAGATAAGAATAAAATAGAACAATGAACTCATTTACTCTCCTTTAGATTCACATTAACAATTTCACTTCTGTCTCGAGAGACATTTTTATTGTAAAAAATGCCGAAAAAGTTTCTTAAGTCATTCGAAATTTTCTATTCCGTATACGGTACTTTCTTTATTGCTTTAATTGTATTAAATCTTTTTCAATTTCTTTAAAAATTCTGTTTAACTTTCTAACGCCAACAGAGATGACTAAAATTAAACATTTTGAAGCGACGCAAAGGTTAATTTATTTCTAAACTCGTCTTAAAGTTGTTACGCAAATGTTTGTAGCTTAAATCGAGGTAGCCAGGCGAAAAGATAGAAATGACGTGATAAAGTGTCGATTAAATTAGGTAGAACTAACGTAATATCGAGGATGAATGATTCAGAGATGTACAGTACACCCACCTTATAAATGGTCCATTCCTAAGAAAATACCAATTTCTATATCAAGCGTACGAATTAATAAATGATAGACGAATCTACGTAACTCATTATTTTCTCTTTTATTAATTTTCTTAATGAAATGATTCTTCTTTACATGGAAATATTTATAAATTAATAAAATGTACCGTACTTTAATTAATATTTTAAAAATTTAGTTTTCTCAGTTACAGCTGCCACTTCTTTGCGTAACACTGTAATGAGTTAATACGACATTTTATTACATTATCTTTTGTATAATCTTCAAATTGTATAGATTTAAATAATTTCTACATTATTATATATTGAATAACAATTTTTTCAATTTATTTTGAAGAATGAATGGATTCATTAATTCATTTTAAAACCATTTTTTTGTATTGTCGTGTTGTATTCTTATTTTTAAAAAATCAATGAAAATAAAAAAAAGAGTTTAATTTAAAATTCAATGAATCCATTTTTAATATCTACGATACGTTTTCAATTGCATAAAATATTTAATTAATTTAATATTTCATTAATTTATTTTTGTTTTAATCATTTAAAAATTTCTCCATTCACCTTTAAAATTTACTTAACTCGAAGGCGTGTTTGCATAATCGTTTTTATTGAATTACTTTAACAAGAATAAAATTAATTCGTCAGAATCGCCAGTCAAAATAATATTTTCGAAAATGGGCTATTTTATTAGAAAAATTCCAGGATAAAATTCGCTTACAGGACCGTAGCTAGAAGTGAGGCGGCGAGGCAATCGCCTGGGGTGATCTTTTTTCTTGGGCGCTACTTTTATAGAAACGTTGCAGCAACAGCGCTCAGAAACTGACGTCTGATCAAAGACTGCAGATAATATTCACAAATACGCCCACTCCAATCGAAAGTTCCTTTGTACATTCCGCTCGGAAGCGTAAATATGTTATGGCTATGGTTCCTTTTTAAGTTATTTAATTCGGTTTATTACGAAATCGAGTTTAGTGACGACCACATCTTATTGTGTGTTATCAATCGGAATTTATATTTGGTGAAATCGTATTTTTTTTTTCTTTCTTTCTTTCTTTCTTTATCTCCTTCGGTAATATTCTAGAATGAGCGATTTAAAAAGAAAATAAATTTGTTAAATAATAAAGAAAAAAGATTAAGGTTAATTAAGGCAACCTCTGGGTTATACACGGATTTTTTCCAGAAGATTTCGTTAAAATTTCATGTTTTTTGGATTGCATTTTAAAATTGCAGACGTCTGACTTGTGCCTGTCTGCCCGTCTGTCCTTCCTCAATCTCGAAAAAGGAGTTAGACAGATAAATGTCGAGACCAGATAGGAAAAGCTAGGGGTCCGATTAGCTATATAGAAACTTCCGGTTTGGACGGGAAGTTACATTATTTTAATTCAAAACGTTTCTCCAGAACGGAATTAGGTATAGCCTGTGACTGGCACGATTCTCTTTTAACAGGAAAAGTATGACGTACAGGGGCAAGACACTACTAATTTGAAGGTGAAGAGCATATATTTTAAATGAATTTTAAAATATGGTTAAAAATTGTAGCCCGATGTCACAATAAAATAATTGCTCTGTAAAAGTTTATATCTTATATTAGCAGATGATAGAACCTTCAATAAAATTATAAAGATTATAAACGAATTTGGAAAATATTAAATGTTGCATTTTTACTTTTGCAATACAATAAAATCATGTTTTATACCAGGCCTATGTGTCAGAAAGTACAGAATAAGACGAAATTCTGCATAAATCTGTGCTCTATTCCAAGTAATCTCAGATATTTATCTAGGCGCTTATGCAACCGTTTATAACAGAATTAACAGAAAAACATTAAAATGTATTTAAAACGTTTTACTATTTATATTAATATATTGTATTTTTATAATAAAAATAGTCAGCATGTGCATTAATAGTCAGAATTACCCTTGCGCATCCACCTTTGGATATAAAAGAGTGGCAGTTTAGAAGTTACTTCAGACAATTTTATTTACGTTCGCGCTATGTATATAAATATATTGTATATTCAACACACACATTTAAGGAAAAAAAACACTAACAGTTTAGTGCGATTTTGAGACGGTAGATGGCGGTAAGTGGTACTATTTATTTAATTTATGTACTGTATTAAACACTTGCAATTTGATATATAAAATATTTATGGAATGTGCAGAATAACCATTTGCTAAATTAAAACATTCAATGGTTCAAAGGAATTTATGGCAAAGTAACTTTAGACCACTAATTTCGTTCTTAATGTATTACTTTTACAATCGCTTAAGTTAATTTTGCACGTGAATTAGGGGCTGTCCATTATAGAATTTTTGAGCAATTTTTTATCCCTCTCCCTTCCTGTTGTGTACAATGACGGGACCGTTCATAAATTACTTAATAATATTTTTATACTTTTCCACTACCAGCCCACCCCCTGTAACGACCCGTAACGTTGTCGCATATAGGCTAGTCATCTCCAAAATTACTGCGTAACGCGTATCAACCTCCTTAATTGTACTAAAGAATAATACACGGCATGGGGTACTAAACGTTACATTATTTTATTAATTACATGTATAACGAACAAAGCAGTGACATAAACAGTAGGCGACTTTAAAATGGTCGGAAATCCGACAAAATTCGTTAGAAATCGTTTGACTGTTATAATAGATAAGAAATATAATTTCAAATTTAAATTAATAATTTAGTCTTTTTATTATTATAAAATTATAAATGTGGTTTCTTTTAAATTAAAAACATTTTTCTTTGTTTTCGTGTTCGTTTTTGGCAAATCTGAAAAGTTGTTGCCATTTCGAAAAGAAAAAAAAAACTACCGGTAGTTTAATCGCTACATACTTAACAAACACCAGTCCAATTTAAAGACCCCAACATTACGTAACGTTTTTGTAAACACCCCCCCATCTTGTAACGCATCGTAATACGATGCGTTGCAAGATGGGGGTGTTTACGATTCGCTACGATTCGTAACGATTACCTGCACGTCCATCCACCAATATCTGTTACGTAATTTATGGACAACTCCTTTAATTACGTGTACTGTACAATAGTTTATGGACCCCCAGAACGTTAAAGAAATGACTTTTAAAAGTTCTGCCGATTGTTTATTTATATGGCTAGTCGTAGAGTTATAAGAACAAATTCGTATTCCACTAATGCCATTAAAAAAGTACACTTACTCGTTAAACAATACCTCGACCTTTTCCTCCCTCCCCATCGTGTACGATGATGCATCGTCCACTTTTCGCGACCCCTCTTTAAATCGTACACGGAATTAATGGGCCACCTATAATAATTTTCGATAGTTAATTCACGTTTTACTAACTCTTAAATTTTATTACAAATTCTAACAACTAATGGGTTTCTATTACCTACTTTAGAAATAGATCTACGACATGTTGTTTGTGATTTGATTACTAATCGAGTAAACGATTTGATCATCTCCAAAATAGGCAATAGAAACTGATAGGACGGACAAGAATTATGCCCATTTCAACGCATATTATGTTATATTATGAGTGATATACACGAAAATATGCATTTTTGACAAAATTTGCTTACTCATTTTTCATCGGCAATACCCGATATGTCGAAATTCAATCGTAAATGTATTTTCCAGGTTTCGTTCTGTCAGGGAAGTCCCATCTGTTCGAAGAATCTTAAAATACAAGAAATTTGCTTCAACTTATGCTCTAATAGAGATACTGATAATGCTGTTATTGCAGGTTTACTTAACTAAGACATATTTCTAGACTGTCGAATCCACAAGAGATTTCCATTAGCATTTCCTCCATATTTATAGTAAGAAATTTTAATATCTGGAATTTTATCCTACGCAACTCCTCGACTGTTTCTATAAACTGTACAAGATCTTCTCGTAGTGGATACATTATAATTGTACGCACAATATAGAATGTGGATCCTGAAATTTATATTTTGCAGTATGGCACGAGGAGGCATTGTCCATGTTGTTATTTTTCTCTCCACAACAGTGGAAGCTTGGAGAGAAAAATTTTAATGTTCGAATTATTCATTAGAATATGAACCTGTACTTAAAATTCTCTACATCTCTATACTTTTGTAAAATGTTTTTCATCTGTATTGCCAAAACTGCGATAACGAAGTCGTTGTTCGATTTTTTTGCTCTTCGCTCTTAATGAGAATATAAATAGACGTATAAAACCACATTATTTGATGATTTATTTAAGTTGATATTGGCACTCGAGTTTATTGTACGGTTTATTTTCTTTGGAAACGAGTTTCGCTTTTTTTGTTTTGTATCGAACGGAAGCTCTTTTAATATTTCCGATTTGTTTTAATTTCGCTTCCAGTTTTTAGGTCAAAATCGATTTTTAATTTAAATGGATATTCGCCAAAATCGATTTTGTAATGGTTCGATCCAAATTCTTATCGTTAATTATTTCAACGACGTAAAATAAACTTATTTTTCCTTTCTTAAATATGAAAAATAAAAAAATAAAAAAATAACAAAAATAATTTTTATTTTTGAATATCTAAAAATAGAATAAAAATAATTAAAAATTTAACATCTGATACATTTTTAAGTATTAAATAGGTTTGTATTTAATATAATATGCATTAAATTTTTTATTTATTAGATTTTTATACATTTTAAAAACTTAAAAAAGGTAAGAACGTGCATTGAATTTTCTAGTTTCCTACATTTAAATCGATAAAAATAATTCTGTAATCTTGATAATGTTAGAATGACTCTAGAACTTCATTTAAAATAATCTTTTTTTTAAAAGAAAAACCTAATCAACAAGTAGATATCTTCTAAAGTGAATGAATTATTTATTTTTCTCGAGTTTCTTAACGCTAATAAATGCATGTTGTCCGAAATTCTGCTTCTAAAATAACATTTTAAAATTTAAAATTATGAAAATTCATTCAATCTGTTATTTAAATGACACTTCGTTACTCTATTATATCGCGAACACACGTCTTTTAAAATTAAGAATTTAAGATAATGATTAATATATTCGATTGTATTGTGATTATTTTAATTAAATTGAGTTGCATTATTAAATTATTTCATTTGATTTTATTAATGAAACTGTTTGTGCATTATACATATTGATTGCAAGCTTTCGAGCGTTAAAAAATTGAATAACGATTACATTAATAATTATTAAAACAACCACAACAAAAATAAAAATATATATTTATTAAATATTAATAAGTAGACATATTAGCAATATGAAATGCCAAACTTTTGAAATAATTTGTTGAAATTAATAAAAATCGAAGAACTAATTCATAAAATAATACATATAACGGAACCTCTCTAAAGCGGACACTCCTCCAAACGGGCAGTTTTCGTGGTTGGATATAAAAAAAGTGTGTAACTTTATTGCAGTTGCTTTTTTTAAGCGAACACCGACATTACACGTTACGGTTGACGTTTCGAACCTCTCTTAACGGAGACAGTAGATTCTCATCTAGTCCATTTCCTTGTTTAGAGTTTCTGCGGATACGATCAAATCGATTCCAAAAACTCAATACCCTATTCCCTGTTGAGTTCTTAAAATCGATTTACCTGCACAATTTTATTATGGCAATAAAATTTCTGTTGGCTAACTTGCCATTGTAGCAATTGGCTTGGTATCTCTGTTCAAATCAGTTCATTGGAAGCATAATTAGCAGAAACAATGTTTTTCAATGAGCCTTTTATACCTTCTTTCTTTCTTTTTTTATTTTCTTAAATAGATAATCAGTAATAGATACCGATCCACAAGATAGAAAAACAATCCTTCAGTCACTTTCTAAAGTTAAAAACAGGGAAAATAAATATGAAAGCGATGATTTTACAACCGAAATGACACCTGCTACAGAGACAACAATAGAGTAGACAGACAGGCGCTGGATTACGTAAACAAATTCGAGCAGTTTTACATCAATAGATAAGACGCAGACGGTACAAAGCTAGCACATGATTTAATTATGCACAGTGAAAAGTGGATTGCTACGGTCTATTGTAAAAGCCAAACGAACATACCTTAAACAAAGTTTTAAAAAATAATACTCACTCTCTTATGCTAATTCGTCATTTATTGTAATGTTTCCTGTTATACTAACTTATTATTTTTTACATGTTAGAAACACAGAAATAAAACTATTGAAAGCTACATTTATAGATAATTTTTACAAAACCTCTCTTAGACGGACATCTTTCTATAACGAATCATTTTAAGTCCCTCAAGTTTCTATTATAGAAAGGTTTTGATGTATTTACATTAAGCTGTGTTGAAGTTATAAACGTTGTATATATCGCGTTACTTAAATTTTATGCTGTATGAAAATTACACATGCAAGTGTTTTGTGCATGAATATGTACATGTGTTCCTTCATTAACAAAAAATTCGCATATATAATCTACGCGTAGTATAAACTATAACTCACTGTACTGTACTGTACATTTTTATATACACCCTGAGAAACCTCTAACTGTGTAACATCTTCCTTCGTAAAAAAAATAAACATTAAAAATATTTTGTGATTAATTCATTAACAAATATATAAATTATATATTTGCATTAAATATAATACAGTCGAACCTTCGTTGACGACCATCTTTAAACAACGGCCATTTTTTACGTATCCGTCAGTGGCCGTTGTTTAAAGGTTTGATTGTATTTTTAAAATGTTCATATACTTTGTTGAATTATCTGCTTAAAGTTTTACGTACTTTAATGCCTTTATTTTCAAGTTTAAATTTTTTCTGAACTGAAAATTAAATATAATAGCGCGATGTATGTTGAATTTTCAGGAAACTTAATATGTACTGTACTAGACATTGACCAAATAATTCATTTATTCCGCAATAAAGAATGTCAGACACGCTGAAATGTGATTCATAACTCGAACTACTTTATCTAAAATCTCATCTTTTTGAGATTTTAAGAGTAAGTCCTTCATCTCTTGTATTTTACATTCAAACATATTTCATCTGTTCAGATGCATTTCTGATCTCCTTCATCCGTCTTCTGCAATCGGTTTCCAACTGGAAATGACGCTACTTGACACTTCTTCTTAGAATACATTTATCATCCTCGTCGTCTTCTCTACCAAGTAAATTACGAACGGATAGTCTTTTTTTATGAACGCATGTCAAAATTTACTATTAATCCTAATAGCGAGGTTGAGGCCGAAGTTTTAAACGCGAAAACGTGTACGTCGGAAGTTCGGCGCCGACGTACACGTTTTCGCGTTTAAAACTTCTAGGCTACAAGAAAGCGACGCCGAACTACTGACGTACAGGTTTTCGCGTTTAAAACTTCGGCCTTAACCTCGCTATTGTTTTATTTTTAAAAAAATTATATTCTTCTTAGACAATAACTAAAATAATTCCTAATGTGTAGGTTATAGTAACAGGTGAAGAATATTCATCTAAAATTTGTAAATAACAGGAGAAAGCTGGGATTTTTCCCGGCAGAGTGATTCCTACTCCTATAAAATTAATGTTATTTTGACTAATAGAAAATATAGTCTTTAAGACTGATTTTTTATTAATTAAGAAACCTTCCACGTATTTTATTTATTAGAAAAAGAAATGGAAAAAACGAACCGCTCTATCCCCAGGCCCCATACAGGATCTGAATGGCCATGACCATTGTTTCTAGTGCAGATAACTAAATAATCTGTGATTTGTTTAACTTAAATATGAATCCTAGAAGTTTACAGGTAATACGATAAGGCTTATCAAGAATTTTATTTGTATTATAGTATCTGCAATCGTCGTTTACTTTAGCTAGCATTAAAATGTAGAGTGATCAAAATGTATCGACGGTTAATGTTCGATCGTCGTCATACGTTGGCCAACATTCTCAGGTAGGCTTATATAGTAAACAACTTGATTCTTATTGGAAAATATATTCAAGCAACATAAAAAATTAAAGGAATAAAAAAGGTAGGCGAATCAATTGCAGATAATGTAAAGACAGGATAGCGATATTTATAAAATTTCAATATTTAATGGAGCGAAGTGTTACTTTTAAATGTAATTTTACTCGAAAACTTTCATTTTGGAAACGATGAAATAATTATTTTTCGAATATAAACCGTTATATATTTTCAAAATATTGTTTAAACACAAAGAATGATTGAACGATAAGAATTTATTTCTTCCATTCCGCTCATTTATCTCTTAAATACTCTTATCTTATCTTTGTTTCAAGAGTTCAGACACGTTGATCAACTGGCATTCTTTTTTCTGTAGTGGAATCTTTGATCATTCTTCTTTTTTCTGGATATATTTATTTCTCAATAAAATATAAACCTTGACCCGAGTATAAATAGGTTTTCTGTTGAGTTATATTGTAAATTTTATAGAAGTGTCAGTAGATATTAAGCGCATAATCAAATTCTCTCGAGAGATTACACATATTAAACAAATCTCTTTGATCTTTTCAATTAAATATAAAGTTATATTATTTAAATTTAAATCCAGTTACGTATTTTATAGTTGTGTAGGAGGTTAGAATAAGTTTTTCTGTAAAATATGCTTCTGAAAAGTAAACGGGGGAGAAAAAACCGTGGTTGGGTTGAGGAAGCTTTACAAAAATTGCACGGAAACATGCCAGTTCCAATCGTGGGAAAGACGAATCAACTGGCACCTTCTTGATAAGGTAGAGTTTTTGCAAGCACACTTGTTGGAACAAATATTGATTCTACAGAACAACCATTATATGATTGATTTTATCGATTCTTTTATCAAAAAAATAAGAACAAAAAAAAAATTGTCAGAACCTACCTTGTAAATTTCATTAAAATATAAATAACATTCGTGTTTTTGAAAGGTTTTTAAGTTATGAATTTTCATAAATTGAAAATATATTCCATTAAAGTCGTCGGCAGAGTTTCTTCAATTCGGCAAATTTTCAATAAGAGATTAAAGAAATTTTATTTGTAAAATGACTTCTTATTCTACATCGATATTCTTTTCCCTTCAGAAATCGAATGTGTGACGTATATTATTGACTAAAATAATTTTACTTTCAAATTTTCTTACTTTTTCCCTCTCTCACTTTCCGTCAATGTGGCGATTTAAATTTCCGTTACCATCTTAAATCTTTGGAAAATAGATATTGATTCTGCTCACGGAGAATTTAATTATGTTGATTTTTTCCTCCTAAGAGAAAGGGAAAATAATGAAATTTTTCTGTTTAACCTTATTTTCTTTAAGCTTCGAATCTTAACTTCTCGTTTTACAACTTTGACACAATCTTCATTTCGAGATCAGTCACCGGGGTAACTAGTTAAATTATTTCGTGTTTTTGTGTACATTATCCGCAGAAACTAAAATATTTCGAAAACTTTCAATGGAATTTTGGAGGAAAGCGATGATGTGACCCACTTTCTGTAGCATTCAAAAAATTTCAGATTTATATTTTGAAAAAGTTATTTCAATTTGAAGTTTTCTTCGAAACTTTTTATTGTGGAAATGAATCGTTGGAAAATTTTTATTTAAATTTCAAATTTATGTTAACAATTTATTATTATCGCCGAAACTACACAGAAAAAGTTTAAAATGAATGCGCGCAGTTCTTATACTATTCACGGAAATTCTTTGTAATTTTTCAAACAGGTCCGAATTTATATATTTAACAGGAAATATTTCATACTTAGACTATTATTATAAACTTTCGAATAAATTTTATCGTTTCCTTCTCCGTGAAAGATGTGAATTCGAACCTAATCCGAATATTCGTAGCTTTAAAATCGGATTTTATTTTTCGTCCTTTATTTGTTTTTAATGAATCCTAATGTGTTTTAGACGTGTTTATTATTTGCGAATGTTTGCTGGAATCTCACACCAAAATCGAAAAATCGAAGTTCGTATACAGGCGGTCTCGTTTTAATTAAATGCAGCAGTCAAATATTGGAAAACTAAACAAAATTAGGGACCGGAAGGAGAAATGTGGCTAGGTTACGGTCAAGGTTACGTCTGTGTAACCTTGATTATAATATAGACACATTTCTCTGGTTAAATTTTCGGAGATGTAGTGGAAAATATAGATTTTTTTTAATGGAAATCCATATTTTTAGTCTACCAAAATTAAAGTATATAAAAATTACGCTATTTTGATAGTTTTTACGCCGTTTTAGTGGCAATGTACCGCCAGATTTGTTAATACTTATGCCTAAATTGTAGTACGTAATGAAGGTTTCACAATTGAATTTATGGTTTCATTTTTTTTTTTTTTTTTAAATAATTATTACCGATTTCTTCGATTACATTTACAAAACAGCTCGTTGTTTTCTTCCTCCTGACGCAAAATTTAAAGCGCTAAAACGAAAAAACTTAACTGCTTTTCTTTTGATCTCTTTATTTCTTAGTTTGAATTGCCTCATTAATAATTATTGATCTTCGTGTTATTTCATGCTGCTGCAATCCCTGATTATTCTGCAAACGAAGTTGTTGATATTCTATTAGTACTTGGAGAATGAGAACATAATTACATAAGGGCAGCTTCTACTCGGGGAATTTATTCTCTACTCGGAAAACATCGAAGCATTTCGTCAATTGTTCGACTGGAACGAATAACTCGATAGGGATTACTGTATCGAGTATGCACTGTAATGATAAGATATGTAATGAATAATACTTGTGTAATGACGGTTTGGCAATGATATATAATGAACCAAAAATTACGTCGATAAATAGAACGTCACTTGAAATTTGGAGATCAACTCATTACATCATCCATAACACATCGTGTTTGTCTGGACAAGATAGTCGCAGTATGGTTGCGTTTTGTCAGTGGACACTACAACAAACAATTGCATAACCCAATTTCTTCGAAAGTACTTTATGCTTTTTACCAACGAAGCAACGTTTCGTGCAATGCAACTGTAAATCGTCGCAATTGTGAATACAGGTCACCCGATTAACACACAGCGCTGGCGGAACGGTGTTAACGTTTGTTATTGTATAGACAACTCGTAAGTTCGTACTTGTTTTAAAGCTCTTTGATGATACATATCAGGAGTTCTCGAAAAATAAATTATCATTGTTGCTATAAAATGCCAACTTGAATGTTAAAATATATGGTGTCAACGTGATGGTGCACCATTGCATTTCTTTCCCAATGTCGGAATTCACCTTAACCGAATCTTTCAAATTTCTGGATGGTCGAAAAGATCCTTTATCGTGACCACAGATTTTCTCACTTAACACTATTCAATTCTTTTTTTTTTTTTTTTTTTTTTTAGTTATATCAAAGTGTTTTGCGAGCGACTAACAACAGCACAAGACACGAAACACGGAATTAATAACACTTGCAAAAACACTCTACGTGTTCTGTTTGCTGCTCTTGGGAATTTCCAGCAAAAAGTAAAGAATTACTTTGAGAAAATTGGTGGTAATATTAAACAGCTTTTGTAATGAAACATTGAAAAATAAATTTCAGATTATAAAACACATACGAATAGTGTTTGGAATAGAAAAAGTATGGGAGAATTGTAGAGCGTAGAGGTCCTCATACACTTGGCACATACACACGAGTAACATTCTCGTAGAAATATGTAAATCCTCTAGTAAAATAGTTAATTCTTTTAATTCTTTTAAAATATTTTTTAAAATTATTAATTCTAAACCAATTTAATGTTGTTTACATTCTGTTTAATACACACTCTCGCTTATCAGTCTTGGAGTAATCTAAATTACAATAACGAAATTATACATTTTAATTAATTTAATTCATGTATATATGAAGATTCTTACAAAACGGTACGATAAAATATATATAATTACGTGAAATGCCTGATTTACTTAAAAATATGCAAATGTTGTTTTAATTTATGTCCAAATTTAAGCGCTGTGAGAGTTATTAAAAGTTTTGATTACATCTTCTGAATGCATGAGATGCGCGAATTTGATTTGATACAGAAAACACTTGAACTATTCTACAAAACAAACCTGACTCTTATAATCATCTCTATTGTCTGATAATGATAATACTAAGAATTTTCAGGATCCTAGATGCTGCGTTTGACCTCCCCCTGCTAATTGTGCTCTATAATATTGAAGAATCGTACAGTACGTGTTTTAAGGCATTTTAAAATGAAATTCTAAAATCGATGCTCGAAATATAAGTTAAAGTTAAAATTTATTAGAAGGAATAGTGTTACTGGTTTTACAATGTTTTTATTTTTGTTTTAAATCGTTACTTCTGACAAAATATAGTATATTGTAATATGCAGATTCTATAATATAACTCAGTATATGATATTATTACAATCTTTTATATTCTAGATTTTTGAAGTGGAAAAATACTTGTATGTTATATTATTATGACAAGTACGATATGTTCCTCGTATAATACTTCTTTTCTTTTGTTAAAATACAATATGCTTGATTTCATTTCTTGTGATAAACACTCGGGCGAGAATTTTTCTCTCGATATGTGTAATAGGATACTTGGATATCCTCAATATTATCCACTACAGGCAGATTTAAGTCGGGCCGTTAGAGGTGAAAACGTGTATGGAAAATTTCTCATAAAAATTATAAGAATTCGAATTGAATTCGAATCCATTATGCGTAAAACAACAAACAACAAAGAAGAATATTGAGGAAGTTGCAAGTGACGCATCAATAGCTGTTGACCGGATTCTCACCCCGGTAGTAGAATTATTTACTAAACGGCCATCCGGTTGACATAATTCAGGATTATATTGTTATATTGCGCCTTGTATATATATATTTATTTAATATATATTAATTTGAAAATTAAATAATTAAATGAATTGTTAAAAATTCTAACAATACAATATACTTAGTTAAATAATTTTTTCTGTTATTTTGCTTTTATGTAATGTGCAGAAATTACATAAATTTCATAATGAATTTTGTTTATATTATAAAGAATAAAATTTATTTATAATTATTACTTGTATTTATTGACATATTAAACTGATGAAAACTGCGAGTACCGTATGCACTCGATTAGACACACAGGTTTTAAATTACTCCGCAGGCTCGAATAAACCCACATTCCAGTCGCATCTTAAAAAATAAACCTACCTATGAGTTTATTCGAATCACGTTTTCTAAGCTACGGATTACTGTAAACAACCTATTCAAAACTGTAATTGCGTAAAGTAATATATCACATTTCGTGTCATTTGTGTTACTTGTTTAGAATTATTATTATTTGTTCTTCCATTTAACGACTCCTGCATCCACTCACACTAACGCATACAAAATCTAATTTTGAAAAAATAAATTCACGTACTCGAATTGCCTCACAGATTTGAACATCGACATAGCCAGGTTCTAAAGTTAGGGAGAGCGACTGCATAGTTACCATACACTTTTAAACACATTATACATTTATATTTTGTGTTTGAACTCAAAACACAATTTAAAAACTTTTACAATAAGATCGTGGATCTCGAAACATTATAAAAGCACTTTTGTTATTTAATTATTTTAATTTTAAACGTAAAATGAAAGCCAACGGCCACCAACCCATTATAAAAGATTGAGCAGACAGTTGAGAACACCGGGAGGTTGGTCAAATAAAGTAATGACTTTAGAAAGTTCTTCCAAGGCCATGCGATAAAAAAAAACAATAAAATATTTAATAAAGTTTTATCGCATAAGTGAATTACAGTTTAAAGAGTGCTCAAAAGGAGCCACTTTTCAAAAATGTTCTCGAGGGGAGCAGTCCCTTACTTCCTCATTAGCTACGTCACTGGACTTGAATACAATATCGAAAGATTAATTTAATACAAGAGGTAATAAAAATTGTACCAAAATTATAGAATAACATTTAATCATTCTCTTATTTATTATTGAAGTTACGTTAATCATTAGCGAGACGATATCAACCTCAATTAATCATATGAACATAATGATGTTAAATATGAAGAGAATGCAGTTTGCATAAGTAGATAAGAAGCATTTTAATCTCATAATATAATTTCTAATAAATAATATATTTCTTAGTCATTTTGTTGTATTTTTGATAAAATCGATTTATTTTTGTATAGAGAAAATATTATTTGATAAATTTTTATTGTGTTGTAATTATACAGTACATGCAAACCATTTTAATTTATTTTTAGTTTTTAATCCTAATAGTGAGGAAAACAGTGAGGACTGGATGGATTAAATTATTTGATATTTTATTTTATTATTACAAATTCATTAGAAATAAAAATTAATTTGATGTATTTTGGTACGTATTAAAATAATTATTATGTTACGTAGCCGTACAAGTGATGTCTTCTCATAACAGATTAATTTTTCTTAATTGATTCTTATGAAATTCATGTACATGAAAAAAACCATGAATTTACTACATGACTAATGAGTATATTTTAATGATTAATAAATAATAATCCGGTTCGTTCAATACACGATTTGTTTGAGTAGTTGTATAAAAAAAAATAAAAAATTATAAATTATAAATTGATGACGTCAGTGTTCAGTTGTATTTTGTGCCGCTATTAATTAAGTCATGACAAATTTATGAATACGCTGATTAATTTACATGTTTAGTCGATAATCAAAAAAATTTACTATAATTGATATAAAATTTTAAAAGTTTAACCAGATCTACTTTGTTCTATAAATAATTGTACATACAATAGACGTAAGAAAAACTATATTTTGATTATTGTATAATAGTATATAAAAATGATACCATTACTTATATTTAGAATATGAATCTATGAGTAATAGCTTATTAACCAGGATGAGACAAATGATGCAGTGATGTTAAGGATGTAACGCAAAAAGTGTTTTATAAATTTTATGACATAAAAGCAGAAAAAATAATTTTAATATTTTAGAAGATAATTAAAATAAGTAGTGCTTACTAGGAATTATAATTAACTTAATCTTACAGTGCCGTTAATTTTAGGGATGTATAAATTGTAGTAGGTTGCCAAGAGCGAGGGAAATCTACTACAATTTATATATCCCTAAAATTATCAGTGCTGTAAAATCCTATTCACAGCACTGATAATTAACTTAATTTTGTTTTTACTCTGTTTAATTGTATATATTTATCTGTATATCATAATAGCTCTAAGCAAATCAATAGATTTCTATCAAAGATAAAGAGAATCTCTTTAATAAAACATAAAATTGCTAGTCTACATCACAGATTTTAAACCTTTCATTTTCGATGAAATTTTTGAAATACATTTTCTCTTGTTTTAAAATTTATTCGAGAGAATTCTTATCTATAATAATAAGTCTACATCGTTTTCAAAATGATTTTCAATACATTAAAAATTAGCCAGTTCGAGAGTAAGGGTAATGGCTACACTCTTAAATTAAAGAATAAACGTTTGTTAAATCCGACTTATTATTTCTATTTATTTTATTTCCTACAAAAGGATATCGAAATTTTTTCTAATCGGACAAAAGCAAGATAGACAATTTTCTGTCGTTTTATAAATCTATAGTCAACTCAGAAATTGATATCTCATAAAGTCAAACAGACCGGATTAACGTCTATTCACTGGGTCTTCAGAGGTGCACACGATCTTTAAGGATTAATATTTCTTTCAGAAAATACACATGAACCAAGAAGGATTTTTTACCATTTTATCACAAATGAATTCATACTTGGTATACAAAGAGAACTCTCTTGCGATAAGAGAAACGAACAGAATAGATTTAATAACAGAACAAAGAGAAAGTGAATTGCAAGATGATTTATTTTGTTAAAGTCCTATTAAATTCCATGGCAAATATTGACAAAGTTGATTTAAACTCAATACAATGACCATAATAGTGTGTCAAGTAGATTACATGGAAGATGAAAGTTTATATTTTTAGAACCAAGCATTCAATTTTTCACAATGTCAAATTATATTTTAAAAAGTTTCCTCGCAAACTGAAATCATATTTCATTTATTAATTTCTGACCGAAAAAAAAAAAAAAAAAGATATTGCGAGATGTCGCCTGTTTAACATACCAATAAATTATTTTTATGTCTAAATTTAATTAATTAAGAAAGAAAATTCATTTCAAGTCAAACGGAATAAATATTACTTGTCTTCTATTTCGTAACGGTAAAAATTCATGCAATTATAATAAAAACTTTAGCTTTTTTTAAACTGAAATCCATATTAATTCTTGTTAATAATTTTGCGAATTATATTAATTATGCTGTTTTGCTCTTTTTTATTATAAATGAAATAAATTTTAATATTTGATAAATTATTTGGGTAGATTATATTTTTCTGTACAAACTAACTACATTATAATATTAAAAAATTTTAAAACCTTTGTATATATCTAATAAGCATGTCATTTTATGCTTATTATAAAAATTATTATTAATTACAATGATTGATTATTGACTAATTCACGCAATGCACGAATTAAAGAAACTAGGTTTAGTCTAAACCATGGCTTGGACCACCCTCTGTTTCATCTACTCTTTGGGAAAGAACCATAGTTTGCTTTTGTTAAGTATTGTTATTCATATCAAAATCAGTAGAACAACTGCAATAGAAACAGGTCTTTAATCTAAACCCTTTTTTTCAGTTTATTGTAGCTATTATTGGCGGGCCGAGCCTGCAGTGAAATTGGCAAGCGTAGTTAAGAAAAGGAGAATAACGTTTTTACTGTAATATTGGTGATAAATTATGAAAATATGGTTCACATTCGAACCCACATCCTCAGAGTTTGTTTAGAACAAAAAATAAAATAATTAACTTAGGTTTCTAATATTATATCACAAAAATTATAGGTCTTATTTAGAACTTTCAAACAAATAATGTATCAATTTTTCACGAAAATAGGATTTTGTGTGAAGTGCATTTAAAAAATTGTATAGAAGACAAATTGTATATGATTCTATAATGCTGAAAATTATATTTGTATTTACTCCCCGTTGTTTATTTTGAAGATTAAATGTTCATTTTACTCTTCTTTAATAGACTTCAATGGAAAATTAATGGAATCTAATAGACACTCCATTAATTTTGTATGTAGCCTAATCTTAAAATCCGCATCACCTCGGGAAGGTGAAACAAATCATCATTCATTCGAAAAATTTCGATTTAAGGTATGTTTGTAAAGAACACTCAATATGTGTTTGATATCTTTAAATACAAAATTGTATTCTATAGTATTTTCTTGAAAAATAATGGAGCCCGTGTGCTGGATCTTGCTTGTATATCACTCCGCCGCTGCAACTAAGAACAGAATAAAAACTTGTAAAATTCAAACTTCGCATCATATGACGTCGTGTAACGTTTTTTGTTTTTAATAATCTCAAATTTCTTGCAAATATCTCGGAAATTTTAAACGGATTACAACAGTTTAAACATAAATTTTCTAATACAGCGCTCTTGTTAATCTGGCTTCTCAATTATCTGTCATCATCTCCATTACAATATGTTTGCCTCTTATTCCTATGTTTTTCAAATGCATGCAGTAAAACTGTAACATTGAATTTAATAAAAGATTAAAACTTATAATTACAGTATTGTATTACTGTGGAACTCGTTTTACAAATATTGGCCTGGCCATAAGAATGTTAGGTAGATGAATAGAGGATTGGTCTGTTTCGCTTACAAATTTGTGAAAGGAACTGATTGTTGACGAAACTTTGATAAAGTCACTGTGCGTTACCAAAAAGCGGCTCTTGATCTTTTTAAAACTTTCAAAATCCCAACAGAATACCGCGCATTACCCTACCAAGATATAAAGTTTCGTATACTGTAATTTCACAATAACAAAAACAGTATAGCTTCAAAAAGAATCAGTAGAGAAGACCGATAGGTCGCGTCATTCATTATCTTTAGGCAAGCTTTAGGTTTATATACTCTCACTAAAACGGCACCACTCTGTTCGAGGAATGGTCAGATTATCAAAACTCTAGTGTATAATACATTAGAAAGTTATGTGTTTAAATCGAACGTATTATGTTCGATTGGAACTATCGTTGGCATTTGCAAAAATATCTTGTACAGAATTCTGCTCCACCGAATAATTTTTTATTACTGCATACAGTTTTTTCTAAGAGAAATAAATTCGTTTAGAGAATTGAAAACGGATCATTTCGTGCAGAATATATCAAATAATTATAATTCGAATATTCTAATTAAATTTAGCTTGTTGGAAGTGCAATTCCCCCTCTGGCTCTCACCCTGTCAATCAGATTGGCATTGGAAATAAAATTAATTATTGTGTAAACGTAAGCCTAGAATTCGTTATATATGTTATAAAGTCATTATTTTAAATGATAATAAACCATTACCTGTGTAATAAACAGTCATTAAAATACATTAATAGTTATTGATTATATAAATAAATTATATAGTCTTATACAATCTACAATCATTAATTGCATTCTCTAGCCTTTCAACTGGTTCAATTAATTTTTGAGCTTTGTACTTCTTTCTTCATAAAATTAAATTGATTCATGAATAATTTAATAATTATTGATTACTTGAAAGAAATTTTCAAAACTTGATCTCCTGTGGGAAATTTATATTAACAGAATTTATTTATTTTTTCTCCTTCTTTATCAATTCGCTGCTGTTATATCTTTTGTTCTTTATGGCGATAAGCAGCTTCGATCAATAACGGGACTTACCGGATCATTTTACTAGTATGAATTAATAGGTGACACTAATTAATAGACTGACAACTGAATCCTTTCCTTGCTCTTACGTTAATAAATACGACACATAAATTATGTTTATAAACCAATACAAATATTATTACATATTGATTTTCTCACGAAATTTAATTAAAGACTGGCATATTACTTATGGTGACCCGAGACTCTTCATTTATCAATCAACTAACTTCTGATTAGTTCTATATAGATCATATATTTAATTTAGAAAGAACTGAACTAAATTTTCTCATTTGAAGCTGTAAAATATTACAGTAGAGTCAATATAGATAAGACGATTGAAATGTAATATCGGGTTTAAAAGGGAAAAAATCTAGACATAACCAAAGTGAAATCTAAATAGAACTAATCCCTAGATAAATTGTCTCATAGGTATTGAAAGAAGCTGAAGAATCGATATTGAGAGGAGGAGATGAAATAAAAAGAAGTAACTGGTCAAATTTTTAGAGTTATCTGTAAATACAGATTCATTTTCGACGTATTCATTTAATTTAAATTAATAGTAGTATAATTAACAAGTATAAAGCATTTGCATTATACTTATTAAGCGAAACTTTAAGAAGATTTTCATGTTAAACGAAGTTCTGTATGAAAATCCATACGAAAAGCCAGTTGGACGATATAACCTAATCGTTTCCTAATAGAACGATGTACAAGTATTATTATCTCTTGTTTTCTGTTTATCCTAAGTATAGATTTCTTTTGTATTACGTATTTTCTTTTATCATTTTATATTTCTTTGAATTCTGATATTCTATTCATTTATCCGTCTCTTGTATCATGTTTCGTCTTTCCTCATATCGGAATTCCATTCTCCTCCGCCATATTTCTTTTTTCCGATGCTTAAACTAGGGAAATAAAAGTGAAAAGTAACAACTCACTGCGGAATACAAACTTCATTTTATCTCT
This sequence comes from Centruroides vittatus, assembly GCF_030686945.1. NCBI lineage: Eukaryota > Metazoa > Arthropoda > Arachnida > Scorpiones > Buthidae > Centruroides > Centruroides vittatus. Next base: position 573,301 of record NW_027122652.1, on the reverse strand, counting down.
CTACTTTTATTTCTTAAATTTCCTTTGCTTAAAATAGCAAATTAAATTATGCTGACATTTGTATTATTCTTGTTAACTTTTAATTTTCTAACAAATTTTTCCTAATAAACTGATGTTTTCGTGGAAATTTGTTTTAAATGAATTAAAATAATCAAAATTAAACTTTTAAATTCGGAAATTAAAAAATAAAACTCGGGTAAAACGTTCTAAATAATAAAATTTGTATGGTTGTTGGACCAGCTGCACGGTTTCTGATTTAGGTAAAAATATTATGGAAATGCGCGAGAATTTAATGGAAATTTTCCCACCAATAAATTAAATTTAAAATAATAAAAATTGAAAAAGCAAAATCTTTCTTCTTTTTTTTTTAATATTTTTTTTTCTTGTTAAATTAGTAACCGGTTCGAGTTTCTATTCGCCTCAGGCATTGTTTCTGATTCACCAGTTAAAATAAAATGCTCTATTATATTTATATAATAATAATTTTTTCAATTATCTGCTTAATTTTAAATTTAGTCTCAACTATCTTTAACTTATTTAAATGACTTTAAATCAGATTATTAAATTTTGAAACATTTGCAAAATTCACTTTCAAACTTTTTCTTTTATTTTCGCTGCCATTCTTTATTTCTTTAAAAAAACAAACAAAAAGAAAAGAAACAAATGTGTTATTTGTCAAAAATGTTATAAAAACCAGATGATAAAATTAAATAATGAAGAATTTTGCATTAGTCTATTCGTTCATTGTTATTAATTTATATCCAGAAATTCTTGGAATTATTGCATAGTTTACTATTCAAGATAAGTGTTTTATTACTTATTTAAATGGAATTTCTTTGTTTTAAAAACTAAAAAGAAAATTCTAAATATTTTCATATTATATTAATCATCATTTGAATTTTAAAAATTATGAAAGCTCGCGGATGGAATATTTTCCTGTTTTTTTTTATTTTTTATTAAAGACCTTAGGCTATTTTGTGCATTATTTGATTCGCTGAAATATGAAAAATTCTAATGCAGTTTCCATTAAAATTTGAATAATTAAAATTAGGTATATTTTATTTCGTTTTCTTCTAGCTTACCTTATCGCTTCTATTTCCCCATCCTTTAACTGTAATATCCTTTTCCTTGTTCTCCTTATTTTGACAAAGTCTTCCTTCTCTTTTCTTCTCTGTATGAACGGTTATTTTATTCTACTTTTCCGCTTCTTCAACATGTTATATTTCTTATATAGGCTACATCAATCTAACTTTTTGTAATGTTCGATTCTTTTATTGAGATTTTATTTATTATTTAAAAGCAACAATTATGTAAATTTTTCCCTAAAAGTAATTAAAAACGCTTTTCGTAACATCATTTAAATGCTTAATTGTACAATTTAAGAGAAAGATTAAGGCAAGTCTCGTGTAATTGTTAAATTTAACAACTGTTTTATTGATTTAAAACTCTTTCTTTTTATCGTTGAAGAAATGTTATTTCTTAAGAAAAACGTAGCAAGGATTTTTATCTAAATTTGCCCCTGACCTAATTGTAAATGACCCTAAAATGCCAAAATCTTCCTTGTATCTAGATCATATCCTGACCCGTGCTAAACAAAAAGATAAATTTTGATAATCCCATCATCACTAAGCCCTTGTGGCGATAAAATATGCAAACTTAAACAGAAATCACGATAAATAAATATATGACTTATAGATATAAATATTAGTCTAAATTTGAAAATGAATTTAAAATAATTATAAAATATAACGAATGAGGGGGTGCATCGTTTGTTTGCAAGTATAATTAGCAAAATTCGGTACTGTAAGCAGAAAAATGTTCAAGATCTGTACCTTAAAGATATGCTTTTCATCTTATAAAATGGCAACTTATCATTCATATATAGAAGATGAAGGAAATTACAAAATAGCTGTCAGCAGTACAATAACCAGGAAATAATGAGAAGGAAACTTTCAATTTTTAAAAAAGAAAAAAAAAAGCATCTTTCTCACGTAATTGTTACTTCAAAATAAATCAATAGAAATCTAAAAAATATATATTGTGCTTATTTCGTTTAAAATTTCCCTACAATAATCTCCAGAGGGAAATTTGCTTAGATAAAAATCAGTTCTATGAATCTCCCATCTGAATAAATATTGTTTGCGTCTTTTACGCATTGGTGATACGGAAGAGAGTTTTTCTTTTTATTAGCAGCTTTAAAATATATTCAATCTGTTGCTTTTCTACTCTCTTTAATGAGTTTTTCCCCCTGGTTTTATCAAAGATGATAGACCAATGAGTTTAGTTGGCCATCATTTCCATTTAAATTTGTCGGCCTTCAATTTTGTTTAAAATTTTTCCTGTCAAATATCAAACGATTACCTCTTTTTCCTAATCAATTATTCTGAAATAAAAAAATATATATATATATATTTATATATATATATTATGAGATAGCTTCTTTGGCAAAACAGCGAGATCTTTTGCTTCATTTTAAATGAGAAAAATGAACTTTTCTAAATAACTATATAACTCTATGGCCTATAAATGGAATCTTCCCTACGGGTAGAGTAACATTTCCTCGACTTAATCCGCTCCAAGGCCCTTTCCTGTACAAAAATTTCCAAGGGCGCAGACTTGGATAATTTTATAAATTTTCTCTGTATTTAACATTTGTGCTCCGTCATCAAACGGGCGGACGCCTCCGTGACATCTGTCAACATAAAATGTTGACAAATTCCTCGTGACAATCCATACTGAGCAGTCGAGCTTGACAGGAAACACTCGGGGGCAAAACAAATCTTTATCATCAATAGTGAATTATTAAATTTTAAATAGGAAACGGCTTGCGACGTCTGTCGTGTACGCGTGGCAATTTTTAACTTAGTCATTTGCGGCAATTCTAACGAATGGGAGTAGGAAAATGTTTAACAAACTTAAATATTTTAACTCGCACCTTGCCTGCAAAGTAGCAAAACTACACCTAAACCGGTTGACTCAGATTCAGAAACCAGAGTACGGGACAGTGACGTCATGAGGCCACTTGGCCACTCCGGAGTCGGTGTCTAGTTCCGATCGATGAGTGAGTCAGGCGAGGAGCACACTAGTGCAGCCGTATGTGCTGTAGTGTGTACGTGTTTGTGTGGGTGTGCACAGCGCTCTAACGCCATGTGGTCGCGGTAACATCCAGTCTACAACATGACTCTGAATCTGCCATCCATCAGGCTCCAGCTTCCCGAAAGTGGACCTCCTCCGCTTCAAGGATCTTTTCTGCTCGCCGTACCTAATAATGCGGGCCCCAGGAGGAGGCATTCGTGGATATGTGGGTGAGTTTTAAAATTAAATTTTTCTAAATAAAAGTAATGCGCGATATTTTAAAAATACGTATAAACTGTATAAGTGCAGCTGGCGGGTACACGTTATTTTCTAACGCACCTGCTGACGGGAGATCCCGTTTTCTTCCCACCTGTAAACCTCAATTCTGTCCGAAAGTTTGCGACTGGCATTAATAAACAAAAAATAATCTAGTCTAGCAAGAAATATGCTTCACAACGCCTATAGGCATTAATTAAATTATTACACACGATGTAAGTAAGCGACTAGGTCAGAAAAGGCGAGGTTCGAATTTTAATCGATTCGTAAAGAAATCAAAAATCGTTATTCGAGTAATAAACGCGATGGTCGTAAACTGCAGTAAATGGAAAAATTGCTCCTTTTTTTCAATATTAGTTCACCGAATTCCCAAAATCATGTGAACGTTTTATTGTCTTTCACGCATTCACGCGTGATGAAAGCAAAAGTGACGCAAGGGAAGCCAAACGAATAAGCCTTGCAATTTTGGATGTCCTGCTGTATATCTCGCCGAATCCTAATCTGTTTCGCTCAACTACTTCTCCGTTTAGTTAAAAAAAAAAAAAAAAAAAAAAGAAGAAGAACCGAATTTTCACGTGGGCGATTTTTCTGGCAAACTCTCGTCCAGCTTTTTCAGAAAAAAGGCAACTTTGTTGTTTTAATCATAAACTCTTTGGATTTTGCAGTTCTGCCAACTGTTCGGGCAAAATTTAGCCTTCTTATCGAAAATTCGAGTGTCGACTGCACTTATCTGTGAACTTAATAGAACCATTCTAATCTCATCGAATTCTTTAGCAGACTAAAATTGATCAATAACGTCTGAAAATGATACAATTTAAACTTATAATGAAAACAAATAAAAGAATCAATTATCCTTTTCTCTACATATTTTATTCGCATTTTGCATTATTAAATAAAATGCAGTTCAAGAAACAATATATCATCTTACAGTGTATTGTACATTTATAAAGTTTAGGAACTTTTTTTACTAAATATTAGTGGTGCTGTATATTAGATATTTTTGCTTGTTTAACGTGTTAACATTACCGATTGGGTTCGGATATCCGGAAGCTTAGATAATATATACAGATCGGGGTCAAAAGTTTCAAAACAATGAATATCGCATTGCGCCAGAGGTCTAAAGTTTTGTTGAGATTTGTTCAAAGTGACCCTTTCCATAAAACTAAAAATTTTCCTATAAAACAATCCATAAAGCAAGACTTTCCACAAGGGAATAGTCTTGCTTTATGAATTAAATGACTATTTTAATACATTAAGCAGAGAGTAATAAATTACGAAAATTAAATATATTATTAGTATTTTTTTTATTGAATTTAATACAGGAAATTTTTCGAATTTTAGTCATTTTTTCCTACTAAAATGCTGTGTAAACTTTCCTATTTAGTGAAATTTCCTGTTAATGGGACAGGATATATCGAGTCCCGTTCAAATGGCATCAGGAAACAAATACACTAACGATGCATTCTTTGAATTTAACATATGTACAATACAATATAGCTTTTTATATTTTAAAAGCAAAATTGAATATAAAAATAGAAATAGCCTATTAGTCCTCAATGACGACATATTATTTTAAATAATCAACTGTTAAATTAAGTTATATTCATTAAAATAATTCATTGAATAAATATAGTAAAATTAACACTTTGGTGTCGTTCAAATCACACTAAAAAAGTTTTTCTCTCAATCATTTAGAACCATTTGGCTTCGTTTTCCTTCATTTTTATAACAATAAAACTGTAATTGGATATAAACTTAGTTTTCGATAGATCAAATGATTCTAAAATAACTTAAATCTTTCAATTTGAAAAGCGGCAGCTGTGAAAGGCAAAGGATCAATGTGTAGCACGTAGGTAAAGTTTATGAAGTAGCTCTTTATCAAGTAGGAATCTTTGTTCCATTTTCCAGAAGTTTGCACTTGGTAAAAGGGAGAGACTCGGAGGGTGATTGCAAGCTCCACTGCTTCAATTCCTTGCGAAAACCAAAGCTATAAACTGCAGACATCCAGAAAAGATAAATGCTACTCAGCATGAAGCAACCTTGACTCCCCTCGTGCTTTATCGTCAAAAAGGAGCATCAAGTGATTGTTATTCGCTGCTAAATTCTAATGGGGGGATGTACTTTTTTATGGATTAGCACGTTTTAATCGTCTCATTCGTCTTTCACGCTTACTAACTGTACTTTTTCTTATTAAATAGAGTATAATGATCGTTCAATATGATTTGTCACGTATTCATCGAGGCGAAAACTGCAGCTGGTAAATGTCACCCAATATATTAAATGGTCCGCCTCTAACGTAAGGACGTGTTTCTCCACTTAGATAATAAATATGATTTAAAATTTTAAAAATTAATGATTTTAATTCAAATTATTAAACAAACTATTTAAGTATTTAAAACTTGAAGTTCTGTACGAAACTGAAACTTTCTGAATTCAGAAGAGCCCTTCTAGATTTATAAATTACCTAAACGAATGTTCAATAAAAGGAGCATTTTTATCCATTTATTGAAATAATTATTAAATTGACATAAAATAAAATATAATATTTGAAACGTAAATTATAATGAAAGTTTGTAATTGCATTCAAGGATCTAGTCTATCACTTTTCTTAAAAAAATTTGATTTTCTTAATTTTTGTTTTAGCAACAATCGGGAGTCATTTTCTCACGGGTGAAGGGCACTTATATCATTTAACATCACTTGGGATGCCCAGTTTGCGTCCTAATTGCAGACCAGACGCGAATCGATTCGAAACCTCTACCTTTCCACCCCAAAGGCTTTCGACAGTCGATAAACGTTCACCGAGATGCAGACCGTGAGACGGAAAATGTCCAAAAATATGTTTGAATAAAATAACAGAGAAGTAACAATGACGCATACAAAAGACATAGCGAGACTGACCGACACAAAAGAGTAAGCTGATTCTATAACTAGTAATTAATCTGCTCTTTCACAATTTTCATCTCTTGTCATAATTATTTATCAATATTTTATGCCATTTAACAAAAGTTGGAAAACTTTCCACCTTCTATTTCTAGTTTTGACGTCTCGCTTCATTATATAAATACGTTTTAAAATGCCTTATTCTGTAAAAAGAGTATATATGCATGTTATCTTATGTATCACCTCTAAATAACTTTCCAAATTTTCAGTGGTATTCTTCGTACGCTATCGATTTAAAAATTTTCAACTTCTATTTAAATCTCTTTTTCCCCTTTTTCTAATGGCAAAAATTGACTTTTAAAAACATTATATACTTCCATTACTATTGTAAAAATAAGAAAGTTATCAATGCAAAAACCTATCGATTAAGTCAAGTTGTACGCTTCAGTCAATTCGTTACATATAAAGGCACCTTCACGCGAAAGTTCCATTTAAGAAGTCTTTTTGCCAAACATAAATCATCCAGTCGAATTTATATAATTGTTGAATGCGAAGAAAGAACGAATTGGAGACGATAGCAGATCCTTTATTCGCTTTCGGGACAAAACCCTGATGGGAAGCGGGTGACTTTCCAGTTTCGACCTTCAATCGACCCATCCGAATGGCGCCTTTTCTACGCATGTTCGTCCTCCATCTTTATTAAAACTGCCATCGCTTTTTCTGTTTTTTTATTTTTCAAAAATGTATTTTCCCATATTAATAATTATTACTTTTATTTCTGATAATCGCGTTATTATTATTATTATTTTTTCTTTTCTTTTTTTTGAAAATTATCTTACGTTTTCACTTTTTTTTCTTTAAGTAACGGAACGACCTCCATATAAATTTTCCGGTTATAAATTAAATAATCAGATCAGACATAAATATTGTTGACTCCACAAGGACACATGGTCACTCTGTGGATCAAGGTCGACCGCGTGTTGCTGTTCTTATCCATCGTATGGCATCCGCTCGTTATCAACCCGAGTTTCTGAATTCTCTGGAGAATCTGTTGACAGTTTTTCTAGATAATTTTTATCGTTAATGGCTGATAAAAATATTTATAAAAACGAGTCGCAAATTATACATAAGAACTGATTCTATGTTTTGCGGAAGAAAGCTGCAACAGCGGCACACTTCCTGCATTATTAACCTCCGACGAGTTAGGAACAAAAAAACAATCTAAATATATTAAGTACACCTCTCAATCATTCTCTCTTTATTGTTCCTATCAAAAAACTTTTCAAAGTATAGCGTATTTGAAAATTTAGATTAACTTTGTTTAAAATTTATAATATCTTCCAATTAAATCGAATTATAACTATGTCAGAGTCTTATGTTGCCAGAAAATGTCAGAAGTAATCATATTAATTGTTAATATAAATTTATAAGTGTAATTATCTATGCATTATCGGAATTTTGGTAAAGGACTTCATTATTATTTCACAACGTGAATACGAATACCTTTTAAGTAATAATTTCGTATTCCCTTTCGTGCCGAAGCCTCCTATTTTTAATCATGTTTTCTTGATATAACTCATCCCAAGAGGTCGATTATCTTTCTATAGTAATACGTATCGATATACGATTCGAAAATATCCATTTTTTCATTTGTCGATCGATCGTAAAACTCGCTTTGATAAACTAGACATTTGTAGCCAACCGAAGAGAATTAGTTTACGTTTTATTTTTCAATTTAATTCAATCAAATCTCGTAATATATATTTTATTACACGCTATTATAAAATTTTGTCACGTTTATAAATGTGGAATTTCCTAAAATCACCTCGACTCGATACAGCTGTATTTATTCGTGTTATATAACTTGATTTTTTTTTAAATGTTCGTAATGATCAAGTGGAAAATATGCCGTAAAATAGGCTTTGTTTTCTTTATTTTTAAAAGTAATCATCGTTTATGGTCGGCCGATAACTATTGTTATGATAATTACCGTAAGCTAAATGTGTTAATTGAAAGATGACGCAAGTTTTCAGCTGCATTTTTAAGTGAATTCTACAATGTACGGGATAATTTTTAAATAAATAAATAATAATAATAATAATAAAAACAATAACGTGGTTTTACGCGAAAACGTTCTTTACAAATTATTATTATAAATTCTTTAATTTGCCTAATTTAAAAGATAATTTAAATTTGACTAGGTATAACTTTGCAGAATTGAATATAAGTTTCATTGATGAGTTGTTAATTTCTAAGCGTGCTTTGTTTATTGATTAGACAAATCAAATAGTAAATTTAATTGTTGATCGAACAAAGCTAAATTTTTAAATTAAAACTCGAATTCTGAATGCGGAATCTTGTTAAATAAATGTTAATCATTTAACAATTTACAAGACTAAATTTTCGATTTAAATTACCACAGAATTTGCACCAATCGTGGCATTTTATCCACATTAGCAGTAAGTTTTATTAACGAAACAAAGCTTTTTGGTATTGTTTTGCAATAGATTTGAATGTCACGGATAGTGATCCGTGACATTCAAATCTATTGCAGACTGATAGAGCCCTTAATACTATTTTTAAAGGTCTAAGTGCTCTAGAATGACAAAAAAAAAGTTAATTAGAGTGATATATTTGGCTAGAGATCCAAATTTTGGTATGCATGTAACTTTAGCTATTCTTCGACAATGGTACGATTTTCACGTGTCAAATAACTCTCTGTAATTTAAGTCATTAAATAAGTTATTTTTATCATTCGTAAAAATTTATTTTTACTATTTTTTCTCAATTTAACTATTATTTTTTTTAATTCGCAAGAAATAAACGATCCAAATTATTTGTAAGGCAACTCTAATGATATGTTTTATAATAAGATTTTAATGAAAAGTTTATAATACGGTATTTATGTCTTAATGAATGTTTTCTGGGATTTAAAAAAAATCTACATAAAATGCAATTTTCAGTAAGCTGCAACGTTGTTTGTTTTGTTATTTTATTTTAAGATATAAATATTTCAAAAGTACTGTAATGTATTTGTTGCAGGGAAAAGATTTCAACAATCGAGACAAATTCTGAAAAACCTAGAAATTTGAATATATTCAGCCGAATGTAACAAGAAATCGTATTTTCGGTATTCTCCTCGGATAACTGATCAATAATATAAATAGAAATTATAAATAAAATGATTTTTGTTGAAGATTTTCCAAACATATTTTACTTTCTTGAATAAAATATAGGCCTACCCATTGCTAAAATTATCATTTTCAAATGCTCATAGTTTAAGATTCTCCTACTGCAGTGATAAATCCGGGTTCGAATTCGATCCAGACAGTGATTTGCCACGAAGTCCCGTTCGTACCATGGACAATTTCCGTTCTTTATTCTTTATTCGTATGGTCTAAATGATGACAGTTAGTTCCCTAGCAATAACGAACAAAAGGTTAAGCTGACTGCAGCTTACATCTAATAGTATATTGTAGGCCTATCTTAGAATAAAAATCTATTGGTTCGAAACGTATGGTATCTGAAGCATTCCGGTATGTTCCGCGCAACTAAGATTACGGCCCCATATAGCGTATTTGCTTGTAAGGAATGGGCTAAAAAGAAGTACAGTCGAATAGAGAGTATTCAGTCAAAATCTCATAATGTAAAGTTTACCTCTAGCAGACTTTGATAAGCGTTCGATAGCGGGATTCAATTTCCGTTCGACCCTACATGACGTCGTTCGACGGAATATTTGATGGGCTGTGGCCATTATGGCAACTGATTAGATGGGAAATGAAGCAATGATCAATAATGCCCTCTACACCACTTAATAAATAGAACGGGATAATGGAAGAATTAAAATCGGCGACAATTACCTCTCTGACGTCACCAAAACCGAGTTCACTCCTTTCAAGGACATCTCAGAAATTAATCGACGTTATACGGCATTTTATAATGAGAAAAATGGTAAATTCAATATTCGTCTGTTTTCTACGGAATATATTGAAGATTTTTCTTCCCGATCAGTATTCAACGAGCTTCCGGATTTTCCAGAACTCTATTTGTTTTTCTCTTCTCTGTCTCATCGTCTTGATAAAATTCCACAAAATGTGGCGAGGTAAGATGCACCTAGTCAATTTTATTAGCTAGCTAAACTCATTTGGATTTGCAACCGGTTAAAGATCCTAAAACAAATTTTATCCTTAGCCCAATAGAAATTTTTATCATCCTTTTTTCCTTTCCTGCGATACCTTCGAGATTCGAATGGTTTAACTCTTACTCTTTTATCGTAAAAAAATCCGCATTGAAGTTTATTGAAGATCGCTTATCAAAGAAATAGTTTTCGTGCCAAGAATCGAGTCGTCATAGTACAGGTAGAGACTCGTTGACGTCATTTCTAAAAGTTTATTTGTCATGTGAAAGTTGCATTTCCTGTAAACACTAGAAAAGACCGCCGACTTATTAGGGAGGAAACTTGTTACAACCATGACTGAAATTAGTTAATGTAACTATTGTGACAAGACATTTAATGAGAAGATTAATTTATGCCGTCGACGTCACAATGAAAGTATCCTTACAGCTATTAACAATGTTGTAACCGATGACATAGTAGAGTAAATGAACGACCACCGCGTCACGTGCCACTTGTTGCACTCTACTAAACTTTCGTAGTGTCTCCAACGAGACATGGCCAAGCCAGGAATTAGTCCGACTTTTCGCCGAAAACCAATTTTATTTATCAGGTAAGGTTTATAAATTAATTTTGTTTCTCATTTGCCGTATCGAATTGAAATTCCAGTAGTGCGCGTGTGTGTGTCGAACTGGCTACTGTAGGCTACTCCTACAGTAGCCTATATATCCTCTTAGCAAATGTGTTTTTTGGTTTGTATGAAATTACTCTCCTTTCAAGTTTTCTATGGGTAGTTAATTTAATATTCTGCTATTTTCATGGCGGAATCGATAACTAACTACTAATGTTTCCTTCAGTGTCTCTTTTGAATCACAACTAAACCATCTGGAAGAGCTTAATGCTGCTGTATTATGGTGGAATGCTGCAACTATTATTCTGTTGTGTCCTCTATGTACTATAACTTAAAAAGATCCAACTATCACTAATGAGATCGTAAAGATATATTTATCTTCTGTCATTTTCATAAAGTAGCATCTAACTATAGTTTGAAGATCATCTTCGTCTCATTGATACGGAGTTTACAAGCTATTATTGGAGAAATTTCGAACAAACTTAAGAGATTTTTGATATTTTTATGTCAGCTAAAGCAATAAGAATTGCAAATAATTATTAATTTCCGTAATAATTATCGAAAAATAAATAGATTAAAAATGAATTCGCTGCACTGTACAAATGAGTGGATGGCAGAGATCAGATCTGCATATTGCATTTTAATTTTCATTAAAATCTAATTAGTTATCCAGATGGCCCTCTATCTACAAAGTCGGGATCGACCGCAACATAAGCCTTAATGATCCTTTAAATCACTTCTTATCGAATTTTATTATATCTGTTAGCCTTCCCACGCCCTATATGTAACATAATTCTATATCAAAGAGGAAAATGGGATTAGAATCTTTTAAACATAATCTTATAGCATTTATATGTGACTGACTGTTACGAAGGGATCAAGGTTATTTCAGAACGTAGTTTCCTCCCGGAAAATGTCAAATGCTAACAGTATGTTGGATCTGCTTTCAGTTTAACAGGCATGACAGATATTCCGTAGACGTCTCTGCCAAATTAAGTATATCACGCAAATCTGAGGAAGCGTAAAAGTTATCATTTTTGAGATACGTCCTGTCGGTTGACGTTCTGCGTGACTTGGAGCCACACCTTTCGGAACTGTTTTTGCGTGACACCTGCTGCTTCGTTCTATTGTTAGAGTGGATTACACCATTCGACGAAACGACATCCCCATCAAATAATAAAAAAAAAAGAAAAAAAATACTGTTATTAACGAATATGCAATACAATATTATTTTTATTATTATTGTTCGACATCTTTCCCTCAGCGGGATAAAGTGTAAGCCAGTTAATCCTATTTTTTCAGCTTTACGTAAAATCTGTCTTCTTTTTTTTTTTAATTTTCTTTAATAAATTTAGTTTATATTTTTAGTGAAAACTAAAATTTCCGACAAGATTGTCTTACAGCGCATTATTAAACAAAGAATTGGTTTAGTCGTAGATCACTCAATAGCTTAAGACATTAAAGAAACTAGGCCAAAACCGTGGAACATCGCTTTCCTTTTTAGAACATCCATTTCGAAACAACTGGATATATCTCTGAGTATATCAGCAATGGACACATACTTCTCTCTATAGTAGTCAGATTCAAAAGGAAATCCAAATATTTTTGTTCTCCATTGAAATCTACTAAAGAAATTATAAGATTTGTGCGTTAAAAGAGAAAGAAATCATATTATTTTCATTTTTACCAGCAAAGAAAGGATTACATTTTTTAGTTTATTAACAGGGATTTTTATAAGGAATAAAACAAAAATTTCTCTAAACACGGAGTTATTTACTTCCAGTGCTTTATTTATTTATTTATTTATTTATTCGGAACGGTTTTCCACCAGAATAATTATTTTTATTTTTATTAATTATTCATTTTTATCAGCTCTATTGTGTAACTACAAAGGATTTGTTTAGAAAATTATTAATGAAGAAGTTTTATTCTAAAAAAAGTAAACAAAAGAAATGAGTGATCACGTGATGAACTTCTCCTTACGAGATCTTAATTGATGAAGAAAGTTTACTGACGTGTTCAACAACCATCCCAATCGATTCTAATGAGAAAGAGAAGAAAAAGCCCACTCAGGAACATCGAGCGCGTTTTTAATTTGGTTGTTTTTGATAAAACGCTTCTCTCCAGATAAGTTTCTAGATAAGTCTTTGAATCTTTTAAGGTGAATTACATATTCAAATAAGTCTAATAGAAGTAAATTTACCGATCTATGCGTATTCTTTATTATTAATTAACGATAGTTATATAAGTTTTTATACTTTAAAATGATAAACCCGCTACATCGGTATGTTTGACGATGCTAATTAGGTAGTTAGTTGCTGGACTGGTTGAATAATTTTCTTTTACGGCAAACGGGGGAAAAAAAGTGAAAAAAGTAGGTGTGAATGGAAGTATTTTGACCAGAGTTCGGTGCTACCTCTCTTATCAGTCAGGAGTTTGACACGGCTGAAGAGTTTCCGAATTAGGAATGAGTTTGGCGTGTTTCCCGAAGTATTTTTACTTTGAGAGGAGGGGTGAAGCGGAGCACCTGCAGCGGCGAGCCTCACACAGTTATGAAGAATGCTGCGGAGCACGACTACAACAAGAAAAGTCAGCAAGAGGGTGGCCTCGTCCGTCACCGTCTCTTACTCGTCCGTCCGACGTGGAGTCGTCACGTGAGTAGTCCCCTTTCTGGCTCCAATCATGCGATGCTTACGTTCGGGTTAAGCGACGTATGGCGTGATCTCATCACCCATAAAAATGACTTTCCGACCCAATTGTAAATGATGGATAGCGTCGGGGATATCCTTTTCACTGCTACATCGTTAAGGGCACGGCGATCGATAGACTAGAAGGAGAAAATCCCCCCCCCATCCTTAGCTTCTCGAACGTATTATTCTCCCACGTGATCGTACGTAACGTCTAGCAGGAACCCCTGTTTGAAAGAGGTTGATTCTGCGCTTACAGACTAAAGTAAATGTAATTAGCAAGAATTTAATTAATTTCTTTGTTTTTTTTTTTGTTTTTGTAAGAAGATGCCTATAAGATATAGCCTAATCGAGGCGTATATCTTATCGCTAGAGTAAGTATCGATATAGATTAAATTTGAAAGAACTAAATAAAAACAAATGGAACTTTTATTCTTCGAAAACAACTAAAATTCTAAAGAAATTCATTGCAAGTTACAGTAACTTCCATGCAATTTCAATTAAACAAGTGTTTACATCTTAAATTTTGCAAAATCTTAACGAAACTTGCAAATTATAATGCACTCTTGAAGAATGCTAAACTAATATTTTGGTTCAGTATACGAGATAATTTACTGATAATTTATCATATTTATAAGAAATCTATTTTAGTTCTATTTGAACTCGGTTACATGAGGCAATCGACGTGCCTACAACGTTGCGAAGTACACCGAATTTCACTTAATGTATTCTAAACAGGATTATTATAAGTCGTGAATAATTTCGGGTCGAGTGATTCGCTATCAGAATGTATGCCCGGATGATTATTTATTGTTATCCTACAGTTGAATTACAGTAAGTTGACTAGAATAACAATTACATTCAGTCTATATTATAGTACCGCGAGAAAAGAAATATTCGATCGTATCCGATATATTTAAACTTGTTTTATAAATATAATCGATTTAAAATTAGTGAGAAACCTTTCGATCTAGTCATTGAATAGAAACTAGTGCTATAAATCAGGTGACTATATTTATATATTTATAAGAAACGAACGAAGTTTCCACTAAGTGATCAATCATTGCGGAATCTTCCTTTTTTTTTCTGCAATGTATATTAGAAGTGAACTAATCAGTAGGCGACCTTTCGCTTGTTTTTGCAGCTTCCTTTCTGGGGAAATAACTCCAAGACCTAAACTAATAAAGTTGTTTTCTTCCGAAAAGTAAGCATTTTTCCGGATCACGCGCTTGGTAAGCACAACAATTTCCTATCTCGTACCTAATCTTCAAACTTTCGTTTTTTGAATATAAAAAGGCGACTTGTTATAGGCATTCGTGATACGGATGTTAAAGATACAAAAATTCTCGTGCTCTTTCCTAAACCTTTTCTCTCTGTAAAAATTATAAAACAAGCAAGTTTCAGTAGTAATTGCTCATTTTAAAAATCAATTTTTAGCCTTTTTTTAAAAACAAAATGTAGAAAATTTTGCGAGTGAGGCGAGAATCAATGTGTTAAAATTCCATCGAACTCATAAATTTTATAATAGTAATAAAGGACCACTTTTACTTCTAACTCGCTAGCCTTTTGAATGCGTAAAAGGAATATAAAATAAGGTGGAATATGTTTCTCTTATTTTACACTCACTATATTAATTATGCGATAAGATAAATCATTTTTCATTCTTTTCTATCTAGAGAATATCTTTGAATCTTTCGCACGTAACTATCAGGCGCCTTCGACTAATGTCACGAATATACATTTGTCTTATTTACTACGTTCTTAAGCTATTTTAGAGGCCGAGTGGGGTCAAAAAACTTTACAGAAGGCACAAATCCAGAGACATAAATGCTCGAATACGAACTTATATAAGTCACAGTTTAATTAGAGATGATGCAATTACGAAGAGCGACCAAGTTGAGAGTAACGGAAACCTCACCTTGAGTGATGAAAGGGTAGAAAATGTAAGTGGATCTTTTTTAAAAAGAGAAAGTGGAGTGGGGGCTGCCAAAATGTATCGGATGTGTCAGCTGATAAAAAAGCTTGAAGTTTCCAAGAGTAACATGTGTGCGAGAGTCTCGCCGGACTCACTCGCCCCTTCATCACATGTGTTGATTGCAGGTGTTAAACTGCAACTAACAATTGATTCTTGCCAGAATAATTTCGAAATTCAACACAAGAATAATACGTAAAAAAAGCGTCTTTTACGGTATTTTACTCGTTAATTCCTGGTTATTAAAGGGCGTCGCTTCGCTTAATGTGATTATTAAAATTTTCTCCATATTTCATAATCAAATTAATACGAAATACTTTTAAGGTATTGTATTACTGTTTAAATCTGCCTAAGTAAATTATAAAAATAAAAATACAAAAAAAAATCGTGTAATTTAGCAATGAAAAGTGATTTCGTATGGGTGGATCTAAACACCGTGACGTATTGAATACGTCATAGAATGAACGTTGGCATTAATTATGCCCCCTATTGGGGAAATTCATTATCAAAGAGAAATCCATTTAATTAGATCGCGGGGAAAAAATCGATTAGAAGGATTAAGATTTCTAAATTTAACTTTTCATATGACACTATGACTTCTGCGCTTTTCCATTTTGCGAACGAGCAGCCAATTCCAGTCCAAAAAATTACGAGAATTGGCCACATTGCAGTCTTGGTTCACTGAAGTAATATTAATGAGGGCAGATGACTAATGACGTCATCGCATATCTCCCACGTTTCTGTCTTCACTTTCGTCTCCTTCAAAAGAAAAAAGAAAAAAGTATTTATTTCATTTTAAAAATTGATATGAATATGATATAATTAACGACAGATGGCGCCAAAGAATATATTCCTGAAAACCCTTTAATTAACACTAGTTAGTACTTTATTTATTTTTTTATAGCCAATAAAATTTTATATATATATATATATATATATATATATATACACAGAAATATATCTCAATTTATTTAATTCTATTTTTTAATATTTTAAATAAATTTTTAAAGTTTAAAATTCAAATTTTAATCAAGTTTTTTCCCAACAATAAAGCATTAAAATAGCAGGAGGGGGAAAAACCATCAAAAATTTGATGTAAAGAAACTTAATATCTCTTTTATATTTTCAAAAGTAAGATGTAATTTGAGAAATTCCGTTAGACTCGCCTTGCATAAAAAGTACTCGATTTTTCATTTTATTTTTCCTTCCTCTTCCTCTTATTCTTTAACATACTTTTACTCTATTCGATAGACTCTAAATGACTTTAGACAAATAATATAATAAATGTATTATTTGAAAAAATTTAAGAAATTTAAGAATAAAAATAAATTAAAAATAATTTAATATTTTTAAAATTAAATATACAGTCAAACCTGTTTTTATGCGGGGGATAGGGACCGCATTAAAAAAGACGCATTAAAAAAAAATCGCACGAAACTTCACGAATGGCTGTAAAAAATAGTTTTCGCAACACAATTAAAAAAATATTTTTTTTATGCGGTCAACAGGGACCGCATAAAAAAAGTCTCACATAGAAAATAACTCAAAACCGTACGAAATAAAATTTATTGACAACAGATGTCAGCACTTGACTGCATCGTCTGGTCTATCGTCTGTTTTACATATTTTTGTCCAGGTGGTGTTTTGTTGACTTAAAAAACTAAATTATTTCATTTTTCGCATATTCATGCAATAATATTACTATAATAAGTGCATTTATGCTATAATAAGTTTATTTAGCTATAATAAGTCAACGTGAGACATGACGAATCGCACGAGACTAGTCGCCAACTACACCGCACAAATAAAAAAATCGCACAAAAATAACCGCATAAATTAAAAATTCGCATTAAAAAAATCGCACAAATAAAAATCGCACATAAAAAGAGCGCATAAAAACAGGTTTGACTGTATATATATATATATATATATAAACTGTATATAGATATAAATTTACATTCTGTAATTTTAGTTCGACAACTTGTCAACAGATGGCGAAGCGATAGCTTTTAATGCAAACTTTAATATGCAATCTTTTTATTAACTTTTCACCTTTTACATTTGGAAACTTTACCAATTTTTATTGACTTTTCTGAAATGTTTTCTTGGCATTTTTAAAAATATAAAATCGAATTTATTTTGTTGGCATTGCGTTTTAACTTATTGGTTCCTTATAGTCGCAATTAAAAACAAGAAATCTTTTTTTATAAATTTGGATTTAATTAATAACCAATTACATAAATCAGGAAAAGATTCTACATAAAATATTATGATTTATTTCCTAAAGATATAGAAAAAAACAAATTAAATCCTCTTTCCTCAATTTAATAATAGTTTGGTATATTGAAGTTGAATTTTCGTTAAAAATTCAAATTTGCCACGTTTGATTCGAAAATTATTACTTTGTTTATCTAGAAAAAGTGATTTAATCATTTGTACCAAAATTACGAATTTAAATTTGGCACGATTTCAATACCCATAATGCAACTGGTGAGTAATGAAAATTTTGACGTCACTCCGCGTCAGAATTCAGAGTTTCGCAATTTCTCCGCCAGAGAGGCTAATTTAATCATTGTGACTTCATAGTTCCTAGTGTTTTTTTCTTTTTTTCTACTTGTTATTTTGGCAGCAAAATGGATAAAGCGTCAAAATACTTGAAACAATTCCAATTGTTTAAATGCGAAATTTTATAAATTTAAAATGTGAGGAATGGAATTCTATAGCTTTGTACAAGTTGAAATATCATTTTAGGGATTTAACGGATTGTTAACTTTTCTGTGTCTTCACTAACAAGTGTTTTTTTCCTTTTAAACTTTGACGTGTGTATCATTTATTAACTTGTTACAAGTCGGAGAGAGTTGCTTCCCGGGAGTGTCTTAAATCTTTATTATTCCATTTATCGATTATAAAGTCTTCTGTGAAGTTTTATCCCGCAAAAACTGATCTAAAAACAGCTCCAATCCTGTATAAAACAAGGAAAAAAATCGTAATGCTAATTAACCATCGATATAACGAATTTAAATGTAACGGGCTAACCTTTTTGTTCCTTAAAGTGGAAAAATTCGAGTCGGGTGGGTCACTTCGCATCCTTTAGGGTTCAGCATTCGTTTTAACATTATCGATCGGTAATGCGACATATATTATTAAATAATGGCCCGCCAGCACATGGACAACCTTGAAAAGGCGGGGAGAGAGCGAAATAAAATCTATCCTTCCATAACAACTGCATGTTTATGAAGGAAAGCTACTATAATTGACGCTAACCAGATATCGTTGGTGTCGAATGCGGGAAAGACGCAATTGCTGGAGTGTCATCCACTCACAAATTTATTAATCAGCTTTAACTTCCTTCTGGTGACGTCAAGGACGTCCGTTTCTGATGATCTGGCAGCAAAAAGGAATGGTTGGCGCGAAATGTTGACATTAACTGCGCTACTCCATGTCACGTTTCGCTATCTACTTCCCAAAGCCGAACCCATAAAGCGTGAAAGCCTACGCCCGTCACGAGCTACGCCACGTTCCAGTTTGTCTCACCGTAGAAAACATATTTGGTAATCTTTACAATTGTTTCGCTTTTCTTTAACACACAATTCATTTCCTGGAATTCTATTTTATTCCAGCAATTTTTATCAAACTTTATTTCTTTATCATATTCTACTCTTTAAATTTTAATGGCTTCAAAATGTATTTGAATAATACAGTTTATAATTTTTATTTTATAACATTTTCTAATAAGGTTAATATAATCTTATTATAGTTTTAATTTTCCTTATATATAAAATTAATATAGTTATTTACTCGAGAATAAGTGTCTAAATTTATGCTGTGTCTTTATATACACACGTATATAATCTATATTATTCTTCTGCTAGAGGATCAATTAATTAATTCTTTTATATAATTTAAACGTGTTTAAGTAGACATTATCCTTATGGAAACACACTAATTAACTTTGTTATAATAATATAATTTTATCCTTTTTATAAACAAAACAGAATATATTTTGACGTAATGTCGTGTTGTACCGCATCCCAGATCGATACGATTCATACGAATGCGTTTTATATTAGCGTAAAAATAAAATTAATAAAAAAAATTAAAAAATAAATGCTTAAAATATTTGTGGATTGTAAGCAAACGAGAAAATGTATCTGGATTGTTCACATAATGGCACGGCTCCTGTGTAGTGTAGAGAAGTCAATAATAGCATTACTTTGGTGTTGAGTGTTTGCTGTAATGACTGCGAGTGTCAAGTGTTCGTAATAATGATATATCGTTGTATCATTAAACTCTTTACGTAATTTTCCTCCCACTGAAGTTATTTAGGCAAAGTAGTTTAATAAATCTCTTTTGTCCATCCCATATTTCTTGTTTAGGAATTAAAACGTTATGTTCTAAATATTGATTAAATGGAACGTGATTTTATTTTTAATGTCTTAAATTGTGTATTCCTAGACTTCTCTGTTATATCTTAGAGTCGTCGTGCACATTTTAATAGTGTTTTAAAATGAACCCCAGAAATTTTTCGGGAGTGATCCGTCCTAATATGTCGGACCCCCTCCTTCACCATCCTGCTGCTTCTTTGTGAGGTACGGTTCGGATAGAACCGTAATGGGCTTGAGAAAAAGGCCTTTTTAATGCCCATAGGACAGAAAAAGTTTTTTTTAAAAAGTGTATTAAAATCTTTTGAATGCCTTGTTCTTTTCTCTAAATCCTCGCTAAATCTTGTTTTCAATCAGTCATCTGACCTTTGCAGTTTCATCCAAAATATCGCTTTCATAAATTCTACTCTCATTCTTTTAAAGCTTCTAAATTCTTGAGAATAAAGAGACTAGAATTTTTTTGTCATAAAAAAAAACTTCTGAAAATATTCACAGAAGATTAAAGAAACACCAAAAGCTATTTCTTTATTACATTTATTGACAAGTCGCTAGACCATATTTTATAGCGAGAAACTGCTTTTAACGTCGCGAGACTTCTATTCGTTTTTCTTTGGATATTCACTCGTGTAGGATATTGTTTAATATATCATTTTTTTATTATTATTATTTCGTAAATAAATCGGCGTAGAGGAACATCATTATCGATCGGAACTCTGCTGTAGATTCGTCTCTATAACGTTACATTATCTTATGAAAATGACATTTATTTATTTAAGCAGCATAAAACACTCAATTTATTCCAATGTTACGAAAGGAAAATTGATTCCCCAACCATTTTTCAAAAGATTTATGACAACGAAGTTAAATTCGCTTCAGAAAATCGCTTCTGATATGTCTTTATCGATACTGTCCGTGTTGCTTATCGAATTCTAGCGAAAGAAAGGACTTCCTCTCGCTTAATAACGTTTCTGCATCGATTTTTACTCTTTCCTACTATTGCACTTTTACTTTTGACAATATAAACCCTGATGAATAGACCGTATTTTCATATTACTTTCTTTTATTCTTTCATAAAAGAAAAAGGTCGCATAATAACTCTTATCACTTCTATCAACAGTTGTGTGGTGTGTGGCGGTAGGAGAATTCTAGTTTATTTTAAAAGCAATTTAAAACAGTAAATAGTAAAAAAAAACTTGACACTTTTTTACTTCTATAGATAAACGTAACGTATGTTATCTATGTTTCAAGTAATGTCCGTTTTAGTGTTCACAAATAACCTGTTTCGGCCGCTTTAGGAAAGTCTGGATAATGTCAGATTCTAGAAGATTTTTGAATTTTTTTTTAAATCTTTATTTAACGTAGGAAATTGTTGTCAGTTACAGAATAAATTAAAGTGACATACGACGTCGGATAAGGAAAGTCTGGTATGTGTCTTTCACTTCTCACTTTACTTCAGAATGATAGAGCAGATAGCTATAACTTGCTTTCAATTTGTTCGCGTATTAACGATGTAATCCAGAAACAACAAAACTGTGGGAAGAGGATTAAGGAACTACGAATGAATGGGATTGTTACATTCCAGTAATTAGGATGACAGTCTTTTCTTACGAACCGATTAATTTGTGTTTGATTAGACGATACTTAATGTTTATTCAAATAAATAGTCTATTGGATTACATCTTTTAAGCTTTAATTGTTAATTATATATTAAGCTATTTACGGTATTATATTTTTTATAAATTTTACAAACTCTTAGTTGTAAATAGATATTAAGTTTATTACTGTTGATAAATTAGTATAATTTTTTTAGCTCTTTTTCTTCTGTTTTTTAACTCTGAAGATAAAATTTTGCTAAAAATATTTTTTCGAACTGAATACAAAATAAGGAATGAGATCAGTTTTTATTCAGTTAAAGTTCTTAAATATATTCATCTTCAAATTGACATCTATCTTAAATGATCTGTATCAATATTGAATCAAATAAAAGAGATAGAGGGATGTCCGAAACGGTTGTCTCCTGCCTGCCGTTCTGGGGATCCTGGATCGAATCCTGGTGATCGAAAATCCCCAGGATTTTTCGTCTGTCCAGGATATATACGGTTCCGTCTTTCCCTACTCAGCCTTCCTCATTGTGGGCCTGACAGAACTCGTGATGGGCATGATTTAAAATGTCATTTTAGTGCCCCGCAGTGCGAAAAATGATCAAAAATGACAAAACGATCGAATAGAAGAAGCGAACTTAGTTTATTTCTCTCGAAATCTGTATTTATTGAGAAGTAAATTGATCCAGATATTATAAAAAATAAGGAGAAAAAATTGTATAGCGAAGTAAATCTTGAATATATTTCATCCCAAAAATGTTCCTCATAAATTATTTCATGAAAAATTATCGGAATTGGCGTCGGAAAGTTCATACATTAAATACAAGATAGTTATCGCTGATCAATAACGATGCAGGAAGCGTTTTTACTAGAGAGCTTTCTCGTGTTGATTTCTCTCCATGGACAAGTGACAGCTGTCACGTGGTTCTAATGACATTTCCCTTCTACAAGAAAATCCTTTATTTTACCTCTTAAAGCGTACAATCTAAAGTGTAACATTTATCCACGGTTTGTTGTAATTATCTCGAACGATTACTATGACAAACATGTAGATGAAAGATTCAACTTATCGCATGTTTGCCTTGCGGTGGAGGCCGTGCCGCAGCATCCATTTCATTGATTTTAGCGACTACTGACGCAATCGTTACACAGGAAGGTAACACGCTCCAGTTTATATAAAATATCACAATCTTTTAAATATCAAACGATCAGAACGTATCTGACCGCATGGGAAATCTCTACTGAAAAATCATCCAAATCACCAACCTGGAACTCCAGTAAAGGACATCAGAAATTTGTTCGTTAATGTCGAACATTATACGGAAAAATATATTCTCTCCCCTCGATAAGAACATTTTCAATTTAAAATAAATGATTAAATCGTCTTAAATCATTTAATTATCAGCGTATGTAAGATATCTCCCTCGATGGCATCTGTATAGAGAATTACGATGAATCATCAACACATCGTTGATCAGATAATCAATAAATCGATAACGAGTGCTGTCATTCCCATCATTAATCTATGCATCATTATAACACTTATGGTATGTCTTTTATTGTCACTTCTTCGGCGACAGAGAAAAAATGATCCTTCTTAAAACATCAATGATTAAGAAGCAACTCATCATCCTGTCTTACATGTTATTAATGAATTTTTCATTACAAATTATCCTTCCTAAATTTAACTGATTACACTGAAATTTTTAATAAAAAAAGTAATTAAAATTACACCAAAAGTAAAAATGTGTATATAATTTTCTTTTTAAAAGAAAACGTAACTCATATTTAATTACATTCTTATGTTATGCTGAAACTTATAAAATTTCAAGCCTCAATTATTAAAACATTTTTTGCTCCCTCAAAGAAATGAAAAATTCATTTACTAAATGTATGTTCAGTCTAAAAATGGAAACGAAATATTCAAAAGTGGCTATTTATTTTCATTTTATAACCTTTTTTCTCATCACCTTTCTGCATTATAACGTCATTAAGTTGATTTTGTGTGGAAGCATTCAACAGTTGAATGTTTCTACGCTAATGCAGTCGGAGTGTAAACAGTTTCTGGAATAAACGCTTTAAATCACATAATTATTTTCAAATATTTTCTTGTTGTTAAATTAAGGAGGCTTTACAATATATATATTTTTTAAATTGTAAATATAATTGTAGAGGTAATTTTAAATAAGGCATTAATTGATTAAAAATCACTCTGAAACACTATACATGTATACGATAGAGAAATTTATTTAAATTTAAACTATTGTTGTCGTATGACAATAATTTAAGATGACGCTTAAATAAATTATTTTTTGCTTTATCCGGACTTTTTTTTTATTTGTATAATTTGCTGCAAATTGAAAATTTAATCGCTTTACAACTTGTGTTATTGTTTATAATCGATGACGGAACAAAACTTTTTTAAGGTTTGTGCATTAAAGGATGATTTAATGAATTGTTTTCTCGCCAGATGGAGCCAAGTACAATGCAGCGTAAACCGTATTGTTAACTCGCTTTATAAAATAGCTTAGAATAAACCTTTCAGATATAGCTTTTTCTATATTTTTATTTATTTTGAAAATGGTAAAATATTATAAAATAATATTTTCAATAACATAAAAACGCCTAAGCTTCAACATTCTTGAATGATATTTTAAGCTTACGAACGAGAGAATTTCAGTCGTGCTAGTCGATTTTGAATTTTCAGCCCACGAATAAAGCAGTGATAAAGTATTTATTTATGTACCGGTACCGGTAAAACAACTAATGACTTGAAACGAAAATAGCGAAAAATGAAAGTCATCGATCCAAGTATGATCAAGAAACTAATTCTAGATATATATATATTTTTTCTTCTATTCACAGTTATCTATTGGTGTATCTATAAGCTAGATCAGACTGTAATGTTGTGTGACGATAACGCGAATGATCCACTAACAGAAAATAAAAGTTCAAGGATACTTCTAACGAATGACGTGAACAAGTCATTATTATTTTTTAGCGGAATAGAAGTATTATTGTCTGGATTATGAATACCAAGCGAATTTTTCAATTGTTCCTTCATTCCGATAGATATTTACTTGTAAAAATCCCGAATTTTTTTTATTTATTTATGTATATTGACAGAAGCGCTGTTTATTTATTCATATTTATTTTCTTTGCTTATAATTATTTTCCGTTATAATTTTTCTTTCTTGAAACAAAATCTGCAGACTTAATACGATTATCATTAATGTTTAAATTATTCACGTGTTTACTTTTCTAAATTGAATCGTTGGTACATACAAAATTTCGTTTTCTGTTTGTTTCGTTCGATAAAAGATGCTAATGGATTTTAATAATAAATTCTAAGTTTTATTTATATTTAATAATACAACTATGTATTAGTTCCAGAAAAATTAATGAAATTAATAAATAAATTATTTATTTATTTATTTATTTATTTATTTAATTTTTTTATGAAATGGTTTGAGTTGCATTAATATTTTTATTATAAAAAAGAAAAAGAGGCCTTATTTACACATTTATCCTTGGGGCGAGGAGGCTCATTTTAACGGCTTATATAGATAATTCATACAAAGTGTCAGTCAAAAAGGCTGGCTCTCCTCCCTAATTCTCTCTATCCTTCGTGTCTCTTCTTAATACTTTTATTTCGCTTAATTCCAAAAAACTATATTACTAGTCTTTTTTCGGCGCGACCCATGGGGCAAAATGATTCCCCTTCGTAGTTTCGCCCCTGAAGGAGGGAATCACTTCGTGCTACAAATAAACTGTGTGTAATTTCAATGATAGATAAATTAATTAAAGAATTTCGAGCTAAATTGATTTTCTCAGAATTTAATTCTAATATAACTATGATAATTTCTAACTTTTCAATTTGAAACTAGCGAAAGGTCATTCGCAGGAAAATTTAAATTTTTATATACACGATAGAAGTTGTAAGATTTCTCCTATTTGTAATATCATCTTTTTAAGATATTTTTATTAAATATTAGAAATATATACATATAAACAAGACAGGAATTTAAAAATCTTAGGCTAATTAGATTTGGCACATATTTTTTCTATCATTTCAAATGGACTCTTTCTGTATGAATATTTACACATACAAAATTTATATAAATATTTTCATTTGGAACGGCATACCTTCAAGCGATTTTACTTAAGTACAATTCAATCGATAATCTATTCAACGTTTAAAAGAGATTCCTTTCAATCCACATCCAAGAAAATTATTCTAAAAATACTGATTATCTCGTTTAGATGCAAAATTATCGTAAAAGTTAGTGTATAATATCAAGCGAATTGAGGTTTTGAATTCCTCTCGTGAAACTCTCATTTTACTCATGGATCATGAATCTCGCTCTCTCGTGGATCTCATCTCCCATTTATACTAAGAATTTGGTATCTTCACTCACCTTTCGAGTTTGCTTATTATTCAGATTAGATTTAAGAATAGATTGATGTTATCCAATATAAAAACATTAATCTTTGTACCAAAAAAGTCTTCTCGAAGAATGGTTGAATTTACTTGTTAAATGATTTTATATTATCGAGTTTATTTACCTTTAATACCGTTCTTTCTTCAAGCAAAAAAAGAAAAAAAATCGATTGATTCTAAATATTTTATAATCGGTTAAGAAAATAAAAACATTGCGTTTATAAGAAATAAACGAAATCCTGGTAAGTTTATGTACAGATTTAGTATTGTACGCCTGCTGACTTTTTAAATAAATTAATATAGATGTATAAAATAAACATTTCTTATATTATAGAGCTGATATAAAGCTGTATTGTATAATTGTCCATTATTTTATTTCGTAATTTATTTATTTTGCTTGGTTACTTTCAGGTATGAATCAGAAGATGGAAGTGCGCAAAATCGTAATCTTTTGGATACTAACAGCCCTTCTTCCGGCCTGGTCCTTCCCAACTTTCCCCAAAGGAGAGAGTCGTTCCTTTACAGGTCCGAAAGTGAATATGAAATGTCGCCGAAATCTGTTTCCCGCCATTCCTCAATTGGCGGGACCACAGAAGTGTAAGTAGTGTTCGTAAAGAACACTCTTTCATGTAAAATTAAAATCACTTTTAGTACTATTAAACGTTAAATTTATAAGTTCTGTGCAAGTAAAGTATTAACACTATTAGATCTATATATTATTTTCTTATTAGAAGTGTGTTTTTATATCTGTTCTTACTATTTAAATTATACAAGATGACCTATATTTACGAGTACTCGGTATAAGAGAATTCGATACAACTAGTTACTTTATTTTAGCTTCTCCATTTACGAAACGAAATATTCAATAGGAGCGTCGGCCAATGTTTATCAGAACAAATTATTCTAATCACGAGTGCGATGAGATTGAAATTTTCGTGCACTACACTAGACGGCTTCTAAGTTCCAGTTTACCTCTTTGTGTTCATTCACACTTGGGTATTCGTTACAGGATAGTGCCATTTGTTTCTAAAACAGTCACGCACAATGACGCATATGGCGTCCTTAAGGCTATAATATTCGGATGTCCCTAAACTAAATACATTCATATTTCATTATTCAACTGATATGTCTTATTTTGCCCCTAGTTAAGCTTTCAGTTTGTATTAATTCCTTTATGAATTGTTTCTATATATATATATATATATATATATATATATATATATAAAACAAAAAACATATTTTTTCATTATTTAATTGTTGTTATTACTTTGAAGTTTTGTGCCCCACTCTAGTTCCTCTAGGGCCCAGGTCTAGTGAACCTAATATCCACCATTTGTTAAGCAGATTAGTAAATTCCTCTACTGTGATTACAGTTAAGTAAAAAAAAAAAACAAATACTATTTTATTTTACTTCATTTTAGTTATTTCTTGTTATTTATTGCCTTAACGAAACTTTGTTTTTTGCCATTAAATAAAAAACTTTAACAATTTATACGTTTGCTTCTCTTTTCTCTTTTAGGTTCTTTTATATCGGTGAATGCCATAATCAACACGTTCACTTCAATTTTATTTCATTTAGAATCATTAGTTAATAGATAAAAAAGCGAGTCTTTTTAGAGGGCCTCCTTTAATGTTATTTTCAACACAAGACTACAGAATCACGTACAAATTTCGACTAAGAACTAACGGAAAAGCTCGTCTCAACTTACGAGAGGTTTTTAAGGGAATGAGATTCGCTCGTAAATCAGGGTTAAATTGTATAACAATTCACAATTTACATTACTTTTTATAAATTATTTAAATGACAAAAATAGGATCAGTACATTGTCCAATTGCGTTAACTATTGTATTTCCGAGAATAAGAATAAAACCGATGTCCGTTAGTCTACATATCTGAAGGAATTCTGTATTTATTACGTAGTATAACATAATATATTGTAGATAAAAAATTGTGTTTAAACTGTTAAAATCTATTTAAAATTTCTGGCATTTTAGCGAGAAATTTTAAATTATAAAAAAAAAAGACAAGAATCCTCGCACGACCTGAAATGACACGGTTTGAATTTTCAGTTTTTATTGTACTGTATTAGTTTTTATTCGTTGCTTAGCTACGGCAGTAGAATAATACACATACAAGATCCAGCAAATTGGCTCCATTCTTATTCTGGGAAATAATATAATTTTGGAGAAATCTTTTAAGACAAGTATAAATTAAACATACAATATACGCACGTAACGAGGAACGATTGATTGTAAAATGAGATGACGTCAATTAAATGTCTCGAATTAAATTAATTAGAACTTTCATAGTAAATTGAATATAGAATTAATTTAAATTATTTTTGAAAATAGTTCAAGTATTGTTGAATATATAATACAGTATATTTACGTCGTATTATTTTTTGAGCAGTAAGGTTAAATAATGTCGTCTCTCTTATTAGATTTCACTGTATTATGAAATGTTTTGTTAAACGACATTACCGTAATCAGCAAAAATTTAAATTTGCAAAAATGAAAGAATTTCAAATCATTCTAAAGGCATTAATAGCATTTATTCACGCTTGAGAAATTGGTAAGAACACGAGGTATTTTTCTATTTCACTGGATTATTTTATTTTCTAGGCGTTGCCTATTTAAATCAATTTTCCCCATTTTGGTCGAATCGCTGGTTTCTGATAAAGCTTTTCCAAGTTTCAAAGGGATTTTAATTTCATTTGCGCATTCGGAAATGTCATTTTAGCCATCAAATTCCATTCTCATCTGTTATTCAGATTGAAGCTGGAATAAAGAGGGCATTCATATGATTATAATTAACGATTTAATCAACTAATTGACCAACTTAACAATTAAATTATGTAATAAAGAGAAACTAAGTTGTGGTAATAGCTACAAGTAATGCAAACGCGTTTTGCATTATCTCACAAAAGCCAATTTCTGTCTTTTTAATTAATTTTTTAGGAATTAAAAAATATATATATTTTTAGCGCTTAGTCTGTCCAGTTGTCTGAATCGATATAATCACTCGCAAATTTTGAAATATGATTTTGATTTATACTATATACCAGAAGTGGCCAAACCTGTCACCGTAGGAGCCTATCAGAAATACCGTTTATCAGATATTAAAATGGAGATTTATATATAACTTATATACAGTATACATATATATATATATAGGTGAGTAGCACCAAAGTTGGACCTATACTCTGATAAGAAGGTAGGGATCCAATATACGGGTGCAGTCCCTTAATTAGGATCTAGAAGAGTCACATGCGGCTCTCCAGCCGCAGTTTGACCACCGCGACTATATACTAATGTGCAGATTTAGTCAAGATCAAACTAAAAATCTGGAAGCACTTTGCAAAATTGTATACGATTTAATCATTTTTATTGTATGCAGGTATTAGGTAGTTTATTGTATGCAATCGTTTCGATGTGTTACAAGGGAGTAAGGTGTTTACAACAATGTTACGCAATGCTAGGTCTTAATCCTTAGGTAACAAAATGATTTATTTTTGTTTCTAAAATGTTACATACCGAACTGCAGACTAATGATTGTCACTATTTTGTACGTTATACATGTAAATACTGTAATAAAATAGAGTAACGTTCGTTACCCCCTGCTGTATGTTATTTATTAGTACAATTAAAGGAGTAGATCGAGGATACGCGTTACATAATGGTGGTGGGTATATGCGGCAACGTTACGGAGCGTTACGGGGATGAGATGATAGTTGAAAAGTGAAAAATAGCGTTACGTAATTTATGGTTGATTTCTATTATTAAATGTTTACATACTTCGAGTTTTTTACTTGTAATTTAAAGACACTTCGTTTAAAGTTAGATTACATTAAGATGGGAAAATTTTTAATATGGATCTAATTCAATTAAATTAAAAGGTTGATATAAAGACTATAATTAGACAAATATATCAAAACTATCTAAAAACATTATTGTTCTAAATTTATGTATATTAAGACATTTAAAAATTTCTTTTTCTCACTAAAGGAAACTAATTTCAATTTTAATTTGAATATTATCATCTGTTTAGGCAAATTGTACTTATTAATATTATAATTTTGAATTTCAACCAGAAATATCAAATTACTGAACTAAGAGGAATCCACGTTAACTGAAAGAGAATCCCTTACATTTTAATTAAGAGATGTTTAAAAAGTTTGAAAGTTCTAAGACTCTAGAGAAAAAATCCTATCAACATTTTGCTTAAAATGAACTATTTGAATTTAAAATTTTATTTTCAATGAATGATAAAGAAAGTAATTTTAAAGTTCTTAGACAGGTGATATCAATCAACCGATAAAAGTAAGATAGAACTTGATTATTCTATTAGATATTAGAGTATGTATACGTGTAGCCTATGTGTGTAATGGTGTGTGTGTACTGTACATACACACACGTATAACAAGTTATATATATTACTTACATAGGTCTATACTACAGTATATGCTAAATAAGCTTATTTAAACAGTTAGCAGATCGCTGTATTGATTCTTTGTAAACAGATGAAGGAAAGAAAAAGTTATTTGACATAAAGACATTTTAATCGGGTTCTCTGCAAACAAAGGATAAAATAGGATAATAGGGTTTCCAATTACTTTTTAAAAAGATGTTTGCAATGAGAAAATTCATTTTTAATCAACCGTAATCTGACCTGATGAACGTTTAGAACCCGAAGGACAACTTTACTCTGACAATGAGTTCTTATATTTAAAAAAAAAAAGAGAAAAAATCCATTATATTTTTTCAGCGTAAGTCATTAAAAAGAAGAGAATAGCATTCTTGAGAATTTCCGTTTTTATCCACGAAATATAATTATTTTGAGAATCTACAGACTCATTATTGCGAATGAAAATTGAAAAAAGTGGGATGTTTTATTTCTGGAATAAGATAGAAATGTCAGAAATTTTATACCTTCTTCTTTCTCTGTACACGAGTGCATATCTGTAAGAATTCTATAATTCATTTAGATAATAAGTAGACAACACACAAAAATTAATCAGAATTTAGCTTGATTACTAAATTTGAATATTTTTATAAAATAATAAATGAATCTACCATTTACTTACCGAATGAGAGATGCCAATTAAATAAATTGCGGCTGAGAAAATTTCCACTTTAAACGCCTACACTCTTTATTGATCAACGTTCAACAGTTCGAAGTACCGAATCGAGTAGGAAGGACCCGATCGATACTTTTCTTATTTATTCCCATTTCCGAAAGTTTAAGACAGAAAACGAAATTTTGTTTCCCGTTTTAAATTGAAAACGAATGGATTTTAAAATATACTTGTGTTTCTTTAACTGTAACTTTTTTCGTTTTCCTATTACGGGGCGAATTTTCTTTTAAAGTATTCCAACCGCAACTTCATTCGGCAAATATTTAAGGGCCGCAAGTTTTCAATGATCGATTCGTATCGTTTGCTCCTGATTGAGCAATCTTTGTAGATTTTTTTTCTTCCTAATTCCTTCGGGAATTTGAAAAATTTGATTTTTTCTTCTTTTTCTTCGGAGATAAACTGTATGCGAACAAAGTACTATAGAATTGAATGGAGTTGGCTCGTCAAACATGATTGCTCTATTCTGTCTTCTATTTATATTCACGAATAAAACATTCGTTTAAAGTAGTTTACATTTATCTTACTGTTATTTATGAAAAATATTAAACTATATGACTCGCAACACGAATTTCCTCTTAAAATATTTTCGGTGTTATCTTATATTAAAACTTTCATCCTTCTTGATTTTTTTTATTGATTTTAAAACTTTGTATACTTTCAATTCCCAATTACATCCTCACACCTTTACAATACGGAATATTTAAAATACCCATAAGATATTTTGTGATTATTTCTCTTCTTATATACCGAAATTTTTAATTTACATTACAATTGACGTATTTACATATAAATATTGTATTTTATAGGAAATAAACAAAAGAGAGATAGCGATTCATAATTTATAAAGATCATTGGGGTTCAAAGTTTGAACCCGTCGTCCCGAAGAAGGACGTTTTGATTAAAGATTTAATAAGATTAATAAAATACGTGGACAATAGATGGCACCAGGAAGGAATGGTAAAGTGCAGTCACGTGATAGAGCTGCAATAGACATATTTCTATCCACATGGAGGGGAGAGGATATCTTCCTCTTTCATCCCGCAGAGATTTGATTGTTATTGATTGTTGTGTTGGTGTAAACATATCGATTGTGTGACATTTCGGAAGTCTTCTCGTCTACGGATTCGGTCGTGAGTCTGCTACGTCACATCTGCTCGTCCTCCCACTCGTAAAGTTAATTTTAGTAAAAGGATGTGAGTGCTTGATCTTACCAGTTATTCCTCCTTTATGGTTACTTCTAATGACTCTTTATTGACTAATTATGCAACGAGCTCGAATCATTCTCGCTACTTTATCCGTTTAAACGTTCTATATATTTATATCGTTGATTCTCCCATTCATCCTGGAGAAAATGTTAAGTAAATTGTATGCTGACTACTCATTAATTTGAGCCGTTCTGCTACTCCTGTGTATTTATTGTCATGACAATGAATTAATTTAATTCCTTTGTCTCGACTTGATTCACCATTTGAGTGTGTGTTTGACTCGGTTTTCGAAGAATAAAAATTATAAGTCGGCTATGGATCACGACGAGGAAGCGGTTCTGCCCAGAACATTGAGTTGTGCCAGCGTACTTCGGATTAAACAACGCCAATCCTTCTGGGAAAAGTTATACTCTGGTCTAGAATTTAGAGGGTATGCATAGCCTATATGTCTTTTTTTATATAAGCCGAATTAATTTTACTTACTTTATTCGACGTTACATATTTCCCAATGAGTTCAAATTTATATCGAATTCTTTAAAGATCATTTTATATTACTTAATTCCAAGAAACCAAAATTACTGTATTTTCTTTTTTTCTGTGAAGAAACGATTGTATTAAAAGAATAATGCAGTCCTTGACATCAATCAGTGTCAGGCTTTGATTTAATCTTATTGTTGTCACCTGAATGATGAGATTAAAGCAATAAATGTGGTAAAATATCTTTTGTTGTAACTAGAAAACCAGCTAACAATTAATGATGGTATTATTAAGTTTTAAAATACAGTTTAGATAGAAACTATTTTAAGAAATATATTTTTGAAGGAATTTATAATACTTATTATGCAAGAAAAATTAATATATATTTATCCAAACTTTTTTTAAATATTGTTATACATAAAAAATCTTAAAGTAAAAATTTATTTATAAAATCTTTATATATATATATATATATATATATATAATAAATAGAAATTACATTTATGTGCGGATGAGTGTATTTATATATTTTAAAAATGTAAATTCAATTGTAGTATGTGTTATTACTTTTATTATATAACTTATTTCAAATGATGCATGAACAATAGATGACATTTCAGCTAAGGACAAACCTGTTTTGTCCATGTTTCAGGAAAAATGTCAATGTTTTTAAACTAAATATTAGGAAATGTAATAAAAGTAATTTTATTATTTTTATATTTGAAAATTATTTAAGCGCATTTGCTAACATTAATATAATATTAACAATTTTTAGCCACTGCGAAGACCTGATAGTTACACCTTTTGCACAAATATTGGCAAGTCTGAGAAATGTTCGAAATAATTACATCTGCCTCACTAACGTTGCTCCTTCAAGGTAAATTTCTAAATGCGTTAAGAAATTTTCCTCCTAAATACAGGTTTTTTTGATTCTTTTTATTTTCTCTATTTTAATTCATTAAGCTTCTAAATTTTTAAGTTGTTTAAATTTATTTTAAAATAAACAACTCGAATCTTTATTTTGAAGATATTTTATTTTAAACTTAAATGAAAAATATTTTAGTGTATTTATACTCATTGTTTATTTGATTTTGATATATAATTAATAAATTCTGCAAACAATTTAAAAATTATTTTTAATTACCAAGTTTGTCAAAATTTATTAATGAGTTGTTAGATGTAAAATATTTATTTTAATGATTATATTTCTATTTTTTAATAAATATATATACAGTATATATAAATTATGTAAACCAATGTTTTTAAACAGCTAGAGAACAATCATAATTCATGTTATAATTCAGAAAATTCTTTTCCATCATCTATAATTTCCTCTAATGCTGTTTACATCTGGATGCTTCTTCCTAGGAAATAGTATTCTTCAGATTGAAGAGCTGTATGATTTGATTATACATTTACATTATTTATTCCTATTTGCTTGTACTTATTAAATATTTTGAATTTTTCCATTAAAAATATACTAAGTGTTTCTCTATTAATTTTTTATTTATTTCAAGATAAATTTTTAATAATTTATAATAGATTTTAATTTATTTACATGTTATAGATACAAGATTTTGATGCATTATAATCGTGCATTTACTGTAATGAATTTTTAAAAAAATCTTTCATTTCTTAGAAGAGATAAAATGAAAGTTTTAAGAATTAAATGCATCAAATATTTGAGTTATCTGTTTCATTAAATACTACAAAACAACATAACCAACTCTGTCTATCAGTTAACTTTTTACTTATATTAAAATGCTAATAAAATATTTTATAATTTTTTCTTTATAAAGATACTTAAATTTATATCTTGAAAATATATATAAAAATTTATTAAATATAATTTTCAAAGTATTATTTAATTATAAAATAAATGCAATTATTATTTATTATTATACTTTCATTACAAATTATACATGATTTATTAAAGTTTTACAATAATTCTTTTATCAGTTTCAATTCTTTGACCTCCACATTGATTATAGAAGGAGATTAAATTATCTTCTAGAATTGCAATCTATTCAATCATCAGTCCACGACACAAAAATAGTTATCCTACTTCTTTATCATTATTATTGTTACTAATGTCTCCAAGTGCATATTTGTACGTATTTGTGTACTGTATATATAAATTACTTCAAACTGGATTACAATAGAATTTTGTTTGTTGATTTATCAAAATATGAGAGATTGAAAAAATTCTGCCGACATTAAGACATTAAGTTATATCTTATTTTCCACATATTAAGTTTCTACTTTCATCCTCTTCTCAGTTTCTATATTATCTCTTATTTAAATGTTGTGTCCTTACAAAACTTATTTAATATTAATGACAGCATTTATAATTTGTAAATGGTAGAATTTTTACTTACTTTTTATTATTAGCTGATGAAAAAAGTAAAATTGAATTAAATGTCAAAGTTGAAAAATATTGATTTAGAATTTGTTAAATATAACTGGTATAAAATACAACATAAGTTTATATATTAATACTATAAAATCTTAAATTTATATATATACATTATTATTTAATTGAATATGTAGATTTCTAGTTTTTTCTATATTATTGTCTATATTTTTTTTATTTGAAATTCTGGCAAAAAATTATATAAATTTCCGGTATTAAAATTATTATAGCTGTATTTTAATTGTTTAACAATTTGTTAATATTTTAAACGTATTTTTGAAGTGAAGCATATTTTAATTTTATCAGATCTAAAATTTTTTAAACAGTTTCTGACATTCAGACTATGAAGTAATAGCTA
This sequence comes from Centruroides vittatus, assembly GCF_030686945.1. Classification (NCBI taxonomy): domain Eukaryota; kingdom Metazoa; phylum Arthropoda; class Arachnida; order Scorpiones; family Buthidae; genus Centruroides; species Centruroides vittatus. Next base: position 537,651 of record NW_027122652.1, on the reverse strand, counting down.
CAATATTATAAAAGTAAACTACACAAAATATATACACATTAATATATTTAGTTATAAATTATAAATTACTTTTTGTGTAACGTAACAGATGAATTAATCTAATAATAAATTTTTTAAAATTAAATAATACATTTCTTTCATATTTAATAATACATTAAAATCTAAAAAATAGGATGGGCTTCAATTTTACTTGTTGTGGCTATAAGCTATAGCATATAACAGGCCAAGGGCATTGCCAGGGGGGCAGGAGGGAAAGCTGCCCTCCCCTAGGAATTCGAAAAAATTATTTAAATGCTAAGTTTTAATTAAAATAATCTTCTTAGGCTTATTGTAAGTTAAAAAAAAAAAATGTTTTAATTAAGATATTTCTTTTCCGGTACGTAGTAAATGATTAAAACTTTATGAATCGTTTTTATTTTACCTACATACAATTCATATCCTCTATCAATTTACATCATCTTGCCCCCCCTGGCCCATTGGCTGGCGTCATCCTTGTAACAGGCCCTTTCCTTCCACCAAAAGATACATGTAAAAATATGAGGTTCTAAGTAGCAGCTTGTTTAGCTTGTATATGAACCTAGACCTGACAATAGTTACACTTAAATTTTGTTATAGTTTCTAAATGCAAAATACTAAATTAATTTTACAAGTTTTACATTTTTATATTTACATTTAAATTTTATTTTTTTTTTAATCTTAGAATAACTATAAAATTTTGGTATTAAATTTCATAAATTTCATGCAGATTTTCATTATTTAAATGATACAATTTTTGATGAATGACTTGAATGGAAAACAGTAGAAGAATTTCTTACAGAAATTCTTATGAGACAATTCAATAACCTTGAGAATTTTCTACAGATTATAGATTGTACTGTAATACATTTCTGAGTTTTAAATAAATTTTTTGTTATTTGACAAATGTATATGTAAGCAAAAGATGGTTGGATTGTGCCAATACATTAGCTTCATGTTCATAGACCACTGAAGCATTTTTGTTCATGTGCTCGAGGTTGTATCTCTTCTTCCTCATACATAAGATCTCTTCCAAATTTATTGTTTAATATGGGGACCAAAAAAAACTTCATTGTGGACTATGAATACAGCAGTAACATATTGGTGCAATACAATCATCTTTTGCTTACTATCCTATGCCAAAGTTAAGATCAACGGGAATAGAGCTCCGGGGGGTATATTCGGTCCCCATATTAAATATATATGTATAGATATATACAATATTGTTGACAAATACTGTTCTTGATGTTTTAAGAGAGTTATAAGATAAAAATAATTTTAAAAAAATGCAAATTTACTATACATTTATTGATTTGATAAAAGTTCTTAATAACAAAAAAATATAATACAAAATATACTTCAATTTTTAATATCATCAAAGAATATAATTTAATATTAAATGAATTAATGTGAATAACATTACATAAAATAATTCTATTCAAAATATTTTCAAATTATTTTGTTATTCAAACATTAGTTTTCTTAAGCCTGTTAATAACTAATTACTTAAACTTTAATAATGAAGGAAAAATATTAAAATACAACTAAAAATTATTTTAACTTTTATAAAATTGCTAAAAATTTCTATTTAATAACTTTTTATCAAATAACTAAGATAACTATAGTTTTTAAAAACTAATGATAAAATTGAATAAACTAATAACAAATAATAATTTTAAAGTAGTTTAGTTATTAAGAAGTAAGAAAATTAAAACAGTTTAAATACATAATAAATCAACTGCAGAAATAAATAATACTTTCATATTTAACATGACTAAAACTTTAATTTTTCTGTAAAATTTGATTAATAATGCATAATATATTATTATGATACGATATTTTATTTCTTAATAATAGTTTAAGAAACAGTAATGATATTCAGTTAGATTACGAAATATTATTCAATACTTATAATTTGTAATAAGTATTACTTTTGAAAATAAATATTTATTGTTTACATGACAAAAGTAATTGAGAATGCCTGATGAAAAAATTTGAACATTTTATAATAAAGATAATTCTCAAATATTCATTTGTGAAATATCTAATTTACTAATTAAAAATCAGTGGATATTTATTTAAAATTTTTTAATCACAAAATTAAATATTTTTCTCTATGTTAAATTAAATAAAGTAATAATTATTGTATTTCCTTTCTGCTTTCCTGAAAATGTGAATTTCAAAACTTATCATAAAATAATTTAGCAAATAAAATACTTATTTGAGAAAATTTTTGATCAATTCCTTTAGCTTTACAAGACATCACAGTAACAGTGATCCATTTACAGTACATAAGACTTGAACGTATTTATCATTGAATAATTTTTGTTGACTTTTGGAATCTTTGTTGTTCATTCTTTGAAACTAATGAAAATTTTATCAGTTTCAAAGAATGAACAGAATTAATGATTAAAGTTATTTATATATTGTCTAAATAAATAATTAAAATATGTAACAATAATTTTTATTAAAATGATTTGATAAAAAAACTTTTAATGCACATTTTATTTAAATTACAGTAGATTCTACTTATTGTATTCACAGATAATAATAATAAAATTTAGTAGGTTCCAAAACATAAGTTAAAATACATTATTAATAGCTATTTTTTTTTTTTTTTTTTTTTTCTTGTGGTTTAGGATGGCCATTCAAAATGGTTAAAAATGTTTATAATTAAAATGTATTTTCTGGAGATTTATATTATATTGCTGGCATTATACTAACTGTTGTTAAAGTTGATAGCATACAAACAATACTGGATGAATTATTTATGAATTAATGACGATAAATAATTAAGTTTTAAGTTATATATTTTTAAATTGTTTTGACGTGTCCTTTTAAAGATAGTAATACATCATTAATAAATTAAGAAAATTAAACCAGATTTTCTCCTACAGAAACCAAAGTCAACGTAACCAGAATTCTCTCCTATTGTAGTCGTACTCTCACTCACTTTGCATAATGTTATCAGTTTAAGTCCAAGTGATTTTAATAAATGGCATAATTAAGTCATATCTTCTTTAATCAAAATTATTGTTGAATATGTTTAAAATATTCACTTAAACTAATTTAGTGAAATTATCTTTGAAATTATTCTCTCATTAATTTTTAACTACTTTTTTTTAGTTATATTAAATTATTATTAAAAGTATATTTTTAATAACTTTATTTAATAATTGATGTACTACTTACGTTTTATTACCATTGAAAACATCAAATATTGAATATTTAAGAATACAAAAGAAAATAAAAATAGCTTTATAATAATTATTATTTTCTTGTTATATTAAAACATTTTCTTAAAATATACTAATAAACTTAATCTGTTTTAATGTATATCTGACAATTTTTATTAAATAGTTAGCTATCACAGTTATTAATATAAAAGCTTATCCAATAATAAAAAAGTAATTTATCAGTAATTTAATGATTATTTTATATTTATATTTATTAATATGGTTCAAAAGACTGGATAAATTTTTGTGTGTTTAAAGATTATCTTGTTATTGAAAAGTTTTATTTTCAACAGCTATAATGGTATAATAACAGAAACATTTAATTGTCTTCCTCTACAATATCTCTGCAAATTGTTATGGAGCCATCAATATATACCTGTTATATCCACATCCATCTATGAGATTAATGAAATGTAAACATTATCCTTTATCAGATGTACTTACCAGTATATTTAAAATCTTATTTTATAAGTTAAATAACTTTAATTAGAATAAACATTGCAGCTATTGCTTAGCTAGCTTGCTTTGAATAGATAATGGTTAAATATTGCATGTTAAATTTAATTTTAAGTCATATTTTACCTGTAAATTATTTGAAAATGGCAATTAATTACTTTATATTTAAACTTTTTAATATTCCAATAATAAAAAAATGAAATTATTTTTAATACTAAATAATTTTTTCCTGGTTTAATGAGTATTATTATAATCATTTTACTATGATTAAACCAGAAGATCACTCATTAAATTTTCAAGAAAATGACCTTAAAATTTGATTTTAATTTCCTGGCAATACAATATAAATGTACAAAAGGTACAAATATAAATATTGAAATACTAAATTTAAATTCAATTTAGTACTTCAACATTTATATTTATACTTACTGAACCAATATCAGATTGTAAAAAATATGTATATATAATTTTAATCTGATATTGAATAATATTGATATTCAATAGTTAGAAAATTTTATTTTCTTTTTATTGAAGTAAATTCTCTAATTATATATATATATATAATCAGAGATTTTATCATTGAATCATTTAAAATATTGAGCATAGTTTAAATTTAAAGATAAATCTAAAATTAAGTGAAATATTACTTTTTCCATTACTGTAATTATTCTAAAGTCATACAAAATGTGATTTTAAAAAATATTTTGTATATGAAATAAATAAAAGTTGTGTAAACTATATAAAAATATTATTATTTGTAAAATTTTAAAAATTAAAATATAGCAACTTTTTTGTAATATAAATTAGAAAATAAGATGTTTTATTGGGCTGCAACTTTAAAAAATTGTAGACTTATAAATTCTCATTATTGTCTGTTTATCTTTCCTTAAATTAACCTTGAGAACAATGTTAGAGGAAAAGACCAGATATGGAAAGCTTAGGGGCAGGAGGTCCTGATTAAGTATACACGAACTTTCGATGCAAACCGGAAGTCACGTTATTTCAATTCAAAAATTTTCCCCTGAAAGGAGTTAGATACAAGGCCGGATTTACATAAGGGCATTTGGGGCCTGTGCCCAGGGCCCCCACAAAATAGGGGCCCCCACAAAACTAAAAAAAATTATGTTTAAACATAATTTTTTTTCTATTACCGCGACAGCCTAGTGTGGCCTAATCATGAGGGCAACAGGCAGAGAAAACCAAACCCGGAAAAAAACCTATGAAACATCGGAAAATTTCGGAAAAAAATTTCACATAGGTATTTTTCAGTTAAATTAAAATAATTAGTTTTACACAAAAAAATATATGTATGTTTACAATAACCATATATGTATGTTTTTGAGTGAGTTTATTGTTTATTCAGCGCGGTGTGCGATTGATGAGTAAGTTTACAATAACCTTATTTTTAAATGAAATTTACAACTTCCTAGTTCAAATCTAATTGAAACTACAGTATTTTGTGTAAATTTTCTAAATCACCAAATTTGCCTACTCTTAAAGGGGGAGACCCCACCGAATTTGTGCCCAAGGCCCCTGGATTGGTAAATCCGGCCCTGGTTAGATAGATGACTGGCATGACTATTGTTAACATAAAAGTATGATGTACAGAGGCAAGCCACTGCTAATTTGAGGTGGAGAGCATATATTTCAAATTAAATTAATTAAAAATTGCAGCCTGGCATTATGACAATGTCACAATAAATAATTTCTCATTTATATTGATTTTACAGAATATTAATTTACAAATTTAAATGAAGATATGTCAAAGATATACAGAATAAGTTGTGTTTTATAATGTGTAAAAAAAATTAATGAAGAGACTGAAGAAATTAACAAATTATTCTGTTATGATAAAATACTTTTTGTTTAATTTTAAACTTATTTTGAAATGGTTTTGTATATTATACACTGTATGTACATACCTGTATATATGCATATGTATTAAATACATGTAAATGCATCTAAGAAATTTGTATGCAGTATATTCAATGGAAAAACAAAATTAATTTTAATCATATTTCATTTGTTTTAATGCAAATAATTTAAGTTTGAAATACTTACATTTAGTATATTTTTAATTTTTGTTTCAAAATTGAATTAATGAGTAACACTTTAGACTTAGTTTCTTTTATTATAGTTTAAAAATGAACTTTTTTTAGTTCCAGAAGTCGAAGAGCATCTAATGCTGCAGCAACCATATCAGCTACTCTTTCAAACAGAACTAATTTGACAGGTAAGATATTGTTAATTGTTAAATTCTATCTTCTTAATTAAAAATGATTATGAAATATGCTTTATTTTTGAAAATACGATTGAAATTTATAAAATAATAATAAAATTAATGAAAAACTATGACATATTAGCATTTTGTACTTTACTTTGATATAACTAATACAGATTTTTACTTCTGAAAATTTTAAGTCTAGATGATATTTAACTTTTTAGTAATTAAGAATCGAAATTAAAATTTTTAAAATTTTGTGCTTATTATATATTAGCATCATTTTAAAGTTAATAGTTCAACATTAATATTAAATGATTTAAAAATTCATGAACTAAATTTTTAGAGGAGTTTCCTATGTGTATAATATTGTAAATGATGTAATGCCATATCTATAATCAAAAAAATTGTTTAGTGAAATAAAATTTGGATTAGACAAACAATCATAAGCAACTTTCTTCCTTTTATTACAAATCATAAGCAAAGTACAGCTCATTTCATGAATCTTGGCCAGGCTGTACAAATGCACACTAGCAGGGGACCAGTCTATTTACTTAGTGAAGGGAACAAATTGACAAATCTGTGACAAGGTCACTGTACCAAAAAAGGGCTCTTGAACTTTATAAAACTTCCAGAATCCCACCAAGTAATGCAGATTGCCTGGCCAAATATATGAAATGATCTGTAAAATATTCATTTTTAAAATTTTCATATGAAACAAAAACTATTTTTTTTTTTTTAAAGTAAATAGATCTGACATGAAGACAAGGAGTCCAAGTTAAAATTTAATATGAATTACTATACACTGTAATAAATTTTGATTTTTTCATAGTTACATAATGGATTATAACAGATGACTCAATAGTCATCTGTTATAATCCATCTGTTATAATCCACTTATTAATTTATACATAACTCCACAGTTAAATTATTTTTCCTATAATAAAAATGCTAAATGACTTTTTCATTACAAAGGGAATGCCCAAGCTCCCTAGGTACGTTCCTGATTATGCCAGTGATTTTTGGTTTTATATGTTATCATCTTTTAATTTTTTAACTTATTGTTGTATATAATTTATCAGCTTAGCAAAAATATTTTTGGAATTGCTTTCCAATTACAGAATGAATGAATACATTTTATTTAATGAAAATTGATTATTAGCATTTTATTTATTTATTTATTTAATACAAATGTCACAAGGACAATATTAGCATTCCCACTGTACAACTAATGTACCGTACATAGCAATCTCCATTAAAAGTAATTGAATATAAATTAGTTTATTGCTTATTCTTTCTAATATAGATGTTAATTCTGATATTAATTGAATTCATTAAAAATTAAATTATTATTTTATTTATTACTTTTACAATAACATTTTCATTATTAAAGTATTTAAAATGAAATAATTCAAAATTAACTTTCAGTTTAACTTTAAAATTTTAAATAACACTAAATATATTAAAACGATTATTTTTAAGAAAATTATTTTTTGTCCATTGAAAATTAATTGTAATCTCATCTTCTATCTTAAAAAGAAATATTATTTTCATTTTAATTCTGAATGATGGTTTGCTTTTTTTATTTTTGCCAAATTAAAATTATTCCATTTTTAAATATTTAATTAGAAATAGAATTAATATGTTTGAATATTCCAGAAAGAAGCTTAAAAAGTTTAATATAAGTAAATTTTTGATTACTTATTCCATCTTAGAATGAAATATAGTAATATATAACGATCAAAAATTAAATGGAGTTTTGAGCTCAGTTTCATTTTAACTTACGATATAACTCTTAGGCTGTTAAATTTTATATAATATTCATCATATTACTTTATTACATATAATGTGATGATCTATTGAAATGTAATCTGTAAATAGTAATGTCAAAAAATTTAAACAAAAAAACTAAACAAATAATATGCAAAAAAGTAATTCAGTGTTATACATGAAACATAACTTCTTATTTTTAATTTAAGATAATTATATGAAACAATTCTACATTTTATTTTAGAAGTTGGCTAAAATTTTGATCTATGTTATTTAAGAACATGATGTAATTACATACTGCAAATTAAAGCAAATTCTTTTAAACTCTTAAACTGAAATTTTCTAAATTGTTATGGAGTTAAATGCTTGATTTATTTACGTAATTTAAAACTTTTAGATGATGATATTCAGAAATTGGCACAGGAAACATTAGAAGAACTGGACTGGTGCTTAGATCAGTTAGAAAGTATTCATGCACATCGTTCAGTAGGAGATATGGCTTCTAGCAAGGTATCTAACCATTTCAAAAATGATTATTATTACTGGATATTAGTTAAGTGTAGTATAGAATGGTTTTGAGAAATAATACTCAAATTATTTTAATTTTGAGGACTGTTCCTCTAAACTATTGAATATAAACTGTTAAACATATAATTTTGCATCAGTTCTTTGTTAATCAATGTTTTATGTTAATAATTTACATGCCCTTCAATATGAAATTTCTCAAATATTTTTTTCTTTTTTTCTATGAATAAATTTTTTATTCTGTTTTTTATTAGTTGTTAGTCTTTATTGTTACCAAAAAACATGATATTCCAGCAGTAATGCCTTGCATTATTATATTTTATATGATATGAATTCATTTTACAATGGAACCTTGGTATACGACCTTAATCTCTTCCTGATGTTTGGACTTATACCGAATAGGACGTATACCAAACCAACCTTTCCCATAAGGAGTAATGTAAAAATGATTAATCCGTTCTCATGTAAAAAAAAAAACTCCTCTTGATATGGTATATTAATGGGGTTGTAAAATAATTGAAACACTGTTTGAGCACATTAATAAAAGAATAAATTTTATTATAGATTTTTAAAGTTATTACAGTAATAATCGCAAATAATTGCTTCTGATACGCTGTCGCCAGCACGTTGTTTTTCAGTTATCGAAAGCAAAAGCAATTTCTCAACATGTTCCAATGTCTCCGGTCTCTGTTTAGAAATTGATTTAACCCCTTTTGCAACGTTAGCAGATTTAATATCTTTATTTTTTACGATTGTCGATATTGTCGTTCTCGGAATACGGTATGCAACAGTTAAATCTCGAACACGCATGCCACCTTCATATTTCTCAACAATCTCTTTTTTCAGTTCCATTGTGATTCTACTCACTTTTTTAGTTTTCTGTTGCTTTTCATTCACCTTTTTGCAATTCATGATTAATAAAAAGTTTTACTTACAAATTAAAATCAGAAGAAATTTAACAAAGTTATAGACCGTAGCACCGCGAACGTCTATCTGGTCTAGTACACTGATAGTGCTACGTGTTCATAGATGGTGCGTATAATTGAATTAAGTCGTATACCGAACAAAAGTCGTATACCAAGCAAAATTTGTTTTGTCCAAACAGGACGTATTCTGAATTGAATGTATTCTAAAGCAGACATATACCGAGGGACCACTGTATTAATATTTTAATGACAAGAATGTTGATAGGAAAAAATAAATAACTTTTAAAATATAAAAGTATGGTATTAGGAATGTTTATTAAATAATCCTTATAATTTTTTATATAATAAATCTAACTTTGAAGAACTAAACTGCAAAAATTAAACACCATTTTTTTAGATTTAGAATTTAAATTTTATTTTAAAACTTTATTAAAAAACAAAGATTTTAAATATTTGATTTGTATTATTATTTAAATTTTATACAATATAATATCTGTTCAGTATTGAATTTTAAAATTACATTTAATAATCTAATTTTGAAATATTAAATTATTGTTTTATGTAAAATAATATTATAAGACAAATAATTAAAAATTTATTTTACAGTTTAAAAGAATGTTAAATAAAGAATTGAGCCATTTTTCTGAGTCTAAATCTGGAAGTCAGATATCAGAATATATTTGCAACACTTTCTTAGGTAAGAATTTAATTACATGCAAATATTTTAGAATAATATATGAATTATAATTATTCGTATTTGTTTAAATAATTTGTACATTTTAAATTTCTTAAAAAACTATCATAATAGATCTTTAGTATTTCATTGAATATTTAATTAAAAATAATATTTGACTTTATAAGCCATTTTCAGGTTACCTATCATCCTGTTATAAGTACAACGCGAAAGGAAAAACACATACATGTGTTTACCAATAAAAACGAATTTAATTTTGCGATATATGTAGATATATATATATATATATACAGATTCTTTTTGGATTCCTGCTGTTCTTTTACTCGTTTACAATTGTCCTCGGTGATGGTTTTGGCGTTACAGGCAATCCAGGTAGTTGGTCTTATCCAAACTCCAAACTGACAATGATTTGTATCTAATAGTCTCTCGTGCGATTCTTAATCTAACTTAATCTAATAGAAGGTAGATAGAAGAAGGGGAAGTAAGAAGAGTAATAGGATAGGGGTACCCAATTTTTTCGGCAAGTAGTCCCAGTATTGCTTCACCTCGACTTCTGAGTCTTGAACGTTATGTTTTCTTGCAAATCGGCTGTCTGAGGGTTCTTCTCCCGATATATCAATATACTTCCTTCTTGATTCGTTTTCTACGGTCTCCTTTCTTACAGTCTTGTCGGATTCTACTTACGAGCTTTGCCGCCACACGTCCGTCACCTCTCGTGTCTGGCCCAAGAATGTCCACTCAAATCTCTTTTTCCCCTCCAGGCTCGTTGCCATCTATTGTCTCTCCCCTACCTCCTGGTGGGCTAGGGGTAAGTCCGAGTTCTTGAAAGTTTGAGACAAAGGGACAAAGAAAATTGGAAGGAAGGATAAATTTATAGAAATAGAATATAAATTAAACCTAAAACTATACAGAAATAAAAGGCGTACAGCCACAGAGAAATAGGATGCATGGCACTAAAAGAATTAAAAACAAGAATATCACTGTATGAAATTTATATATATATATATATATATATATATATATATATATATAGTAGTTTTTTTGCATCCTCTCTGGTTTTCTGCTTGTAGGATTCATAAAAGTTGGCAGTTTTAATATAAGATTTCTGACTTCTCAAATTATGACAGTATTCCAATTTATTGTTGTGCAGTTGAAATTAACATATATACCACAGAAGATATATAAACTGAAAAGGATTTGTAAAGGAAACCAGAAATGTTACTTTTAATTTAATATTTGCTGAAATATTAAAGATTATAAACAAATAACTTGTAAATATTATATTTATAGGCAATAGAATTTGCTTATTGTAATCATAGACATTGTTATTAGTAATTTAGGAACTTGCTAATTCTGTGAACATTAAACACAGAATTTGAAATATAATTATAAAATTTCACTTATTATCATCATTATTTTCAGGTAAGTAGCACAAAGAAAAAGAAAAACAGATTAAAATATTCCTCAGCTATGCAGTCATTATCAGTCTGCTTTAAATGTTAATTGTTTCAACTGTTATCTAGTACGTTAGTTTAAATTTCTGGTTTTTCTTTCTTTAATTATACTCTGGGTGAATTAATAACAATGATAATTAAAATGAATAAATTTTCTACATTTAATGTGTTTTTTTAATATCAGAGTTAGTAAAACCAAAATTTCCAATAACTGTAGTCCTAATTACTTATTCTATTTAATGCTATTGTTCAGTTAGTATTATCAATATAAATGAGTCTTAAAGTGATCACAATAAACAGATTCTATTATATATTATTATTTGATAAATCAAGTTTTTAATGAGAAAAATCAGTTCATTAAATTTATTGAATTTTCCTTTTAAAAAAGTGTTCCAGATTAAAAATTTTGGCTAAAAAGTCTTTGATAAAAAGCCTGATGAAAGAGGCTGAAAATGTTTGCTTCGTGTATATATCGAAACTGCTGAAAAGTATGCAAAAGGGGGAATGTTACTATATTACATTAAATCAGTGAGAGTGGTCTTTATTGGCATTTTGAGATCCCACCTTATGAAAAAATTAACTTAAAAAATCAAATTTTATCAATTGTTAATCATTCAGTTTTTTTAATTAAGCACTATATTTAAATAAAATTATTTGATTGCCCATCATACATGACAATATATACAGAATACTATTGTAAAGTCATATTTGTAAAAGTTCACTTACCCTGTTTCACTATATTTACATTTCCTTGTTTTTTCTCCCCACCCTGTGGCCTCCTTAACAAGCCCATTGTGGGTTGGGCAGGCCACAATGGGGTAGACAGGTAGTGAGGATGGTGACAGATGTATCTGGGACAGACCACACTGAAAAATTCCTGGGGTTTTTCAACCTGTCTGGATTTGTTCCTGGATCCCCAGAGCAAGATCTCCCAGTATCACATTTTAACCATTTCCATTCATTAGAAGTTTCATGAGCCTAATACAAATAAGAACATAAAATTTATTTAAAATGAAATGAAATAAGGCCTATACCTAATTTAGGTCTATTGTGGCCATTAGGAGTGGCAACACAGAGATAAAATAAAATGAAATAGCATGAGGGACTGGCAATATCTGCTGAACTCTTGTGGGAAAGTAAGTCTTTTTTTGTGTTGACTCTCCTGGTGAGCATTTGCATGTACAGTACAGTACATTGCAAAAGTTTTTTTGTGTACCATGATCATTGTATATATATTGTTTGGAGATTAAATGTATATATCTGAATCAAACTGAATCAATGCACCACTGAGAGAACAAGTAACATGCCTGACCAATACTGTTGATAGTAGGGGTTTGACGTGACCTCTTCATTGAGCCTACAGACAATATATTAAACAAAGTAAAAACTAAAAAATTGAAGAATGTAAGCCTATATTAAGCAAGCATGTATAAGCTTGTTACCAATTATGATAAAACTAAATTGAAATAACATTCCTTCTCAAATAGAAATAATGCTAGTTGAAAATAATTAACATATCTGCTCTGTACTTTCTAAGTCACTATCATTGCAGAAAATGATATCAAAAATTAAAAAGTATGAAAAGGAGGCAAATTTAATTATTATATTTAATTATTTAATTAGGGGCTGTCCATAAATGATGTCTACACTGGAAGGGAGGGACACTTGTTATGACAAGTCAGACAAGGGGAAGGAAGGGGTTGAGCATTAATGGACATCCCTTTATTTCATTAAATTTTATACAGTTTATGCATTTTTATTATATTCAAAATTTCTTGTATGTTTTGTGACACTTATGATATCTATCTATCAAGCAATAAAGGTTTTTAGGAGGTTTGAATTTTGTTGGACATCCAAAGAGGGGAAAGGGTTACAGAAACTTGGACAAACTGGAATAAGAGAGTTGGGGAGTAAAAATTTTAAGAAAAATGCAGAAATAATTTATGGACAGCCCCTTAATGATGATGATAAATTTTATAATACAAATATTTCTTTTATTGACAAACAGTTAAAATGCTCACTATGTAATAATTGCTTATAATGAGCAGATAGAAGTGACATCATATGGCTATTATTCAGACAGTGAATGACTCTTGGAAACTACATATATGATATTATTACAATAAAAGAGAATTTTAAATATATTGAGTCCTATAATATAAATAATAGTTAAGTAAATTAATTAAATAGCACACCTAAAAATTTAAATAATGAAAATATTGTGCAAAATAATAGTATAACAAAGATATAAGCTGATTAGCATTTATTCATTGTTTATTTCATTAATACAGTACCAAGTATGGATATATTCTTTTAATATCTTTTTTATTCGAACTATTTTCAATGTTTGAATTTAAATTTTGTTCTATTCCTGAATAGAATTATTAATTACTAAAAATAGTGTACAGTATATGTAAGAAAATGAAATATCTTGAAAATGAAAATGCTCTGGGGACCTGGGATGGGTTGAAAAATTTCCAGGAATTTTTGGGGGGTAGTTTGACTAGATATGTCACCACCATCCCTCACCACCCAGCTATCCCATTGTGGGCTTGCTTAAAGAGGCCCTCTTAGTGCCCACAGGGCAGAAAGATGCATTTAGAACTTCATCATTTGGGCTTGTTTTATATTTTTTATTCAAATCTTACAAACTAGAGCAGTGGTTCTCAACTTATGTTCTACTTTGAGTGCTCCATTAAAAAACAAATTTAAAGTTGATATTTCAAATTTATTTCAATGTACTACAACATAATACTTTATTCATAGATAGTAAACAAGGAATTGCTTTCAATTTTTGAATATATTGATACTAATGCTCTATGTAATAAAAAGTATATGAATGATGAACATGCACCACAGCCTCAGAAAGGTTCAGAACCACTGAACTAGAGAATACAAATTTTACAGTTTAATATTAGTTAATTAGTTAATATAATTTTCAAATTTCCTATATTATTTATAGTTTTTATATTTATTTAATTTTACTTAAATTATCAAATATTTCATCTAAGTATGATAAAGTTTTGTCCTGAAACTTATTTTTATAAACATTTTTATTTATCTAATAAAACAATGAAGTAATTTTATTAAATATATATTTTAGATAAGCATGAATTAGATTTGCCATCTCTTCTGGATGATGAAAGTCAAACAGTAACTGGTGGAGTTACAAAAACTCGGGGTACAATGTCACAGATCTCTGGCGTAAAAAAACCCCTGTGCCATACGAATAGTCTTACCAAGCTTCCAAAATATGGAGTAGAAACCCCTTTTGAAGATGAATTAGGCAGAGTGCGTATTGGAAAGTTTTTAAATTATAAAACAGTTTACTTAAAATTTATAAGTTTTTATATAAAAAAGATTTATTTGAATATTTAATTTGATATATATTCATTTATTTAATAACATCCAACAATTTTCAAGCCTAATTCTCAAATAATAACATTCATCATTGATATGTGTTTCAAATTAAATTTCCTGAAATAAATTTTAAATTTTTGCTCAAAATTAATTTAATATTTAAATACAACAGAAATTAAATATGGTAATGATGTTGATATATAAAAATTTGTAATTTTTTGTGTATGTTATTGATAAAATTTTCATATTTTTTTTTTAAATAATGCTATTGATAAATTATTATTAATTAACACACAAATGAGCAGATGTAATAATTATACTAGTTTAGATAAAATCTAAGAACTTGTAAGAAAATAATTATTGCTGTAAATTTTCAATTTATTGTATCTAAAATGTATATTTTCTTTTTGATAATTTTTCGGTTTTATTTTTTCTTAAAAAAATCGTATTAGTTAACTTATTAAACTTTCACTGTACTTCTATTTATTTATAATTTATTTATTGCAAATAAATTATAAATAAACAGAATTGTAGGAAAGTAAAAGTTTAATTTTAGTTCTGTAATAATTTTACAATTTTCAATTCTATTAATTTGTGTAATGTTCAAGTATTTAATTAAACCATTTCAGGTATTACAAGATATTGATCGTTGGGGAATAGATATATTCGAAATTGCAGAAGTTTCTAATCATCGACCTTTAACAGCAGTTACTTATACTATTTTTAGAGTGAGTGATTTAGATATAGAATAATTTTAAATTATATTGCATCTATTATTAATAAATCTGCAAAAAAAAAAATTTAAATCTTATAAATTCATTTTGAGTTTGTTTTCTATGAATTTGTTTAAATTCAAAATTCTGGTGAACTATTTTTAAAGTAAAAGATACATAATTTATATTTTCAGTTCAGACAATATTAAGACATTATCTGGAAATTTAAAAATTATTTATACAAAACTTATTTTTATGTATAGTTTTTGTGTAACACATTTTTCATTGATATATTTGAATTTACTTTTGAATAAATTAAAACATATGATAAAGAAGGATAAAGAATATTGAAACTTTCTATATTGATGAAATACTAAAATATTCTGTTTAAAATAAACATGACATTTTTTTAAATGCTTTATTCAGCGAGTTGCAAGTATAAAAAGATAAGTAAGTCTCTTAGCACTTTAAATTTTTTTGGCTCTCAATAATTCTAAATTTGGAACTTTATCTTCCTTTTTCATCCTCTTTAAAGATGAGCGGATTGAATGTTTTTTACATGTAAAACCTCTGAATAAAATATTTATACTGTTACTTTTAAAATATTTTAGAGTATAAAATGACTATCTTGAGTTTACAAAGAAAAATTGTATGTAATATTTTGACATAAAGATACTGAATTTTCACATTTAAATATAAATTTTAGTATTCTTAGCTTTTAAGAATTTTATTCCATTTTAATCAGTTCTTGCATAATAAAACAGAAAATTTCACAATATTAAAATTTATTTACATTTTGTAAGTTAAAACTTTTTGAACTATAGATAAGTCTCACTTGTCAAACTAGATTTCTTCACAAAAGATGAGTCTCACTTATTCAGTTTTACATGTTATTTGATAGAGCTGGTTGGCTTAGACGTATCTATAGTCAATGAGGAAGTACATTTAATGAAAAAATTATTATTTCTACTGCTAAGTGGCATGCATTGTTTAACATTTTGATGTTATGTAAAATGGCTACATGCAGAAAGTTATCAGTTGATTAAGATTTACATTTAATAAATGATAATGCCAGCTCAGAAGTAGAACTAAAAGCTTGTCTCAGTCCCAAAATAAGTGCCAAATAAAATGTTTGAATTTTTATTTTATTTTTTATCCCAGTCGTTATCAGATGCTTTTCAATTTAAAAGTGGACATTCTATTCTAAGTTTTTGAAACGTTTTTTTTTAAAATCATTATTCTGTTAACTATTTCATGTTAAAAAAAATACAAAAAATAAACTCCAAAGTATTATGGCATAATTATTATTGGTTCTTTTTTTATGATTTTTTGAAAATAACCAATAAACCACATTTTACATAAGCATTTGCAAAGGTTTATTCTTAGTCTGGAAAGTGTTAGATTCCTTTTTTATCAAATTTTGTGTTAAAACAATGAAAAAGCTAACGTGAAGTGTCATAACTGAAGATTTTGCAGCCATCTGAATCCATATTAATTAAAGTAACTTAAAATTCCAAAAGACATTTTTATTTCTTTGAAGGTTTTATTCATTTTTGCAAAGAACTGTGTAATTAATGTAATTGACATATACATAAAATTCTTTGACTGTTTTAATTTAAATTTACTATTTTTCTTTTGCTAATGAGTATAGATAAAGTTAAATGAAGTTGAATTAAAGCGTATCTAGAGATAAAAATAATTAATTTTATAGATAGAAAAGAGTGCCACCCGGACCCCAAGCCAGTCATTGCTTCCAGAGGTACTTAAATTGGATGACTGGCTTGGGATCCGGGTGGCGCAATTGGTAGTGCACCACACGGCAAGCAGAGGCTGCAGGTAGAAAAGAGAATATTCTAATAGATTACAGTTAATAAAAGTTAAAACTTTTGGTGATTACTAATTAGGTAAATGTCAATAACATTCCAAAATAAAAGGAGTTATAATCAAATTATAATTATTCTATTTCTCTATAACTATTTCATAAAAACTGGCATAATCTTCAAAGATTAAAATTTTTGAATTTGATTAACGTTCTACATTTTCAATGACAGGAGATCAGAGAAAATTTGATTAAGAATTGAATATACAAAATACTATCTTTTAAATCAAAATCAATATATAAATAACTTTGCACTTTTTAATAAAATATTTATTAAAAACAAAAATATTTTAACATTTAAATAAAGTTGAATATTAAGTAGTATTTTAAAATAATTGTCTTCTCTAATCATAAATAAATTTATCTAAATGAAAATTTTTTAATGTAATGCATGTTACTCTATATAATTGAAAAAATATAATTTCTATTTTATTTTATTAAATATATTTTAATAGTTATAACAACACTTTGAACTATGCTTAATATATTTTTAAAGAATCAATAAAATACTTTATAATTTAAAAAAAAAAAAAATTAAATTAATAGTAGTTATTAAAATTTTAATTTTAGATAACAGTGAAATGAAGTAGTATAAATTTGTATACTTTTAGGAAAGAGATTTATTGAAAACCTTCAAAATTCCATCAAAATCATTTCTAAATTTCCTTTTTACTTTGGAAGATCATTACTTAAAAGTGCCATATCACAGCAGCAATCATGCTGCAGACGTTACACAGTCTGTTCATGCACTACTTCTCTCTCCTGCTTTAGATGTGAGTATATTTTTGATTATTAGTTAATATATTGGATGTATCGCTGCATCATGAAATTAATAATTCAAGTTACAATAGTCAAAACATTTTTACCAAATAATCAATTTTTAAAACAGCAGAGAGAATAAAACAAATTTAAATTTAGTATTAATTATTTTACTAGGCACTTTAAATTCAAATGCTATAAATCATAGATTGACAAATGCTTAAAAACGTTCTAAATTTTACATCGATACGTGTTAGACTAAAAATATAATATATCAATATTTTAAAATATTCAATTAAATATTGTAGCTTTAAACCAATTTAATTTAATAAGAATTAACAAATTTGCAAATCAGATGTTTATACTAACTAAACAATTCTGATTGTGTTTTAAAGGAATTTTTATAAATTTAAATTTTTGAAAATTCAAAACATAACTTATATCCATTTTCATATTTATTTTTACAAAACTGAAAGCTGATTCTATATTTTTCCAATTTTTAAAACTTTAATTATTTTATAACTTCTTTTCAATAAAACAAACATCATTAAAAAATAATCAATCAAATATGTTTTGTAATAACAAACAATGTAATTATTATTACATAACGTAATAACAGTTACAATACATAAAATGGTATATGTTTTGATGAATAATTTGTTGTAGTTTATATTAACACCAATTTTGTCTGTAAATAAAAAACATTATTATATATATATATATACAGTAGAGCGTCGATAAGTGGAACCATTTGGGGACTGGGGTCATTCCAGTTAATGATTTGTTCCAGTTTCCGACTTTGTACGAAAAAATACATTAACCTGTCCGATGTTCAAATTTTTCTCCGTTGCGTATCGCTTCCTGTTGAATTTTTCTCCGTTGCGTGTCGCTTCCTGTTGAATTTTCGTCGATTTTAAGCCTAACGAAAATTTTTATAATAATCATCGAGGCTGTCGTATCGTTAAAAATTATTTCTGCATTTTGTACAAACAAAATAAATATATTAAAGAATATAAAAAACATGAAAATTATACTTTAGAAGTAAATTTAGTATCAAAAACGTTTGATTCAGCACGACACAGTCCGACTGAAAATCGTTCCACTTTCCGGCCATTCCACTTACCGACGTTCCACTTATCGACGCTCTACTGTATTATGTTATAATATATCTATACATTACTGAAAAATTTTTAAAATATTATAGTTTTTCAGCCTGCCATATCCTGATATTCTACATTACTGTATATTTTATGAATTACATGATATGAACTTCTTTAATGTTGCTAGAAATATTACAGCAACATTAAATTACATTACAAATGCAACAATAAAATTTGTAATTTTTCAATATAATAATTATTATTAATGATGATAATCATCATTAATGATTTAAGAATATGATTAATGATTTTTGATATTGAGAAATTACAAATATTGTTATTGCATTTTTAATATAAAATTATTTCTAAAAGTAGTCATTGTATTGTAATTAAATTATTTTCCTATTTGTAGTAGAAAATTTTAAAGATATATTTATATTAATTTAAAAGAAAAGGGAATTATTGCACTTCTTTTCTAATAGAATATTAAATTTTTTGAAGATCTAAAAATATATACATTTTACCTGCCAAAATTCTTGCACTATTTCCGTCTAATAGTTTATGCCAATTTTTCAATAAGAAAGTTGAGTGAAATATAAAACACCATAGTCTTATTTCTATTAAAATTTACTATATATATATATATATATATATATATATTTGTTGTTAATATATAAAATTATATTAATTTATTTTATATATTAATAACAAATATATATAAAAAAAGAAAATAGCAGATAGGAATGTTATCCTGCTTTATTTTGGAGAAACATTGTGCAATGCAAATTTTTAAAAATAACTTTATTCCGTTACTGTAAACATCTAATGACAATTTTTTCTTTTCTGTTTCATGCGAAATAGTAATTAATTAAATATAAATCTCTAGAACAACCTACAAATTACAGTACAAAGCTGAAAAACTAACTATTTTAGTTATTTCATAAAGAGAAATTTAATTTGAAATTTTCAAGCAATGTCCTTCATGAAAAAACAGTAAAATACATTTTCGATACAATCAAAACAATTTGCTATTTTATTACAAAATACTCTTTGTATGAATATTATGTCTATGTAAAATCATACATAACATCATTGATGTACAGTACAGCTTTTTTTTATAAATTTCAATATGATTTTCTATTTTCATAAATAATAATAATAATAAATTTCCTAATACTAATAAACAGAAATTATTCTATATTTTTTAATATATTGTTTAATGTTATATGTTTTTTAATTGAACTTTTTAAATATTCATTTCTTTAATAAAAAAAAACAAGAAATAATCTTTGACTTTTATATTTTTAATGTATAATAAATAAAAAATATATGACCATTATTTTATATATTTTAGAAATATAAACATTAAAAAAATATTTTTATTGTAATATATGAGTGCATGTTTCATTCTTAAGACTACAGAAGCCATGTATCGTATATAAAATAGTTTTCTAACGAGATATCTATACATATTTATGAAAATAAGTTTTTAATTGTATTTAATTTTTTGTTATTTTGGAAATTTTGACATTCTGATTACATTCACATAAAGTTAAATATTTTTAGAAACTTGTCAAAATTTACCAACAAAATCAAAATCAACCTTTTGTGTGTAAAAAGAGATATTAGAACTAGGGCTGTGGAATCAGTACATGCAAAACCTCTGACTCCAACTCTTCAGTTTTTAAATCTTCAATTCTTAACTTCTTCATAAAAGCCCAATACTTTAATAATAGTAAACATACTAAAACGGTAAATGTTATCTTAAACATTTTATCACCACCGTGTAAATCTTCAGGCGGCTACTTTTTAGATTTATAAATATTTATAGATTTAAATGTATGTAATTGAATAGTTGAATACCCATTAAACACATTTTAAAAATACTTTTAAATTACATTTTTCATTAATATTAAAATTTGAATCAAACTTTCTAAAGACAAATATTTTCATTTGTTCTATTGATTTTTTTTAAAATTAATATGCAGTTTTTAAATAACTGAACTAAAATTTTATTATTTGATTATTCAAGGTAAAGAAAATATAAAAGTACAGTCAAACCTGTTTTTATGCGGGGGATAGGGACCGCATTAAAAAAAACGCATTAAAAAAAATCTCACGAAACTTCACGAATGGCTGTAAATAATAGTTTTCGCAACACAATTAAAAAAATAATTTTTTTATGCGGTCAACAGGGACCGCATAAAAAAAGTCTCACATAGAAAATAACTCAAAACCGTACGAAATAGAATTTATTGACAACAGATGTCAGCACTTGACTGCATCGTCTGGTCTATCGTCTGTTTTACATATTTTTGTCCAGGTGGTGTTTTGTTGACTTAAAAAGTAAATTATTTCATTTTTCGCATATTCATGCAATAATATTACTATAATAAGTGCATTTATGCTATAATAAGTTTATTTAGCTATAATAAGTCAACGTAAGACATGACGAATCGCAGGAGACTAGTCGCCAACCATACCGCACAAATTAAAAATTCGCATTAAAAAAATCGCACAAATAAAAATCGCACATAAAAAGAGCGCATAAAAACAGGTTTGACTGTATATATAAAGTATAAATTACAGACATTATATTAGAAATAAATTTTGGTAATAAATTAAGATGATTATCTAAATAATTAATCTAATTGTGATATACATATATTTAGTATATTTAAAACTAGTTTTTTTTTATAGTCTGTTTTTAGTGATCTAGAAATTCTGGCAGCTCTATTTTCAGCTGCAATGCATGATGTGGATCATCCCGGTTTAACAAATCAATATTTAGTGAATTCAAGTAAGTTTTTAAAAACAAAACAGTAACTTTTCATATTTTTCATATACTCATATTTATAAATTGATGTTTTAAGGTTCAGAGCTGGCTTTGATGTATAATGATGAATCAGTATTGGAAAATCATTCTTTAGCTGTAGGATTTAAAATCTTGCAAGATGAGAATTGTAATATATTTGTTAATTTAAGTAAAAAACAACGACAGACTGTTAGAAAAATGGCTATTGATATGGTAAGCAATTAAAGTTTATAATAAACAGTGTAAATATACAAGAATAAATCAAAGAGTAAAGACTATTTTTATTAAATAAAAAAAAAATTATGCAGGCATTTTAATTTTAGTTTTCAACATAGTTTACTTGCTTCTTTAAAACTATCAATCTGTAAGCTTCTTGTGTCATCTAAGAAAAACATTTTCATTTGTTTAATAAGCAATTTATACACTGCTTCTTCAGTATTTAAGAATATTATGCAAATATGTAACTTGATAACAATATTAGAAACAATGATATTTTCTTGAATAGAGAATTGACTTAATCAATAATAATAATAATGATAATAACAACAACAACAATAATAACAACAATTTACCGTATTTACTTGCATATAAGACAAAGTTTTTATTCATTTTTCGCTGCTTCAAAAACCTAGGTTGTCCTATACACGTGAGCAAAGGATTCTTTCTGTTTTTGCAATAATTTTTGTAAGCTGTGTATTTGCATTTTTTTACTGGATTCTCACCTTTAGGTGTTTAAAAACAAAAGTATTTTATCTCAGTCGTTTGAATTGTTCTTGTGTATTGTCAGGAGTAAAGATGAATAGCAATAGGAAAAGCAAATCTTTTGAATTGAATTCCAGATTGAAATTCCAAAATCACATGGGAGCCCAATATAACTTTTAATTCATTCCCGTATGAAAACAGATGATTATTTGGAAATCAGAATTTGGAGAAACTCATAAGTGAAATTGACAGAGTGAATTTGACTGTTAAGAATTGGCATAAAAGGTTCCCAATTGTCCAGTTTTACGTGAACAAATTATG
This sequence comes from Centruroides vittatus, assembly GCF_030686945.1. Lineage (NCBI taxonomy): Eukaryota > Metazoa > Arthropoda > Arachnida > Scorpiones > Buthidae > Centruroides > Centruroides vittatus. Next base: position 514,705 of record NW_027122652.1, on the reverse strand, counting down.
TTGTCGATTTTACAAGCCTTTTCCTGAAGTTTAACATGGCAGTAATTTTTGCAGGACAATGTGTGCATTTACATGCATTTGATATTTTATTTGTGATTAAACGAAATAAAATTATAATTGTATTAGTAAATCTAACTTTCTTGTTTTGATCTTTAAAGTCACACCTTGTTCTATATGCGAGATTGTCTTATATGCGAGTAAATATAGTACCACAACAAACCAAACATCACACTCATTGACAAACACAATAAAATCACATACGTTTTAGACATATCCATTCCAAACACTCACAATGTACAAAACACATGCACTGAAAAAATCAGCAAGTAGATAGAACTCACCCAGCAAATAAGACATCTGTGGAAAATGGATAGGGTGCTAATTGTACCTGTCATTCCCTCCTCTACAGGTGTCATACCACACACACTACACAAAAGCCTGGGAACATTACAATTGCATAGAAACACATGCATCACACTACAGAAGGCCACTATATTGAATAAATGTCATATTTTTAGGAAACTCCTGAATACAGACACACTTATTTCATTTTTGTTTTGTTATGGTTGCTATGCCTTGACTCTGGTTTGGCATAGTACACAGCAACCAATGTCAACCAAGTAGAACCCACTAAATCCATAATAATAATAATAATTATTGCTGTTAAACTATTAGGTGATTTGAATGACTGTTGATCACCATTGTTCTCTTATTTTGAAACATTTTCACTTGCAATTTTTCTTTGACTGAAATGCTTTTCTTCGTATTATATTAACATTTTTTTGAAATTGAACATGTTTCACTCCTTCTTATGAAAATCTGAACACAGCACATTCTTCAGTAACAATGCAAATGAAAAATAAAATCAATAAGATTTTACTCAACTTTTCTAATCAACTTAAATCAGACTGAAACTATTCCAACTTGCGTAATGTAAAAATAGCAGTGATAGCCTTTGCAGTCATTTTCTGATAGTTATTTTACACACAAATTGTCTTTACTTTTTGATTTAACTTTATACATTTTTGTTATATGGTTATATTATTACATTTTTATGATTTATTATATTATAGGTACTTGCCACTGATATGTCTAAACATATGAGTCTACTAGCAGATCTTAAAACAATGGTAGAAACTAAAAAAGTAGCAGGATCAGGTGTATTGCTTTTAGATAATTATACTGAAAGGATTCAGGTTAGATACTTCAATTTTTTTTACAAATTTGAAATAATTGTTTTGGATTTAATTAACTAATGATCTAAAGACAAATTATTTAAGACACTAACTGTGATAATTATTAAATTATGTAATGTAGCTTACAGTTATAGTTGATAATCTAGTTTTAGGACTTTAGTTAATTGAATAACAGACCATATGGTTTGTTTTTATATTTGGATATAGTTACAATAATTTTTAATTACATAAATATCAGTATGTTATCTTAAATATATAAATTAAACAACAGTCCAATTTTCATTAATATTACATACATAATAAAAATTAAAATTCTCAAAGTTATGTTGTAGAAGTTTGATATTAACTGTTGATTAACAGTTTTACTTTTCTAGCTGTTTATAGAATATAACATAAGAAAAGTATGGTGATTAGTCAACCCCCTTTTTTTGCATTTCTCAATGTTTTAATGCTCTAGGAGCCCAAAAATGTAAAAGAAGCCCTTACGAAATTGTGTTTTATTTTGCATTGTATCTCAGGACTGAATGAACCAAAGGTTTTGAAACTTACCAAATTTATTTCTCTGTATGTGTCATTGATGCTAATAAATTTTGGTAATTAATTAAAAGTAAAGGAGTTGAGGAGATAGAAGGGAATCATTTGTTCTATCTTGAGTGAGGTCAAACTTAATGAAAGTTTTACTCCCTATTAGCATTTATAATTGGGCTGCAATTGGAAAAAATTGTCCACTGTTGTCCATGTCTGTTTTTCCTTAATCTCGAGAATGGTGTTGGACAGATGAAAGTTGAGACCAGAAATAGAAAGCTTAGGGGCAGGATGCTCCGACTAACTATACACAAATTTCCCATCTAGACCGAAAGTTACATAATTTTCATTCAAAAATTTTTTCCCGAATGGAGCTACATGGATGACTAGCATGACTCTGTTGTTACCAGGAAAAGTATGATGTACAGAAGTAAGATACTACTAATTTGAGATTGAGAGCATATATTTTAAATTAAATTAATTAAAAATATGATTAAAAATTGCAGCCTGGCATTGTGATGTTGTCATAATAATTTTTGCTCATTTCTTTTAAAAACTTATTTCTACCCAAAAATATGCCTTTTTTCTTTTATATAATAATTAATTAATGATATAAAAATTATTTTTTAATATCTCATAACAATAAAACAAACAAATGGTGCTATACATAATTTTGTAAATTGTGAGTGCCAGAAAAGTTGTGCAAGAGCTCTTGCCAATTTTTTTGAAGCTTCTTTGTTTCTTCAGATTGTTGTTTCTTATTATATTCATTCTTTTCTAATTAGAACATTAAATAAAAATTTTTTGAGCTAAAGCAGATTTCTGGATAAGCTACTATATCATGTTTAAGCTTATATGCATCTAAATTTGATGATATTTATGTTATGACATATTTCTAACTTAAATGTAATTTTATAATATAATCGAAATGGGTTAGTAATAATAATGATGATGATGATGATCATAAGCGGAGACTCCAAATGGTTAGGGTTGAAAGTTGAAATTTGGTACACAGTTAGGGTATGTCATGAGAAAATACACTCAGAAGAAATTTTTTTCAAAATTTCCCTGTGGGGACAGAAGGAGAGGGTTATGTATTACCCTGAAAAACTTGGCTTTTACTGTATTATTTTAAATTGGATTTTGCATTTTTACAGGAAATTGAACATATTTTTAGACTCATCTAGAAATTCTCTAATTAGTCTTGGAAGAGGGGGGGGGACCAAATTCTTGCATCCGGTGAAAACGGGTAAGATCAGCTATAATCTAATAATCTTAATTTTTGCTATTGTTCCTTTTTGCCAAGCAATGCCAGGCTCATCTGTTAGTTTAATATAATTTTAATGATATAATTACCTCTGAGTAGAAGTTTGTGGTAATTTGAAATAACATCTGAAGAGAAAGCAAAGAAATATCAACACTCTTAATCAAAAGTTAATATTTGACTCTCCTGTAACATTGGATGATCAATAGATATCTGAGCAGTAGATATCAATAGATACCTACTGATGATATCTACTAGATGATCAATAGATCAGAGCAGTAGATATCTGATGCTTTAACTGCCTTGGCAGTTAAAGCATCAGATATCTACTGCTCTGAGGATCTAGGAACAACATAATTTTTCAGATGAGCTGTCCTGGATATAAGGGCTATATTCCTTATTACATTGCTGCTCTTATTGTGAGCCTGGCTGATTACAAAGAAAAGATTCGTTGTCATCAGCCAGGCCCTTAGAGCAAAAAGAGTTAAAAATGGTAGAAGATTCCTGTAACATAAAATTGAGAATTTTGAGGTTTTTTTTGGAAGTGAGGTGTTGTGAAATGGCCAAATTTAGCATTTGAGATTAAAATGTAAATTATAATTATTATTTAAATTTTAAAATTATATAAAAAGTTATTCTTTAAATCTGATCTATATCTTTAAATATCTTTTATACAGTATTTTCATATTTACTTACCTTTCAAAATCAGAAGCTCGTTATAAATGAATATTCTAACAGCATATCAGAATATTTTGAATTATAATTCACATTCTTTAAAAAATATTTTTAACCTCAGAATTCAGTTTTTAAATATTATAAATCATTAATAACGAACAACTGCACACCAGAGTTTACTAAACAAAACATACCTCAGAAACCTTTAACCAATGCAAATTAAAATTTACCAGTACAAACACTTTCAGTGGTAAGGTTGACGACCACTTTTCGATATTTATTAGTCAGCATTACTCAATAGTAATAACAACTGAAAGCATTTGTACTGTTAAATTTTAATTCACCTCAGTTAAAGGTTTCTGAGGTATGTTTTGTTTATAAATCATTTTTATCATATACTATATCAAAGTATTTCTTTAAATTTTAAATATGTACAGTACTTAAATATTGAATAGATACACCAGTGAATGTCTTAGACCTAAAACTTTAATGTCATTTACATAAATGAATAAAGTTCCCAATTTTTTTATATACTTATTTTTTTATTATTTATAAGTAATGCAATACATTGATATATCATTTCACAATTTTTAATGATTTTTAAATTTTGTAAACAATTCTGATATGAAATTGTTGATAAATATTCTAGTTATTGAGTTTAATTTGTTTAAATTGAAATTTTATTTTGAAAACATTTCTAAATTTTTATTAAATGCTAGTTCTTTGATACAGGATGTTTTCTTATAAATTAAACATTTACTTTCATCAAGAAAAAATACACCAATGCTAAATTGATTAAAGGAGTCGGTTTCTATTGGATTAAACACTGTTCAGGACTCCTTTGTTCCATCATCAAACTCTAAAACATTTGAATTAGAAAAGTTGAATAAGAATGTGTTAAGATTGTCATGGAATGTTTAAGAGGAAATTTGAATAGCCAAAGAGCTTTAAAAATGAAAAGAAAATTTCTTCTGTATTTTTAAATGTAATATAACGTTACATTAAATTTTTTTTTATACGTGTATATACATTTAATACCAAAACACTGCAATGATGTTCTGAAGAACATTATTTCGGTGCTTCGTAATGTTTCTTAAATGTAGTTCTTGTAATGAAAGATCTGTTTTGATAAAATAATTAAAACTAAAAATTTTATTTAAATAAAAATAATAAAAGTTTTTGTTTTTACCCCTTTAAAAGAAACTTCTAAATTAATTGAAAGAACTACAGTTCTTATAACATCAAATTTATTTGGAGTCTTGATTATATACAGTAATAATTGTATAAATATAGAACAACTTCAGTAATTCATCACATGTCAGGACTGAAGGTGTGCCAGCTTAAAGAAATAGGCAGATTAGTGACTATATCAAGTGACTATGTTTTACAGTTTTATATGTAATTATATATACATATAGATTGTAATAACATAGTTTTACATATAAGTTTAGTCAAATGAATAAATTTTCTCCATTTTTTTGGAAAAGTTCTTTTTTTAGTTTTCTACTGTTTATTGAGCCTTTTGCAAAGCTACGTTACATATTTGTCACAACAGTTAAAACTGTATGGAGTCTGCTTTAACTTGTTTTTCAAACCAATTCAATGCATTTGGATAGGATTTGTGCAGCATTTTGATGAGTTTCTACTGTTATTAATTGCAAGATCTCATATTCTTTGTTATCATTAACAATTTTTACTCTTCTAGAACATTGCTAATTAATTCATTTTCATAACCAGAAATTTGCATAATTAACTCATGTATTGAAAGTACAATACTAAACTAATTTCATTAGATCATAACTTATTCTAATACTTTTGTAGATTCATAGAGGTTGTGCTATTCCACATTGCATTAAATAGCATTTTTAATATTGAAAATTCTCCAAAACTGTTGAACATAAGCATCTGTTTCCATTATTAAATTTTAGATGAAGAACCAATTGCCATTTTGACTTTTTAATTACCCTACAATGCCATTTTGACTTTTTAATTACCCTTGATCCAAAAATCAAGGATGTTATGTTTTCTAGAAGTAAGGTACATGTTATCTTACTATCTTCAGATGTTAATTCCATAATAGGATGGATATGTTGGAGCATTATCTATCCATAGAAAAATCTCTGTCAGATTCAATTTTGAGTTTTTTTTTTCTAACAGCAGGTACAAAGCAGGTAAGATCATATGAAACCACTCATTGAATATTATTCTCTCCAGCACTTTTCTGACAGATAACAGATTTACATCCATATTTTTAAAGATATATTGTTCTGGCTCAACTGCATTTGCACGTACCATCACAGTAATTCTTTTTCTTACTTTATACCAGTGAGCTAAAGATTCAATGATGCCAGAGTTTCCTAACTTAATCCTGTTTTTGCTTAAGATTTTCTTTTTTATGATCTCTTACAATTTACAAGTGTACTTTGTTATTAAGGCTGTGTTTGCACTTAGTTTCTCCCCTTCAATATGCAGCATCCAAATTTCATGTCAGTTTTTGAATCTACTGATTCATTCCATACTTGTTTGAAACAACAGGATCAACATTCATTTTCTTAATAATAAATGATGCTTTTAGCCCACGAATATAAATTAGATGATAGCGTTAGATAACCTAATAAATAGGATTTAACAATATGGAGGGCTTATCACACCAAGGCCGACAGAGAGAAGGGCCAGATCTTTTACAAAAAAGTTAGTTTTTAATAATCACATTTCAAATTTAGGTAAGGATGCATTTTGAATACAAGGACCCCTTATCAGCTTACAAACACATGGCACCAACATAATAATTATAACACTAATAGTTAACCAATACAAAGGAATAACTAATATATACAGTGCACTGTATTTACATTTTTTAATGTAACCCATATATTAAAGAACTAAAACTATCGAGCATAAAATTTTTCAATACAATGACAATGTGATATATCATATTATTTGGGACCAGTAAATGTCTTATTTTCTCCTACCAGAATTTCTCAGAATACCTCCTCCTTCTACCAGAATTTGGAAAATGTGGGAGAAAATAAGACATTTACTGGTCCCAAATAATATGATATATCACATTGTCATTGTATTGAAAAATTTTATGCTCAATAGTTTTAGTTCTTTAGTAAAAATTGTAAACACAGTGCACTGTATATATTAGATATTCCTTTGTATTAGTTAACTATTAGTGTTATAATTATTATGTTGGTGCCATGTGTTTGTAAGCTGATGAGGGGTCCTTGTACCTGAAATGCATCCTTACCTAAATTTGAAATGTGATTATTAAAGACTAACTTTTTTGTAAAAGAACTGTTCTTTCTTTCTGTCGGCCTTGGTGCGATAAGCCCTCCATATTGTTAAATCCTATTTATTAGGTTATCTAACTCTATGTAATTCATTTTCTTATTCAACTCTGTAGCTTTTGTTGGGTTGACTGGTCCAGTCAGTGGAATTCCTTCACTTCTTTGCTGATCAAAGCAATGAAATAATATGAGGTCCACTTGGTCATTACTGGAGAATTTCATTGGTTTTTCTCAGTTATGTTCTTACTAGCAGGTAGGCTCGGTGTTGCTCGGGCAAAAGTAATGATAGCGAAAATTAAGATTATACGTTATAGTCACAAAAAAAAAAAAAAAGAAAGAGTAATTTCATCAACGAACTAAGTATTTCTAAAGAAAGGTCGAATTTGAAAATTGAATGTTTTAATACTGTTCGATTTTCACGACGTGTTCTGGTTATATCGTTCGATTTTCATCGAATGTTCTAAAGAAGAAAGGTCGAGAAAAACCGAACTAATCCATTTAAATTTGAAAATCGAATGTATTCTAACATATTATTCTTTTTCTTTTTCCTTTTTTTTCCAGAGCCCATAAATCTTGCACATCGCTTTCTCTTGTTCTCCATTGTTACTTCACACTATCATTGTTACTTAACACTTTGGTACTTAAATTTGGTACCCTATCTGTGTACCAAATTTCAACTTTCAACTCCTAATCGTTTTAGCGAAAATTAAGATTATTACGTTACAGTCAACTTTACCCGTTTTCACAGAATGCAAGAATTGGGTCACCCCTGTTTCCAGATTAATTACAGAATTTTTAGATGGGTCTAAAAATATGTTCGATTTCTCGCAAAAATGAAAAAACTGCAACTGCGTCTTGCACGTCACTTTCTCTTAACAATTCCATTGTTACATAACACTTCCATTGTTGACATTTCCATTGTTACTTGACACTTCCATTGTTGATGGGAGTGTTAAGACTTAATCCTGTCCCTCTCCCCTGTGGGGAGGAATTTTGAAAAATCCCTTCTTAGCGTGGGTTCTCGTGACATACCCTAACTGTGTACCAAATTTCAACTTTCAACTCCTAACCGTTTGTGCTCTGCACTGATTATTATTATTATTATGTTGGGTTAAGTGAGATATACTCAATTAACACCGGTGGATGTGTACTATGCTGGACCAAAGTCAAGGCATAGTAACCAAAATAGAAATTAAAGAAGTGTATCAGTGTGTGTGTCTGTATTCAGGAATTTTCTCACAATATGACATGTATTCAATATAGTGGCCTTCTGTAGTGTGATGTATGTGTTTCTACTCAATTGTAATGTGCCCAGGCTTTTGTGTAGTGTGTGTGGTATGACACCTGTAGAGGAGAGAACAACAGGTACAATAAGCACCCTATCCATCCTCCACAGATGCCTTATTTCCTGGGCGAGTTCTGTGTACTTGCTAATTTTTTCAGTGCATGTGTTTTGTATATTGTGAATGTTTGGAATGGATATGTCTATAATGTATGTGATTTTATTGTGTTTGTCAATGAGTGTGATGTCTGGTCTGTTGTTGTAAATTGTTTTATCTGTGATTATGGCTCTGTCATAGTACATTTTGTGCGTGTTGTTTTCCAATACTGTCTGTGGAATGTATTTGTAGTATGGTTCGTGGATGTCTACTAATTTGTGTTTCTTTGCAAGCTCTTGGTGTATTATATTTGCTACTTGATTATGTCTGTGTAAATAATCTGTCTGTGCCAAGAGCTTGCAACCAGAGGTGATGTGTTGTATAGTTTCTGGCATGATGTGACATTTTCTGCATGTGTCATTTGTGAGTGTTGCATCTTTAAGTATGTGTTTTCTGTAGTTTTTAGTATTTATGACCTGATCCTGAATGGTGATCATGAATCCTTCCATCTCCCCAAAGAGGCATCCCCGAGCTAACCAGCTGTTTGACACAGTTTTGCCAACAAAATCCTGGACCAGATCATAAGGATGCCTGCCATGGAGTGCCTTTCAAGCCCACGATTGCTTAATGATGTCTATGCTTTTTATATGTTGTGTTGTGTCCATATGATGTGAGCGTAAGTTTAATGGTGTATTATTTGAGTCTGCTGGAGTTACTGCTTTATGTAATTGTGATGTTTCTTGTTTTTTGTAGAAAAACTCTCGCAGTGACTGCATTTGTTTGTAGTGAAGGTTAACTATGTCAATCAGGCCACGTCCGCCATCTTTACGTGGAAGGGTTAATCTTTCTGTGGCGGATTTAGGATGGTATTGTTTATGCTTAGTAAGTGGTGTTCTTGTTTTCCTTTGGAGTTGCTCAAGATCTGTGTGAGTCCAATGTATAACTCCAAAAGAATATGTGAATACTGGGATGACATATGTGTTTATTGCTTTAACTGTGTGTTTTGCATTTAACTCTGTTCTGAGAATAACACTTAACCTACGTTGGTATTCTTTAATTAATCTTTGCTTTATTTGTGCATGTTCTATTAGTTTGGCCTGTTGGAATCCTAAATACTTGTAGAACTCCCCCTCTTCCATGGATTCAATAACGTCTCCATTTCCAAGAGCAAAATCTTCTTTCTTCAGGATTCCTTTTTCTATGTGAAGTGTTTTGCATTTATCTAGGCCAAATTCCATTTGTATGTTCTTGGTGTATGAATGTGTGATTTGTAGGAGTTGATGAAGTTGATTTTGTGTGGATGCATAAAGTTTTATGTCATCCATGTACATGAGATGTGACAGTGTAAACTGTGTTGTTTTTTCATGTCTGATATTGTAACCATATTGCATGTTGTTTAACATGTTGGATAATGGGTTCAGGGCTAGGCAGAACCAGAGAGGACTCAAGGAATCTCCTTGAAAAATTCCTCGCCTAATAAAAATTTGGTTTGTTTGTATGGAAGTGTTACTAATCCTGAGATGTAGTGTTGTTCTCCAGTGCTGCATAGTGTTTTGGAAGAATGCAATGAGTGATGGATGTATTTTGTACATGTGTAGGATATGTAGCAGCCAACTGTGTGGAACACTGTCGAACAGGGCCGGATTTACATAAGGGCATTTGGGGCCTGTGCCCAGAGCCCCCACAAAATAGGGGCCCCCACAAAACTAAAAAAAAATTATGTTTAAACATAATTTTTTTTCTGTTACCGCGACAGCCTAGTGTGGCCTAATCATGAGGGCAACAGGCAGAGAAAACCAAACTCGGGAAAAAACCTATAAAACATCGGAAAATTTTGGGAAAAAATTTCACATAGGTATTTTTCAGTTAAATTAAAATAATTAGTTTTACACAATAAAATATATGTATGTTTACAATAACCTTATTTTTAAATTAAATTTACAACTTCCTAGTTCAAATCTAATTGAAAGTACAGTATTTTGTGTAAATTTTCTAAATCATCAAATTTGCCTACGCTTAAAGGGGGGGACCCCCACAGAATTTGTGCCCAGGGCCCCTGGATTGGTAAATCCGGCCCTGCTGTCGAATGCTTTTCTGTAGTCTATATATGCCATGTGTATGTTTCTGTGTTGTTAGTGTGCTTGCCATAGAATGACTGAATCTATGAGTAACTGTTCTTTGCATCCCCTGTGATTTCTACGGCAACCTTTTTGTTGTTCTGTAAGAATGTCATGTTCTTCAATATGTTTGTATATTTTGTTTGCGATACAGGATGTCAATAATTTGTAGAGTGTTGGAAGACATGTAATTGGTCTGTATTGTGTGGGGTCTGTGGTATTGTTGTTTTTAGGTTTCATGTAGGTCAGTGTTTCCCAAAGTGTGGTACGCGTACCCCCAGGGGTACGGGAAGAGTTTAGTGGGGATACACGCTGCACCGTGCTTCGGCTGTTCCTGGTCAACAAGCAGTTTACTTTTTTCGATTACAAAGATAGAAAAATAATAAAAAACTTCGTTACTTCTTAGCGGTTTCGCCGGGTGCTGTGATTCTGTGTATTCCTCCACCCTATGGCCAAGACAAAAACCTGCAGTATCTACACATTGAATTGTTACAATGTGCGCGTGTGTATTTTTAGCTTTTGTGCGATTTTTCTAAGAGGAAAGGTTTGTTATGTGCTTTAGTATTAATAAAAAGCTAAAAATGCCGAATAAACCAATTTTTCTGCAGCTAGTTATTACAACTAACAATTCTTAGCAAAGACTTACTTTGACAGTGCTTCTAGAAAGATGAAAATGAGACCTAAAGTCCATATTGCTATATCTAGGAACAATATTTTCCACATAGTCTTCTATTTTGGCTTTTTCGATTTTTCAATTGCAGCAGCACATAGAAATGGAATATCCTCGTTATCTTTGGTTTTTGATTTAAAGTATATGCAATTTTTTTGACGAGGGGTACTCAGCATTAAGAAAATTATACAAAGGGTACACAGATGTCAAAAGTTTGGGAAACACTGATGTAGGTGATGCCCTGAGTAAGAAAATTTGGCATGTCTTGTGGATTGATGATGATGTGTGTTAGGTGTTTAGCTAGTTCCTGGTGCAATGATGTAAACTTTTTGTACCAGAAATTGTGAATGTTGTCTACTCCAGGTGTCTTCCAGTTGTGTGTTCTGTTAACAGTGTATTGGAAATCATGTATGTTTATTTCAGCACAGGGCATAGTTGGTATGTTGTGCAAGTTTCTGTTCTCCTGCTCGATCCAGCCTGCATCAGCATTGTGCGTGACAGCACTGGACCAAAGAGAAGACCAATAAGTTATGAGTTGTTCTTCTGTTGGTGTGCCACTGTGCACAGTATCAGTGTTTGCTTTGTTATTAATTTGTCTGTAAAAGAGTTTTTCATTGTTTGTAAATAATTTATTTTGTTGTTTTCGTAGTGTACATGTTTTGTATCGTTTGAGTCTACGTGCTTTGGCAGCAAGTTTTTGTTTTAGTGTATCAATGTATTCTGTAATGCATGTGTTGTGATGTTCGTGTTTTGTATGTGTTTTTATTTTCTTGAAAATGTTTTTGAGCTGTTTCTTTAACTTTGGTGTTATGTTGTTTTTAGTGTATTGTGTCAGCCTGCCTAATTGCTGTCTAATGTCATTTATTTGTGTTTCTATTCTTCTCTGCCAGGCAGGCTTGTGATAGAATTGTGTTTTCTGTGTATTTGTCTGTGATTGTACTTTCAGACCATGGTGTGTCACTACTGTGACTGCCCCAGCATAAACTAATGTATGAATGTCTGCGAGTGTAGAAATTGAATGAATGTAGTGTGGTAATAAGTGAGTGTTTACATAATTTAGTGTTTTTCCTACTTCCTTTGACATGTTGATTTTTGGTATTCGTGGTCGGTTTGTGGGATCTGTGCCTGTATATTTAGTGAGTGTTTCCTGAAATGTAAGTGAGAGCGTATTAACTGAATCCATGTCTATGTTATCAGTGATGGATGAGGAAGTGTCTGTAGTATCATTAGTGGTAATTGTTGTATGTGTGTTATTATCAATGCTTGTTGCTGGACTATCCTGACAGGTTACATGATCTTCATTAATGTTAGATGTTTCTGTCTGTTGATGTATTTGATCAGCAACCTGTTGTTTGATAAGTTCAAGTGTTGTTTGTGGAATAAGGTTGTTGTGTATAATTGTTCTTTTTTGATCAACAACCTTTTGTTCAGTGACAGTGAGATGAGGATACTGTTGTGTGAATCTATGGTGTAGTTGTTGTCTGTATGCTGTCATGTTTGTTTCGAGTTTTGTGATAGTGTAGTAAGTACAGATGATAAACTCGTTCATTTCTACTGTCCATTTCATCCGTTGGTCGTGGTTTTCCAGCCTTTGTGGTCTGTGGATGCATTGCCACAGAAACACCAAGGCTGGGTTGGTTCCTGACATCTGTTGAGGGCATTGCAGTAGCCATGCTTGGGCCAGTGCTGCTTTCTTCGCCACTGGTAACCAAGGGAGACTGTGGCCTATTTTTCGAACGTCAGCCTCTGCCTAACCCACGAATGCGGACCTTGTTAACCCGGGCATCGTCCAAGCTGGTATCACACTTTGATCTGGTTATTACCATAATAAATATCTCCACAGAATGTGGGTGTGGTCACTCTTAGCTTCATTTCTCCCCATACACCTTACTGGCATGGGTGTCCCTACCAGGAGCTTGTGCTCTAGCCTGCATTGCCCCTATGGATCAGTAAAATTACTGGGCTCTCCCACCACGACCAGGTGGTGACCACGGGAGAGTTGTTATTATTATTATTATTATCAACTCGTCTCGATTATATATATATAGATTAGATGCTTCCATCTTACTAATGTAGTCCTTTTCACTATTCTTTAAGTCATTTTTAGTGGTTCTCACAATTCCATAGTTTTTTGACAAACTTGTTTTTCTTTCACCATTTTTTAATTGTATAAATCAGAGAAGAGAGGATAAATTAAAATTAACATTTTAGTTATGCAGAAAAAATTGTTGGTCAAATTTTTTAGAGACAATATTTTCTTGGGCAGATACGTTAATGATTTAAAAATCATTGTCTTATATCAAATCCAAAAATTGACTTTATTTCCAGTCTAGATTTATTCCAAATTTAATACCAAAATAAAATATTTTGACTCTCTTTTGAAAAATACTTTTAAATTTAAAATCACGTGTTTTCGTATATATTATTTTTGCATAAAATTCAAATGTAATTAAAATTGTATATATATAATTACATGGTAAAGTAACAAGCTATGAAAATAATAGTAGTAGTAAATATCACACACACAACCAATATCCAGCAAGAAGAAATTACAAGAAAGCAGATGTTTTCAACTGCTTTTAATGGACATCACAAAATAGATGAAAATGTTTGCTTTCTTTTTGCTGGATATTGGTTGTGTGTGTAGTGTTTATTTACATATGGCCAGTTTTGATTAATTTAACTTATAGTAATAGTAATTTATTACTCATTTAAATCATATTTTACAAATAATTAAAAACAATTATTCAAAAAATTGAAAATATGAAATTTATAAGCAAAACATGTCTTTCAAGCTGTGAAATATTAAGTAAGAAGTTAATTTTAAGAATAAAGTTGAAAAATATTTATTTGTGTTTTAAACTGAAATTATATTAAATGTATTTTTCAAATATATTTCAGGTTTTACAAAATATGTTACATTGTGCGGATCTTAGTAATCCTACTAAACCTCTAAAATTATATCAACAATGGGTTGATTTGATAATGGAGGAATTCTTCCAACAAGGAGATAAAGAAAGAGAAGAAGGAATGGACATCAGTCCCATGTGTGATAGAAATACTGCAACTATTGAAAAAACTCAGGTAATATGGGTTTTTAACTTTATTGTATACTTTTTAACATTGACAAGTTGTTGCAATGCAGGTTCCCCTGTTATACAAACATATTGCATTCTTGAAAACTCAGCATAAGATAAATTTTTGTAAATCAAAGATGTAATTAACATTGATTTCAATGGAGAAGTCATTTAAGCATTCCTTAATTTCTTAGAAACCCACCCAATTTTGTTGAAGTATAACAAAAAGGTATGAAAACTTAACACTACACAAGCAGACATAACAATAAAAAATACTAAATTTTATTTGAATTAATATAAATTAAAACTTACAAAATGAAGTTATGCCTTTATCACAATTTAAGTTTTACAACTAGATTTGTAACTTCTGAGAAAAGTGCAAACTCTATGTGGATACAGGGAATTTGAAAGTTGCCTTTATTATTTCTTACATTCACAAAAATTTGTCCTCTGGATTCTTCATAGGCAGGGAAAAGATATTATGATTTTCTTTGTATCTGCAAGTTTTGATAAATGTTCATAATGCAGGGGAATCTGTGTTGTTAATCATTAGAAAATTATATCAATTGCATATATGATAAGTATTTGTATTCTATTCAAAGAAAACTATTTGGAGAGTCATTACAGTATAAAATATGCAGCTTCATATTGGTTTTTTTTTAATTATTCAGAATAATTGAGACTGCTAGTTTTATATAATTTTAAAACAAATATGCATAGTACTATATAAACAAAAACTAATAAGGACATGCATTAAAATGAAGACAATAAAAGTTTTGTCTTTTTAGCTTATCATCATTATTAACATAATAAAGTGTCAAAGGGATGAAATAAGGGAAAGGAATGGGATGTTCAGGTTTTACCCTATTAATTATTATTAGTATTCTTAATTACATAACAATTAATTATTATTACACTTATATATTAATTCAGTTAACTTAATTATCACAAAACGTTGAAGCAGATGATGTTAAAGGAATTGAGTGGTGTGTCTAGGTTTTATGCTAGCCTGTATTTCCACAGGGTCCTAGAGGGTAGGAAAAATTTGGTGCAGATATGTCAAAGGGTTTAGAAGTATTTAGAAGACAGACTAAAGTTCTAAAGATTTTTTTTAATGTAAAGTTTATTTTATCTTAACATTTGACTGCCATAATTATAATTAACATTAAACTCTAAAATAAATTTCTTTGACTTTAACCCAAACAGTTTTTATTTGAAATTTTTTTTTGTCATTTTGTGCATCTTATTAACTATACTAATTGAACTAATTAATCCAATCTGTTTAACTATAAATATATTTTTCAGGTGGGTTTTATTGACTACATTGTTCATCCTTTGTGGGAAACTTGGGCTGATTTAGTAAATCCTGCTGCTCAAGATATCTTGGATACATTGGAAGAAAATCGAGATTGGTATCAAAATATGATTCCTATAAGTCCGACTAACAGTATGGGTGAAATTTCTCACGAAGATGGAGATAGTGATGCAGGATCGCAACATGATCTCGTAGCTGCAGCTGAAAAAATCAAATTCCACATCACAGCTGATGATCTGGAAGATGATGAAGATGAAGATGGTGATTGTGGTTAAATCGTATGCTTTCCAACAAAACTAGATCATATTCAAAGGAGTTCTTTCTAGTCCTGTAATTGGTCCCGTGGGGTAAAGGGACGTCAACTTTAAAACAATCTTGCCCGAGCCCAGAATTAATATTATAGAAAGTATTTAGATCAGTATAGAGAAACAAATCAATTCTCTGCATGTTGTCGTTTGTAAAATAGTTCTCCCAAATGTGGTGCTTTATCAATATTGTGATCATTGTCATCGTCATCAAATATTCAACATTGTACAAAATTTAGTATTGTTGATAATTTGCTCAGGCATAGTGCCATGATTTTATTCTTTGTCAGTCATAATTTAGAAATTTATTTTGAGGGAAAAAAAGCTTGAAAAATAGTTCATCTTTCTGTAGATAAAGTTTTTATTGAGGCTATATTTATACAAAATACTCATAAGGATTTGTGAATGTGAGCTGCTATGTAAAGACTATTTAGATATGCTTTAAGAGTGATTTATACCTCTCAAAACACTTGCAGAATATCAAAATGTACAATCACAACAAATCCCTTAATATATATATATATTTATAATGTCAGTGGTGAATATTACCCTGGCTGATGTTCATATTGTTATATGAAATGCATTTTGGTTAAATTTTATAAATGATAAATATAATTTAAGAGAAAAAAAGTATCCAGTTATAAAATTGAAAATGTTTATAAGATTTTGTTCCTGATCCTGATCAGTCCTTCCATATTTTGTTTAATATTTTAAACATTTCATTTGTTTCATTTTTCATTTCTTTTATTCTTTTACAGATTCCCTTTTCTTGATATGCAATAATAAAATATTGCTTAGTGTTTTAACATTGAAAAGATATTTATAATGTATGTACAGTTCATGTCTTCAATATGTACAGTCTGTAGATAATATAATCGAATATTTAAAGTTCTCCACAATTTGAACTGTGGATGTATTACACCTTAAGCAATAAGATAGTTAAATTTTCTTGTTTTGTATAAATTTATTTTGGATTGAAAATCCTTAAGCATTTTTTTTTCTACAGTTTTATGAAAAGGAAAAAGTAATTGTTAATTGTGGTTGTGATTTTATTTCCTTTTAATTCAGCCAGTTCCTCAATTGAGAAAAAACCAAAATGGCCAGAAATTAAATAAAATGTTTTATTGTTCTGAATGTCAGTTTTTTTTAATATTAATGTGCCCACACTCTAAAATGGCAAAAATACAATTATGAAAATTAACAAATTTACCATCAAATAGAATTTATAAACAGACTAAAGAAACAGAATATACAGGGTGGCCTAAATAAAGTGTTACATCTCAATAACCCATTATTCAATAGATGTTTAAAAATAACTTTTAGTCAGTGTTCAAGATAGGAAAGGCATTATCAAATCGGCTAAAGAACTACGTGACCCCAGTGGGGTGGAGGTCAACTCAGAAATTTCAATTGGAACCCTATCAAAACATTAACGTATTTGCATTCTATGCTTAAAAAAGTGCAACTTTTAGTCGGAAGTTTTTCTTAAATATTTTTAAAAATCCTCGTAAAGTAACGGTTGACGAATTAATACAAAAATCAATTTGAATTTTTCTGTATCAAAATAGCTTAGCTCACAATTGGATTTTTTTGTGTGTGGGGATACAATAATAAACGAGTGTTGTTCAGTTTCCAAAAGACACGAGAATAAAATGGCCTGTACATCAATCACACACAGCATTTATTCAAATAAATTATGTAATGACACTAAATAAATGCTTAATAGTAGGCCCTACGTGCTGTTTACAAACATATTGATTTTTTGTTGTTAAATAAAATGTCAAAACGTTGCTCTGCATCATTATTATTAATGATAAAAAGCCGGAACGTAAATTTTGTATTTCGTTCAATTGTGAAACGTTTACGAATTTAAATACAGATAGAAGGCCATTATAGTTTGCGCATATTTGACGTCACGTCCGGTTTATCAGCTTTCAGTAATTCTTCAGTTTTGTAACGATTCTCGCTGCAGCCAAATTTTTTCACCAACAGAATAATTTTCTATTTATAGTTCGACCAAATTAATAACAATTTAAAAATAAAACAGATATTAGTAAACTCTCCTCTACGCGTATAAGATTTTAATGCAAGAATATTTCTTAAATTCGAGCGCCCTCATTCGACGGATATTAGAACTTTTTCAGTCCAATTCATTAAAAATCCACGGCGACGCGTACAAATTGATCTTATAAAATACGTACCGCCATCTATCGTCGAATATGAGAATTATTAAATTTTTCAAATATTTTAATAGTTTCGCGTTATTTTAAGCCAGGAAGATATTAATAAATATCTGAAACTCGTAAATTTGAATGCTGACGCAATGCTTATTTATAAACAACTCTTTTCAATATCATAAACGTTATTTTAGAAATTCCTTCTAAATTTAAGGAAAAATATTAGCTGTTGATACCATCAAACATTTGTTTTTCTATTCACAAATTTCCAAACACCATGTCACACGCCTATAAAAATGTTGTTGATTATAATTTATCCTTTCCCATGAACTATCTTTATGAAAATAATAATTAGGATTAATTATGCTTAATTAATGACGTTGTTATTTAAAAAATAACAGGAGATTATATGAAAATTATAACATTTATTTCTCGTTTCGTGTGTTAAATGTGTTAATTCGTAATTAATAAATGAATTATGATAATGACGTTTATAATTTTAGTATTTTAAGCTCGAAATTTCGAAATTTACTCTCGGCCACGTGGTGCGGTCACGGGGCCGAACCCGCTATGGGCATGGAAAAAAAAGGCCCTCTTAGTTTGGAAAGAGTTTAAAAAATAATAATTTCGGCCATTTCTAATCTTACTGGGTAGATTCTTGCGATAAAATTTGGATGTAGCATCGCAAGAAAACTCACAATTCTACGTCGTCAATAGAAAATGGCACTTAAATTTGGAATTTTAGGACGTATTCCCCCCAAATCGAGCCCTTGTAACATTATTTTTATGTTCTATTAACATATTTTTTCTCCCGGAGCAGCGATCCGTGAATCTTATTCCATTTCTAAAAGTGACGCGCCTGTATGAAAAATATAAGTTTTATTTTGTGGTGAAATTATCTTGGCGAATCCTAACGAAAATGATTTTCGACAAGAGCCCTTATAAGGTGGTCTCTAACTACGAAGGAAGAACGAAATGTCAGTCGGAATTTTGCTGTTGATAAATATTATTCCCAAGACCGGATGTGAGTAAGTTCTGCTAAACGACCATTCTTCCTTTCCAGATACGGCAAGTGCACCTGGAAAATGTCTACCCCTTCCGGTGCTCTACCTGGTTCTATATTAGGATTTAGGCTAAATATAATCGGAACAAACAAACAAAAGTGTTCAGTTTGGTCAATGGCATTCTAATATTGGCAAAGGTCATCATCATATATAATAAATCTTTTCGAATCTTTATAAGAAAGTAATTGTTATTGTAATTTAATAAATCCGATGAATATTTTAACTAAAGTATAGTATTTATTTAGACGTAGAGAATATCTAAAATGCTGCGTTGCCATTAGACCGCATATTTGATAGTGCCTCTTACTTAAGGCTTCGTGTATCGTCGTAGCCTGGGGGTTATGTCTAGTAAATTAATCCTGTAGAACGGGATTTAATAGGAGACACTCCTTTAGACTACTGTCATTCAATTTCCTCGAAAGTTTATTATTATGATTTCCTGTGAATGCTTTAATACGACTCGTTTTGGTGGCTAATATGTTTGGGGAAATCAATATCGGCCTATTTCCGGAAACCGTCTTTCATTGTTTTCTGGTCAGCCCTTCCCTAAATGTCACCTAGATTCCTCATCTGTTCCGATACGGTACATAGATTTCTCGGAAAGAAAAAGACTTGTACCTTAACGCTTCAAATAAACTGTTGCATTAAAAGATCGCGAAGAGATTCGAGATTCTCTCTCTCTCTCTCTCTCTATAGAGTCACTAAATTCTTCGTGTTAGAGTTTACTCTAAAAGAAGAATTCGGAGCATTTCATTGATGCACTTTTTCATCTATATTTAGTTAGTTGACTCATAGATCTGCTAATCATAGCTCGATACCTGAGAGTACTTCCGTGCCAAAAGATGTTTATGGATGGAAAATCCGTCTTTCCTAACGCATTACTGCATTTAAATCGCGTATTGTTCTGAAAATTCGATGGAGGCTATATTGGGTAATGATAAGTGTGGGCGTATGACGTCATATAAACACTGGACCGTTTAAATGACGTCAATATTTCTCTTACTATCCAGCCAAGCATGAGAGAAGAGAAAAGAGCGGGTCAATAAACAAGTGGGTCGGAAGTGATGCGTTTGGAATCACCATAGCTCGGGGAGAAAAGCTTTTAATTCTCTCTTGGATCATATTTTACTTAACGCTGTCTCGATAATATATATTTGTTCTTCAAGTTTCGATGGAAACATTTCGAAACTTCCGTATAACTTCAGGTTTATAGTTGCTTGTCCTTGAACCAGAAAAAAAAAGAAAAGAAAAAAACTGATCTGGAACAGTACTTATCTAATTAAGAAATAAAAAAAACTAATTTATTCACCGAAGTGACGCTGCAAAGAACAAACCTAAAGGACTTGATTTTAATCAGCTTCTCCGAAAAATTCCTTTGTTTTTATATATTAGCAGCTTTAGAATTAAATGCTATACTTATTATTATTTGAATGATCCTTACGTAAATATTTCTAGCAATTTTAGAAAAGAATTTCGTGAAACCGGTTTTCTAAAACTTGCAATTCTAAGAAGTTCTAAACGAAATTTATTTACGATTTAGGAAAGGTAAAATTATATAAATTGTATATACTTTTACTTCAGCTTCGGAGGTAACTATTAATTTAAATAAATACCTACTCGGTCCTTCACATCTTAGAACGTTCAGCAATATCATGATGGTGATATACGGAAGCCAATTGCTAATAGTCAAAGCTTGACTTCCGTAAAAATATAGCCCAAACTAATAACAGAACTATAATTTTCGATTTATTGGTCTATTACTGAATAATTTGATGAGTGATTAATGATAGAAAATGTATTTATAATCTTTTTTTTGTTGAAAGTAAATAAATAATGACTATTCAAACAAACTGCTCTTTTCGGTAGCTGTAATTAATAAAGAGTGGTAGTCAGCCCATAAGTTCTTATCGATTTATGGGATCGATTTGTATCGCGCGCTACGTCTAATTGCATTGGGAATTTCACTCCTCTTTGGCAACTACTAACCCCCTGGCACCCTCTTCAAGGTCGTTTCTAGTTCGGAAAATCCCTTTTATAGAAAATCAACAAACACATTATTTGCTTTATAATTGCCCTATTTTACCTACTTAAATGATCGACGGCTGGCTTTAAACTAGAACAACGTAAAATTATCGCTTGCGTTTGAAAATTGTTCCACAAAAAAAAGAAGGGAAGCGTGTTTCGGTCACTTTGATGATCTCACGCATTTTATTTAATTCCTAAAATTCATAGGATTCATCCTACCGAGAAAGGGTGGTTTTAGCGTCACTGACTGACCTTTTCAATAACTTGATCACAGGTCAATGTTCTTTCGAATTCAAAAGTAGTGTTCTGATATTTATACGAAGAATTTCAGATTGTTTCCTCGAAAAAAACAACAGAAATAATCTATAGTTTATTTGTTGTCGAGGGCATTTAGAAACCGATTAAATTTGCCGCTGGACGAAATGAATCAGTCGAATTAAATAACGAAATGAGTCAAAAGCGTTTCTGCCCGAAGTAGTGTAACTTAATTTTCGTGTTTAACGATACCTGATGAACAGCGCGTGACTCCACCAGTTATCACTTGTAATTAAATACTACTGGCTAATTTTTAATCCGGTAAGTTTTTATTAATTTTCTCCTCGAATTATTTTTATATTTAGTCTCAATTACTTATGTATCTTTCTTTTCGCTATTGTTTCTAGCCTATAGAAAATAGTTTAATTTTCTACAGCTAATTAATGAGACATTAGATCAATAAAACCCGACGATTATAATTTTAAAATCGTTTATTATATATTAAAATTCAAGCTAGACTAGTCTAGACTATTTTCTTGTCTAGACATAATTCTAGACTAGGTCTAGAATTATGATAACTTATTATAGTATATTAGTTAGATTTTATTTTGTTAGAACGTATTTATAAAGATATTTCTATAAATTTTATGAAATTTTATATACACGCGTGTGTGTGTACATGCCAATTTATGTATGTAACACATAAATAGACTTATATATAAAATGTACTGTACATTACACAAGATGGATATATTGGATGTATATATATATATATAAGGACGTTATGAATAAGCTTTTTAAAATAATATAATGAAGGGATGAGGAGTATTTGAAAAAGATTTAAACAATCGAAATCGTGATTCATGCCTTCCGCCTTGGCTGTAGAAATCCGACATTTCTTCCCAGCTGAATGTGCAACCTAATAATAATTACTAGCCTAACTCCAACTTAGTAAATTTAGAGTTGGAATTTCTTCCTTTTCCCCTTTTAATTCGCCAAAAATTCCTTCTAGTATTTTTAGCCCTCGTATTTACGAATTTCCATTGAGTTTTTCCTATGTAAAAAGCTGTTTCGGTTCCCATTCGATTTCCGATCTTGTATAAAACGGGAAATTGCAAATTATTTTTATCGTTTGTCATGTAGATGATCCGGTTCCCTTAATGCTATTTGTCTTCTTTATAAACTTTTCCCCCTGTTATATAGAGCTAAAGAATAGTGGTATGGGGTCCGGGACAAAGAGGAGCCATAATCCCCGAGTGAAATTCCGGAAAGTGTTAAATCATGAGAAAAACCAAAATGGACTCTTTACAAGGGGGATTATCCTTAATAATTGCTAACAAGAGGTCCGAGTTTATATAGGAGTCTTCAAATAGGATTTAAGACCTCATAACACGACGGAGCGGTCTTTTTAGCCCTCTAACCGGAAAGTTAGGAAGATTGCCAAAACTTTTAAAAGAGAAATGCTCTTTCTTAGTATTTTCCCCGACGACGGTTCGAGGATTATATTAGATTAATGTTACTAGGACCGAGAAAATCTCTTTCTAGAAAAGTATTTAATGTAAATTTAATGTATATATTTTCCTATTTCCTATATATTTGTTATTTCTTAAAACAAAACAACAAATGTATGCGAAATAAGAGGCAAACGTAAAGGTTGCGTGATTCAAGGTCCTTTCAAACATACATATAATATTGCAATGTAAAAAAACGTTCTGGATATTTATTGTACTTCGTATCCACATATGGAAATCCGAATGTGGCTTTTCCTCCTATTCTAATAATATTTTAAACGTTATCACGATACATTGACAAATTTCTAAATAATCGCATCTCTATCGTTTATGGCATCGCACTTTATTACAGTTTAGATGACAATAGACTCTTTTGTTGATTATTCAATTATTTAGTACGTCATTTTCCACCTATTGGCATACTAAGTGGGTGAATCATCACATTAGATATCATTTACTCTATAATAAGATTAGGCCTGTATTTTTGTATCTACGCTCCCCATTTATAAGCCTCAACTGTAACGGATATTCCAGAAACCTGAAATTTTGATCGCAATCTCTCCGGATGCCGTTCATAAATTTTTCATTAAAGCTCGCCGAAAAGAAATAGTAAACGTATTTCATACGAGAAATAGTATTAAATAATTCTCCCTCTCGCAATTTAGGATTGGTCCAGCCATTTTCAGATGACGATAAACTTTTTATTGCACTTCGCTTATTCATCGCTTTACGTCACGAACAGTTAGCTGCTACTATGAAAAGATGAGTTAGCAATTACGATAAATAATGTTTTACATTGTTCATAAATTCTAAATGATTAATTATTACGATTATTATTCCATTCGAAAATATTGAAACTTGGATACTGTCATCCAAGGCCACATAAAGGGGTTTTATCTCCCCTTATCTTATGTATATTTCGTACCCGTTCAGTTCCTCTCTAGTCTACTGTTTTATGTTATTCTATATATTGGGGGGTATTAATGAACTACTTTATGAAAAATAGCGGGCTTTTTCTTTAATCTTTTAACCACCCTTTTAAAAATGCTGCGTTCGGGCCTGCTGTTATCTCTAACAAATCTTTCCTTCTCGCTGCCAACATTCAACTGGGTAGAACGGAATTCAAACGATTTAATATTTTCTTCGGGCTATGTCACTTTTTCTATTCGGAAAAGCCCTTCCTGTTTCAAACTCCCGGCATTAAAGCTTTAGAAAGGGATTCAATTGACCATTTTATTTGTTATTCCAAACTATAATCAACTTCGTTTTTCAAATCTTATTGATTAATTGATGTAATTAGTCATTCGGTCCTAATGTATACTTCTATGTAATTGTTAAATCCTCTTTATGCTAATTTTTATTTTATACACATACCCTCCACCCTTTGATTGAACAATAAGTATCTGTATTATGTTTAAATTGGAAAGCCTTCTCATATTTTATAAGTCAAATTTAAAAATTATTAGAAGAAAGCTAACAATAAATTATATAAGCTTAGATCTTTAATCAAGATATCTTATTTTTAATTCGAATTTTGTAAAGATAAAGGTGCGAAGGCTTTCACGTAGATCATAATGTAGAAATACATATATTACTCCATGTTAAAAGAAAGTAAATATTTAGAAAAGTTATCGGCACCAACAGGTTTTCTCTATGTTTTTTTTTAGGTATATAAGCATTTCCCCCTAACTGACTGCCAGCAGAGACATCTGGGAAATCCTGGAAAACCCGAGCCCCACCTCCTTATCTCCATTGGAAGAGAAACGACACGTATACGTTCTCCCTCCCACTTATTCGTCTTTGCAGTTTAAAATGAACCTCCACGTGCAACTCGATTTATAGAATGATGTGGGGAGAATAAGAACTGTCATGAGTGTCGGAGGATGATCAGGATATGGCTGATCTACCTTAATTTGGTGGCGGTTTTCTGTCTCTCTCGGACTCGTATCAACTCAAATAGGGAATTAGAAGCCTTTAAACGAATGTTTCTTGATAACCTTAACCTCAGGAGTGAGCCGGATATGTCTAAGGTTAACATCTCTGTGGAAGAAATGCGGAGAATGTTGCTCATGTATTATAGAGAAGAGAAGCTCTTAAAACTATCGAAATACAAGTCAATAGGTAGGAATTTAATATAATTTAATTTATATTAGAAAATTAATTAATTTATAGTATTAGCTGATACTTATAAATATCCATTCGTCTATTAAGGTCAATAGTGATTTTCCTTTATTTTGGTCGATATTCATTTTAATATAGACTCAAAAGTGAATTCGTTCTCAAATTCCTGTACAAATAATGCTTTGAAGAAGAAAATACTCCACTGCGAAGAATTTAATTATTTATTTTTTTATTAGTTAAATAAAATCTGATAAATTAATTAATTTTACAAATTATCAGTCTCTTTTTTCGGAAACCGGTTGTTTTAGTTATATAAATTGAAACTAGACTTAGGCATTTAATGATTTTATCAAAGATATAAACACTAAAGTCTTGTAAAGACACCTTCTTGTATGATTTTCCTGTCCATTATGGTATTTCAACACGTCGGTTGCTAAAATTAGTTCTTTTTCTGTGTTTCAATTTGACCTTGATAAATAAAAAATTCGAGAAATAAAGAACGAAAAGATTGTAAAATGATTCCAATTTTTATTATAGCTAAACACGAAGAAGGAGAATTTAGAAAGAAGTTGATGTTTTTCCTACCTCAAATGTCTCTGTCGGACTTGCATTCTGCAACTCTACGTTTATCCATTCATCCCAACAATAGTGGGGTATTGCATTTGCTGCATCAAAATCATCTAGTCAACACGCTT
The DNA here is from genome assembly GCF_030686945.1 of Centruroides vittatus. Lineage (NCBI taxonomy): Eukaryota > Metazoa > Arthropoda > Arachnida > Scorpiones > Buthidae > Centruroides > Centruroides vittatus. The sequence continues at coordinate 489,041 of NW_027122652.1, read as the reverse complement.
AATCTCAGTACGCATCGGGGTGAAGAACTCGATTTGTTCGAGATAGTGGGCCAGTGGATCGAGCAACCTGACAGTAATCAAGGATTAACATTAGAGTGCGCGAGTTGTCAATCTATTCCTACAGAAGCCACTTTACACGTGTTATCCCACCGAAGAATGAAGAGACAGGTTAAAAGCAGAAGATCAAAATGCAAGAGAAATTATGATTGTTGCTTAAAAAAACTCAAAGTTAACTTTAAGGAGATCGGTTGGAACTGGATATACAGACCAGAATCTTTCGATTTTTATTACTGTAAAGGAAAATGCCGTAACGATACTTCTATACTTAGCCAAAATGCTTTGATCAGGAGTATTTTGAGGAGCAGGAGTATAAAAGTGCCTAGATTGTGTTGCGCGCCGAAAAGGACAGGTTCTCTCAGGATTCTACACTATACAGATTCGGACCCTCCAAAATTAGTAGTTAGAAAATTGAAGGGCATGGTTGTCAAGAGCTGCGGCTGTCAATAATAGGCCTATATGCAATGTCAAATCTCAAGTTTCCTGTGATAAGATCTATTTTTATTTTAACTTATAATTAAAACATCATTATTATCTGTTTTATATTATATTTAACAAGATTTCTTGAGATGTATTGTATATTTATACAAAAAATTCAAGTAGAAAATTAAATTTTTCTATTCATTTAAAATTCTCATTATCACAATCCTTATTTAAGAAACAAATATATTTTTATAAATTAAAACCTTTTAGCGAGTGTAATTGATAAAACCTATCATTCAATATTAAACTTTTTAAACAAATTGTATTATATTAAGGAAATGTAGAGTATTACTTGAATAAACACTGTAAATTACAGTAACAACACTAGATTTTTAGCAAAATGATCGACACTTACTTTAATAAACAGCAGTCCTGTTGTAATGTTATAACAATCAACAGCTTCTTAACTGAAGGATAACGCTACGAAAACTAAAGATGGCGGACGAGTTCAATCATACAACCGAATTCTTCATTCTGAGGGCAATTCGTAAGCATACTGAAAACTAATTTAAATTACTTTTAACTTGAATCGGTTAGGACAATTATTGAAGAATCTGACATCTTAATATAAAATGATAGCTTGAAGCACGTGTTCGGCCATGATAATTATAAATAATTGTAGATTTAATTCCAATCACGTAACTGTGATTCCATCATTTTCGGTAGCCATAAAAGCTGCGCCTCCAAGGGAGGGATCCTGTTTTAACTTCACAAAAAATAAATTGCTAAGTAATTTATTTTTCGGGTTGTATCGTCTTATGGCAAAGGTGTATTTAAGAAGAAGAATCCTTCAATTATCATTAATTAATTTAATTCACAAGCTGGATTTTGTTGCCTAGAAAAAGAGTACGATAGATTCAATGTTAGGGTCAGCGATTGTTGAGAATCGTACCCATAGAAATAATTTGATAATGAAAGATACACATGGCTATTAAGGTATTTTATATTTATTACGGTTTAATGACCCATGAAATAATCCGTATTTTTTTCTTTTATTAATTGAAACCAGGACGTTTTTAAAATGTCATCGCCTTCAAATTTCATTTGCATTAAATATTCAACAACTTTTTATGTTGAATTTAAAGCATAAACAAAATTATCAAAACATTGCATTAACATTAAAAGCCGACTTAAAATTTTCTACGTAAAATCGTGTCACGCATGAATAAACGAGTCAATATTTAATTTAATTTAATTAGTTAAAATGAATTAATCTGCATATATATTAACATAAAATGGAGCAATTTAATTAGATTCAAATTAGGAAATATTGAATCATGCATTATATTTCAGTGTATATTTTTATCAACAGATGGCGCTTCGAATTTTTTATCGTTTAAGTAGATAAAATATATATATTTTTTTTAAATTTTAATTAAATAATTATATATTTATAGCATTGTTTCTCGTGAGTTTCTTTAAAATAAGAAAAAAAAATTTAAATTATTTACTAAAATATTTCTAAAAAAATTATGAACAATATAATAAAGCATTTAATTTGAGGGATGTTTCTAGAAGCGGTGATAGGGGCGACCTCACTCCCTATCACCCTTTATTAATTTTTTTTTTTTTCTTTTGCTAGCAGGAGATTCATTCCTTTAAAAAATAACTTTTATATTTTTATATTGTTGTTTTCAATTATATTACATTTTTATTCTTTTTAAGTAATTATTAAAGTGATAAAAGTTTTATATATTGCTCATATCAGTATATAAAGCGTGACATAAATTAAAAAGCGCCCTCCAGATTTGCTCCTGGATTTATCTTTGTTTAATTTAAAATAGTCATTATAGGCCTATTCAATTAATTATTATTATTATATTTTAATTATTAATATTTTAAATGAAAGTTTAAAAAACAGGATTTATTCCATAATTATTTGAGCTTATAAATTTGTTACTATAGATGCCGTTTGAGTGCGCTAGAATTAAAAACAATATTTTTTATTTCAAAAAATTCCCGGTGAAAGGCGCTTTATATTATGATTAATGTATAAATTTTAACTTAATAAATTTCAAATCATTTAATAAACTTTTTACAAATAAATAAAACTATTTTATGACTAAAAAATAAGTATAATAAAGAGTGTTGATTTCGATTTTAAATCCCGCGTGTATGCGGTAGACTTTCACGACGAATTACCCGACTTTTTCAAACTAAAACGCGGAGGATTTCATTCAAATAGCCTTATGTAATTCTAATGATTCGATTAAGAAAGCCTTAACATAGAAAAATCTATGATGTACCGCACATCGTTGCATTAATATTTATGCCTTTAAAAGAATCTGTCGTTAATCAATCTGAAAATACATATTTGCAGACGTTTTGTTCTATTTTATAATATTACGCGAAATATATCAATATTTTTATTACCGTCGAACATGAAAAAATATGCAATATTATAAGCATTTTATATCATTTAGCGTGTGTGTCTAGCTATGAAAATTTCTTTACATATGGAGCTATCAAGCGATGTGTATGACATTTAGAAATTTTTCATTGTTTTAAATAAAACATTAACAATAACTTCCCGCGAACAATTATCATATAAGATTTTCAGTGTAACGAATTATTTAATGTGACAAATTACGTAAAATGGGTTATTATATCGCACCAAAATGGCGCTGGAGTAACTGAAAAATCAACTAATTATAGACGAAATACACACCATAGGCACGCGTATGTGTTTCATAAACAATCTTAAACAATTTTTTTACTTAATTTACGTAAAAGTTCTAAACAATTATTACTAATAACAAGATAATACAATAATAAAAAAAAGTTCTAATGGGTAGAATTTAATTTTTTTAATTTTTTATTTTTTAATAATTAATAAACAACTTACAAATGTTTTATGTTAACTTTGAATGAAAATATTGTTGAATGATATTAAAATATTTTATTCGATATTTAATCACAAAAAGTTAATTACTGTTAGAATTTGTTATCAAAATAAACTGACACACATCTGGAAAAATACAATAGAGTTATTGTGAGGTTTTTAATTATATAAAATAATTTCAAGGAGCGCACATATTTTTTCTTTTTCTTTTTGTATTTTCAAACATAAGTCTTGAAAAAATTCTTTTGTGTTTCAACTGCTAACAATTTAGACATTTTAAGAAAATATTTTAATTTTAGCGATTAGTTATTTAATTTGATATCAGATGGCGCCACAGTTGAAATAACTATATATTTTTAAAATAAAACTAAACATATATGAAAAAGACTTTTAATTTTCATTAATTACAAATTAATTTTTTGATTAAAATGAAAACAAAAGTGTTTTTTTTTTTTCCTATACAAATATTATAATTTATGTAAGAAGCGAATACGTTGAACGACGTAGAACATGCCATGTTTAATTTAACCGAAAGTTTGGATAGTGAACACAAATAACATAAATTTCGACTTATTTATACAAGATTTTTAAACATATAACGAATGACATTTAAAACTAATAAATATCTCTTTCGGTTGAAAAAACATTATAATGTATATTTACAACAGATTTTTATTTCTTCACACAATAATTAAACAGCTTTTAATAATTCCTTCGTTATAATAATGTTAAATTACTTTATATAAATATTAAAATGACTTTTATTTATGTTTCGAATTCAGTTCGAACGTCCTTATTGCAAATGGAGTAGTGTAGTGTGACGTGTACGGATAACAAGTTGATTTAGTTATAACGTCACGCGTGCCGAATTATTTATTCGCCGTAAATGGCGGATTTGAAAAACAAATTTTATTGATTCCAATTGTATTAACAAATGAAAAAGGCCGGGTTGTGTCCTTGAGTCACGTGACGGGCTTGCGTTGTCACGTGATTGTTTTGGATGACGTGATTGAATAGAGCATTGGAGAGTCCAAGTGGCATCCCGCGTAGTGGAAAATGTTTCGATTTTAATTGCCGACAAGTCAGGTGATATAGATGACGAAGCGTGAAGCATTCCTCATCGATTTGTCTGGTATCAATCGATAGAAATCAATCTCCCGAACGTCACGTGATGGGTTACTTCCAATGTGCCTGCTAAACAACGCGGTAAGTAATTCGGTGTTGTTTCTTCGTTCATGATAAAACTGACCCAATGCCACGTGACTAGTAAGGTTAATATGGCCGAAATATACATTTGTACGGGTCCGAGAAGAGAGTCTCGGCCCTCCAGGGCTACTGCCGTCGACGGTGTCGCGCGCTGGAGCGAAGAGATTTGGAAAACGAAGAGAGACGTATTCAATTTCTAGAATCAAACGAGGATTGGCTGCCTTTTTGCCACTGATTCGATTTGGGGAGCGCAGATTCCTGCTGTCAAGCGTCGAGGCGCGCGCCTGGCTTGACTGATTGGACTTAATGCAGCCGAAAGAAGTTTCTGGAGCATCGGGGCAGTCGGCACTTCTCCGGTTTATAACGAGCTATTGACGCCTCCTGCGACAAAATATTGCTGCAAGCATATTGTCTAAAACCAACGGTTGTCGCATGCCAGCCTTTTATTAGCTTTCGCGTCTGCCCGCTTCCTTCCATTATTGAAAATTCCAAAGCCAGGGCCTCATTACTGCTCCGTTGCCTCCCCCCAGATAGCAACCGGCAACAAAGGGAGAAGCTGCAAATCACGGGAACAGACGGACATGGACGCTTTTCTCTTCTTTGTCTGTCATTTGGATGTAAGATTGGTTCGGGTGCGGTCTTGTCGGCTTTACCCACAAATTTGTCTTTGTTGTCCTAACCTAACTCTTTCTTTCCTGCGTTAATTCTTTGTCTCCTTCCTTTTTTCGTCTAGAGGTCCGAACCCTGTCTTCGAAGAGGAGCCGAAGAGCGTTTTCGCTTTCTTTTTCCCCCTTCGTCCGCCGTTACACCGAATATCCGGTAGCCAAAAGGCAGGTAACAATTCGTAAGGCTAGGTGACACGTCACACCGCGGGTTCGTTTTAATAACGTGGCGGAAGGCAACCATTCCAGGAATTCCCATTAGCATCTTTCCACTTCTGCACTCGGAAAAGCGAAAGTGCCGCCTGCACAGCATTGTGCCACCTGTTGGCGTAATATGTCGTAGAAAGGGTGAGGGCGTCTGCGGATAATCAGACGGCATCATTAACTGTCCTCCATAAATCTGGCGGACAGATAAGGAGGGCGCGAATGTGTTTACCTAAGGGGAAGTGACTAGGAAGACGGAAGGATCAGAGGAAGGCACGTATTTATTTAACCGTCTGTTTTTGCTGCTATGTCAGCATGCAGATGCGAGAGGGCTTGGGTTACATCTCTTAGGCGGATAACAATCTGCTTTTCATCAACAACCCTTCTGATACAAGGTTCTACTCTTTTGCTCCACTCTCGGAGATTTCCTTGGCGAAAAAATTCCCAAAATCTCCGCTCTTATTTTGTTTCGTTTCTCTAGCACCACTCCGATCCTGTTAATTACATAAAGGATAAGTTGTCTACGTCATTAGGTGCCCCGAGGACTTTACATAAAAAAGCAATTTTTCTGTCTTTTTACGTCACATGACTATTCGCGTGTCTTCTTTTATTGGTTGTCGCTCTCGAAATCGGGAAGAGGGGTGCTCGAGGTCGCTTCCCGGCCCCTTCGCGGGTTAAAGGCGTGGAATAGGCCCGGGGGTAGTAGAGTCTGGTTATGAGGGGAAGCCGAAAGGGGAACCGAAAAATGCGATATGGAATTTTAAAAACACGGAATCAATATCGAGAAACAAAGAGGAAAAGTTACAAACTTATTTCAATCGGGGACGAGTAGCGCTCTCGAACGAGAAGAAGAAGGGGGGGAAAGGAATATATTGTGATGGAAATTGGGAAATTCCAAAATGGAAGGGAGAAGAATTATTCTAACCAGGTGGATCACGTGACGAAAAATAGTCTCGGCACAGAAAGAGAGAGGTAATCATCATCCCATCATCAATTATGTATGGACGCTGCCGCTAATGTTGTGCATCGATCAGACGAGAGCTGCGGGTCACGTGGCCCAAATGGCCACCGAAGAACCCAGTTTCTCCCTGATTACGTCATATCGAGTTACATCCAAATTGCGCCCTGCGCGTGTTTATTTAGTTCGTTTATTAAAGTATCGAGTCTTCTTTTCTGCCGCCTCCTCACGTGACCGGCTGGAATTCCGGAAAGACGCTCGTGGAATGGAAGAAGCCGAAGAAAATATTTCTCCCTCGCGATTCCGTGCAGTCCTCGGTAGCAAGGAGAATCCGGGAATATAAAAATTGCCGAAAATTCTTGCCTTATACATCCTTCTACGTTCATTTTTCTCCGCTCAATTCGCAAATTTGTTGCATCGCCTATCCGAAAAAACAAGCTGTTTTTTTCAAATCAATCAAAAATAAATCTTTTTTAAATAATAATAAATTCCTTTTAAGATGCAAAATAATAAATGGGTTGATAGTAATTCAGTTTTCTTGTTAGAAATAATCGTTCGATCGCTCTAGATCTGGCGACGGGCGACCATCTCATCTCGAATGACGCCTTTTCGACCTAAAACAAAATTATTTTAACCTTAATAATGATTTTTTTCTTAAGAAGGAAAGACACAATTCTCGTAAATTGTCCGTCAAATAAGTTTTTATTATATTAACCAAATATTTTCGTAGAAATCTCTATTAATTTTATACATTTCGGGCATCACGATGTGCCCGAAATGTTCCATAGAACTTTACTGGATAACGTAAGTTTATCATTTAGTAAAAACGATTCTTCCAATTTTAATATTTATTTATTTATTTTGAAATAAGGGCGATGTACGAAAATAAACCAATCCCATTAAAATATGTATTTTTTTTTTTTTTTTAAGTTTGTAAATTCAAAATGACTTCATCCGTGTGACGTAACGAATCTTTCGAATTAAAAGTTTCCGAGGTAATCGTAAACAAAATTTACATAAGTTATTTTAAATATAAATTTAGTATACGAGTAATTACGATAGAGATAAAACAAATCCAGTGGCATAAAGAAGAAGGCCTATTTTAAAATCTTTTAGGGGTTATCGAAAAGGAAAAATTTCGAAGTAAAGTTTAGTGCCGACTTTATGTTTGTTTGGCTGATTTAGATGAATGAAGGAAAAGAAAAACTACATTTTGTAACAGACTGTAATAATGTAGATAATGGCCAGTTTGGCGAGTCCAGGGCGGTAAGATTTCCAGCCTTACATAAACACGTCGCATCCGGAACCCGACGGTGACAAAACTTTACTTAAGAGAGGGCGCAAAAAAGGCCCATGACCAAAAATATCCCAGTCCGAAAGATAAATATTATCTCAAGTAGAAACTGCAAAGAGAAACGTCTTCCTTCCTATATCACGTGACTACCGAAATTGGACTTAGATGTTACCTAGGTAGCATCGATGTCGTCATCAAACGGAATGGAAATGATAGGGGGCATCCCCCGCTTCTAATATGAGCATTTTAATATCTGACCCTCTCCACTGCTTGTCTTCCGCAATCAATTCCGAAAATACGAACAGAGAGTGCACTTCCATTCGCTTTGCTTCTTCTATGGCAGCTCTGACTCTTTTCGGTCCGAAACGCTCTCCTACCCGGGCCTCTCTCTCTCTCTTATTATCCTTTCGACTTTTCTCGTTCTTTTCTTTTTTAAATTTGACTCAAATCTCGTTTCATTTACGCACTTCTTCAAAATAGGCCTAAATGTATATGCTAATAATAACAAAGTACTCCATTGAAGTGCCTTAGGCACGTTTAGATTCTATTCGATTTTATCCTAAATAAATTGGTTTAAAGCTCTTCTAAAATAATCGATTATTCGATTAAATTTATCAAAAACTATCAAATTCGCATATTTGTCCAATTAAATAAGAATTTTATACACATTTTTACTCTTTTTTTCCGGTATTTTCCCTAAAGCCAAAGTCTACTGAAATTTTACAATTGTTAAAATACAAATGGTATAAAGGGAGGTAACTTATAAATTAATACATTGTAAAGGCCACTTAATTTCGGGAAAGGCTTTCGATTAGCCTACGATTTTTCATTCTGAAGGTCTTTAACGTCCTTTTAAATGTGAATGTAGGCCTTACTTATAGACTAACTTCGATTTATCTATGTAAAATCTTTATGTTAAGTTAAAATAATTTATAAAAACGATTTTAGCTTAAAATTATGATAATATATTCATCCCTTAAATCATTTTGAGAAGCGATTAAAGGACTAAATGCAGCGATAAATGTATTATGATAACGTTTTCCTCTAAATCTATGTTGACGTTTAAATCTAGATTATTATACTTATCTATAATTATAATTTATATAAATTATAACTACAATATACTTAAGTTTATTAATATAGAACAAATATTAGCTGTATTATATCACATTATTTAATTTCGTTAAGCTGGAGTGATCTACTGGAAGAACAAAGTCTCGATATTCTATACAAAGGCTTACTTCGGGTTTCTATTTGCATCCATTTACGACTATTAAAGCTTTATTTTAGAAGAATTTTATATTATTTAAAATAAAATCAACACTAAATGTAATTTATAATACATAAAATATACCAGCGAGACATTCAATAGGCTAAAACTAATTAATCAATCGGTTTTAAGCTATAGAATTCGATAGTTTTCGGTGTGTAATTGTTTAACTAAAACAAGAGGTTGGTGGATTATTTGTTTTAAATGAATAAAGTAAACTAGAAGAAAGCGTAAACGAAAATACAGAGCCTACAGGCCAGGTCGTACCGGCAATTTTGAAAACGTATGCAACGAAACTGAATGCAAGTATAAAAGATGCAGATGATCCGAAGCTGCACTCTGTCTTTTCAATAATTGATTTAGCTTCGCTCTATTCATCGATTTTTTCGGCCTATAGGCTGTATCTCCTTCTATAACTACTCTTTTGAATCGAAAGATTATTATTAACTTACTGGCCTTTACGAATATTAGGCTTTCTATTTCTATTTTTAAACATTAGTTAGTTTACTAATTACAATATATCGAATTTTTCTATCGGAGGATCGTTAACTGCTGGTTTTTAACTTTTTGGATACTGTTACAGTAGTAAAGATAAATGTTTAGATAGATGATTTTGTTTTAATTTTATCTTGAGAAATTCTTTCACCGGAGAGAATTGCACTCGGCTTCTAATTTAGGCCCAATACGGTAGGAGATAGGCATAAACTTGGCCTGAACAGAAGAAAGCAAAGGTTTACTGCCAGGGTGAATGACAGTTTCTTTAACACGTTTGGAAAATAACTGTTTTCTCTGGGATACTGAAAGACGAGATAACTAATTAAATGGGATTTAGTAGCCTCTCACTCATAATTGTTAGGCTATTTGGTTAAGGGAGGCGGAGAATGGGAGGAAATTAGCGTGAAGACAGCAATCGGAGACCGGGGAAGAATGACAGAGGTTCTAAACTAGCGCTCTGGGCCAATCGACAACACCAATCAATGTTACATTTAGGATAAATTAGTACAGTTTCGCTTCGGTCGGATTGCGTTCGAAGGTTTCGAACGAAGATCGCTTTTGGTTTTCCTGGTTTCTGAACAGTTAACATCGTAATCAGTTCATTCTATATTCTAATACGAAGCTAGAATGGACTAATTTCGAAATCGAAATAGATCTAAGAGTCGCGTGTGCATTAGAACCTTCAATTGATAAAGAAGACGAAGGTAAAAATACAAATTATGCGTTTTACGTAAGTAAAGGATTCGTGGGAAGAGAGTAAGAGCGTGATAGAAGCACAGTCGGACCAGCAATAACTTTAAATAACAACAATAACTCTAATTGAACGCCGGGAGCGACGGTGCCAGCTGGCAACTAATTTTTTCCCGTGTTTACACGGGGAATTAAGCCTCTTTTAATCTGCATTCAATTACTCTGCAAAGTTAGTCTTCCTCTAAGCTGCCTTTCACGTGCAGGCCAGGGCTGCAGCCTGCGGTCTTCCGTAATTACGTCGTCAGCTTGCCTGGACGGATCGTCTGCATTGTAAACACTCCAATTTCCATCTTAAATAACTCGATACTGCGATAGGGTTCCGGTTTACCATTAGGCTGTTCCTACTAGCCCATTGACACTACCGTTCAAAGATGTCGTTCACATATCAAAAAGTATCTGCTGGATCGGATCTTCTATTATAGAGCCTTACTATTCTAAGCTTTGTCTGCATCTTCTCCTACAACCGAGCCTTTTCCTTTTAATGGCAGATGTTATCGGTCTTCATCAAACTAACACCATTATCAAGATAAATTATTAAATAATAGCGACTTAATCCTCTTACGAATCATTTGTGGATCTCATTGTTGATCGTTTCTGTAGATGGAAGGACTAATGCATTTATATCTAGAAAGGTCCCAAAAAACCGTCTGGACTTATTGTTCGTATAGCATTAACCCTTTAGTCGCTCGTAGAATGATGGAGGCTACTTAAATGGCGTAATTCTTATTTCTTTAGAATTCTTTTGATAGATATAGATGAAACTATATGGCGGATATAATGTCTGAGTTTTCAATTCAGAAACCACTGAAATAAATTAGCCATTGCTGTCTATAGTTATGTCATCTTAGCCCGGAGCACCGAAATAGCTATAAAAAAAGGTAGAAATCTTATCAAAACCACTATTCTAGGTAGAACTGCTCGATACATCCCTTTGAATACATTAGCTTCACATGTAGGCTACATGTTAGTTGTAAGGAAATGGCGAAACAAGAAAGTGACGAGAGCGATTTTAGAGGAAGATGATGAATAAGTGTGCAATTGAAGGGCCATCGTGTTCAATTGGCTAATGAAAGAAGATCTGTCGCCTCCGACAAGCGAACTTTTGTCATCGAAGCCCTTCGAGTAAATAATTCACTTCTACAATTGTTATGCCTCTTCTCTGAATTATTTTAAAACGGATGCTGTTTCGATTTGAATATATACAGGCCTACATCGAAATTTGCGTATTACAGGCCTACCTTTAGATTCTAAAAAACTAGCCAAAATAACCAATCCAAACAATTTGAGGCTGATGATTGTATACTTGGAAAGCTCCAACAAATAAGCCTATTATTACTTTTTGTTCTTCTATAAAGGTTTTCGTATTAAATACATCTCCAGGTTTTACAGAATAATTTCACAATTGTCGTAATTCTTAAGTTAGCAAAGGATAAACAAATTCTTTTTGGTTCCTGAAGCATTATTTTAATCTCGATTAAGCATAAATCGACGGTGAAACTAAATCTGAATCTTCAATTAATTAATGCCCCAGTTAAAAGATTCAATTTTATTAATTCGTTTGACAATTAATAAAATGACGAAGGCCTAGGTTAGTAAAGTCATTTGTTTCGATCATTCCACAATTATTTATCTACAGAATATACGAAGAAGGAGTTTAAATTCATTGTGATAATCATATTGGTTATTAAAGATTTGCATTCCTCTGGAACCAGAATATCTGTTTAATGTCGGATATTAATTCCGGTCAGAAAATGTCATTACTATCAGCAAGAATTCCCCGACTAAGTAAATTCGAGATGATCTCGATGATGGATCTGAGGTGAAAGGTCAAAGAACAGTAATTAGGGCATGACTTCTCGGAATAGCCCTCTGAACCCTTCGACTGATTCGAACAAGTCCTCTTTGATAACTAGAAGGGTGGGTATGTTAATTATCGGAGGTCAACTATGTTAGAAATGCTTGGAAAGGCTGGCATTATTTTCTATAACTATTGATTGGTGGTCATTCGAGATTGCTGCGCCTTATTACTCTCAAGTCAATTCAAATTCGACACAGAAAACTAATCGTTTAGATTATTATTTTATTATGAGAGGTTTAACGTGAGCCTTGTAGGAATAATTATGAACCAAGATTAAATAAAAATTTATAACAAGTGTAGCTTTACAGAATAAAAAATCAAATCATTTCAAGATAATAAATTAAACAGAATTGAAGGTAGATTAGAATTTATCCCGCTATAACATTATTAGTTTGTACTGAAAACGTTAATTCTCTTTAAAAATTTTTAGCCTATCACTTTTAGACCCCAAATAAACCTTAAATAGGACCTTTTCTAGCCTTAAATAAGAAGAAAATCCGAATCGTATAGCATTTAGAACGAAAACCTGTAATGATTCGAGGGTTATTTAATGTTAAAAGGGTCGCTCGATCTTATTAATATATCCGCCGAGCGCCCCAGGCTTCATCAGTCGATGTCAGGTTATTAAAGGCTAAACAAAAGGACACAATCGGAAGACAAACAGACCCTTTAACGACGTAAAATTATTAGCAGATACCAAGCACGAACATCTCGTACATCCTTTTACTGCATAGATTTATGGAACTAACGAGTTTTCCTTCATCGATACTGATTTTAACTTAGGCCTTATAAATATTTTTATTCAATAACGGCTTTGATGAAAACATAAATAAAATAATTATCGATTCTTTAAGTAAAGTATATGTTATCTTGTAAATTCGTATCTAATGAAGTTCTTAAACTTAGAGAATAACAAACTTACAGAGTCTGATTTTCGAGTTTAAACGTAATGGGAAGAGTATTTAGCCTATAGAATCATTTCAGAAGGTAAATGTTGATAATATATCTATAGTCTTTGTATACAGTATTATACCTAATTATATTAACTAATCTAAATAAGCTACTGTCAAAGCATTGTAGATTTTGGAGGTAAAATTAATTAAACTTAACAATAGTCAGGATTAATTTATTACAATGATAATCATTTACCATGTCAAATTGCGAGATTATTGTGTAGCCTGTATAGCCTTTAAGTAGACTTCACGTTAATTTTAAATAAATAGAAGTGAAGAAAATGAGAATTATGGGGGGGGAATAGAAATTTTGAATAAAAACGTAACCCGAGAAAGAAGTGGAAGAGAGAAATTAGTGAAGCGATTTCATTTACTTGTAAGTAAGCCAGAGACACGATAGAAATTTAGTTTGAAAAGTCTAGCTAATTACTGCAGACAGAGAAGAAACGACTCAATAGTCATGTAGCACATTAAGTATGTAAGATGTAAGCATGAAATAAGCGGGCCCGAAAAAAAGACGATGGCACTCGGTATAACGGACAGCCCCGTATTTACATAAGAGGAAGGGGAAAAAGGCCCTAAATGGTGGGGAATTCCGACGACAGATGTAAATCAGCCGTGTTAATGTTTGCAGAATAGGCAAATGGAAAACACAGCGCATCTATATTTACAAAAGTGCAGGCGAGCCAAGTATCGAGCCGAGCGAATTTGACAAGAGAAAGGCCGCTTCTCCAATTCTCTTCTTCGCAGTTTAGACAGGATGACGTTGATTTATAATGACGAAGAAGCAGAGCCGATTGTCTCGACGTTGTCGAGGTGACAAACTAGGTGACACCGATAAGTCACTCAGGTCCCTCCTCATATTTGCGACTCAGACTCGATGATTAGGCTTTTTGACACTCTTTAAGGCTTTTTTCCTAAGATACGCGCCATTCTGAATTTCTAAATATTTTCATTTCTCCGAACTTCGGCCAAACATTTTATGAATTAATTCTTTCGGAGTAAATTTACGTTTCTAGAGTCTCGTGCCAGACCAATGTGATCTAAGTAGATCCATTTAATAACATACCAACTCAATAAGAAGTAATAGTAAATTGAATTCTACACCTTGGCTTGTCACTTTGTTAAGTCCTTCTGATCGAGAATTCAAGACAATTCAACACCTATTTTTCTATTTTTTCTACGTGGCCATACGAAATTGACAATTGGACGATTGTCGTCATTCTAGAATTTTTTATCGGTCAAGAATTATTTGAATGGCAGAGGTTCTAGATATAGCTGTTTAGGCCAAGTGAAGTTCGACGCTTAACTAGTACAGCGCAAGCGAAGAATAACTGGCTTTGCCTTAAAGTCTAAGGATCCAATTTGAAAAAATATATATACTAAATACCTGATTGAACGCGGTTTTTAAAAATCGAGATGTGAGAGAGTGCAGAGATTAGTGGACACTGAGGGCACGGTTGCCATAACAACGTCCAACACACCAAAATAGCCAATGTACACATTTATTTCTATCCTTATTTACATTTGGGTTGCTTCCGCAAACATCTCTTTTTCTCTATTAGTACATGCGGGACCAGAAGGCCCGCAGGACCATCCGTTCTTTTAACGTCACGGGACGACACAAACTGGAAAGTGCTGGGCACGAACGCAACCGTCTCTACCCGATCTTTACTTTTGCATAATAAATAATAAACCGGAATTGGAATTATGACGGAGTGGGCCCTAAAACCGTGTCTCTATGTACATAAGAGAGAACTCACTGTGTCATCGGGGCCAGGAAGAAGCGGCGTCCAGCGTCTGTAGGTATTGTCTGTACTTGTCCAAACTGACGGCTGGGCAGGAGAAGGTGGCATCGGCCACGGTCCTGGAAAGACTCAACAGAGAGGCGGTAGCCGAGGGCACGGAACGCCCCGAGTCCGGCTTGGAGTCCGTCACCTTGTCACCGATCAGCCTGTCGATGGTGAAGTTGGACTTGACGTGTTTGTCGCTGGCGTGTGCCACCGGGTGTTGCACCACCGGAGTGGCCAGGGGCGCCGGCAGCGTTAGAGCCACGGGATGAAGAGAAGCTCGAGCCAGGTCCTGAGGCGACAGAAATGGAATGGGTGGTGGCAGCGTGGAGACGTAAGGGTAGGTGCCGGCCAGGGCGAAAGGTGAGTGAGGACCCGCGTACAAACCGTGCGGGTGCCGATAGGCGTCCATGGTGGCCATGAAGGCCGAAGGATCCTTGAGTGGGTCGGGTTGCTGTCTCTTGTACCTCTTGCGTCGACGCAGGAAACTTCCGTTGTCGAACATATCCTCGCTGGCCGGGTCCAGAGTCCAGTAGTTACCCTTGCCCGGGTTGCCGGGCTCTCGAGGAATTTTGATGAAGCAGTCGTTAAGAGACAGATTGTGGCGGATGCTGTTCTGCCACAAAGGGTACTTTTCCCGATAGAAGGGAAAACGGTTTTTGATGAACTCGCAGATACCGCTTAAGGTTAACTTCTTTTCGGGCGATTGCAGGATGGCCATAGTGATGAGGGCGATGTAAGAATAGGGAGGCTTGACCAGTTGGTTTTTGGGTTTTCCTTCCTCGCCTTTGAACGATTTGCTGAGATCTTGACAATCTTCGTCCGATTCGACCGACAGCAATTCGTGGCCGCATTCGGACTGCGTCGAGTCGTTCCTGGAGGAAGAGGAGACAGACGACTGCTGCGAGCAGATGGCTACTTGCTGCAGTGCTTCCATGGCCGACACTGCTACTGGCCGGACATCCAGCACTCTGCTAGGCAGGGGTGGGACTGGAGACTGCGGCCCCTCCGGCCTGCTGTCCTGACTTAACGTAAACGCGACAACGACAACCAACACGTTTTCTCACGTTTTCGTCACTGCATCACGTTGTTAGAGAAAACAAAACCCGACTCCCAACTTTACCTCTCCTCCGAGGGGAAGAGCTGCGCCAATGGCAATCGCCCGCTATCACGTGACGGAGGTGGAGCCAGCGCCAGATTCAGCCAACAAAGGGGCCGAGCGGCCGACCGTCCGCCCTCCAGGAATTATTAATTGAGTGCGCTGGCTGCGTGACGTGTCTGTCAAGCAAAGCGTGAAGCAGGGCGGAGCGGGAGGCGTCGCTGCTGAAAGGTATTGTTCTTGTCTGCCTTGTAGTTGCCGTGTTCGCTCGTGTCAGGCTCGCTTCGGCCGCGTCGCACTCTTTTGTTTTAAGTCCCCCGTACCGAACCGACCTCTTTTTCTAATTAAGACTAAAGATGAGCTCCTCGCAATTGTCTTTTTGCCGAATATCTAACAAATCTTTTATTTTCCCATTCTTTATACACCTACAAACCTACCTTTTCCGGATTCCCTGGTTAAAGTCCATTTTGACAAGTAGATAATATTCCGTCTTTTTCCTTGTTGCCAACCAAAATATCTCATTTCCTTATTACATATTTATTATCATCATACATTTATATAACATATTTATTTAGGTTGGAGGCAACTCTTAAATTTAAGCTTTAAAGCAGTATTTTTAACCTAATAGCCTAATCTAATTAAAATAAACTCAAAAAACATATTTAAACCTTTTAAAATGTTCTCTTTGATACTTACTTTTCCATTTTCTCTATGCAATTTTCAGTCGAGATCTGAAAATTTCGTCCTTACGAAGAAAATAACTGTATTTAGAAATGAAAAAATTGGTCTGCATCTATAGTTTTATAAACATATTTTATCGAAATTGCAGCGATAATATTGATTTAGAAGCTATTTAAAATGATCTCGGCAGTGAAGAGACTGCTTTAGAAGTTCGAGATTTAAAGTATTTCTTATCTAAAACTGCTATACAGATTATTAACAGTCCATTTATTTTAATGTGTCAATTTTCGAAATATTCTATTAAAATTTTAAGTTATTTAACTGTCGAAATTACCAATTTTTCACTCTTAAAATGTCCCTGTAATCCTAAATAGCCAGCCGTAAGACCATAAGAAAAACTTCTTAAATGTTTACCTATTTCATTCATGAAATTAGAGAAATTTATAACAACTATTGCCGTTAAATTTACCATTTTTTTTCCACTTTTAAAATAACCTGTTATTCTATTTTAACGAAAAATTAACTTGATAATCTATTATAGTATAATTGGTTTAATTAAATTAAGGTCGGACAGCTACTATTGATTGAATGCTAAAAAAATGTTTTTTTAAATTCGAATCAAGATCACTCTAGGCCTTAATTTTAGTCAGGTAGAAAGATTTGTTTCGGGAGAATGTATAATAATTCCACGTAGGTCCGAGAGAAGTTTTAATCAAGATCGGTTTAGTATTGAATTGATTTTCCTTAAATAAGCATCTTCATAGTGAATAAGGCAATTAAAATTCCTAATCTGAATTAAATGGAAAACACGATCAGAAAAGGAATCGAATTTTCGGTATTATAAGATAATTTTGAATCCTCGAAGTGGCTCGATACACCGAATTTCGTAAGTCTGAAAATTTGCAAAGAATAAGAAGATGGAGAAAAATAAAACTCGGAAGACTTCACAGCGCATAATGACATTGAGCAGGGCTGCACCACGACATCGTGGGAAGGCATGGCCCTCCTTAATGACACGACAAAGCCCTCCTATTAGTGTCATGAATGCAGTTAGGAGGTCGGCCATTCTCCTTAATCCCCGTAATGCAGGTCTATAGAGGGCCAGTCGGAGCAGAAAATCTCTTGAATGGCCCGATTGACTGTCTCCACCACAATAGCAATCGCCGGGAAGAAGGGAGCGAGCGGCTCAGGTATTCTTAATAAAGTGCCCTTCTCCGCCTCAAAGACCGCATAGCTGAAGATAAATATAAGCAAAGTGGACAATGGACGGTATGCGGTCTCTTCTTCGCCAAAAAACTAAATAAATAATTACGTTGCCAGCACTAACACGGGGCCGAACCGAATTCCTGTCTTCTCTCTCGCTCTCTCTTTCCTTCTCTATCTTTCTCTTTCTCCTCCCGAACAGAGAAGCGATGTCGCTTGCACGTTTCTTTCCTTTTCTCCTTTTATCGGCTCTCCTCTCTCCTCCAACTATATTCGGTTTTATACAAGCGCCTCGTTTTTCTATCAGATTTTTATATAGGTTTCTCGTGCATTTTCCTAATTAGTTTTCATTGGAATTATGAAAAGAATGAATTCATAAACTATTGGAAAGTATATGGAAGTAAACTATTACTATTTGAAGTATATTATTATTGTGGTAAAGGCTTTTAAAATAAGTTATGATGATTGAGAATAGATTATTAGCATCATCGATATAAGTACTGTAAATTTCACTAGTCTACATCTTCCAAATAATTAAGACTTGTGTGGAGATGTTCGGTTAATACGCGTATGCTTTTTTAAGAAGAATTCTTTTATCTAAGTGGAAATTAACTTATATTTAGAAAGAAGCAGGTTGAAAATAATTGTTTTCATACAATCTTGTGGTATTTTGATAAGCGAAAGTTTATCAACATAGCTTCATTTTTTTCCCTGATTATTCTGATATTTTGGACAGAAGAAACTTTGATATTCCGAAGAGAAAAAGAAAGAGAGAGAGTGAATGACAATCGGCCTTTGACCGAGAAGTGTCGCAATCGTCTCTTACTAAAATCCAGCAGTGTTTAGAGAAATGCAGCCAATTGGATCCTGTTTATTTTCTTATCGCAATGAGCCTGAGAGTTTTCTTAACGTAGACATTGTGTTGAGCAGAGTTCTCTTACACTCAGGCGTCTTTCCTGTTAATACTTCTCCGTAACTATAATTTCATTTCAACAGAAACAATAAATGAAATGGACTTTTTCGCCTGAAGTGATAAGATGTGTGAAAGTTTTTACCTGCTTTTCAAGCTGTGTTTAGTAATTTTACAATTTCATAATTAATTTGGTTAATTAAAAAATTCGCGAGAATATAAATTAAGATTGTAACTTTCTTAAATACAATCTTTAGACATTAGCACATTACTAGGATTCGTCTTTGCTTGTCTTTCACTATTAAAAGTCGAATGTATTTTCTATATTGCAATCTGTACAATTACAGTTTGTGCTCACGATAAATAGCATAATAGTTAACAAAGCGTAATTTAAGCTAAATCCTGGTAAAAAAGCTTCCGAGGTTATTTGTTCGGCCCACTGCACTTTCTACCCTTATTACTTATCCCATTATGTCGCAGATAGGTTTATGGAGTGAGTCGCAATATATCCCGGGTTGATTGAGTTACTTCGCTTCTACCGGACCTCCAATGTAGAAAGGAGTGCCCGAAATTGTTCCTCAGGGGGTCCAAAAAGGAGGGAAGCTCTTCTTCTGAAATTGGTGTATTAGTTGGGCTAATATGGCCTCCCTTCTGATTAGAAGAGAGACCACTTGAACGGCGGGTCCCCCATAAAGGAGGAGGTGCAACTACTCCATTGTCGGTATTGTACGAACTCAGAAATGCTTTCTTCCACACACCAGATAAATGGCCTCCGGCTATGGATGATGTTGCGCCATGTTTGATTTCTTGTTGCTCTTATTTACATATATTCTGCATCCTGATGCAACTTTTGGAAAATAAACTTTAGCTTCTTCATATTTATACTCCATTTCATTTTTTTCTCTATAAAAATTTTCCATTTTCGATTCCATTTTATAAGCTTTTGAGATGAAACGAAGCTAGACGATCATTTAGAATATATCGGATGGATCGTTTAGAAATCCTTGTCGAAGGATTCCAAAGATCTTTCCTTATCTTTTCTATAAAAAAGGAAGTTAATGAAATCTCAAAAATTATATTAAACTTCTTCGAAAGACTTACTAGAGAAGGAGTTTAGACACGGATAGAAGAAGAAAGAAATAGAAAAAATAGAAGAGAGGATGAATGTGTTTGAGGAGGGATAAGGAGAGAAAATGTGTGGCGGCTGTGGAAAGGTCGAAGAATGCGGGGAGAAGAGAAGTGATGGAAAATGCGTATAACAGAGACAAACGGGAAAATGTGTCAGACAGAAAATTCAGCTCCCATACTAATGCAATGCGTAAGTTTATAAAACGGAATGACCACCTCCAGAAACCGTTTAAATGGAAACGAGTGAGACGAAGAGGAAGAGCAATTGTTGTCGTAGACGTGCAAAACAAAGAGGAGATTAGAACAGAATTAGAATAACACTTTTTGGCAGAGAAGCCAGGGAGAGAGAGACAGAAGAAGGCCCTGGGGCACTGCAATATTGGGAAGCAGTGAGTGAGGTGCTAATAACCAGAGTCGGACACTTCCTCCTTGGCAGACATCAAAAAACAAATATTGGGTCAGTGTTTCCAAACAGAACCAGGCGGCGTAGGAATTAGTTTGCACTTCTGCACAACCAAACAAACAAAAATTTTAATTAAGCAGGAAATTGTTCCAGAATTACTACTCTCTGTCTAATTACGCTTTATCTGGCTGCAAGAAGTTCAGCGGCACCGACAATGACTAATTAGTGGCAAAACCAAACGCTCTTCTCCTCTTTGCTTTGCCTCTCCATCGATTGCCTTCTAAATAGCAAATTGAGCTTTCTTCGCTTTTAATAAATTAAAATCTGTTATTTTGGCATCTTGGTATTCTTTTAAGAGTAAATTATGAATAGCAAATAACATAATTACTGATGAATTAGGGATCTCTATTGAGAATTTTAGACTTTAATGCTTCACTTTTAAACAATGGCATTAAAGTCTATTTATTACTCCACTATAAAAACTGTGTACTATATTTATGCTGGATAAAAAAATAAAACGATTAATGGACTTACATAAATATATCTTATACTTTTGACATCCTTCAATAAAACCACAGAGGACAGTCTTTAGGGAGAATTACAACCCGATCCAGGCCCTATACAGGCCTATAAAGCAACGCGGTGCAAAGAAAATAGAGGCAAGTATCCGTTTCTTAACACCATTGATATATAAAGGTTTATTTACTGTTACTGTAGCAGCACAACACGTCCGTTAACAAATA
The DNA here is from genome assembly GCF_030686945.1 of Centruroides vittatus. Taxonomy (NCBI): domain Eukaryota; kingdom Metazoa; phylum Arthropoda; class Arachnida; order Scorpiones; family Buthidae; genus Centruroides; species Centruroides vittatus. Next base: position 468,052 of record NW_027122652.1, on the reverse strand, counting down.
GAGAGAAGCCGAGTGGGAAGAAGTGACAAGCACAGGTCTAATTGTTGTATATCGGGAGGGGGGACATCTGCACAAGCAACACCAGGGAAATGGGGCACAAAAGGGCCTATTTCACGGCCGGTTGGTTCCTCTTAATCCTTTGCGCAACAGAGGGTCGTAGTCTATATTGTTGTGCTTGTTTTGAGACCTTCTTTGTTCCCAAATTGATTAAATAGTCCCTGGAGCGAGAGAGTCTTTACAATCACAAGCGGACTTAGGGCCATTGAAATCACCGAGCAAGGGCCTACAATGGACCGGGAGGTCTGTTTGCAAACAGGAACATGTCTTTAATGACCGCTCCCTTCCCCTGATCCCTACTTACAGGGTTTAGATTAGGATCTGGCCACTGCACCTCTTGTATGTTCGAGCTCAAGTGGGGAGTTAATATTGGTCGGAGTGGGCCTTTGCCCGACACGTTTAAACAGCGACACCTGGTCGAGTGTTTACCTATCGGTTTGTTGTTATTTAGAGGTGGTAACCAGTTTGTTTTACATTCTCTTCAACAGAAGAGATTTGTTTACTTTAAAATGCAGAATAACATTATTATGTTATAAACTAAGCCACTGGTCTATAAATATCTAAATTTTCATATTCGCTTGATGAATTACGCTATTAAGTCTACATCAGTGTTATACTTTACTTGAAATGATAAAATTCAAGGGCTTAAAGTTTCGAGAATGCTATTTGGATAGTGTCTTTATGGTAACAATATTAGAAAAAAACGATCAAAGTCAAAATGATTAGCTTTAAAGCTACTTACTGTCTGCAATAATTTTTCATTTAATTACGGCTCGTGTTTTGTGTATTTACGCGAAGACCCTAAAGAATAAGAAGATTCTCGCGAATAGTAAGGCCTCGGCATCTCTAGCATCTATAAAGTGGCAATTAGAAGAAGCATTGGTTTAGATGGTGCTAGCTTCGGTCGAAGAGAGAAGGAAAAAAATGGCTAATATAGAGAAGTCAATTCCGACATCAATTTCGCGTAGAGGTAGAAGAGATCATTGGAAATTCAGAGGAGAAGATTAGAATTATTATAAGTTAAGAGAAAATCAATTTGCAAGGAGAATCACAGCCGATTGGCGTTGGTCGGTTTAATTTGCAAAGCATCCGCCGTCGGGGAGCAAAAATGATTGGAAATTCCGGGATTGATGTAAATGACGGAAGAAGCAAAGTCACGGCACATGTTATTTCCCATGGATCAATGGCAGGGGCTAAGTGGCGGGGCTGTCAATCATTGTAAATGGAGTGGCGCGCAGAAATGCTGCACCTGTCCGGCTAATGTACTGAGAAAAGTGTATTTAAAAGGATTCCCATTGATTGCCCAGTTCGAACTGACAATCGCCTCTTCCCCGCTCATTCTTGTAACATCTCCTCTCAAAGAAGTGTTTTCCTGCTTCACTTTGTTCCTCTCCCAGTTGCGGCAAGTTTTCTCCTTAAAATGCGGTCGAAACTTCCGTCTCCTTTTCTTTCCGAAACAAAACTGCGGCTTCCGTCTAAAAACTTTACTTCTCTTCATTTACTGTTTATCAACACCCACAAACCCTCTTTCAATTTTTAAATTCGTCTTCCCTCGTTGCTTTTCTAACTCTGTTTGCCCGATAATTCACCATCGTGTGTCAAGAATTTAACTATTAGGCTACAGCATTCTCTTTCTATCTTTTTGCCCTTCAAAATTCTCGATCTGCTATGGGAACAAACCGAGAGCTTCACCGTTTGTGTGTAGCCGGTAATTAGCCAAGATGTGATACTTCCCACCCGCAATGGGTATCACTCATCGTTCCAATTCTGAAACACTGCTCTTTTTTCAGGCTTTTCCCATTCCCTTTCTATACTTAGAATACTACAGTATATTCAATTTCTATTTATATCTTATATTGCATATTATTGTTTTCGATAAATTATCTTCGTTAATAAACTGAAACTAATTTTTATTTTATAAATTATTACACGCTTCGTATTCCGTAAATAATGTCCTTATTTATAGAAATAATAATTTTAAATTATCGTTATTTCTTCCTGGATGTCTTTTTTTTAATATTTTTTTTGTAATAAAGCAAGATAGGACGATGAAGAACCGCTAACATTTTATCAGGCTGTGTATACAGTTGATAAAAGAGTGTTTTCGCATCATAAAACCTTGAGAACTTTACGACATCCGACTGTAAAAGAGTTAGCTGTGCCAACAATTAGGTTACAATATGGAGCCATAAAGATAAAACTGATAAAAATGTCTTCGAAACTCAGGAATTGCACATAGTATACTTTCAAAATATCCAAATTTTGTCCTTGAATCTTTTAATATGCTGTCTATTAACTTTTCTAACTGTTACAATTCGTCTTACTTTTAAAGACAGTGGTAAATTCGCAATAGTTATTACCCACATCAGTTTCGGGATCTAATTTAGAATTGAATATATTAGAATACATTGCTGGGTTTCAGAGATTTTAATAGAAAATTAGATCATATATTGAAATTTTTTTTCTAAATTTGAATTTTAAGACCTTACAGTAGTTCTAAACGTAACGTTATTGCATCAGAACTCCATAGATACACAAAGTATGGTCACTAGAAAGCCGTATAAGAAATAGTATGATATCTATTTGAGCTTTCGTTGGGTTTTCGTATGATCGTGCCTTTCACGTCTTTATCGGAATAGTCGATGAAAGCGGCTTGGTTATCACGACCACCTCCTCAGCGGCAAGAAAGAAGCGTACAGAGAGTTGTAAAACTCGATGCCGACTCAGCCATGTGGTATATCCATCGGGGGCCAGGGCTAAACCTGCGGGATCATTACTGACAGGGAGACAAAACATTTGCTTACACAAACGTCTAAAGACAACAGTCGGCTGTCCCAGCTGTTTCTGGGTCGTCATCAGGGCAGCTGGATGAACAGGAACTCCCTGTCGCCTGATGAGAAAAACACACAGGGTCACGTAAGGTCACCTTCCTTCTACTTTTTTTCAGTTTTGATTTTCGTACCAAGTCACCGATAGTGTTTGAACCCCGACAATGGCTACAAATGCCGGTATCAAGATTCCAAGCATAAAAGCTTTGAATATAAAAGGAGTCAAATTCGAACTCTCCGCCTTCAAAAGAAGCAGATTCTGAATTTTCTTTGCTATAAATATTCAAAAATCTGCATTCTGTTGAAGAAAATAACTTCTTACGAGTAAAAGTGTAGTATTTTGTAGTCGAATAAGGCGGATTTTCAACGACAATCATAATACACCGGTTTAGTAACCATATAGCACTTCTACAATAACAAAGATGTGTACTACCTGATGTGAGCTTGTATCTGTCGGAACTCCCACTGCGCCGGAGGGGCCTGAGAGAAGGGGCCGAGCACGTGGGCAGCGTATGTCACTGCGGAATCATTCATCTGACCTAAAGTAAGCAAACAGAACGACAGTTCTACCCGCTTGCGTCACTTCCTGGCTTCTCAGGTGGTGCAGTCCCTAGTAAATAATAACATTCCATCGGTTTTCCTTGGATAAATTGTAACTGCTGATGGTCCCCCTGCAATCCCTCTTCACACCCTCCTGGCTGAAAAGAGTTAGAGGTCTCAAAATGTTTACTCATGAATTATTTCCTAAGTTGTTTATGATAGCGGCTTTCGTTTTACTTCTTATTGTTTTGCTTATCAAATGTATTTATTTAATCTTCTACATAATAAGATGTTACCGCTGATTTATGACCCATCTCTATATCTTCTGGAAGAGGAAACTACGAAAATGACCGGTTAAATTTAAAAAAGACAGGATGAAAAGTACAAAAAATAAGGTAAGATATAATTTATGTTTTCTAAATCTTTATTTTCTTCTTATAAATCAGAAATATTTTAAATTATATTGCAGAATCTAAGAAATAATCTCAAATTTTATTATTTCTATAAAGGATTAAATGACTCAAGATTGCTGATTTCTTATAATTTCTATAGGCGCAGAGAGAAGAGGTATTCACCTGCAGGCTTTACAGAATGCGTATTTTTTTTAATTGATTTAAAGAAGTAAAATATAAAAGCTTCAAGTTCTTCAATAAGTTCAATAAGTTATTTATTAAATTAAGCACTGTATAGTGTCAGAGTAAGAAGATTAAGCTCTAACGTTACAGAAAGCCTTCCAGATGAAAGCTAACTGAGAAAACTAAATTTAGGCCTTCCGTGGTCCGTGTGAACCATTTCTGTCAGTACAGAGCCTTCATTGTCAGCGGGCTGATTTGTTACCCACCTAACTAACACATAGGGACAGAGATTCACGGGTTGATGCCTCTCTACCCAAAATACCGAAAAGTATCGCGCCTTCGCTTCTCGAAGAACAGAGCTCCCCTTGAGAGGAGTTAACGAGTCATATCTGCCAACCCCCACCGATCCCTCGGTTCTGTTGACAAAGTTCCCCAGAGATAGGGCCTTCGACAGTTCTAGCCTTGTTTCTGTGCCTCGGTGGCATCCGGAGGCGACGTTTAGCTGTCCGTCATTAGTTCTCTATTAGACCTCCTATTATTAATGGCTTAGCTTTTTTAGAACTCTGTGATAATGTTTTCGATATGGGATTTTACGAGTTAAAATACGAAATGACAGGGCTACTTTTTTCCCCTGAAATAAGGTTTTTCTTAAGTTCTCGAAGATGCAGAAAGCTTCTTAAAAAATTTGTTTGGTAGAGAGACGAGCCCGATCTTTCCTTACCTAAAATAAACAATGAATTTGTAATAAATAAATAAATAAATAAAATGTAAACAAATTAAGATCGGTTTAATTATATTGTTAACGCGTTATAGAGCAGAAAAATGGCAGGAATAATTTGTAATGTTGATTTATTCAAATAAAATGTAAATTCAAAACGACAATGCTCTTTGTCTATAAAGTATTTTTAAACATTCGAATACAGAATAATTAATAATGGATTAATATATTCGAAGTCTTTCGGAGTTTAGAAGCTGAAGGCCCCTTTAAAAGTCAAAATCCTTTTCAAAGGAGAGACTTCTCGATTGTTGACGTCATCTCTTCGAAAAGTAAACTGCAGCCAGCAAAAACGGGCGTACATCATCCGGGACGCTTGTATCTTTTTTTGGGCCTAGGGGCCAAGATATTTGGAATGAGAGGCACGACGTTTCCCAAACGATTTTTCAATTAACGTTCTCCTGACAACTTTGGCTCTACAGATGCCAAAGAGAAAAGTAACCCGAGAAGTTGGATGGTCCATCAGTTTATTTATCCCTCCTCTGGTTGCCGACAAATTTGTTCTTGCAGGGGAATGGGGAAAACGAGTATCAATTACCTGGATACTTCTGCATAAATAAACAGTTCAACACCGAATTATCATTTTTTTATTTTTATTTTAATTTCTATTTAAATAATATATCCGTAACAAGAATCGATTCGGTCTTCCTTGCTTCCATCGCTCTATATTTAATTCTGTATTAATTTTATACCTTTCCATTCACTATTACTAAATTAATTCTATGTTTTAATTACTTATTCCACCTTAAAAATATTAAAATTACGTTAGAAGAATGTGAATTTTATCGTATTGATTTACATCTTTAATTTGGGCTATGCGATATTTTTAATGGCTAATATTATAATAGATACAACTAACCCCATAATTACTTCAAATATTTATAATTAATTATTATACTTAACAAGAGACGACGGCCTGGCGGTCTGCCTTTTGCCGAATTATTTAGCCTTAATAGTCCAATAAAGGGTTTGGTATTTAACATTTTAATAATCAGAACAAACTTTTATTATTATCTACCTAAATGTAAAGCGTCATTTTGCAATTATATGAAAATTAATGGAGATTTTCAAAACGTGTTAAGCGATATTTTAAGCTTCGAGATGGGCCTCGGTGCTCATCAGGCCCTTGCAGAGTCGACTGTCGAAGAAAAAGATCGATGGTAATCGATCCCGGATCCTCTTAGTCGATTATAAACGGTCCCAGTTACTACTCGTCCATTTCAAATAACGTAATAATTCGAAATAATTTTGACTAATTCAACTGTCGTACGAAAGATCTCTATTCTTTTATACGAATTAATGTAATATAAATGCTATTTTTTAATCGTTTTAATCAGTTTAAAATAAAATTTGTGGTGTGGATTATATTAACAATGATACGTATATATATATATATATATTTTTTTTTAAAATCTATTATAATTAATTACGTAGCCCATTAACTAGACTTATTAGCATCCAATGCGTTAATTTATAATAAATATTATTCGATCTAAAATAAATGAAAGTATTAATAAATCTTTCTTCTTAATAGCTGGAAAGAAAAGCTTTCGAGTCGGTTTTTTTATTAATAAAAACGAGTGTTTTAAAGCCTTATTTATTAATAAATAAGTAATTAATAAGAAAGTACTAATAAATAAAATTGATTATTACGTTTAATGACGTATTTAAATATAATTAAATAAAGGATTTTAAATCTTTCTTCTTTCTTCTTAATGGTAGGAACGAGCTTTTGAATCATTTTTTTTTTTATTAGTAGAAACGAGGTATTTTAAAGCCCGCGTGAGATTTTGTGAAGAGTTTTGGAAATGGAGATGACACCATTTTCTTTCTTGAAGATATGCAAACTGAAATTTACTCGTTAAACCTAACTAATGACGTAATATTACTCGAAAAGTAATAAAAGAGCCTTAATAACGATCTGCGAGTAAAAGAATGGATGCTAAATGGCTTTGCTTCTTTAATAATGAAAATTAATTTACAAAGTTTAGGAATATTTTCTCCACTTTTATTATGAGTCAAATTCATTATTTTTATTTTAGTTACATTTATTTATTATTAAGGAAGAAAAAAAAAGGAATTCGCTTACTTATACATTTATTTATTTATAATTTAAAAATTAAATTAATATTTTAGTATATTCGTGTGGAATTTCCAATTGGTTTAGGACTATTATGAGAGTTTTAAAATAATTCTCTTTAAATCGATTCTTCTTGTTTCATTTTGCTTTATTTTTAATTGCATTCTAATTATATTTTCGCTTAAATTAAAATATTTAAATACGCCAGATTTGATCTGCATAGAGAATTTTATAATGAAGAATTTTGGGTATTAATTAATGGAGGAAGATATGTTTATATTCAAAAAATTAAGAGCTTATTTAAAATTAGACTGTGAAACTGTTATGATAAGTAATGAAAGCTGAGTATGGTGAATTAACTATAGTTTTATTAGCAATTCTTGCTTTAATCTTTGATGGTTACACGTGTTTTGGATCCTTGTAAATAAAGGATTTGGATCAATTTCTTTTCAAATAAGTAAGAATTTTGGAAAGAAACAGATCGGAATTAAATCATAGCCAATGCTTTTTCTCTCTGGCCATGTCGACGAAGACTTTTAAGCCAGTTATGCAGACTGGATACGGAGTGTGACCTGTGACCTCGAGCAATGTAACTAGAGGAAGAGGTGCGTGAGGTGACCCAACATGTGTCGTGGTATGCACCCATGTGCTAACATTGTGTGGCTTCTTTTACGTATCTGGCACATGTGGAAGCGGCAAAGGTCACACAACCAGCTGCGGCGAGCCACCGAAGATTAATGGCTCCTCGCTCCTCCTTTGGTCTTAATTACAGACGTCTAATTTGTCTGGTTTCTGCTGCGGTAGCTTGTCTAAGTAGCCACTGTCTACACATTCTAACTTCGCCTCAATGCTGACATTGTAGGAGGTGCTGTTACATAATACACTGTGTAACAAAAGTGTTACACCCGACCTGTGCGGTCGCATCGGAACTTCCTTCGCAGCTAGCACGCAAAATGGCGTCGCTCTTCTCAATCATATTTAGATCATTAGAAATAAATTATGTTTTCTTAAATTGTTAAAAATATTTATATGTGTTTAATTTACCTATGTAATTATTTGCGCGAATAAGTTTTAACCTTTTAATATTATAATTTTGTAATAAAGATTACAATCAATTCGTTAATATTTGAATTAGTCCTCGCAGTATTAAATAAACTCTTTTTAAATTTGTTTAAATTAAAATTAATAAATAAATTATTTATTATTTGAGATGGAAAAGTTGCTTCATCTCAAGTTCTTTATAAAAATTAATTAAAATATGAAGTTTTATGAGATTTTTCTTAGTTATTTATGTATAAATGAAGTTTGTTTATTGGCAATCTTTCATCGTAAAATTTAAATAATTTAAAAGACGCACCTCCTACTTCAAATTAAATATATAGGATTTTATTAAATTATGTTGCGTTCTTACATTATCCTACATCTTGAAGCGAATTAGAATTTAATAAACTTGTGATTCTTGATCATTTATCCGATATTTTACTTTCCGAAATTCTTTATAAATCTCTAAACTATAAGCGGAAAGTATAACTTCCTATCGTGAAACTAAAGCTGTCAATTAGAAAATCGGCAATAATCTTTGACTCAAATCAGATTTTCTAAATTAAAACGGGAAAAGTTGTTTTGGGGGATGGAAAATTTATTCCGTGAATTAAAAAGAATTAAAGTATTGCAAATTAATTTAGAAAAGTCGAATTTTTCGAATGTGTAAATAATAAAGGCCGTGGAGGGGGCCTTTTATTCGGGTTGATGCAGTACCCGAGGAGGCGGAAAGAGAACAAAGGGGGAGGGAGTCGTATGAATTCCTCCCCCGACGTGTCACGGCCGTGGTATTTACGAGCCTGACTGCACCAAACGTGATTATGTGGACGTCTATTGTCAAGTTCCCATAAATAACGCGCCAGTTTAGCGGGGGATGTAAGCCTATCAAATTAATCAGCCGTGAATGATTGGATGTGGCTAACCAGGGCCCCGGTGTGGATGAATGTTAGATAGTTGCCGGATCATTCGACTGCATTAAGTAGATCATTAGTTGCCGACTTCAGCATTACGGCATGGAGGGGTTGTCACTCCCCGAATTAGCAAAACGGCCAACTTCCTAATCTAATCATCCCCGACATCATCTTTAACGGTGTAGAAGTTTTCTGGAGGAAGCCGTGAAATGTTTCGCTCACCAGCTACAATTGTTGTTTTAATTTGGTGTAAGCACTCCTTCACGTCTTCCAGTTTTAATAAAAAGAACCCTCTTCTCCTCTTCTTCGCCTTTGCTTTCATTATGGATTCGGAAGGGGTTTAAGAGTAAGCTGCTTTCTTAAAGGCGCTAAATGCTTCCTATTGGGTCACAAAACTTATAAAATGATTTTATTCCCTATTTACAACTTGAAAAATTCATCAGATTTCATTAAATTAACTAAAAATAGTTCGGATTCTTTAAAATATTAGAGAAAGTTTATTGTAAAAGGAAAAATGAGTGGAGCAGGTTCTAAGTATATTGTCGATGTTGTATCACTAGCGGCTCTTTCTATTCTATCATACTCTATTTTGAGTTCTGTAGTAGATTTTTTTAAAGTTTAGAGGTCCTAGTGGTTTTGGTAGGTTTGAAAGAGCAGGCCTTATAAATAACATTCCAGGAAATATCCGCAAAGAATTCTCGCTCCAACGACGGTCAACTCTTGAATTCGAGATTCTTTTGGCGAGAAGTGCATCTCATACTGCTGTCATATCTCTGCACTCATTCGCAGGGACCGTCAAAAAGTGAGAAAAGGACAAAAACAGAAATCCCGTTCCGAACCTCATCATTGTTCGTCTATGCAATCCCCCCTTTAAAACTTCCTTTTTTTAATATAAATTCAAGTACGTGTTAAAGATTTAAATTCCGAATTAAAAAACTCTTCTTCGATTTAAAATAAAATGAAAATTAATTTTATTTATATTCGTTTTCGTTTCTAAAAATGTAACACTACCGAATTCACTGCAACACTGGGATCAATTTTTCCTAATTTTAACATTTTATATTGAAATACTACAATTTAGGCTGTGTTATTATTGAATATTCTAGTTTCTCTAAGGCTTCAGAATAAAGATGAACAGATTTAACGTTGGAAGCTGAAGAAATGGGCCTTTAGCATACAAATTATAAATCTCTTTAAAAAATATTGTTGTTATCTAATTTTAAACCTATCGGACATTCGGAGTTTAATCAAAATACGCACGTGAAATTACTATCGGCACATTTTTCAATTATAGTTGGATACCACCGAGCAGAAATAGAATAATAAACTTTTTTTAATTTAATGGAGTAGACTGGGTTGAACCATAATTTACAGCTTTCTTGATGATAAGAATTTGCCGACTGAACGGTTTCTCTGTTTGGATTTTTAAATTTATGTGTTTTTGACAAGTAATAGTTTCGATAATTTTATTTCTAAGGAATTTCGATGTGTTGGAACGAAAAGAATGTTATGCAACTTTGATTTTATTCCATCGTTTTTTGTAGAAGAATAGGAGCTTTTAATGTAATGTAGCGAAAGAATTTTGATAGAAAAATTTTCTTTTAATAATCGAAAAATCGTGTTAGAGGATTGTTAGATATGGGGTTATGCTAATTAGTGCTAGCACAATATTCCTTGGAGAGTCAAGATGGCAGAGCGTAATGGTGGGAGGGCGGTGCCACCCGAACGATGGTGGCGGCAAAAAGAAGAGGGAGTGTCTCTTGTGCTTGCCACAATCTTTACTTTAGCTTAGCCCAAGTTTGCTGGGAGCGAGGTTAAGCTACGTCACAGCTTTGGTATCCTAGCAACGGCAAAGAATTACTCGACACTTGGCTGAATGGAATTTTCGGTCAAGTCAATTGATCAGGAGAGAACCTGATTGCCATCCCTTGTTTGACGTGGATTAGCGGCAGGTTCATTATCTATTGTGGCATCCGGCCCGGCATTAATTAACCGATAGATTGATTCCGAGATGTCACAAGTCACTGCCTTTCGCAGTTCGCACTGCAAACAGTCCGCCTATTGTCATGGCCAACATGTAATTGAAGCGGCACAAAAAGCTTCATCACCGGGCCCTCAATTAATCGTCGGTTGCAACCAGCACTTCTCCCAACCAAATGTCTTTCCGTAGTCAATACAAACAATAATGCACGTGACTTGGCACAAGATACCGTTATTAATGGGCCATCGCTTGGCAGATGGCTCCTCCCGGACTGAGATGGATCGGGACTAACTTCGTCAATCGGACTCTTTTGCTTCTCAACAGGATGGACTAAGTTTGTGCCTTCTGTCCTCTTCTTTATGACAGGGCAAACTCCCTATTTGCTCTGTGCCAGCCTATACAAAGTTCTCCGTTCGTTTAATCCAATAAAATTAACGCACTTTCTTTTACCATAAAATTATTTTATATCTTTCCTTTTTTTTATTCATTTGACATCGGCTTCATCAATTTCACACCATTGGTTTGTAATGTGATCATTTAACCACACTTCAAATGCTTTAACGCATTTAAAGCCAACTTTAAAATCGATAATATTTATTTTAAAACGATGTTATTAGCTTTAAAGTCTGTTTTAACAATATTATTCCCTAAATACAATCATTTAGTCTGATTTCTATTAAGGGATAGCATCAATCAAACTTTGTTAAATTGATTTTTTAAGGAATTAACTAACGATTGCGAATTCTTTTAAAAAAATATATCATGAAGAATTATTACAGAAAATAATTGAAATAAATTCAAAAAAATGTTGCATCTATTTATTTTGTATTCAAATTTTCCAAATAAAAATTAAGCCATAAATTAAAACTAAAGAAACAAAAATCCATTGAGTCATATTATACGTAATTACTCACGTTTTGTAGACACTTAGAAAGGAAGTTTATAAGAAATTTTAAAAATAATATTTCCTACGTGACGTTGAATTAGTTTCCCAGGAAGTTTAGAAAAAGAAAAAAAAGGGTAAAACTAGTATATGACTTATAGTCGAGATGCATGTTTCCAACACCTGTCCGTTGGAAGCGGCACTTTAGATATTATTTTTGGATGCGCAACATTTTTCGAAAATATTACTAATTATGTAGTTTATGTTTCTATCTTTCTCCAATTTTATATAAATTTAATTTTCCATTTAGAATTAAAGCAAATTTCTTTTTCTCGTTCATTTTTACCGCTTGAAAGATGTAACTTTACCGCACGGCAGAGATGCTCTTTTGAGAAGCTATCATCCTGTTTCAAAAAGAAATACTTAAATAAGGATAATAACAATGAATTTTACATTTGTTTTATTTAAAAAAACATTCCTGTATTTAGAAGGCTTCGTAATTTATATTATAATAATTTACATTAAAATACACAGAACTATTATATTTATGCGTATAGATTAAAGATTCTGAACTCATTTAGATTTTTTATTTATTCTCTACAGCGCAAGAAATATAAAGAAGTCATTGGTTATTTTTTATTTATAAAAATGTATTTAAATCCATTATTATCTTCAGAAAATATAACAGTGTTCTCGTCTTTTATTTTTTGTCCAGTCATATCTGGACAAAAAATATCACAAACACAAGGATAAATAAAATAAATAGCATTATCCGTGACTTATTTGTAACTAGAAAGGTGGTAATTTTCATTATCAAACAGATAAAAGAAGGATTCTGTTCTACATTACTCGGGTTTTTAATGACTTTTAATAATGATGCGTAAGTCAATTATATGTTTAAAATAATTAACGAAAGTTAATTATTTAATTAGTCGTTATTTTACTAAATTAATTTTATAAACTTAGAAAAATGGATAATTAAAAACTGGAATACTTTTATTTATACATTTTTTAATCACGATCTATGTACAGATGTATTCTGTTTAGCAAGTAAGACAATACGAGTACATTTTATCTACCATTAAAACGTCGTCACTATCAAGGTTCGTATCTTAAACAAATATAACAATCTTTATTTATTAATCCAGATAATCATTATTATTCCGTGGAAAAAATAAGAGATATAATTGATTTAATCCCGGATTGAATTATTTATCGTCTTTTGTCGATGTTTTCCCATTTGAAAAGAAAATAATTTGCATAAATTTAAAAGATTGATCGGTTATTTATACGAATGTAACTAGATAATTTGGAATAGAAAATAGATAAAATGATCTATAATCAGGTAAGGGTATTCATTTTGTATCGTGTTATTTGGAAAAAGGCGTGTGTCCAGTCGACAGATAATGAAGCGCGGTTGACTTGACAATAATTTGTGTACTTTAATTGTTATGGCAGATGTAGTTGTGTGCAGTCATCAATAGGAGCTGCCATATCTCGGCAGATAAGCAGTAGATGGGCATTGGGCGCTCCATTGTGATCCATCTAGTAAATGTGCCACTCGAAACTTTCCCCCATGCATACAAGGCGATACTTAAATCTGGCTTTGTCATCAAATCGCTGCCTCATGTGTTTAACTTGCTGTTTTGTGTCGGCGGCAACGCTCACAGACGTTTCCTGTGTCCAACCGACTGAAAGACACTCCAGTCTGTCGGCTTGCGGCGCAGAAAATTGCTTCCTGTTGGAAAACTTTCTACAAAATCTGGCAACACTGCACAGCCACCTCGTTGGCAGGAGGAAACACAATGGACGCAAGCCACCTGTGATAGGCAAATATTAATGCCTTGTTGGCTGTTGCCTAATCATCGGAGTTGGACTGTCTAGTTTTGATTAGATTTGTCCAATCGTGTTATGGCAGAGACGGTAAAGCTAATCGACGAAGCTTTCTGAACTGAAAAATGACTTTAGGAGCAGTAAATTGCCTTTCTCTATACCGTAAATAAGATTACTGACGGGATGCGGTAAATGGCCACATAACTGATGCCCAAATCTAGTTCTTTCTGCTGCCCCCAGGCGGCGAAATTGTCCGTGACATCTCTGTGCACCAATCTGTCTCCTGCGACTACAATGATGCACTCAGCCATTCAAACCATCACCCATTCAATTCTAGGCAAATCAGCTCGTTCGGTAAATTTAGTGGCCAAAGCATTCTTTTTTTCCTTCTTTTCTTATCGGCAGCGCACATACGTCATTTCTTCCTTTTTCGGCACACGCCACCATTCATACCTCTGGCGCTGACGTTTCTGAATTATGATGTTCCTGATCAATTTTCCACCCTCCGAGCATTCCTCCATTAGGAAGATTTTATTACCAATAACATTTTTACTGTTTTTTGCTCTCTTTCTTTATGCTGACTTCTTCATCCCGTTCGTGCCTAAAATTTATTTATCTCGAAGAAAGCGCTGCGGTTTCCTTCGTTGGCGTCTCAATTTCCATGATTACCGAATGAGATTTTTTTATGCTTAAAATTTCCTTTCCACAAGCTCTTTTTCCTTGTCGGTTAGAGAAAAAAATCCTATATTTTTCATGCTATAACTAAGATTTTGTTTGCAAATCTACTTTTCCACTGGAAAGGATATAAATGTCCATCACTTAAATTCGGGAAATAAAACTGTTCAGAAAATGGAGCAAAAAGTTTTTCTGATACTTTAATCATGTTTCCGTCTGGCAGCTTATTTACCCAAGCAGATTACTATTTAAAAGGACAAATGATGCTCGGCCCATTAGGTGGTCAGAAGGACCGATAAAAAACAATGCGGGCACAACAGTGACAGCGTTGTGGTTTAAGGGCGACTGGTCAACATCAAGCAGCAAGACATGGACAGAGAAGAGAAAAAAAGATAAAAAGTTAGAGAATCGGCCATGTTTTTATGTGACACTTTTCAAGTACCGGCGTGATTTGCTGTTTACTCTTGTACAACTTTTCCGTCAAAGGACGAATCGGGCCTGTCAAAAAAGCTGATTAAACTGGATGTTTACTTAAGACATTTCTTTAAACATCAAAGTTTTGCCAACTTTTTATGAGTCTCAGTTGTGCTTGATGTATTTGGATCCGCTGTCATAATGGATTAGCGAAACCCACGCTGATTCTAAGGGCCACTTAAGGGGGCGAGTATCATAATAATATCACCGTTTCTCTTCACAACTTTTCCGAATCTCCCCTTAAAACTAATTGAAAACAGAATTTTTCAAAGTTTCATACTACCATTTATTACATTACGAATTCTGTAGAATCCGTAATAGATAAGGCTGTTTTCCTTAAATTTATATTATATGGTTTGTTTATTAAACTTCAAGTATTTATTAAAATACGTCTAAAACTATTTCGAGACTAACTGTTAACAATTCAGTCACTTTCCACAGATTACTTTGATTGATTTCTACGCAGAAAATTTAACTAAACGAATTTAGAAGCTTCTAAATTATTTTAAATGTTTAAAAATAAATTTTTTTTATTCTTTATTTTGATTATTCGCATCAAAAGCTATCTTATAATGATCTAATTAAGAATTCAAGCCGATCTAAGAGGATACAGAGTATTAGTATAATCTTAGTTTGTTTAAAGCAAATGCAGAATCGACTAAGGTCTCTTTATCCAATCTGCTATGGCTAATAATTAAATTACATTACTATTTTCTCCGTTAAAAAAATTATTTTGAAAATTTCTTCTATAAATAAATTATTTAAAATGCCATCTATTGGAAAAAGTAATAATAGAACTCTTATAACACTAATTTTACAGAGAAGAGATCCGAAATCCGAAAGCTAATGCCACTTCAATAATAAAAAAAAAAAATTAAATCGACTCTCCACTTTTATATAATAGTTTAGCTTTTGGTAAAGAGGGCGATCTAGACCCCCAGGGTGAAGCCCACGCTGGGATTCAATCAAGCGTTGGTTTCTTGTCAAATTCGCATTAATAAGCAATAAAAGTTTTACTTACTCACAAAAGATAGACGATAAGTCATATGACCATCTCATGAACCGAAGCATAATACCAATTTTTAACCAGGCATCATGCATGGGTCCACAAGAAGGAAACATGCCGAAGCGAGCATGATCTTGGAAGAACAAAGAGTGGAGTACGCACCGCCAGTTTTTATCTATATGAAGCACAGATGGCGGCTGATCTCATTAAGAGCACCTTAATTTGTTTGTTAAGCACTCCAGTTAGGAATGGAGAAGGATTTTCCATCAACCGGAGTCCGTTTACGTATCAAAAGAGCCATGTGTCGCGGCCCTTCGATTTTATTTAATTCAAAATAAACCGAAAATTTCTCCTCCGGTTTCTTTCGTTTTTATCTTTTCAGTTCCTTTTTTAATTTTCTGGTTGCGTTAATCACACTAATTACACAATTAAAAGCTTGGTTTTTGCTTTTCGACATATCAAAACAACCTTGATAAATAAATCTAATAGAGTAAACAATACTCAATTTACCGGATTTTCTTCTATAAGCGCATTAAATTTCGGGACTAAATCTATTACCACTATTCTTCCTTTGAAAGCTGAATTAATTCCATCGGATATTATACATTAAAACTGATTCTAATAGGGAAAGAAAGTAGGAAAACCTGTAAATTATTTCAATCATACAAAAATAAACGTAAGAAAGTAAAATAAATCTCGAAAAATGAAGTTATTTTATTTTCAAGTGGGAAATATCCTAAATTATTTTCCTTTTATTTTAAGGTACAGAATGGAATGCGTTTTAAGGCCTTTCTTAATTTTAGCTACTAAAAAGGCCCTTTCCTATACTCGGCAAGGCCCAAAATGGCCGACGGACATATCCGAGATAGACCAATCTCCGAAAAATTCCTGAAGTATTATACTTTCTTAACTTCTAGGCCAAAATAATAATTTAAATAATACATTTTTATTTGTTAATATTTGTAATTATTAAAGGATATAATTAATCAAATTTTTAGAAGCACCTCGCTTAGACATTTCGATACAAATTGTATTACATTGTATAAAGGTTTATAGCCTATTCGATTCTTAAGAACAAAACTTATTTTTCTTACAAGCTTCTTATATTTAATATCAGAAATTAATATAGTTTTCGAATTAATAATAACTCAGAAAATATACTTTTTTTCTTATTTAGAATTTTTTTTATAAATTCAAAAACTAAATCATCCAATCAGAAATGAGAAGCTGTCATTGACATGTTTGTGGTGTAGAGAAAAATAACAAGAGAAACGAAATATTAATCAGTTAGATACAAAATTAATAATATGTAGCGGGATCGAAGATCTCGTTCTGTTTTCTTACCCGGAAATTACACGAAAACGTCTTCGGCCAACCGGAAGTCTTTTAGACAGAAATATCTCTTTAAATGTAGTTTATGCAATTGTCCCTAGATGGCGATAATTATTAAATATTAAAAACTAAGTGGGATATACAAAATTTCTTTTCTTAAAGGCAAACATTTTGCAGGAATTTTAATATTAATTTCTAGAAATTTTCCTTTTGCAGCTTGAGAGAAATTGTTTATTTTGGGAAAAGGGAAGAAAAACAAAAATAGAAAATTCCCGAGAAGCTGACAGTAATCTTCTATAACTTGTAGACTAAAACTAGATAAAATACTCACGAATTAACGAAAATTTCTGCTTTTTATTACGTACCGAAACACGCTTTAACGCTTTTATTTATTTATTTTTTCGTTTTGAAATTTCAAATAATCGCTGAAATCAACGTTATATTTAAAAAAAAAAAAAAATGTTATTTCAGCATTTTCTCTTTATTTATTGAATTACTCCCTAATTTTATCAGTTTAAAATCTTTCAAAAGAAAACTAAAATTTAATTTTCAATAATCATTTGTAATAATGATATGCAGTTATTTGTATGTAACAGAGGCTTATCATTTTTATACAAGCTTCTATAAACATACCTTCTGCAGAAAGTAACAAATTAGAGATAAACAAAATATTAATCTGCTTATGATGTCGAGATCTCCGTATTATTGGAAATATCGAATTCCTACTATACTCTCTATTATATATTTATCAACTAAAATAAATGATATGATATAGGTATAGACAGACCGTCCAGAACTTGTATGAGGCCAGGGGTAGAGCAGGCCCCTTTTACAACTTCTGGACCCTTTCTTTTTCAACAAATAAAATACGTAGAATATTTCTTTATTAATAACAAGCATTTCTAAAGATTTCATTTTCTTTTAGTAGTAAAAATAATATTAATTCATAGGAATGGAAATATCTATGAATCCTTATTAAAAAAATTCCCAGCTTCTCCCTTTTGACAATATAAATTTTGATAATTACTGAGTTTTTTTTTTTTAAAATAATTATTTTATTAACTCAAATATAAATTAACATGTTACTTATAAAGATATTTTAAAAATTAAGTTAATTTTTTTTTTCCTCTGGCGCAAAATTAATTAAATTTTCAGGAAGAAAATTACATTTTGCTAATTAACTTATCTTTGCTTTACATTTCTCCCCTAAAATGCGACAATTATAAATTCAAAATGCTAAGAAAATGGAAATTTAGCCTATTTCCATGAAAATATTTTTATTAATAATTAATTAAAATAATTTAAATCACTTTTATATTATACTTTAAATAAAGATTTAATACGCCCGTACAAGAAATTCTTACATATTTTACCTAATCAATGTACAAAATATAATGAAAATTGCATTGTCATTCCATTAAATCACGCTACTTACCAATATTGTGTGTATATATATATATAAAAAATCATTTAATTCTTTCGAAAAAATTTTATCTTGGGTAATGTCTAAACAAACAAATAAAATAAGATTAGTTATTTTTTGCTTTATTTCCACCGCTTTCTCTGATAACTTCTGAAAATATTTCAAAAAATAAATAATAAATAATATGAAAAGAAATGATATATTATCGCATTATGAAATAATTTTGAGTTTTACTGATAAACCAAGATGAGTTCGCGAAAGATAATTTTAATGAGAGAATTATATTATATAAATCACGTATTAAGACATATAAAGATTTATTTAAAGAAAGATTTTAATATAAAATTGTATTAAAAATTATTTAAAAATCCTATGTATTAAGTAAGTTATTAAAATTAATTAGAATCTTTTAAATCACTGTTAAAAATTAAAGATTTCAATTTATAATGCACAAGATGGAAAACTTATATTTTTGTTTTTCCATTTAAAAATAATTAAAAAGTTTAAAAATTTTGTTTTTTTTTTCTTTTTGTTCAGGTATTTAGTAAAATGTATCGAATTTTCGGAAAAAATAATTAAAAAAAAAGAAATTTTGAATTATGTCGGAAAAATTTTAAGAACGAGAAAAAAGAATGGAAATATGTAACTGAAAATTAATTCGTACAAGAAATAATTTTTCCTGATATCGATTCGTCATTTATTCATACCAAATTTTAATGAAGTTTTTGTAATCTTTCGGCTCGTAAAGTCTTTAGAATTACTAAAAAAAAATCTCATTAAGAGAACATTCCCTATCTACTTTTAATATTACTAAAAATTTTCTATATATTACTAATGAAATCAGGAAAAATTATATATTTAAATATAAGAAAGTTGAAAAGAAACTGAATTTATTTATAAATGTAATGCCATAAAATAAAAGATAGCAAAAATAAAAAAATAAATAAATAAAATAATCATCTAAGGATTAAATTTAAACTCGCAGATTGCCATATACGTGCTCTCTTTCAAAGATAATTTTAAATTATTTACAGATATAAATACATAAATATCTGTAATATT
Source organism: Centruroides vittatus (assembly GCF_030686945.1). Classification (NCBI taxonomy): domain Eukaryota; kingdom Metazoa; phylum Arthropoda; class Arachnida; order Scorpiones; family Buthidae; genus Centruroides; species Centruroides vittatus. The sequence continues at coordinate 448,576 of NW_027122652.1, read as the reverse complement.
TTTTTTTAAATGCTTTATAAAGTAGCAAGCTTATTAAATAAATAATATTTAAATCAAATCTTTAAAAAATATTTTATTTCATTAATTTTAAACAATTGTATATATAATATACACATAGAATTAAATTGTTAGCAACTTTAACAATTAATAACAGATGGAGCCACTTTCCACCAACCACGCCCCGAAGATAATACATGCCTGGAAATTACTAAAGTGAAATATACTATAAAATAATTAAATATAAAATTATAAGAAACTTAAATGCGTGTGGAAAATATTATAAAATTAAAATATTTACTAAATAACTTTTTAAAACGTTAAATTAAGGGTTTTTCCGACGGAGTTGATTTCTAATCATTTTCGCCTTGTCCGTTCCAGGTTTAAAGCAGTCAATGTCAAAGAAGAAGAGAAAGTGTGGTTCGGAAATTGATAAATTAATTCTAATGTTTTAACTTGCTTAATAATCTATTCTTCGATAGTAAAGTAGATACAATAAAGCTTCTGGGATGAAAATGGCAAGGCCTCTTATACCGAGTCAACAGAAGTTGGCTGAAAAGTTGACCATCCTCAATGATAGAGGAATGGGAATGCTTACAAGGATTTATAATATCAAAAAGGTAATTTTTCTCCACTCATTTACATTATATCTATCTGCAGTCGTGTCTAATAACTATAAATAACACGAATAAGTAATGTAATTTACATCATGAATATAAACACTATTGAAACAGATTTATTATTTGATACACTGATATCTACATACAATGTATATATGTGATGATTAATGCCATCTTATGACTCATACACTTACATTTTTTATGTATATTCTAATGTAATATGATACACATTTGAATGTGGATATATCCTATATATATATATTCACATTTAAATATGTAAGATATATCTTATTAGGTTAGAATGTTTTTAGTATCTTCGTATGATAATTATTCTTTCGTTGAAGTCTACAATGTTAACCGTGATATACAATATCGTATCGCATGTCTATATAATATAATTCTATACATGTTTAATAACATATATACCGAAATCTACATAATTATTTTGTTGATTAATGCCATATACGATGCTATGTATTGTACATTTAAATTATGTTTTCGTTGAAGACTGCTTATATGTGAAATATTTTAAATAATATACAATACGTAGATTATGTCGTACTGTATGTATGGTAGAGCATCGATTTATCCGAATACCGATTGACCGAAACGTCGGTTAACTGAAAGTGTTCCGGTTGGCAAATCCAAATTTCCTGTAGTGCTATGGCACTGTGGCACTCTCCCTCTCCCTGTCGACGTAAACTGTAGGCCTACTTTAATGTACTACTTTATGTAAGATATGTATTTGTTAAGACGTGTGATACAAAATATATATGGTACAGTTTGGTGTTTAATATATTTTTTCGTAAATGATCAGTAATCCGAACAACCCCGGCCCAAATTGCTTTGGATAATCTATGCTCTACTGTATATATATTAATATGATTTATACATGTGTAATAATTTATATATTAGAATAATAGACGTGCAGTTTAACTAAATAAACTTTTTGTGTTTAGAGTTATTACTTAAATTAATGTTAAAAAAGTTATAAAATTAAAATATTTGCTAATAAAAAACAGTACGCTTTTAAACTGGAACTGTATATATTTGTAAATTTTAAAAACTTTTTATGGAACTGTATGGTTAAATAACTGACACCTAAATCCTGTTTGTATTCCTGATGAGGGCCTCTAAATGATGGCCAAAAATGCTTGAGCAGTAAATTTTTTTATTATTGTTTGTTGGAAAATGCATTTAGGTATTGGTTATTTGATTTACTAATAACATTTTAAACTGATAAATTAAGCTAAACATAAAGGATGGTTAATTATGTTAAATTAAACAAACATAATTTCAAGTTAATTGTATAAGGATATATTATATCCATATTAAACCCGATTAGCATGTTCATTAACTTGTATGATATTTGAAGTTTCAACAGTTACAATAAAATTATAAGAATTTTGTGAAAATGAAAACACTTATTGGAACAGAGTATAACTTAATCTTAAATGGAAAATTTTGGATTTTTCTATTAAAATTGGAAAATTTTCTGAATGTTTCAATTTAGATTATAATTGATTAGATTTATAATTCCAATCTAAAATTTTAATAAATAATTCTAAGATTTTAGAATTGCTTATTAATATTTGCGTTTGCTTTTTTGAAAGTTATTAAATTTTGCAGATAAATTCGAGAGTCTTGAAAATGTCTTGATGATTGTAAAATTTTATATGTTTAATTTCAATAAGGTAATTTAGTTTAGTGCTATGAATTATTAAACTTCTTAATGTATTAAATAATTATTGTGACAAATGGAAAATTATTGACTGAATAATATATTAATCAGTAATCAGTCAATGATTTTCCATTTGCAACAAAATTATATGAATTATTTCTCAACAAATAAAATGATTCATAGTTTATTAATTAAGATCTAATAATAATTCGTTTATTGTATGCTTTCATTTTCTAAACTATCTCTATAAAATTTCAGAAATGCAGTAGAATGTTACTATTTATGAAAAAAATATATATATGAAATATACATATTATATATATTTGTATTCATTGTTATTTTGGCCTTTTAATATAACTTTATGTATTTTTATCTTGTGAGTTTAATTAAAACACCAACTGAAGATTAATCTTTTGTATTGTTTTGTAATCATTTTTATTTTATAACTTATTACTGCATTCCTGCGCATGCAACATTCACATGCAATGAATGTTATTTAAATTTCTGTTTTTGTTCAATTTGCATTCTACCAGTAGAACCTGATGATGGCCTTTGTAAAGGTTGAAAATGTTTGTTTCATTAAATGTTTTCATTCTTCTAACTGGATTTTAAGTTTGGGAGTATTTTAGTATTTGTATCCAGTTTGAGATAGGGTTTCTACTGCATGAAATACAGTTAAAAAGTAATCTTGCAATGAATAGTATATTTGGCATGTAGTCATGGCAGTGTGTGATAAGTGATGATATCAATTGTGGATAACAATGAAATGACCTACACGTATAAATAACGGAAAAAGAACAGAGAAGGACCACAAAGTGAAAATGTGAAAATAAATATGAAATTGAGTTGATAACATAATTGAACAAGTTGAGGCAGCTTACTGGCACGAAATTTGCAGCCGTTAATGCCAAATAATTGTTTTCATAGACTTTGGAAAGCTAAATGCTTGTAATGAAAGTCACTTAGCGTGCACGGACAAAAGCCTGGGGCTGTTCAGGCTATCAAGCTGTCTCGAATCTGTGAAATCATAACTGTGACTTATACCGACGTCCTATCTGTCTTTTTTCTCCGTTATCACCAGGCTATGAGTCATGTAATTGTAAAATGGGAAAATCTTTTTCTTAGCACGCCTAAACTTTACAAAAGGAACACACCCTCAAATTTTTAAGTTTCTAGCACCAGTAGTTTCGGCTCTGTGTTAATTATCCTCTTAGGACTTGTTCTTTTATATACGAGTATATAGATGACTAAACTACATAATAAGTACGTAGTTTTCATTTGATTTGTTACCTTTTTTTGATATCTTAAAAAAATAACTTAGTTATATTACTCTTCCTTTGATCTTATAGATAAATAAGCAAAAAATTGTACTTTATCGAACTTGAAATGTATGTTCAGCATTAATAAAAGTTACCAAAATGATTAATTTACTGTGTTTTTGTTATTTCTTACTCCTGTTTTTAGGTATTTGGTATTCGGCCGAATACCGAATAGTAACCGAATATTCGTTGCATAATTATTAAAAAGATTAAAAAAAAGGCTTTGTTTTGAGGGGTCAAGTATGGATATTAGGATATATTAATCCATTTGATATTGTTTCTTTTGGGAAAATTTGTTTCGGCTTTAGAACAAATTGGTTTTCAAACAAATTTTAGGAATTATGTTTAAAAACCGAGGTTTTATTGTATTTGTGCTATTGTAATACATTATGATAGTACAAATACAATAAAACAAATACAAATCCATTGTAATATTTACTAATTTCTAAATGTATAGAAATTAATAAATATTACAATGGAAAGAAAATATAATTTTTTTAGTACATTACAATAATGTCCTGCTGAGAGTATTTTGTAGTATTTGGAGTTAAATAGAATGATATTCATATGGAGATTATAATAGTTGTGTTTCTGCCTTTTTATATTGTTGTAACTTTATATTAATTTATATATATATATATATAATAATACTGTTTTTGTGAATTTTTACATTACTATTGCAAATAACTGGCATTTAATTTTATTACACATTCTGTCTTTCTAATAGTTAAATCAATTAAGCATATTGTATTTTTTTTTTTTTTTTGTTTTAGAAATAAGTAGTTTGTAAGATTTCTAATAAACTAGTAGTTTTAATGGTCTTAATGTTCTTGATGTATGCAGTATCCAAATAATTTTTATTGTTAATTGACCTTCAGTAAACTCAGTTTAAGATTTCATCTAGTTATATATCTAGATATCTGACAAAACAATATAACATCAAGTCAATTAAAAGAGAGGGAAATTTAAATGTCACATTTTGATAATTTTAATCTTTCTTTTTATATTCTTCTAAGGAAGACAGAACCAGCACAGTATCTGATGCAACAACTTATTTAATTTTTCCAATTATTTTATAAATTTTGAGTGTTTTAATACAAGTTTGGGCTTCCAAATAGTACAATTATATAGTTTTATAATATAAATATTACTTTGAATTTAAAAGCTCTTGTCCACAGTAAATATTATTGGATATGATGCAGCATTAAGAAGTACGGTTTGAATCTTAAACTTCTTTCTATGAGAACTGTCATAAAAAGGCAAATGTGTAACTAAATTAAGAAATAGATGACTAAAGAGGAGTGCTAAAGACACTTGAAATGCATATCATCATTGGAAAAATTAAAGTTGTTGCATCAGATAATGCACTGGTTCTGTCCACTTTAGATGGATAAATAAAGATCACCAATAATGCAGTTCTCTAAACTTGAAATTTTAATTTGTTGAAAATAATTGTTTTATAAAATAACATAATGCATATAATTTACTTTGACATGTAACATAATTATTTCTTAGCATATTTTTTTAAAGATTACAATGTATCATAAATGAATTTAGGTTTATGGAATTTTATTAGTAAAGAACTTAGTGCATTTATCAGATGCTATCTAGTATAATAAACATATACAGTATATATAATCTTTAGTTTTAATTATACTTTATTATTATTTTCTTTGATTGTTTATGCTGCTGACAATATAATTAATACATATCATTGCAATTTGAAAATGCTTTTCATATTTTCTAGTGCAGAGGTTCCAAAATTGTACTTTGCAGACCCCTGGGGGGCTGTGAGATACATTTTGAGGGTTCTCGGGCCTGTTTTTTAAAAACGTCTTAGTACTTAAAAACATTATGTAAATTGATATTAAGCTTTAAGTGAAATATGATAAATTTGTATATTATATATTAATTAAAATGTTATATTTTATTGGTTTTTTGGAAAATAAAAAAGTTTGTTCTTTTTATTACATTTTATAATTCATTAATTCTGTTATTTTAACAAAACTTTTCAAATTAACACAATTGAAAATTTTCAAAAAAATAATGTAAGATATCTCAGATGCTTATTATTATTGTAGTTTATTCATTAATGACTAAAAGCATTAATGACTAATAGTCAATAACTACTAGCTGAAAATAGGGTCTACCAAAATATAGCTTTTATAAAATAATCTTTTTTTAAACTTGGAACTACTGCTTCAGAGAAAAGCAATTACAATGAGTTGTATTATATTTTTATTTATTAGCTACTAGCAGGTAAGCCCGGCATTCCCTGGGCAAAAAATAATTACAAATATTAAGATTATTAGATTTTTTTGTACTTATAACACTTCCATTATATTATATTGTAGTATTTGGTTTATATTTACAAAGGTTATCTTACATAAGAGTTTATCATACTGAGTGACCAATCTAACACATTTTAAAAATTCTTTAAATTGTGTACAGTAGAGAAAGAAAGAACTTTTGAAGTGTGTTAGATTTGTTACTCGATGTGATAAACCCTTATGTAAGATAACCTTTGTAGTTATATAAATCAAATACTATGTATAATATAACAAATATTAAGACAAAAACCATATAAAGAGGTTGGTCATTTTAGCTTACCATTGTCATGTTTATCGCAATGCTTGGATGATATGAAATGGCACAATTTCATTGGTCAAGTAGACAGCAATTAAAAATATGATATCTTAAATTTTTTAAGATACTGTATCATATTTGCTCTAAAATTAGTTCTAACAAACTGTTTTATTCACAGCTAAATATCAAATGATGATCTCCCAACGAATCAAATTTCATGAAAAAAAGGACCAAATATTTAAACTCGGCACTTTCAAAAACCACTTAAATCATATTTTGTGCAGACTGGTAACTTCGTGTTATGTAATTTTCCTATTTGAATGTCATCATACCAGTGGGTCTGATAGGAAGAAGGGACTGTTGCAGATGGAGGTTGGAGTTAATTTGACCAGAAGTAGTAGTTGTCCTCCTCCTAGAAGAGAGGATAGTTCAATAACTACTAATTAATACTGGTCTACTATTAATATTTGAAAAGTGATTCGTGTTGGATATGTTACGATGGCCCAGCATGTGATTGAAGTTGCTAACCTTAACATCCAAAAGACTTGATATAAGACTTGTTTAAATAAAAAAATCTTGTAAAAGTGGAAGAATAATATTGCTTTTATATGATCCCATAACAAAAAACTGGTGAAACCAGGCAAAAAACCTGGTGAAAAAGTAAAGCTCAGCAAGAACATGTAAGTAAAGGAAGCTTTTGAAAGTTGTGGCATTAGAATACTGGAAGCAGATTTGACAGCAAGACTCAACATGAGCAAAAAGTGTATATTATACAGACTACAACTACAGGAAATTTTGAATGAAGCAATGTTGCCATGGTAATAAATAGGAAAAATAAACATCGACACAGAAAAAGACTTCCAGCTCTACTTAGTGTCTTAAAATTGTTGCACATACATTAATTTTGCTGAATATTAGAACATTTTAAGCAGTATCAGTGAAAGAAGTTTTGGGCAATGGGTTTATGAATTACTAAGGGGAGATGAAATCAAGGAAGGAGATGGGATGTCCAGGTTTCTTGTTAGTCCATGTCCTCATAGATATCACATTTGTAGAAAAATTATTAGAATTGATTTGACTTATTTGGTTACAACAATGTGACATGTAAGCAATCTGTCGAGGAGGATGCATCGTGGGAAGACTTTCATGTAAAGCTGGCCCAGTTTAAGTGTTACTAATGCAAAGAAACTCAGAAAGCTCCATGTGGCCAGTTTGTTGGCCATGTGTGAACTCCATGACCGACTGCCAGTGTTTTATGGTTTTTATTTACCATATTTTATGGACTATAAGATGCACTTTTTTCTTCAAAAAATTGCCTCCAAAATTCAGGTGCGTCTTATAGTCTGTAGTGTCTTATAGGTATTTTTTTAAAAAATTGCTTAAAAATTAAGGTGCGTCTTATAGTCCATAGCACCTTATAGTCCATAAAATACGGTACTCTGTTACTGGAGAGTACTTGTTGGACTGCAATTTGAAAAAATTGTAGACCTATAAATTCCTTTTTGTCATCCATCTTTCTGTGTCTTTTCTTAATCTTGAGAACAGAGGTAGATAGATGAAAATTGATGCTAGACATGGAAATTGTAAGCAAAAGAGAGCCTTTGTGTTTCTGTGGCAATGCATCCACAGACCACAAAGGCAGGAAAACCACGCCAATGGATGAGATGGACAATGGAAATGAATGAGTTTATCATCCGTACTTACTATACCATCACAAAACTCAAAACAAACATGACAGCATACAGACAACAACTACACCATAGATTCACACAACAATATCCTCACCTCATAGTCACCAAACAAAGGGTTGTTGATCAAAAAAAGAACAACTATACACAACAACCTTATCCCACAAACAACACTTGAACTTATCAAACAACAGGTTGCTGATCAAATACATCAACAGACAGAAACATTTAACATTAATGAAGATCACGTAACCTGTCAGGATAATCTAGCAACAAGCACTGATTACAGCACATACACTACAACTACCACTATTGATACTACAGACGCTTCCTCATCCACCACTGATAACATTCACATAGATTCAGTTAATATGCTCTCACTTACATTTCAGGAAACACTCACTAAATATACAGGCACAGATCCCACACAACGACCACGAATACCAAAAATCAACATGTCAAAGGAAGTAGGAAAAACACTAAATTATGTAAACACTCACTTATTACCACACTACATTCATTCAATTTCTACACTCTCAAACATTCATACATTAGTTTATGCTGGGGCAGTCACAGTTGTGACACACCATAGACTGAAAATACAATCACAGACAGATACACAGAAAACAATTCTATCACAAGCCTGCCTGGCAGAGAAGAATAGAAATACAAATAAATGACATTAGACAGCAATTAGGCAGGCTGACACAATACACTAAAAACAACATAACACCCAAATTAAAGAAACAGCTCAAAAACATTTTCAATAAAATAAAAACACACACAAAACATGAACATCACAACACACACATTACAGAATACATTGATACAATAAAACAAAAACTCACAGCCAAAGCACGTAGACCAGCAATTCCCAACTAGTGGTCCATGGACCATCAGTGGTTTGCAAGAGCTAAAATATGGACTGCGAAAGATTTAAAACTTTTATTCAGTTTAAATTATTATTCCCACATTGATACAAACTGAATTTAATTTTTACTAAAAATGTTATGTTTTCTATTATAATAATACTGTTAAAGCATGTTACTCTTGCGTTTAATGATTACTTATGTTAACAGTTTTGATTAAAGTTTATTTTTAGATTGACACCGTTTATTTTTCTTAAACCTTGTGCTCCCTGCTAACAACAATGAAATCAAAGTGGTCCCTGGTCAAAAAAAGGTTGGGAACCGCTGACGTAGACTCAAACAATACAAAACATGTACACTACGAAAACAACAAAATAAATTATTTACAAACAATGAAAAACTCTTTTACAGACAAATTAATAACAAAACTAACACTGATACACAGCACAGTGGCACACCAACAGAAGAAGAACTCACAACTTACTGGTCTTCTCTTTGGTCCAGTGCTGTCACACACAATGCTGATGCAGGCTGGACCGAGCAGGAGAACAGAAACTTGCACAACATACCAATTATGCCCTGTGCTGAAATAAACATACATGATTTCCAATACATTGTTAACAGAACACACAACTGGAAGACACCTGGTGTAGACAACATTCACAATTTCTGGTACAAAAAGTTTACATCACTGCACCAGGAACTAGCTAAACACCTAACACACATCATCATCAATCCACAAGACATGCCAAATTTTCTTACTCAGGGTATCACCTACATGAAACCTAAAAACAACAATACCACAGACCCTGCACAATACAGACCAATTACATGTCTTCCAATACTCTACAAATTATTGACATCCTGTGTCGCAAACAAAATATACAAATTTGTTGAAGAACACAACATAAGAATGTTGTGTTCTTTACATCCCCTGTGATTTCCACAGCAACAAAAAGGTTGCTGTGGAAATCACAGGGGATGTAAAGAACAGTTACTTATAGATTCAGTCATTCTATGGCAAGCACACTAACAACACAGAAACCTACACATGGCAAATATAGACTACACAAAAGCATTCGACAGTGTTCTACACATGTACAAAATACATCCATCACTCATTGCATTCTTTCAAAACACTATGCAGCACTGGAGAACAACACTACATCTCAGGGTTAGTAACACTTCCATACAAACAAACCAAATTTTTATTAGGCGAGGAATTTTTCAAGGAGATTCCTTGAGTCTTCTCTGGTTCTGCCTAGCCCTGAACCCATTATCCAACATGTTAGACAACACGCAATAGGGTTACAATATCAGACATGAAAAACAACACAGTTTACACTGTCACATCTCATGTACATGGATGACATAAAACTTTATGCATCCACACAAAATCAACTTCATCAACTCCTACAAATCACACATTCATACACCAAGAACATACAAATGGAATTTGGCCTAGATAAATGCAAAACACTTCACATAGAAAAAGGAATCCTGAAGAAAGAAGATTTTGCACTTGGAAATGGAGACATTATTAAATCCATGGAAGAGGGTGAGTTCTACAAGTATTTTGGATTCCAACAGGCCAAACTAACAGAACATGCACAAATAAAGCAAAGATTAATTAAAGAATACCAAAGTAGGTTAAAGGCTATTCTCAGAACAGAGTTAAATGCAAAACACACAGTTAAAGCAATAAACACATATGTCATCCCTGTATTCACATATTCTTTTGGAGTTATACATTGGACTCACACAGATCTTGAGCAACTCCAAAGGAAAACAAGAACAACACTTACTAAGCATAAACAACATCATCCTAAATCCGCCACAGAAAGATTAATCCTTCCACGTAAAGATGGTGGACGTGGCCTGATTGACATAGTTAACCTTCACTACAAACAAATACAGTCACTGCGAGAGTTTTTCTATATAAAACAAGAAACATCACAATTACATAAAGCCGTAACTCTAGCAGACTCAAATAACACACCATTAAACTTACACTCACATCATATGAGACACAACACAACATATAAAAAGCATAGACACCATTAAGCAATCGTGGGCTCGAAAGGCACTCCATGGCAGGCATCCTTATGACCTGGCCCAGGATTTTGTTGACAAAACTGCATCAAACAGCTGGTTAGTTCGGGATGCCTCTTTTGGGAGATGGAAGGATTCATGATTGCCATACAGGATCAGGTCATAAATACTAAAAACTACAGAAAACACATACTCAGAGATACAACACTCACAAATGACACATGCAGAAAATGTCACATCATGCCAGAAACTATACAACACATCACTTCCGGTTGCAAGCTCTTGGCACAGACAGATTATTTACATAGACATAATCAAGTAGCAAATATAATACATCCAAGAGCTTGCAAAGAAACACAAATTAGTAGACATCCACAAACCATACTACAAATACATTCCACAGACAGTATTGGAAAACAACACGCACAAAATGTACTATGACAGAGCCATAATCACAGATAAAACAATTTACCACAACAGACCAGACATCACACTCATTGACAAACACAATAAAATCACATACATTATAGACATATCCATTCCAAACACTCACAATGTACAAAACACATTCACTGAAAAAATTAGCAAGGACACAGAACTCGCTGAGGAAATAAGGCATCTGTGGAGGATGGATAGGGTGCTTATTGCACCTGTCATTCTCTCCTCTACAGGTGTGATATCACACACACTACACAAAAGCCTGGGACATTACAATTGAATAGAAATACATACATCACACTACAGAAGGCCACTATATTGAATACATGCCATATTGTTAGGAAATTTCTGAATACAGACACTGACACTGATACACTTATTTAATTTTAGTTTTGTTTTGGTTGCTATGCCTTGACTCTGGTCCGGCATAGTACACAGCCACTGGTGTTAACTGAGTATATCTCACATAACCCAACATAATAATAATCTGCTATATAAATAACTTAAGTGATGAGTTTATTTTTCAAAAGATCAATTTAATTATTTTATTATTAATACTGGTAATAATTAATACTTATTTGTTTACATAAAAAGAATTGAATTAAAATTATTCATTTTAACACATTTATCAATATACAAACAAACCAATCAATATTGTCTCTAATTTTTTATGTTTATATGTATTTACTGTTATTTAATTATTGTTCATAAAATTGATTTGTTATTAAAATTTAATGGTTGTTTAATTTTAATTTTATAATTATAATTAAATTATAAATATAAAATTAAATTAAACATTGTTAGAAATTTATATGCTTAAATTGTTAAATATGGTTGAAAGTTTGAAATAATTTTGTTTGAATAGAATACATTTTTTTTTCCTTAGAACTTTATAGCTTAAATGAACTGAGGATGGATGAACTATAAACAATTAAAATTTTTCTCAACCAAAAAAAATCTTGGATTCTGCACATCTGCTTAAATTATTATCTTTGTAAAGTGGTTCCATCAGTCTTGTCCTCATGCCATGACTGAGTAGTAATGTTCTATTCATAGTAAAATATCTAAAGTAAACAGATACAGTGATTAATGTCTTATATATTTGCTTGAATTTATTAAGAAATCATTGATATATAAATATATATATTATCATTATTATTAATTAATTTTTTTTTTAATTTTTTTTTAGAATATTTTTAATATTTATGATGTAAAATAAAATAAATTTAGATAATTTAGATATTTTAATGGAAAGAATTTAGTTCAGCTATCTATAAACAAAATAAGTTTTCATTTTCCTGTATTTTTATTTATAATTTCTTTATCAGTTTGACATACTGATATATTTTTAAAGATATAAATATTCACAGTCGTTTCCTAAATTTGAATGTGAATAAAATTAATACCTAATTGAAATAATAATTGAAAAACCAGTTTTCTCAGTGTTCAGCACCTGTTTTGTTAAATAAATTTAATGAGTTTAGTCACAGTGTTTTGAGTTTTGATTTGAATAAATATAAAAAATGTTTTAACCATTGATGTATAAATTTTTAAAATTTTAACTTTTACTTTGTATTTATTTGTCTTTATCTGTATTTATTTATGGAATTTTTGAAAATCACTTTTTCTGTCTATGTAATATTACTTATAATAATAATAATAATAATAGTCCAAAATTTATTCGTAATAAGGCAGGAGCCAGTTACAAAGGATGTTTTGACAACAATTCTTGTTATTAATACTAAAAAATACTCCAATAATACAAATCAAACCAAGCATTATACAGCACATTGGTTGCCGATTGTAAGTATTTAATACCATCAATTTAAAGACCTTCCAACTCATACTGCAACTTGTAACTTTCTTCACACACTTGGTTCTTAAACATAAAATAGCATTAATTAATGCTACTTATGTCTTTAATGAATTGTTACGTTAAAAAATTTGTGAGCATATTTATATAATCTATAAATTATGTCTATCTTGGCTGAATGGAATATTTCATACATTGCTCTTTCATCAGTGCACCTTGTTAACATATGCAAGTCAAGATTATGTGCTAGTTTCTTTGCATCTTTACAGCCACAAAACATATGAAATTTTGAAATTATTGTATGACATCTAGGGCAGATACTCTTGGAAAACTCAATGAAATTATTATTGATTAATATTAATTCCTTATTTATTCTAAGTTGTATGAAAAATCTTTTGACATTAAACGCCAGGTTAGTTAACATATAGTTATTAATAAATGGATACTCAAGAATTACGTTATACCAATTAGTTTTCTCTCTTATAAATATATCTTCTATGTCTTGTGATAAAGAGATTTCGAGCACGTTTTGTATCAACATTTGGAAATGTTGTTCACTTATTTCAGGTAAATCTAGGAATATTGTAACAGAATATCCAAAGCGCTTTAAAATTTGTGCAATTTGTGACACCCAGTTTGTGCTTTGTCCTTTAATCAAAGACTTTCGATACAATTGGTATAATAATACAGTGGAAAGATTGCGGGCATCTCTTATTTTAAATAAAAATTTCATGTATCTTCTTATTAAGGTAGCACTCAACTTAAACCTACTTAATTCCAATCTTAACGCGCTACCTGGTGTGTTGTAATCCAACAAAAAAATCTTGCGTATAAACCTGTTTTGGATCACTTCTAGTTTTTGAAAGTTCGTAAGGCTCCAAATTGGGGCCGCATAGCCAATAAAATTCATTATAATAGAGTTAAACAGCCTAAAATGAACTTGGATGTTCTTTATCTTTGCTCTGTAAAACAATCTAATCATATTATTTATTAAAGTATTTGCTTCAGCGATGACTTTTTTATACTGTTTGTTGAAGGACAAACTGGGTGACAAGATGATACCTAAAAATTTTATTTCCTGAACTACTTCCAGTTCTTCATTATTAATAAAAAACGACATATACTTTTTTGGTAGGTTAGCACCATTCCTGAATATCATGACTTTGGATTTTTTTGGGTTTATTTTTAATTTCAAGCCATCTAAATAATTTGTCACTAGTTGAATTTTCCTACGCAAGGCCGCGGCAGTTGGGGCAATGATGACTATATCGTCCGCGTAAGATAACGAATGAACAACTTGTTCTCCTATTATAAACCCATCATCTTCGTTCTCAAAACAATTATTTAAATCAAACGTAAAAAAATTAAACAAATAAGGAGACCAGGGGTCTCCTTGCAATAACCCTCTGGCTGAGTCAAACGATGGCCACTGTATATTGTTCTGTTTGACTATTGTTTTGTACCTACCGAACAACAATCCGACAATTTCTGTTAGTCGTTCACTTGCATGATAATATGTCATTTTCGATTGTAAGCCGGTGATGCTCACCGAATCGTATGCCTTTTCCAGGTCCACGAAAAGTGCAAAGACCTTTCGTCTTTTCTTCATTAGCTGTAACTGTACAATTGCTATCAGAATAAAGATGGCCAGCTGAGTACCTCCATTTTTAATATACGCATATTGAGTTTCATTCTTATAGTTGTTTTCATCTATCCACTTGTTAAACTTCAACATTAGAACGGCCGTAAAAACTTTACGCAGCCCTGACAACAGAGCAATTGGGCGGTAATTAATTGGGTCTTTTCTGTCACTATGTTTAAATATCATAGCAAATGTTACTTCGTTCCATGAGACTGGTATCACTCCTCGGGTGTAAAACCCGTTGAATTGTCGAGTTAAAAACCTAACCATCTCAATTGGAAAGTTTTTAATTATATAATTAGAAATTAAATCAGACCCAGGAGCTGAATTTTCTTTTAACTTCCCAATGCAGTACTGTATTTCTTCTACTGTAATCACTTCCTCAAAATCAGTACCTTGAAATGATCTAGTTATTTCCTTCTTTGCACTATTTTTACTTTTATACACTTCTGAAAAAGTGCTGAAATGGCGAAGCCAATCACTGTAGGACACTTGAATAGAATCTTTGTGTTTTGACTTAAAACCTCGAAAGCCATTAACTATCGACCAAAACGACGCTGTGTCTCTGGTCGCAATCAACTTATCACTTATTTCTGAATAATACCTTTTCTTTTTTGCCTTCACAAGATTGTTATATGCTTTCTTACTGTTTAAATACTTTTTCAATGCTTCTTCCGTATTTGCTTTTCTAAATTTTTGTAAATTTTTTTGTTTTCTAATTTTAAAAGAATAGCACTTATTGTCAAACCACTTGTTTTTATATTTGGCTGCGTTATTACCTGAGCTTTTCTTAAACCGATAAGAGTCTAATATTGCCATTAACAGATTGTAATTTCCAATCGGATCATTTTCTCTTTCATGAAGTAGTACATCATTAATATTTTTCATAATTTCATTGCAAAATTTGACTTTGTTGATCGACAATTTTATTCCTTCATTAGCGTTACTAGCTTGGGAAGCTCTGCACCCCCCGTTTCGATCTTCTATGGTCCCACTTACCTCCAACCGGACCGGGAAGTGATCAGAATCGTCTTTGTCTAATACAGACAGTGCATTGCACTGTTCTATCAAAAACTCTGAGCATATGATGTAGTCGACAATTGATTTTCCCATTGGCGAGACGAAGGAGAACTCGGCAGGAATATCGCCCATAAGCCTCCCATTTAATATAAAAAACTCGTTTACTTGAGCAAAATCCAAAAGGATTCGACCATCAGCATTAACAGTCTTATCCTTGGATATTCTTTTGTTATTAATATTATTTCTTTTGATACTTTTTGTATCCATTAACTCACCTATACGGGCATTGAAGTCACCTCCAATCAACCATAAATTGACAACATTAGACCACTGATCAATAGTTTTTTGGACTTCATTTAATATTAACTTTTTATCTGAAGATGGTGCCAGATAAATTAACACAATTCCCACAAGCGACTCTTCCCAGCATATACTGATATTATGTTCAAGCTCAATTACAACAAAAATAAACTTGTCTGTGATACAATATTTAAATAGCTTACCAAAATACTTCTTAATTAACAACAATAATCCACCCGCTGGACGGCCTGTTCTACACTTCCTCTGAGCTCCGCTGAACAACACCATGTTTTCACGTTTTAACGTCTCCTCATCTTCTTTACTTAGGTTGACTATCCAGGTTTCGGTGAAGCCACATATCGTTTGAATTTTTATATACTCTTTCACTGATTTTCTATGCATTTTCCCCCGGAGACCTTGTATATTCCAAAAACCAATAAGTAATTTATTTCTAACATTATTAGTGTATCTTATAAATGTAAGATTATTATTATTAACGTCATTGACTTTATCGGCCAAATTTATGGTAGAATTTTGAACCAACTGTAAATTATTAACAATAGAATCAGGATTAGATATATTACACCTTAATTTTTCTTCCTGCCCTATCTCCGCAGTCCAGCATCTCCTAAAAAAAGATTTAATTGGATGATCTTATCTGAGGCAATATCATACGTATAAACTAAGTTATCTTTTATATAATAATCATCTCGTACTATTATTTTTTCATTATTTGACTTTTCTAATTTAATTCTGGCCTGTAAATGTTTTTTTCTTATCCTCGATCTTCTACACAAATCGGCCGTGAAAATTATTTTTTTCTCATTTACACCAACTAAGTTCGGTTTTATACTCCAAAATTCTTTAAGAATTAAATTCCTTATATTTATAGACTCTAAGATTATTTTAACAATAGGTTTATTGCTGCTGCTATTTAATTTAATTAATCCTTCTATTTCGATGTTTTTTAATTTTAATTCGTTATTAATAAATGAAATTATTTCTTGTAAATAGTCTGATGTTGCAAATGGATAATTTATAATAATTATATTCTTTTTAGTCTTTTCGTTTGCTAATTTATCAAACTCAAATTCGAACATACCTTTGAGATGGTCATTAATTTCCGATTTTTTGTCCAATTCTTGTAACTTATTTCTAATTTCCGTCAATTCCTTTTTATAACACTTATATTCTTCTTTCAATGTATTTACCTCAGATTTGATTGATTGAATCTCAATGTTTAACCGACTAAAATTATCCTGGATTAACTCGTAAATAGATTGCAATGTATATGGAGATTTAACTGCAGTTTGTGATTCCAGTTCATTCACTGGTTCAAAATAATCATGAATTGTTGGTTCTTTTGTGAATACAGACGGTTGTTTATTCTCTTCTTCTATTTGGTGAGAATCTATACTTAAATTTTCTATCTGTTGGATTTCTTTCTCCTCGTCCTTGGAGCTTTCTTTCCGAGGTCTTCCACGCCCCTTCTTTTGCATATCCTGATGACTTGTTTGCTGTGGGGAACGAGGGAAAGGACCTGGATTGGGCTCAACTCCAGCAATTATTAACAATATAATAATCAAATCCAGTGATAACCTATTCGCCAATTTCACTATTTTTCCGTCGTACATATTCTTCTTCCTTTAACACAATTGTATTTTAGTATACTACGTATCAGCTACTTCCAAAAGTTCACTCTCACACCAGGCGAGCAACTCACATCCCCATTACTTATAAATAAAAGCAATTTTTTATATATAAATAGTAAAACTAATAATTTTATGTGTAAATAATAGAATGATAATTTGTAATAGAATAAATTATACATTGGGAAAAAAATCAATATGATTTTGTTCTTTTTCATAATAGTAATCAAATATTTATATTTTATAATACTTTATAGGATAAAAGTGTGGTTATTGAAATTCTTTTTATGGAACAGAATAAAAAAAAATAAATAAAAGAAATTCCTGCAATTTATATTTGTTACAATAGATACAATTTGTGATGTAATTGGCAAATGCTTTCCAGTATTGTTTCAAAGAATGATTTATTGTTCTGATGACATATGTTCAGCATGTGTCTTTCCAATGATTTATAAGTGACATGAATAGTTGCATCTAACATTTACAAACATCATTAAAAAAGCTTTCAATTAAATAAAAATATTGTCTTTATCATACAAACCTTAGAAAGAATTAGTGCCAATCACTGTTTTGGAATAGATCCCAATTAGAATAATGTTAGCTTTTAAAATTTAAGAAATAAAGTTGATTTAATTTTTCTTCAAAAATGAGACATTAGTAATCAATTTAATAATTTTGTTCCATTATTATAAAAATTGTAATATTTTGTGTGTAATTATTAAGTCTTTAAAAACTTGAACTAAAATTTATTTTAATTATAAATTCAATACATGTATGTTTATATTAATTAAATTTTTAAAGAATTTGAATTTACAGCATATAACTTTAATAGCAATATAATGTTAATTAATTAACAAATTTAAATTAATTTTTTATTCAAATTTTCATATCAATGAAGCAATGCCTATATTAAATGAAATTTTAAAATACAAAGCAAATGTTTATGTTCCTTAAAGTTTGTCAACTGTGCAAAAAATTTGTTATTTTTTATTAGGACTGTTGATTAACTATGATAATTTTTCCTCTGATTAAAATTAATCAAGTATCTGGGTGAATCTGGAAGTGAAATATAGTTTGAAATTTGTGTTCTTTGAGATATGTGTGAATGCTTTGAATGATTTCTAATAGCTTTTATATTTTCTATCTATATCTGTCTGGCACATCATTAAAAATGGCAAGTTTGTGGCAATGATTATCATCTCTTGTGGTGCTGCTTGGCAGTCCCACAAAAGCAATACCAATCCAACCTTTGTGGCATTGGCAGTGTTTTCATGCTTCTAAAGCAGCTAGTAACATTGATTTGTTGCATTACATGTAATTCATTATAATGAAAGATTTGAAGATATGGGTCTCAATGTAGAAACTTAGAATTTAAGGGATTACTAGATATTTATATTTAATTTCTTATTGAAATAAGATTTATATAAAAATGCAGTGTTTAAACATTCGTGGCAATTATTTTCATCTATCTTGAATATCTACTTCACTTGTGCAGTAAAAAAAAATGCTGTCTGCAGAAGAGCAGGCAGCATTGTGATTTTGATAGCTGCTATTACATGTTGCATTCTTCATAACAGTATCAGAATATCAAATCTGTACTTAAGAGTTTTGAATCTCTTTTTATTGGCCAATCATATCTATGAGTTTTATTGCACATGCTTTTACTGATAGGGGATTGGCTGCCATAATTTGAAAAACTATATTATATCAAGTGATTATTCCTACTAAATTTTTTCTTTATATCTTCATTTACAATCATCATAAACAGCAACAAAAAGGTCAGCACATATCAAATCTTTGAAAATAAACTTAAGCATTTTAAGCTGCTTTTTCAAATTCTGGCAAGTAATATTTCATGTGTAAAAATTTTAGTAAAGAAATTTTTTTTTGTTTGGTATAATTTAATTTTTATCTGATAGAAATGATAATGAATCTAAAATGGTATCTGTTGAATGTTATAAATCTGAATCTGATGCTGAATAGAATGCTTTGCTATTATATTGGATAATATATTAAGATTACATCCATATATTTATCTAGTTATATTGAAATATTTGGTAATGCTTATAGTTTGGTTTTACTCTCCTTGAGCTTCACTGAAAGTGTATTTTATTCAGTATTCATCCAACTTGAATCAGTTTAGTTGCCTTGATAACTGATTTAATTGGAGAAGAAGAAACCTTTAAATATTTCAGGATTATAGTTCTAATAATAATTGATTTTTTTTAAGTTTGTAAATAGTTTTTAATCCATGTTGTAGACCAGAATTATCTTTTAATTTAAGATTAATTACAATTAAAATTTTTAAAATCCAAATAATCATTTAGCAGATCTACTACTAAAACTTTGGTAAGTTATTACAATCAAAATATTATCACATTTTGTAAATGTTAATCATAATTTGTAATTTATTTAAACTCAAATATTCTATTTGTCAAATAGGATTTAAATCAACTTGAATGTGTTTTATACTGAAATATAAACAATACACAATCATATTAAAGTGATAATTTAATAATTTTTTTTTTAAATTCTGAAAAGTTACTTAGAAGTCATTAAGTATTCATCCTCTGATAAAATATAGTTATCAGCACTTCATTTATTTAAAAAAAATTAATTTAAAGATTTTTTGGAGATACTTTTAAGGTTACTTTGTAATATATATATATTTTCAAATCAGTATCTTTGTTAAAATTTTTTGAATTAATATTATTTTTTAACTTGAGTTGAACGACGAAATTGAAAATATGTTGTACTTAGAGTACCACAAATACAAATCTGTTGTAAAAACGTGCTTTATATTGCTTAATTTTATGTTGTATAATCTTATCTTTAAAATATGTAAAAAATATACAATATTGAACACATACAAAAAAATAAAAATTTGTTCAGTCTTCTTTAATGTTCTTTCATAATTACAGAAATGTGTGTGTGTCTTCAATGTCGTATATTTTTTACATTTTTTAAATATATATTTCATCCAGGATTTTTGGAATATTTTTTATTACAATTTTATCATTATTATTTTTATATATTTGTTGTTATTATGATATGCTATGCTACTTTGATATTTTAATGGGATTCATTTTATGTTTATTGTATTGTATTGAATTATTGTCTGTGACCAGCTATATTTCACAAGTAAATAAGTAAATAGAATAGTCATGGTATAAGTTGGGGAGATTGTAGTGACTGACTTGTCTTAATGTTCATTCCTTTGTAGATCACATATTTTGTGCATGCAAGAACTGGATGTTTTAATAAAGCAACCAGCTAAATTCTTTTTTTTTTTTTTTTAAAAAACATTATAAAATGGTATACTGTTACATTCTAATAATTGTGATAAGTCTCATCTATATTTGAAATCAAAAATCTGTTAAGATATGTTTATCTTTTAGATTTTCATTTTATTCAAACAACCAGTAGCTTTTTTCTTTTTTAAATTTGTAAATAGGACAAAGTATAGTTTTATGAATGTCCTTGATCATATCCAACATTTCACTACCAGTTTTTCTTGAATTGGTTTCCAGAAAATTTTACAGCTTTTAGTTCAGATTTAAAATTTGTTATGGATATATTTTAACTACATTGAGACAGTGACAATTAATGGGTAATTAAACTAAATTAGATTTGCAGAATTTTTCTAAACATATCTAACGAGTTGCAAATTAAAGTTATGTTGTCATCATTCTTATACTTTACATAAGAGAACTTTTGAATTTTTTTAAAGTTTAATTAACTAAGTTTCTTGAAGACATTAGAAACAAACAAACGATTATATTTGAATTGAAAAAATTCTGTTGTTTTTAAGGTTATAAATTGAAAAAAATGCTGAATTTAAAATCACTATATACTGATTTTAGATCCAAAGGAAGTGCAACTGGATTAATAATTAAATATGGCATATTAGAAGAAAGTTATGACTTAATATCTTCTTTTTATTTAAAATAAAATAAAAGCATTAATTAATTAAAAATGCATGTAAATTTAATGACCGACTGAAATAAAATATTATTATGACTAATAGCACAATATTCAAATAAATTATTGAAATATATGTTAAAAATTATTTCTATCAAATATATATTATAAATGGTGTAAGGCTGCACATACCATTTAAATTTTGTTGCTGTAATTAAATATTTAAATTTACATGCATTTATTGAAACAAATAACAGTTTTAAAAATAAATACATCTTTTACCATAAAAATATATTTTTTTATATTGAAGTCATGTATGTGGTACAATCCAAAAGTTCGGGGACTGCAGTAATCTACGACAACAAAAGCATGGATTTGAAGTTACAGCGTATGAAATGGATTCTACCAAACCATCTCTACATGTTCAGGTTAATTTCACCCATGTCATGTGATTAAACCGCGAGCACTGCTGTTTTTTTTCGGAGATAGTTACCTTTGTTCTGCGACGTAATAAAAGTGGAGTTTCAAGAACAACCTCCAACATTAAATTTTGTCAGCGTTTAGGTAAAACACCTACGGAGACTTTAAAATTGCTAAGAAAGGTGTACAATGATTCTACCATGGCGAAGTCGAAATGTTGGATGTTGTTGTTGAAACTCCACTTTTATTACGTCGCAGAACAAAGGTAACTATCTCCAGAAAAAAACAGCAGTGCTCACGGTTTAATCGCATGACATGGGTGAAATTAACCTGAACACGTACAGGTGGTTTGGTAGAATCCATTTCATACGCTGTAACTTCAAATCCATGCTTTTGTTGTCATAGATTACTGCAGTCCCTGAACTTTTGGATCGTACCGTACCACGTAGATATCATTGGTACTGTAATATTTTTTATATTGTGTATAGTATGTTTAGAGTATTGACTGAAAAATAAATATAGTGGAATCTTAAATATTCAGAAATATGTGGACTAAAATCATTATAGATAACCAAATATTATAGATGAATATTCAAAAATGCTTTGCTTATATTGTTTATATTGTATTTGTATTTCAATTAGTGCATTATGTATTATATGAAATAATACATTATTTACTGAATGTATAAGCTTAAAAATAGTGTAAAAATATACTAAAGTTTTAAAATTCTTCAAAAATTCATCTTTGGAAGAATTTTATTAAACTAAACTTAAAGTACATGTTTATATATTTTTTTCAATTTAATGGAAAAAGTATAAATACAGTTTATCAATATCTAATTATTTGCTTACATCTTTAAAATTTTTATATTTATATCTTTTAGGCATGTGGAGATGCAAAATCTAAACCTTCCTTCCTGTCTGATAAAAATTTGGATTCTGCCATAAAGCATGTTGTCCGAAGATTTCCAAATATTGACATTAGAGGAAGTAGTGTAAGTTGAATCAGATTAATTGTAAACAGCATTGTGATTTAAGAAATATTTTCCAGTTATTAAGATATAAGATTTTGTTTTTATATATAAAGGTGAAGATTATTTTCTGAACCTAAACTTTATAATAATAAATAAAAATTAGTAATTTAAACATATAATGTATTAATATAGTAATTTAAAGAATTTTAGGTTTTGTTTTAAAATCAAAATTCAATTTGCCAGACAAACTTCATACCACTAGTCATTTAATGATAAAACAGGCAAAAAACAAATCTATACACTATATAGGTGTGAAAAAGACAAAAATATAATTATAACACTTATCTGACTCTTCTTTCATATGTTGTTATACAATCATTTCACAATAAATTAAAATGTTTTTGTTTATTTTCATTTATTCATTTAAATGAATTCATTATTCGTGTTTATTTAAAAATTATATACATGTATATATAATTTTGTAGAATAATTTAACTAAGTATTTTCATTTGTGCATTATTTATACTTAAATAATGCATTCAAAAACTAGGTCATAATATGAGATATAAAAAAAATAGAATAATAAAAATTACATAAATGAAATCCTCAGAATATTAAAACTTTTTATTTCTAAATTTTTCTAATAAAACTGCTTGTTTTAATCAGAAAAATATTTGTCTTGATCTGTTTAGAAAAGAAGATATAAATATATAAAGTAGAAGAAATTTTCCTGTTAAGAATTGAATTGTATTGGAATTATGAATCAAAAAATGTAATTTTGATTCATAATTCATAATTTTGATTCATAATTTGATCAAGCCAATGGTTATATGTCTGCCTGTAAAATTGTTTCACAGGCTAGGTTGTTTAATTTTTCAGTTAAATGTTTTTTGCTTATGTTAAATTTTTAATAAATATTTGAATGAAATATGTGACAGTTATTACATTAACACAAAAACAACTAAAAGGAAATTAAGATACAAATGAATATAATGTGAGAGGAATTTTTTCAAAGAAAGACCTCTCTCAAAAGACAAAACAACTAACAACAAAGTGATCTATGAAATTAAAAATTACTTATTAGATTATTAAAAATTAGAAAATTCAATTTTTCGTGTTTCATAATGATTTATATAACATTATATGTTTTCAATATACATATTTAAACAGAATTCTTTATTTAAAAGCTCTTTATTAATAAATGTATAATTTAATCACAGAATGAAAGTTCTTGCTAATTATATAGATTAAAGTAGACAATTAAAGTAAGATAATTATATTACTCTAATAGTGATATAATGAATAATCTCATTTTTGTTTAAATGATTTAGCTTTTATACATGTTAATTTTATTTTCAGAGCCAACTTGGAAATGTGTATAATATACGTCAGGAAATAATGAAAAGTTTATCACTTTATTACTATACTTTTGTTGATTTACTTGATTTTAAGGTATTTATGTTTTTAATACTTCCAAATTTTAATGATTGATTAAAATTACATTGGATTATTGATCAATAATATATTTAGAATTGAAACAATTGGATAATAAATCGTGATTATTCTATTAAAATACTAGTACTCATCCGATATAACTTGCAATGCATTCATTCATCACATGAGAGTTATTGGTTTGAATTTCCTTTTTGGTTATTGTTCTTTTAAATTTAATTATCACAAATTATACAGTTATTAAATTTGCTATGAGATAATGAGCTTGTTTGTGATGTAAAATTGTTTTAATTAATTAATTATTATTCAATAGCCCAGCATAATTTCAGACAATTATTAAATTTTAAGTAATTACTAGATTTTTTTCATGAGATTATACTTAAAATTTCCTTTTATATACAAATATAATTAAAATTATCCACGTTTATTAAATAAAGAAAATATTTTACGTTTTTAAGAATTGATTTTATTTTTATTTTTATTTATTAAAACTATGAATAAAAGACACGTTAAAAGAACTCATACAAAGTTTTATTAATTTTGAATAAAAATCTTAGTGTAAATAATAACACAGTATAAAGTCAATTAAATGTTTTTTCAAGTAACCTTAATTTTTTGATTTTTGTACACAATTTTAGGAATATTTATGTTAACTAGTCAGGAACTGCTTATATCTAATGATATGGAATTCAGAGAGAAATTAAATTTAAGGATTTTTTTAAGAACATTACTGCATTTGAAATAATGTTTATATACAGACATGTATACAAAGGATTTAAAATTCTTATTATTTAAAGCTTATATATAATTTTATACATATAGAGTTTAATCATAATTCTTTAATTTCTTTAAAATTCCTTAGTCATATGAATTAAAGAATTTGATGAAAATTACTTATTTATTGTTAAATTATACAAATAATATTTTAATGCATTAAATTGTAATTAAGTTAAACACTAGTAAATAATTACCAGTGTTCATAATTTAATGATTTCAATGATTATTAACAATATAACTAAACTTATTAGTAGATGAGTGGATAAAACATTGAACACCAGTAAAGTTGATTATAGATCTGCACCTCATCAACAGGCTGGCCTTATGGAGTTTTCTGAATTTTCTTCTTATGTCTAACTCCTAAATAGGGACCATGTTCCCATAGAAAGTCTTGGGAGGCATCTCCTCTTAGCAGATCACTTGTTTTATGTTGCTTTATCCCTTCAAAGCCAAACCAATATAACTAAAAGTTGAGATATATACACTCTTATATGAGATATAATATATATTTATATACATTTATACTTAGATTTCAACCTTAAATTGATTATTTAAGTTATAATCTTCTTTAAGATTGAAGTTGATTTTGCTATTTTAAATGTGAAAAATTTGTTTGTTCAGTATTTTAGTTTTAATGTAAAATATTAAAAAATTGTCAGTTTAAGAAATTTTTATCAAATTCAATTTATGATATAATTTCTACAACTAACAATTTTTTAAATATCTTACATCCATTATACAATAACAGGAAAAACATAATAAACAGAATATAAAACAAATTCTGTTCTATGTATTATTTTATAGGCTGAAGCTGATCTAAGAATTTATTGAAAATGTCTATTATTTTAATTTCTGTGTATTGTAAAGTAGTACAATTTTTGTTCTCTAATTTACAACTCTATTTGTTATGCATTATTAAAATAATGCCTAACAAATTCATAGTTATAAAGTTTTGGTGAAAATATTATATTGTTTATCTGGATATTAATGAGAAATGATACTTTTGTATTTAAAAGATAACATTATTGGAATGATTAATAGCCTATTAAATTATGACAATTAAGTTTAACAAAATATTGTTTTATTTATTGATAGATTTATAGACAATAAAATTTTTCAGGATCATGTATGTGAACTATTAACAACAATGGATGCTTGTCAATTACAATTGGATATAGTAAGTGAATTTTAAAATATTTCTAACAATTCAGATAGCATTATTTATATTGTATTTAGTCATCTATACTAGTTGTAAATGAAAATTTTGTTTATTTAAAAACAAAAAATTTTTATAAATGAATATTTTCATAAAACATTAATTTTAAAGAAGAAAAAGAAAATTATTTCATATATTTAGAATTGTTTTATATTTATTTTTGAAACTATAGAAAAATGCAATATAATTGAAATTTATGAATTTAAATGGAATAATTTTTATTGTATTTGATTATGTTATAAAAAAAATCTAGCAACAAGTTACATAACTTTTCTGGTTGTTGAGATTTTATTTAAAAACTAAATTTCGTATTCCGAATTTCATAAACCGTTTAATATAGTTATTAAAATGGAACAGATATAACAGTGAGTAAAAGTTTCTTCTAATAGTGAGACTAGTGATATTTATTACATCTTTCTTAATTATCCACAATAAACAACCAAGATTAAGACAGAATTGTTTTAATCTTGGTCTGTTTATTGTAGATAATTAAGAAAGATGTAATAAAGATCATAATAAATAAAATTGTGTGCACATCATCTGTTATGATAGTTTGTTGTAAAAAACTTTTTTTATTTTTAATTATTGTAAAATGGCAAAAGGCTTAATTTTGAGGATATTGATGAGTTTCATAAAAAAATTGTAAATGCTAATAACAAATAACATCATCTTTAATTCTTCATCCCCTCAACCTTTAACAAGCAAAACTTAATAGCATCAATGCCCTTACACACAAGCTACAATGCCAAATTTTATTTTTTTAATCTTTATTCCATCTTGAGACATTAAATGAAATAGATGCCAACACACACACACACACACACCTGCACATCTAACAGAACTTTTTTGCTGGTTTTTTTTTTACTTTTTGCAAAAAAAGCTTGGCAAGTCAAATTTTAAACAATTTCGATACTTTCCTTTGTTATGTATACATAACAGCCTTGAAAGTAAAAACTAATACAGTCAAACCTCAGGTTTCAAACTTAATTTATTCTTAAAAGTTGTTTGAAAACTAATTTGTTCTCAAACTGAAACAAATTTTCCCATAAGAAACAATATAGAATGGATTAATCCATTCCTGACCCCCAAAACAAAGCCTTTCTTTTACCTTTTTAGTTTTATTTCTTGCATAAAAATGCTTACAAATGCAATATAATATTATATATAATACAATATTATATTATTAAATTTTTGTTATTTAATTTGAGTTAAGCATCTTTAAACACAGATTTGTGAATGTAATTTATATTATCTGAATGTCAATTAAAGTGGTTTTCATTAATTAATTTGATTTAAATTCAATTGCAATGTGTTCTGAAAAACAGAAGTAGTATCTTATCTGCATGTGCATTGAAATCTAATTTGAATAACAACATTATCAATGATTTGTGTTGTGATGTCTAATGACACGAGGCAATCTTGGCACCACCAGCTTCTGAATCAGTAGTCTGGTTGTTGATTTGTCGGGCTGTCAATTTTCTTTAACACAGAAAGTATATGGAGTTGACTGTCTGTGTCTATCTAATCTGTGGCTGACTCTTGCTGAGTAACTTGTTTGGTGACCGAGTTATCGTATAGCAAAAGGGACACATAAGCATTCAAAATTTTGTTCATAAATTAAACTGTTCAAAAAGCAAGGCATTTGAAACCTGAGGTTTAACTGTATCTTCATTTCATTTTCAAAGATTTTAATTTTATTTTTATATTAAAATTTATAGTTCTGTTTGTTTGTTTTAATTATAAATTACTGCTGTATTAACATACTAATTTTAAGAATTTTTTTTAAATGATTGTAGAAAATATGATGCTAAAAGAGAAAGTATTTTTATATAATTATTTACACTTTTCCTTGTAAATGTATAGTATTATACAGATTACATATACATTTCCTTGTCTGGTTATAGCAATTTACTTGCATTTTGTGTCTTTATTTTTAGGTTAAACATTTTTTATGTTAATGTTTACATAAATTAGAAATTAATTAAGATACTTAAAATCAAGTTTAATATGAAGATTAAATGTCTGAAATTTCATTCACATTACAAATAATAAATTATTTTCAAGGAAATGATTCAGAATTTTAAATTAAATCTGATAAATAACAGTTTTCATTTCATTTAAAATTTTGATATTAGTTTTAAATTAATATCAAAACTTAATTTAAAATAATTGTAAATTCTAAAATCAGCATAAATGTAGCTTTATATATTTAGATTTAAGATAAAAAGCATATTTTATAAAACTGTAATTTCCATTTTAGGTTTTAAAAGAAACAATTAAGTGAGATAAATTCTACCAAGTATGCCAAATGACTGCTGGATTACATTGGGCTACTTCTCCCCTATTATTTTTAATTAATTTCTAAAATTTGTTACTAGAGGCAGACATTATTCCCCTTCTCTTATTAAATTTAATAATTAAATTATTTATAAACTATTCATTTAATTATAAAGTAATCATGGAGAAGTAGCCTGATTTAATCTGACAGTTGTTTGGCATATTAATAATATATAAAGTGTGCAATGCCAAAATACAAACTTTTCAGGAGAGGTTAAAAAACACTTTTTCTAGTGAATGAATTCATTTCAATTTTACAATAAAATGGTAAAAAACTCACTAGGTTGCAAATTCTCTGGAATATCAAAATGATGTAAATATAAGCTGTAATGTTTCAAGTGCCAATGGTCACATGACTTGCATTTGGCACTTTAAACATTATAGCTTCACATAAATTCAACTTTAAAGTATAGCCACTTACAGTAGTGCCAAAATGGCACAATATTTTTTCCAGCAAAAAATATTGCATTTAGAATTCAATTCTTCAATAAAATGTATTAAGAGAAAAAAAAGCATTTACAATGTTACGACACTGCATGCTTCATATATTAGTTTTTGGGATGTTCGTATGTAAATTCTAATTTTAAAATATTTTGAAAAATTTTTAAAATAATTTAAAATTAATAATTATTCTTTTATTATTAATAATTAATCTATTTTTTTAAAACAAGTATTCATATATGGAAATAAAGTATACTTACTAAAATGCGTTTTTTATAATTATCAATAATATAAAAAACTTTTACATAGAATTTTTTAAATAAATAAACATGCTTTAATTTATAGGAAATTACACATGACAAACTAATATTGTTAATACAAGGTCTTCAAAAAGAATGCTAACATTTTAAATTACTGTAATTATGTTAATTATTACCTGAGAGGTAATTGCACATCAGTGATAGCAGACAAAACTCAAAACATTTACTCTATCTACATTCAAATGACTTTTAGTCTACTGTCTCTAGAAAACATTGAAAATCATGTTGACAATGACTGATTTCAGCTTTGTAAATTGCAGAACACAAATTGCTTTCTCTGTTGCAGGGTCACCATTTTTGTTTACACCACTTCCTAGAGGCAGTAGACAAAAAGACATATGCAGATGGTAGATTAAACTCAAACATTTACTCCATTGAGTGATGTAGATTGCATAATTCTCAGATAATATTTAATTTATGGGAAATTACATAAGAATTATAGTAATTTAAAATGGTAGCATTCTTTTTGGAAGTCCCTGAATGTATAGATTATATAAACTATAAAGTTCTATGTATGTCTGTATACACTTTGTGCACTTACATATAGCTAAAATAATAATAATGGCATGTCATACACAATAGTCCATTATAAGTTAAGATATATATTTTATTTGATCACAAATATTTGACATATATAATAATAATAATGGTGTAGGAAGTTTTGTAATAATATATCTAAATCAAAATTATCACAACTGACAAATAAAAAAATCTACTTCCTTTTAGATATGTATCAATGTTTTGTATCAAAAAACATTTATTATTACAATATTTATAAGATAAATTTTTTCTTTTTTTAGACTATAAGCTTTGATTTAACGAAAGGATATTTGGATCTCATTGTGACTTACATTTCATTGATGATTCTTTTGTCAAGAGTAGAAGATAGAAAGGCAGTACTTGGATTATTTAACACTGCTCATGAAATGACTCATGGTCATAGGTATAATTAATATTATAATTATGCTATGATATTAAATAATTAAATGAATTAGTTTAAGATTAAATTTGTATTTTAAATTCACTTTACTAAAATAATAGATAAAAGTTTAATAAGTCATAAAATATATGTAAAGATATATCAGATTAATCTGTGAATTATTTAAATACAATGTAAATTGGCTTTGCTTTATGTAGTCAGTTTCAGAAATGTAACAATTGTATATATCCAGATAATCTTAAAATATTAATAATAAAAATAAATTTTAGTGATTCCAGTTTTCCTCGATTGGGCCAAATGATTGTTGATTATGATCCACCTGTTAAAAAACTTTCAGAAGAATTTATTCCTCATTCAAAGGTAATTTTTATATTTATTTTCTTATTAAGTATCAATAGTTATTTAATATTTAATTTTTTGCAATCATGTAAAAACTTGTTTTTAACTTAAAGTAACAACTTGTAAGAAATTTAAAAATTATTTTAAATTATTAGGTAGGGCTTTCCAATGGGGTCAACAAACAAATTAGTTACATATTGAATATATTGTATTTTAACATTGTACTTACTAAATAATTAAACAGTCATTCAAAAATTCTTGAAAATATCTTCATTATCATTTTTAAAACATTTCAAATATAAAAAATTTATTTAAAAGTAGCATGTATATATGTATAAGGGATCTATATATGAAAAAGAAGGGTCAATATGTGAAAAAGATTGAGAATTCTTGTTATAAAGCATGAAGACTTTTTATGTTTTAATTTAATTGATAAACTATTTTAAACTAAAATATATGACATTATTTTCTATTATGGTACTTACTAATGAATAATTTTAGTAAATGAAATATAAAAAATTATTTATATATGCTTTCTTTAATTTACTTGTAATACACCTAAAAGACTTGAAGTTTGAAGTTTTTTTCCATTAAAAAACTTCAAACTTCAAGTCATCTTTTATCTTGTTATAAGAATATTTTCCTTTTTTAAAATGACATCAGTAAATCTCCACAGTTGATAAATTTTGTATTAATAATCAGTTTAGGCTATATATTTATTTTAAATATTTAAGTAGCAGATATTCTATTTAAAAATATAAGAATATTGGTAACTTACATATATTAAAATAAATATGTAACTAAACTTCTGAATACTAAATGCATTACAATAAATATAATTTTGAAAAATTGTAGTTTTTACTTACATAATTTGTTTAATGGACATTACATAGAAATATACAAATAATAGATTTGAATAAAAGAGAAATATGATTTAATTATAAAAATGAAATAGTCTGTAAATATAAAAGATGTTCTAATTTCAAATTACTTTATTCAAATGAAAAAGAAGAAAAATGTCCTGTTATTTCACATTAATATCTAATATACTAATTAAATAAAGTGTTATTTTAATCAAAATTTAAACTTATCTTGTCTACTAGTACTTTATCAATTAACATGACTTATTATACTGGATTTATGGATTCAGCAATTAGGTATTACAGATCAGAAATAATATTGTTTATTTAAATCATCTGAACACATACACTTTAACATTGTGTTTCGGACCTGTTTGTCCCTCATCAGCAGGCATTTAAAAGACATTTTCTACAATTAAAATAAATTTTGTTACAATCATAAATAAACATAAAATTCCCGACAATAAAACAATAAAATTCTTACAACTTCCCGGTTTTTAAACACATTCCTAATTCCGAGCATATTTAAAATCAATATTAATCAAATAATTCCATATGTATTTCTATTTTTTTAAATACATAAATAATTAAATTAAATAAATTTTTTGGTTTAAAACTTACACCAAAACTTACATCATTGTTCACATTCACTTAAACTTCACCCCAATCTGTTCCAATCCTTTCTTTTATCCTTTCTTTCGTCTCCCCCCTCTTCCATCAATGATTCCTTTCCATGATTGGTGTATCTCTTTTCCGGTATTGTTATTTATTCTATCCGTTTGTTTAATTATATTGTGTGTTCATATAATTGTCTTTTATAATTATTTTCCTCTTTTTTCCTTATTTTCATGGTATTCAAATCAATTTTGCAACCTTCTGAATTACAGTGTTCAGCCACTGCTGAATTTGCATATTTTCCCCTAATTGCTCGAATACGTTCACTTAATCTTATTTTTAATTTTCATTTTGTTTCACCAATATATGTTTTCTTCGGGTTACACTACACCTACAATTAAATGAATACACTACACTTTTTTCTTCTGTTATGTCATATTTTTCTTCGTTTCTATAACACAGATAGTTTTTAGTTGAATTTATTTTTTCTGGTATTAAATTAATTCTACTTCTTACTACTTTTTTAATTCTTTCAAATAACTTTGGAACATACCTTAATTTAACAAAGTTTTTCTCTTTATCCATTAATTTTAATTGTTTATCATTTTCTAATTTTCCTGTCCATTTATTCAGTAAGTATTTTGGATAATCATTTGAAATAAACATTTTAATTATTTTTTTCTTCTTGTTTTTGTGTTTCAGTCTCGCTTGTTCTTTGTCTTATTTTATTCACATACAGGTAGGCTTCCTACAACACAGTAGATACGTTCCTTGAAAGTACTGCATTGTGAGAAATCACATTATAGGAGACATCAACTTAATACAAAAACTGGGATTCAGTTCTAAAAAGAGAAAAACTGCCTTTTATGGTGTAACGTTTTCATCATTTTTTAAATTTATGTACATAAAAAGCTTAAATAAAATTCAACATCATATAAAAACTAAAAAGATTATGATTTCAAGTCAAAATCAAAAAGAAACATAATGTTATGCTCACAAATTCATTCGTCATCATCACTTATTATAGTTGTTTGAGAATGTTTGACTGGCCTTATTTCAAGATCTGAGTTTGTTTCATCAAGTTCCACTGCACTTAACAGAAAAATTGCAACAGATCACATATGTGAAAGATAATTCGTTTCTAAATACCCTAAACTGCGTTGTAAGAAAATTTCCGCATTTTTCCAACTGCGTTGGAGCGAAAACGCGTTGTAAAGGTACCGTGTTGTAGGAGGCCTACCCGTACATTTTAAATATGTTATATTTCATACTAACCGGAATGACTGATTTGTAATTAATTATTTTGGGAATTTGTATAGATTTAATGTATTTTTTATAAATAGTCTATCGTCTTTTCTTTCAATTGTTATATCTAGATAGTTTATGCTGTTCTGTTTTTCTTTTTCTAGTTCAAATATAATATTTTCTTTTATCTTATTAGCCTTTTTTATAATTTTATTTTCATTAGTTTTTCTTTTATCAAAAATTATTATACAGTCATCAACATACCTGTTGTAAAATTCAATGCCCTCTATATTTCTAATCTGTTCATCAATTTGTATCATTGATATTTCAGCCAGTTTTGGACCTATGCATGTTCCCATAGGTATTCCTTCTGTTTGGGTGTAGAATTTTTTATCAAACTGAAAATAAATGTTTTTGATTATAATTAAACATAACTTAATTATCCAATTAATTATCCAGTTATTTTAATCAATTTAAATTAGTAACTTAATTTGCATTATAAGTAAATTAATACAAGATGGAATGTAGAATTTTAAAATTATATTTATATAGTTTTAAAAAATGAAATAATTCTGAAATACTACAATTAAGTCATTACAATTATTTTTTATACAGTTATTATTTCAAGCATTAATGTCATTACAATATGTGTTCCCAAGAAGAAATCTAGTTGTAGAAGAATGGCGTAAGAGTCAAATGTTGAGTCTTGTTGCATCACCTTCACAGATGCTTACTCCAGCACAGACAGACACAGTAATTATAATATTTAATATATTTAGAAATAGTTATATATATAGATTTTTAAACTTGATACTGGATAACTAAAGTAATTAATTAAATGTTTTCATTAAAATATTTATATATTAATGTATTTATATATTAGTGAAATTATTTAATTAATGCTTTACTTGAAGTGAAATTTAATGACAATAATAATGAATTATTAAATTATTAATAAATGTTAATCACATTAATATATTTTTATGTTGTTCATTATCTTGAAATAATAATGATAAAACCGATGAAATGTCATTTTTAACTGTCTTGGGGAGTTTAAAGTTTAAAACAAGTAATTAAGAAATAATAATGTAATAGCCCAAAATAATTTACGTATTATTTTTTTAAGTTGTTTTTTTTCAATATGTGTTATTTTGTTTTATCTGAAGATAATCAACTGATCTTAAAAATGCTCATTAATATGTTTGTTCAGTTTCATTATTTGTCTTAAATTATTATTTTATAATTGAAAAAATGTAATAATAACAAATTTTATAATGTAGTGGTATTATAATTATCAAAGAAAGTAGTAACAACAACTATGCAGCCTGATATACAGGAAAACAATTTAATTAAGAATAAAAACTGTAAAAAAATCGAGAATGAACGATCCTCGGATAAATATAATTATATTCAAAATAATATTATTGGGATTGATATGGTGACAAACTGTCTTCAGATTAGTTTTTGGAACTGTCAGGGCCTTAAAGGAAAAATTCATAATCTATCAACAAAAAAACTAATAAATTCTAATACAATTGGTTTCATGAAAACGTGGATAGAAAATTTAAATTTAATTGATAAAAACCATGTTGAACAAGAGAATATCTTGATTTCTAGTGACGCTCATCGATTAAGTAAATTTGGTCGACCTTCGGGAGGCATACTTCTCATTATGAAGAGAAACGTTGGTGAAATCATATATCAAAATATAACAATGTACTATATAATAGCTATAATTAGATTAAATAATCAACTCAAATCCGTGTAGAACGAATCTTACTTAGGAATTATGTGATATATCTCCCTCCATCGGTTAATAAGAAATCAATATTCATGAAAATACAACACTGTATTGATAGATGGGCCTTTTTGATACAAGTCTGGTTGCTCGGAGAAGACTTCAATTCTCGAATTGGAGAGATGATAGATACAAAACTATATATAAGTTATGAAAATATATACAACAGCAGACAGTCTAAAGATACAATCTTAAATAGTGAAGGTAAAGCTATAGTAGAATTTGTTTACGAAAACCAGCTTATTATACTTAATGGCAGAATGAGAGGTGATGTTCCAGCAAAATACACATACATATCACAAAATAGGAAGTCAATCGTAGATTTCATGATATATTCCGAGAAGTTAATCGAACATTGTCAGACCTTAACAGTTCTTGTTGAAGACATATCGGATCATTTTCCAGTAAAACTCACATTATTAACTAAAAAGGATATAAGAAGCAACATTATTAAAAAAGGTTATATATCAGAATTCAGCAAAAAATGTGAATCCAGAATTGATAAGCAAAAATGGTTAAAAAGAGCTGATTTTATAACAGCTGAAGTACTTAGACTGGAGGAAAAAAATAAACCGATTGTCAATTACCAAAGACTAGTTTCTAAAATGGTAGAATGTTGTGTCATGCGACGTAATCACGCGTTCAAATTGAAAACTAAAAATCAATGGTTTGACAACTCTTGTTATCACCACAAACTTAAAAAGCAAAAAGATCTTAAAATTTTTAGGAAATATAATACTCCTGAAGCATTATCAAACTATGTGAAAAGCAAAAAAATATACACAAACTTAATTAAGGCAAAAAAGAAACTTTACTAGA
Source organism: Centruroides vittatus (assembly GCF_030686945.1). Lineage (NCBI taxonomy): Eukaryota > Metazoa > Arthropoda > Arachnida > Scorpiones > Buthidae > Centruroides > Centruroides vittatus. Next base: position 412,428 of record NW_027122652.1, on the reverse strand, counting down.
TCAATATTAACAAAAAATTAATAGAATCAAGAGACACGAGAACTTTTTGGAAACAATAATAATGACATTTATGGGCTATACAATATTGTCAATAGGTCATTGAGACAATATATTGATTGTTAATTAAGCATTAAGGCTAACTAATAAATTGAAAAAGGCATATAATGTTAAAGAAGAACTATAATTGTAGATTATAATATCCTAAAAAATGTATAATTAACCCCCTTGTAACAGGCTAATGCCTATTACGTTAATAAACTTAATTCAATAATGTAGTGGTATTATAATTATCCTTTAACTGAATTTTTTAATTGTTTTATGCTTGAAATTAAACAGAAAAATCTTTTTTATTCTCTACTACTTTGCAAGTATGTTTTAATTATCATCATTAGTTGATATTGTAAACTTTATTGGGATTTTCTAGATTTATCAATACATATTAAGAATTGTAATTTGTAAGTAATACACAAAATTTCATGATTCTGTTAGTAACATGTCAATTTACCCATATTGAAATATTTATAAAATTTTAACATGAAAACAATTAAATCCTTCTCTTAAAAGAGCAAAAAAATTAATATTGTCATTTCTATAAAAACATTGAAATAGAAAATGATTCAGAAATTAGAATGACATCAGTTGATGAATATAGGAAATGATCTAAGCAAATAGTATTCTGACTGAGGAAGGCAAAAGTAAGATTAAAAAGAAGGATATTTTTCGTTTTAGATTTATAAATAGCAAAATAAATGAATATAGAATCAACCAGTTTGAACAATATACATGCACACACATTTTATAATTTTGTTGATAGAAAATGAAAAAATACAGTAGAGAACCGAAAATCGGAATCAATTGGGGACTGGGGTTGTTCAGATTAGGGATTTGTTCCGATTACGGTCTATGTACGAAAAAATATATTAACCTGTCCGATGTTCAAATTTTTCTCCGTTGCGTGTCGCTTCGTGTCGAATTTTCGTCGATTTTAAGCCTAACGAAAATTTTTATAATAATAATCGAGGCTATCGTATCGTTAAAAATTATTTCTGCATTTTGTACAAACAAAATAAATATATTGAAGAATATAAAAACATGAAAATTATACTTTAGAAGTAAATTTAGTATCAAAAACGTTCGATTCAGCACGACACAGTCCGACTGAAAATTGTGCCAATTACCGGCCATTCCGATTACCAGGGTGCCGATTTACGACTCTCTACTGTAAATAAAAATAAAAATGTTCAACAACAGAATGCTGTAAGGAAAAAATTGATTTTTGTTAAAATCAGCAACAGAAATTACAAAATATGTAAATATAATAATAATAAATTTGTTGCATTTATGCAAATAACCTTGATATGAAAAGTTAAATATAAATAATAGCTATTCGATTTTCAAAGATCTACAGCTTTTGAGCTACCATGAAATAGCTATTAAGACTTAACAAAATCAATCCTGTAACTTGTGATAATCAAAATAAAAAAGTAAACATCATAATTAAATATAATCATAAATAAAATTTTCATGTTATTTCACAGTGCTATTCTAGTAACATGTTGCCAGTAATAAAAAAAAACTAAAAGTAATAGTTATTATTATATATTACTTTTATGTACCTATCTAAATATAATTGAGCAAAGATTTTATTCTTAAATAATTTTTTCATATTTCTATCTTGGTAACAATACTTTGATATTTTTCATTTTCAGTGTAAGGGATGTGGTTTTTTTTCAAGTTACACACAGGTTACAAGTTCAAGGTGCATCTTTTAAAGCACCTACATAACTTTGATATAAAATTCATATCATTTTCTTAAAAAAATGATATGAATTTGTTAATCCACAGAAACTAGCGATGGAACAATCAATTAACTAGTAATGGAACAATCAAGATTTATATCACATTTTATGGAACTTTCAGCTGCAGCTAGTTTTTAACTGCAATTATGTTTAGATTAGGAGTGATATGGTGATCAGCTTAGTGCTGTTATTTTTAACAGCATTTGATATTTTCTATTAAATTATATCATTGCTAACCTAACTGCATATTCAACCATGCATTCATGTGATGCAGTGATGCACTTCCCTTTGATGCTATGCAGTGAGGCATTCATCTATCATATTTGACAGCCTGTTTAATGATTCCATTTGATATTTTGAAATACATTAAAAGGTAATAGCATGTATTTTTTTCACATGCTACAATTTTGTCATTAGTGCTGGAAGGGACTGGAAGTTCACACCATCATTTAGTATATTCCCAACATAGTACACATATTGCCCTATTACTTTTTGAAATAATTGGCTATAGAGAAACTTTTGTTACCATCCTTTATATATCCTTTCCAAATACACAAATGGCCCTACGAAAAGTTAGGCACAAAAGCTTGAAAATGGCTATCGAGACTTTTGATTAGTTAGTCAAAAACTATAACATACTAAAATTTCAGCCAATTTTACCAAAGGCCAAAACCAATAAGGTCTTTTCTAAGGAAATCTAGTTGAAAATCTTTACTATGAAAGAATTCCTTATAGTTAATCATTTTCAAGATAAACTAAACATTTTCACTATATTAAATATGTTTCTTATTATGCTTTTTTTTCCAATTTATGAATGTAATATGTTTTTTGAAAAACTGTTCATGAAGCGTATCTTATAATTTCAATCCAAAATTATTATTAATTTTAATAGAATCAATTCTGAACTAAAGTAGTCTGAATTTTTTTATACATAAATACACTGAAATATTACTTATATACACATGCACAAATTTATTTCAATTATAGTACACTTTATCAAGGCATTGTTTCAGTATCTTTAATAAGATTCCATCTTATGTAATTTAATACCTATATTTATTTTATAAATTATATATTGTAAAAGTGTAACCATAATTTATAATAATTTATTATTATAATGAACTGATTTAGTAATTCTACTACTAAAAGTACTACTGATTTAGTAATTCTCAAGTCTTGCATTTGAATATGCCCATCTACATTTGGAATCACTTTGTCTTAAATTAAGACTAGTTGCAAAATTATCAGTTTTACATATATCAAATTGATTTTACTAAAAAAATGAATATAATTGCATGGTACAGTTTAAACATTAAAAAAAGAAAAAATTATAAAATCTGCCAAAATGGTGAAAAATTAGTATAGTGTGATTCTGGTACCAAACTAGTCTGAACCAACTGAATTCTACCAAATAGGATTCGGCTGGTTGAGACCAGTTTGGTAGAACTACTTCCTAAAATATTTTTATTTTGGTGAACCAGTGTTAAAATTGTACTTGTAATATTCATTTAGGCAATTTGGTTAATGTTACCTATGGTAGTGAATATGGCGGTTCGTCTCTGAAACAGTGGGGACACATGTTCTAATCTAACCTAACCTAACCTATTCTAATAAACCCCCTATTCTAATAATTTGGTTGGTAATAATTATGGTAATTTATTAGAATAGGTTAGGTTAAGTTAGAATGTGCGTCCCCACTGTTTCAGAGATGAGCCGCCATGTTCGCTATCATAACCACCAATATATTATAAAAGTTAGCATTTGCATAACACTGCCAACATTTTAACAGATTGATGCCAATTGGAGAGGAATGAAAGAGAAAGACTATGCAATAGACAAATAAATGTGAACAGAACTCATTGATGATTGTGATTTATCTGGGACTACCTATCATAATTATCAAACATCTGGCATTTTTTTGCATTTTATGCTCAACTCGCAGGTATGAGGGATAAATTGTAGGCACAAATATCTGTTTTTTGAATTCAGAAAACGTAGGACAATAAATATATTTCTGGGATAATTTTGCATATTGATTAGGGTTTCTGAACTTTTCTGATTTCAGATTTCCTGGCAAATACTGGGATTAGAGAAGGGAATTTTTTAGTTTTATTATATATATAATAATATCATTTGGGACAGAACATCACTATGTGCAATATAAAATTCTGTTGTTAATTTTAAATGTTGAGAATATCATCAATCAAATTGTCGTCATTATATATATAACGATGAAAATATACTGTATATAGTGATGATATATATATATAATATTATATTATGTATGTATGTATATATACTTGTATATACAGTTGAATTATGTTATAACAACATATAAGGGACCATCTTGTTTATAGCTTTACCTAGACCAGGGGTGGCCAACAGTTTTTGCCCTGGGCTGAATTGGAAAGAACAATTTTTTACGAGCCGAACAAAATATTAAAATTAAATCATGTCAAATATAAATATGCTGACCCGGGCGGCAGGTCGGGTTTGTTCGAACAGAAGTTCCTGACTCATGCACAATGTCATTTTACAATGCAAAGAAATGTACAAGCAAAAAAAAAAGGTTGATAGGCAGGTGACGCTGTGCATCACACATCAGAGTGACATGGCAGAATGGCAGATGAGTTTCAGTGAGTGTGGGGTCTTTTGTTCTTCAAATAGTGTAAATTTATAACACGAATACAAAAGTTGTAAATCGCTACAATGGAATTTTTTAAAAAATGAAGATGTATCACGAATCATCCATTTGACTGATTATTGGAAGTTAAGTAGCTAATATTGAAAAATTAATTGCGGGCCGCATAAACCCATTACGCAGGCCATATGTTGGCCACCCCTGACCTATACTGTCAATATTTTGTCGTTATAGTTGAGTTGTCATTATAACCAGTACTGTTATATTTGAATTTGACTGTACTTGTATATTCAAAGCCAATATACAATGTTTAATGCCAAATGAATTTTATTTGTAGTTTTTAACATGACTGTTTAAAAAATAAAATGTGTAGATTGATTTATCAGCAAAGCATCTTTTTAATTTTGTTAAGAATCCTGCCGAGATGGAAAAATTATTTCATTTCTGGTAAATATTGATTAGTGAACAATAATTACATAATTGATGGTTTTTGTTTTTTTGCTATCTTCATCCTGTGAGCATTAAGAGGGTCTTTTTCAAGTCCATCATGGGCTCTGCCATTATTATTTCATATATATTTTTTTCAATGCATGGTACTTTGGTATGAAAAAATACTGTAAAGCTCTCACATAAACTTATAAATAAATATTGCTTTTTCTACATAACATAGCCACTACTACAGCAAAGCAGTTGTTAAATTATTTGAATTCCACCACTGGTTCTTCTGTATTAGGTATATCTATTAAATGAAGATTTAGAAATTATTAAATTAAAAACTAGAATATATAAATTAATTTTTTGTGAGAGAAAGGGGATTATAAACATAGTGCTGCAAAATTAGAGCAAGAGAAGTATAATTAAATTTAGAAATAAGATTTTAAAAACTAACTGTTCAAAATAAGAGAAAAGTCAATTATATGTGTATTATTTTTTAAATTATAAACTGAACTTCAAGTCTTTAACAAATCAAATATGCAATATAAATCAAACTCAATTGTTATTATTTTTGTTTTATTTAGCTTAGGCCAATTAGTGTAAGTTGCTATTTATGTCATAGAAAATATGGTTTTGTCTTTGGCTTTTTTAATGTCAAAGAATAAGAGTGACAGAATTTTAAATATTGTTAAATTTGAAAAATTTTAAATTGTAGAGGTAGAGTAAATGAGAGAGAACATTTAAGAAATGAAGATGTTTTGATTAAAAATATTATATGCTCTATTTTAATCATTGGTTTATTAAAAAAAAATTAAATTAACTTTATGTAGAAAACTGAATTGACAGCTTTATAACTTGAATAGATTATGCAGATTATTAGGTAAATGCTAAAAATAGTTTGGAATTGTTATTTGCTAATTATAGACAGATGCATTTAAGAAAATACAGTTAATAGGTATTTGGAAAATATGGTATGTATAATATGGATAAGAAAAAAAATAAAGAATAAATAGTTTTAAATTGTATTGAAAATCCTGATGATACGCATAAAAATAATAATACGTTAAATTTTTACATTAATATAAATATATTTAAATTCATATACATGTGAATAAAAACAATTTTATTTATTAATTCTACAAGAAATATTTTATTATTTTTTAGATGCCTTGTGAATATTTATCATTAGATATAATGGAGAGGTGGATTATTTGTAAGTAAATATTATTTTATAAATAAATTATATTATATGTTTTACTTTCTTTAATTGGTTGATTTTATTATTATTTTAATAATAATTTGTTAAATTTTATGTTAGTTAATTCTTAACTTTAAATAACAGATAACTTGCTCTAATTTATTAGTATCTGCTTAGAAAAATAACTGTTAACTTTCAGGAAACTGAATTTATTCTTTATTAATTAATGTTTGCTCATCCTGAGGATATTTTCAATTTATAATGTAACTACAAGCAAACAATATAAAATATATTTTAAAATCGATTCATTAGAATTTAGACAGTTACATGAAACATAAAATTTGAACAAAATTGCAGTAAGAATAATTTTAAAAGTTAATCAAACTAATTTGAAAATTTTTTAAATGTATGCAGGAGTGAAAAAATATATACAGTAATTGGGGAAATTTAGAATTCAATTTGTCTAGAAGGGAAATTAAACATTACCAAAAGTCATGTACAAGCTTTGTCTATAGTATATATATATTGTTTGTTAATAACTTAGCATATTACAGTATATATTTATATTATAAGCTAACTATTATAATAGTTAAACTGGCTTATTCCATAAAGTTTTGATTTTTTGCCCAAGGGTAATGGTGAGAATGAAGAAACATTTGGGATGACTACAGTCTGTTTATAATGTTTAAATTTTTTGGATTGAAGATCTGTGTGTGGAGCCTTTATAATAAAAACTATTATTCTCTCTGGAACAGACTATCCTTAATTAGATAGACTCTTGCATTTCCTTCTGCAATTATTGTCTTTATCCAAATGTAACAAATATATGACTATGGAATGCATCCTAATGCATAAATTAATATCTTGGAACCTGAAATGTTTAGGTTTCTAGATAGGAAATCTTAAAATACCTGTTACTTTATTTTTAGAACTTACAATTTTAAGAATGTATTTCTAGAGTATGAAACGAGTAAATATATACTCTTTATATCTGACTTCGAGGATTCTATTCAGGCAGACAAACCAAATAATAAATGAATACTAAACCTTTATTTTTGCTTTTTTTAACAAATCCATTTTCAAAAAATCCAATAACTCCAAATGCAATTTGCCATTGCTAACAGGCCTACATTTATTTTCTGACTGTTGTTTCTCTTATACTGGATAATATCTTCCCAGCATGCATCTACATTCATACCTGTATTTAAATTTATTACATTTACATAATTTTTAATATAGAAATGTTCTATAATTCTTTTTTTCAAACAGTTTTTTGATTTGTATAATGTTTTAACATTATTTCTATCTATTTTACAATTAAAACTATTACGATGTACATACCATGGTGGTTCTTGTCTTTTTAGTCGAATAGCAGCCTTGTGTTCTTTTAACCTTTTTTCCAATTTCCTTCCTGGTTCTCCTATGTAACATTTTGGGCTTGGACACGTACATGACAACTTATAGATGACTCCTGCAATTTCTAGTTGTTTTTCCAATATATTTCGATCTTCATTATTTATAATGTTAATTATATCCATTAATCTATTTTTCTGTTTTGCTTGTTTTTTCTGTTTCTACATAGAAAATTTTTTAAATTTTGATTTATATTTTTCAAAAAAATTATTTATATGTGGAAATTTAATGTATAAAGTGTCTATCTTTTGATTCTTAACCTTATATCTATTATTTATATAATAATCATACCACTTACATACAATATTCTTGGGTAATTATTTAATAAATATTTTTTAAAAAGTTGTTTGTTTCTTTTTCAATGTCTTCAATGTAATGTTGTTCTATTTATTGTTTTCTTTAATTCCATTAGGAATGTATTCCTGTTTGTTTCTATAGGGCAATATGAATTATAATTAATGGTTTTTCTTGTATTACACTGTTTTTCATACTTACGGAACAATAATTTCGTTTCTTCTCTTTTAATGTTAACATCAAGATAATTCATTTCCTGGTTAAGTTCCTCTTCACAAGTAAATTTTAAGTTTCCATCTAGTTTATTTGTGTATTCCTCAATATTTTCGGCTGTAACTGTTTGTGAATCACATATTACCAAAATATCATCTATATATCTTTCATGGTAATGAATACCTTGAAAATGTGATATTTTCTTGTCTATCGTTATCATGCAAATGTCTGCCAATTTCAGTCCAATAACTGATCCTATTGTGATTCCTTTCGTTTGTCTATAGAAGGACTGCACAGGCTTCTATAGACAAAAGAAAGGACAGGCCCTTCTTGCATTACAACAGGAGAATATTATATATTTTAGGATTTTGAAGATGTCAAAAAAAAATTAAAGTAGTTCTAAGTTATTTTAATATTTGAATTTATTTAGTATCATATTATGAAATAATTTTATTTTTTCTTAGTTGGTTTTACTTTGATTCATCAGTATTTAAGTCAACCTCCAGCACAAGAGTTATTTCAGAGTGCTTTACATGGTGGTTGGGTACATACTCTATTTAGAGATGAAGTCTTGCACACACATTACTATATTCAGCAGTATTTTGAAACAGTAAAAGGGTAAGTTAAAATTCATTAATCATCTTTTCCATTACAGTTAATTAATATTTGAATGAAATCTTAATTATTTGTTAGATAGGAAACAAAAGAAAAATTTTATTATTATATAAAGATTTATTAAATTAAAATATTTTATATTTAATTTAAAATTGTAACAATGTGAAATTTTCTTTTGTAGTTACAATAAAAGAGTATCAGAAGTGAAGGAGTGTTATAACCATGCTCTTCAATATGCGTAAGCAGTATTCACATTTTTAAATTTCAATACAATATCAATAAACCTGGAAAAGTTATACAGTAGAGCGTCGAAAATCGGAATCAATTGGGGACTGGGGTTGTTCCGATTACCGACTTTGTACGAAAAAATATATTAACCTGTTTGATGTTCAAATTTTTCTCCGTTGCGTGTTGCTTCGTGTTGAATTTTTCTCCGTTGCGTGTCGCTTCGTGTTGAATTTTCGTCGATTTTAAGCCTAACGAAAATTTTTATAATAATAATCGAGGCTATTGTATCGTTAAAAATTATTTCTGCATTTTGTACAAACAAAATAAATATATTGAAGAATATAAAAAACATGAAAATTATACTTTAGAAGTAAATCTAGTATCAAAAACGTTCGATTCAGCACGACACAGTCTGACTGAAAATCGTTTCGATTACCGGCGTTCCGATTAATGACGCTCTACTGTATTTTAAGATACTTTTATGTATCACTTATATCAATGAATTTGATGTCATATGAGTGTAAAATTTGCAGTTAGGAAATCAAATATCTAAAAAATCTATATAAACATATCAGATGTCCAATGTCATTTAAAAATATCAAGTAAAACTAACACAATTACTATTTAACAACTATCTACAACTTTTTAATAATTATTTTTCAACTCATCAAAGTATTTTAACATAGAAGAAGTATTTTTTTGGAAATATGTAATAATAATGAATATTGTCTATGATTTCTGAATGGAAAATTCCATTATAATAATTTCTAATAATTATTCTTTCACTGAATTTCAATCTGTATGGATTTCTGATACAGAAAGATAATTCAAAATTATCATAGAAAAATTGAAAACTTGAATTACTGTCATTATGAAGACTATATATATTGACTGTAAATAGATTATACATTGAAAATATTTTTACATGAATATCAATATTAAAACTGTTAAATGTTGCATGACATTAAATTCATTAATAAATGAACTATATAAAAAAATAGACATTTAAATATATTAATATTACATATTTTTATAATGATCTTTATAAAAGAAATTGCATGCTGTTTTACTAAGTTATACTAATGTTTCTCAAATTTGTAAACACTTCCTTCTATATTTAAATAATGTATTTTCTCTCAATTATTTTCTAGAATTTGTTAACAATGAATAATTAAAATGTAATGCAAATCTGTTACATTATTTTTAAGAAAGTAAACTTAAAAATATAATTCTGGAATTAAACTGTCATTGTCATTTTTAAAATTTTAATATAGGAAATATTTTACTGAATTATACATTCTAATATCTACAGGAGTTTTATACATAGAGAACGAAGAAAATATTTACGTACAGCTTTGAAGGAAATAGGTTTGATACTCACAGATCAACCTGGTCTTCTAGGGCCAAAAGTAAGTTTGTCGTTCATTTTGAATTTTATTAATATTATTAGCAGATAAGCCTGGCATTGCTCGGGCGAAAAGTAGCGATAGCAAAGATTAAGATTATTACATTATAGCCAATCTTACCCATTTTCACAGAATGCAAGAATTAGGTCTCCCTGTTTCCAGACTAATTAGAGAATTTTTAGATGGGTCTAAAAATATGTTCGGTATCCATCAAAAATGCAAAAAACCACATCTGCGCCTGTAAATCTTGCACGCCGCTTTCTCTTAACACTTCCATTCTTAACACTTCTATTGTTAACATTTCCATTCTTAACACTTCAGTTGTTAAGCAATACACTTCTTTCATCTTCACATGGTATCCTACTAAAATGCAGTTAAAAACAAAAAATTGCATCTAAAATAGTACAGTAGAAGCTGAGTTCTTTAGGATAAGCCTTAATCCTCTCCCTTGCCCCTGTGGGGGAATTTCAAAAAATCTCTTCTTAGATGTACTCTAACGTACTCTGTGTACCAAATTTCCACTTTCAACTCCTAACCGTTTGGGCTCTGTGCTTATTATTGTTCTTATTATTATTATCCTCAACCCATCTCAATTAAAATACACATTACAATATAGATGCAAATATTTATTTGACAATATATATTTTTGATCCTTTACCTTATCAGTTCACTGCTCAAATTTAAACTTTGTGATGAGAACTTAGGTAATTGAAACAAGATTCTTATCATTGATAAATTAAATTTAATGAGCATAAAAAATATAAGGAATATTACTGAAATAGAGAAAACATAGAAATTATATGAAAAACAACAAACAAAAGAAGAAACAATATAATACTGTAAATAAATTTTGTTTTTCATATATTTAAATGCTCATTACATTTTAAATTTTAAAAATATTAGTGTTTTAAGGAGTGAATAAAATTTAATTAATTTTGTTTATCATTATAGTCTTTATTTGTATTTATGGGACTTTCCTTTGCTCGAGATGAAGTACATTGGTTATTACGACATTGTGATAATTTGCCCCAACGTCAAGGAAGAGCAAGGACACAAGCTGAAGACTTAATAGATCGCCAGTTACCAGAATTATTATTTCACATAGAAGAATTGAGAAGTACAATATATTATATATAATTATTTAATTATACTTGTAAAAATATATTATTTACAGCTTTCATATTTAATAAACAGAAAATAAAATATTAAATTATTAACTCATTATTAGTACATTCAGTAAACAATATTAACTTGAAAATGCTTAATATTAAAATATTAGGCATCTTGAAGCAACACATTATTCTGAATATAAGTTATACAGATAATCTTATGTCTTCAAAATCTAAAACCTAAAATAAATTTTGTTATTAGTAAAGTATTATGATATTAAAGATTTATATGGATCTGAAAATGTTATGTCCATATTTTAGATTCATTTATTATCTAGATTAGATTAATATTTGATTTGATCTAATTTAACTCAAATATTAATCTAACCTAGATGTATGAAAAGTAATGTGTAATGTTAACTATATAAAAAGTAATTTGTGTGAAGTAAATCTGGACCCTCCTGAGAAAAAAACATACAATCAGAGAATCTGCTCAAAGTGTCTGCCACTGTTTAACATACACTGATGAAGATGAAATTTGTACAGATGCCAGTAGTGGATGCTGGTCCTTAGAAATCCCAATCTCACTCAACATATGTTGAAGGCCAATGTGAAATGAGCCAACACTTCAGCACTGCTTTCCTCATTCGTAACAGTTCTTGGCAGTCAACTGCAAGGCCTGTCATGTACGTTCCCAGTCTCATTAAATTTGACAATGAACTTACCAGCACATCTATGCATGATTAGTCTGCAGTCTGGATGGAGCTTATTGAATTTTCTAGCCATTTCTTGTGTGACTGTGGGACTTCACCATCAAAATCACTTTAGTTCATTCCTCTGTAGTCAGTGACATGGTTTTCCTGTAATGAAAGGAATAGTAATATGAGAAACTGCTATCGGTACAGACTTGTGGGATACTTTTGGTTATTGTAGTAATAGTATTAAACTTTATTTATATATATTTTTGTTTAGTATTTTATATTCTGAAGATGGAAAACATTGTATCTGAAAACATATAGCATTAAAAAAATTTATTATAAAAAATTATTATATATTTGAGTACAAAAAATTTTTTAAATTTCTTATATTTAAACATTATGTAAATTTAAAAAAGTAATCTTAAACATTATCAAGTATTTGATAAGATTATTTAAGAGATTAATGATTATATTTGATAGTTTTATTTAAGATGAAACTTTGTTATAATAATCAAAACATATTAAAAGTTCCAATTGAAAATACAGTGGAACACCATTTATTCATTTCTCAAGGAATTGTATCAACATGTCAGAACTAATACATTATATCTATAAATCATCATAAAACAGACTCCATAAATCTTTTCCCAGCAATTGTTTTTATAAAGAACAAACATTTTTGGCTTACTTAAGAAGCCTTCTTTAGGTTTATCTGCTGAAACTGAATTAAATAAACCAAAAACATTCATTTTTTTTTTATAAAACGATTGTTAGAAAAGTATTTATGGTGCCTGCTTTATGGTGATTCATCTCAGTTCCAGCTTTGGGCATTTGGTTATTATATCATTGTATGCCAGATATATTTGTATTATAGCATTTAATCAAAGTTTTATCTTTATTTTTATTTCATATTTTTATTATAAAATCAGTAATACATTTAGATTTACCTGATTTGACAGCAATAAATTCCAAAATGATTTTTACCTAATTAAGACTCAGTAGTCATTGTGAACGATGGTAATGGCCCTCTAAGATTTTTTTAATTTTAAAATATTCATTAAAAATCATTAGGAACTCTTCATTAAAATTGTGAAGAATTGTATGATGGAATAGATGTTTTGTTGAAGGAACATTCTTTGGTTAAAGACTTTTGTTCTTACATGATACTATAAATGTGTAGTTTGTATTTCTTCTTTGTTTTGGTCATTTTACACATACTAGCCAATAATTTACTTTTAATCCCTGAGAGACAATACAGTTGCGGAATCAGTTTTATGCTATTTAATTTCTGGGATGTGACAAGAGAGTAAGAATAGAACAAAGAATTCTGTACATTCTAGAAATTCTGAGTAGGCTTGTTTTCTAAATGACTCTTACAATATATATTATCTTAACCAGGAAGGAATTGACCTATAAATGAAACTCTGTAATGAATTGAACGTTAGATGAAATATTTTACCACTAAAAAAAAGACAAGTGTTTCAACTTAAAACAAAGTTTAAATGTGAATTATGACACTGTTTCACTTTATAATTATTACATTGTAAACAATTTAAATTACAAAAGTTTTTTTTTTTAAATTTGTGCAATATTAAAATTTTATATTAATATTTATTAAAGCATTTCAACAATGTATTATTAATAAAAAAGTTAAAATAATATTTACTGAAATTTCATACTGTTTATTGAAAATGGCTCATGAGTGATAATCTAGTACTTTTATTTTTAACATTAATATACAAATTGAATAATTGAAAATTATTAATAATTTTTATTTTTCCAGCACTTGTAAGGAAATACAATCAAGTGATTCAGCGTTATTATATTCAGTATTTAGCAGGATATGATGCAGTGGCATTAGATCATAGTATTCAGGTAAATAACATTTCAATATCTAAATATATTTATTATTTTTATAAAAGTAGTGAATTCTCATGATGAATTTAGTCCATAAATCATGTATAAAAAAATTCAAGATACAGTCATTTTTATTTCAGTTAATCACACAATTTAATATTTATAGATTAGACTAAATAAATTTGTTATTGGAAATAAAATTTTATTTGTGTTTAGAAAATAGAAAATATTAGATAATTTTCAAAATAAATTTCATATCGGCCTGTTTTTAGACATCACAACTGTTTTGATTTTTATTTTGGTTTAACAATAGAAATGTTTAAACTGTCTGAAATAAGATTCTCATAAAGTACATTATGATGTAGCTAATATCTTGGTAAAAATTTATAAAAAAAATACATGACTTATTACATTAATTTTTTTATATCATGTTGATATTTAATATTTATTTCTTTATACAAGTTTGTACAAAAGTTTTCACTTACTTATAGTGGAAATGATGATAATTGTTTATATAGAATACAGGATAAATAGAAAATCCTGTAATTTTGGGATTAAGTTTAATTAGAAATTGCTACAAACATTCCAAATTGACTAAGAATCTTATATATTAGTAAAAATTAACTTGTAGTAGTAGTATTTAAAAAATAGTTATTAAATACTCATAAGGATTATGAATATTTAATAATTTAAATAATGTTTAGTAATAATTTTAACATATCAATTTGATTCATTTCAAAGATGTAATATTATTTTAGAATGTATCAGTGATGCCAGAAGAGGATTCTGTAATTTTGTCATCAATTTGTGCAGCAATCTCTGGTTTATCTGTAAAGCAAGGTAAAGTTTGAAATATTTTTTATATTAAAATTGATACTATATAAAGTATTAGATATTTACTTCCCAAAAAAGAAAACAAAAATAGATAGTGGTTTGATACAGATTTCCAGCATTGCTAGTTGATTATTTCTGTTAAATGATATTTTACATATTGAGTTTTTTATGAAGATAAAAATATTAATGTTTACAAAAAAAAATCAATATTTAGTATTTTAATAATTTAGCATAGATTTGAATTAAATATTCGATAAATTTGTATTTGAATATTAAACTATTGCATCTAACAAATCTTATGGAAAATTTACTTTCATTAAATGATTATAATTTGGTTTTATCAGTTCAATTTTTTCAGCATTTTCAGTAGATAATGGAATTTACTAAATGGCTTGT
Organism: Centruroides vittatus; assembly: GCF_030686945.1. Lineage (NCBI taxonomy): Eukaryota > Metazoa > Arthropoda > Arachnida > Scorpiones > Buthidae > Centruroides > Centruroides vittatus. The sequence continues at coordinate 397,292 of NW_027122652.1, read as the reverse complement.
ATGAAATTAAAAGACATGTTCTTCCAAAATGTAGGATTTAATTTTGTAAAAACAAAAATTTCAAATTTGTCAAGGAAAGTTTATATTATTAAAGATGATGTCAGCGTTATTCAAGCAATAAATACTAGAAAATTTTTCATAATTTTTCTAGATTAGGCTTTATTATTATCATATATTTCTGCAGATAAGACGATAGTTGAATCATAAAAAAAGGCCCCCAAAATCCGGGGTTATCTTATGGAACAGATACAAAAAAATTAGATTGAAATTTATATAAATTAAAACCATTATAAAAAAACGGACAAGCTATAATTATTTACTAGTAGAGAGTAGGGCATGTCCACAAAATAGAATAGCCCATACAATGTTTTTGTGAATAGACAAGGTCATTACCCGAATTCCTGAATCAGTGCAAACGTTTGCAACAATAGCAAGGCAGAAAATAATATTTGTTCATTCAAAATTATGAATACGACATAATTTCACATATGCTATACAGTATTATTATCCAGATGATGATCGCTGATCTAAACTAAATTCATAGGCCATTGATAGTTTGGGGGTCGTCTTATAGGACAGATATATGCTAAAACTATAAAACTTTGACGAAAATTTATACCTTGTCTTATCTGAAGGTCGTCTTATCTGTGGAAATATACGGTATTTAAAGTTTTATTACTTAAACAAATGCAATATATTAGTATTCTGAATATCTGCAATTGTATTTAAGAAAGTTATTGCTTTATTTCCACACTATGCTTTTTTACTTTAAATTATTCAGCTAAACTAAATATATTTGAAGAAACATTATTTTTGTAATATCAGTTTTTGTGATAAAATTGGAATTTTTGCAGTTTTATTTTTAGGAATTAATCTAGAGAAAATATTCTCCAAATTTCTTCATTCTGCTTATTAGCTAGCATTCTAAATAACAGGAAAGAAAAGTAACATTTTCTGTATTAAATTTTTAATATTATTTCTCTTTTACAAAATTATTATAAGAAATAAATTTCATTTATCTTTCTGCTTTCACTAAAACATGATTTAAAAAAAGATAAAATATTTAATTTATTTTTTATATTAAACAAAATGATTGTTTTCCTTTATACTATGCTTACATAAATGTATTCAACGGTGATGATAGCATTTGATACAGATTTCTCAACTTTTCTAATATAAAAAAGATAATTAGGCGACATCACTTGAATTTGTATAATAAACAGTACAGAATTCCAATTTAGTCATTAAAATGAATAAAAAGATAATAAAAAACAAGAATGTAACTCTTTGTTATTACCACATTGTATAGGATTGTAGTTAAACGATATACAATAAAGTCATAGTTTATATTTAAAATGGTTCTTTATAGTAAAAGACAATTTTTTTTGTAATAGTTGTCTTTTCTTTTAATAAATGACTAAAATTGACTTTTCTAATATCTGTGTTATCATAAGTTTTATTTTACTCTGATTAAATTAATTTAATTTATATTTATTTTAAAACATCTACAGGATAATTTTATACATAAAATAATTTCATTAATCTTTCAGTGGAAGAAAATGAAATATTTGATTTCAGAGGATTGAGATTGGATTGGTTCAGGCTTCAGGTTAGTTAATTAATACTTTATTTGTAAAGTTAATAATAATTATGTACAGTATATGGATGATTTGAGAATTTATTATAGAGTAAAGATTCTAAAATTATTGCATCTATGCGAAAAGAAGAAAATATTTTAAATTTGTTTAGAGCACTTTATTGTTTAAAGTTTAAAAAATTATAAATATATTTTCATTGAAACAAAGGATATGTATCTTATTTTAATAAAGCTGAGATAGATAAATATTAAACAAGTAAAAAATGCTATTTTCTCTGATATTTTCAGTGAGAAAAAATCATTTCAAGTCATTATTTCAAACTCAGTGTAAAAACTACAAATTTAAATAATATTATTTACAAAATTTTACATTTTATTTGACATCTAAATAATAATATATGGTTTTATCTGAATCTTAGCAAAACTTTATGGAAATTTATCTTTCAATAACAAAAAAACAGTTGTTGTAAAATAAATTTAATTCTCAATTTTCTATTACATAAAAATATTCTATTCTTATTCAACATAATAAATATCTTATTACAAATATTTACATGTTGATTTTAACAATTTTTTGAAAAAAAGTTTAATCGCTTTCTCGTCAAATTTTATATAGTTTTTAAAATCTCTGAATTTAATTGTAATTCAATTTATATTTGTTATGAATATAATTTAAATTTTTTTTAGATTGATTCAGAATTGTAAGTGAGCCATGAATAAAAAAATTTTGAAAATTGACATAATCAGATTTTCATTTTTTCTTTTAAGTTTAATTTTTTATATAAAATGTATAAATCAAAGATTGAATATTTTAAAAGTATGTATTTAAATATATAGTTACTATGCACCTGAAAAGTCAAGTATTTTCATTACTGTTTGGAAAAAGATATGGAAAGTCAGGAAATTTGTCAAAAATTTTCAGAAAGTCAGGAAATTTCCCTCCTTAGCTGCCGATTTTTTTTTGCTGACAATATGCTTGACTAAATGTAGCCGTCTGCAGGCAGCAAGAAGTAATTTGGTATAATACAACTTAGTAAAAGGGGTGCAGAATATTTTCAGGACCCAAAATTTCCCCAAAAATGTAAAGTACAAAAAATGATCATTTTAATTCAAATGATTAATAATAATATTTTTCATTTTAGTAATTTTGATTGTGTAACAAAACACTTTCTGATTTTTTTTCAGTTTATTAATGTTTTATAAAATTCAAGAAATTTATTAAGAGATAAATTTAATAAATATATAGTTTTGTAATACATAGATTATACAGGATTTGTTAATGAATAATAAATAAATAAATAAATGCTATTTTTTCAAAACCATGTAGATTTTTAGTTTTAATAAGTTGGTAATTATAAAAAAATATATAAGTGTTAATTAGAAAAAAACAATTAATTAAAAAGTTGGAGTAGCAATAGCATAAATGCATAGTAAGTCAAATGCTGTTTTGTTTTGTCATTGTACCATAATGTAAGGGACATGAAGGTCAAGGAAAGTTGGAAAGTCATGGAATTTAAAATAAAATTTTGAGTAGGAACCCTGTGTGTGTGTGTGTGTGTGTGTGTGTGTGTGTGTGTATATATATATTTGCATAATACTACAGAAATTTTAGAAAATATTAACTGATTTTTTGCATAAATAATGCTTAATATCCTGTGTATTTATGCTGATTTTAATATTTATGCTGATTTATAAGTACAGTGGTGCCTCATATAAAGTACTTAATCCGTTCCAGATGCACGTTCGTTAAGTGAAATGTCCGTTATACGAAACGCATTTTCCCATAGCAATATATGTTAAAACATCTAATTCGTTCCGCAGCATAAAATAACCGTACTGTATCATTAAAAAATATGAACATGGGGTGCGTTCTTTTATTCCTCCGTGTAACTCTGCGCGAGCGACATCCGTTTAAAAATTCCTGCAGAACACGTTCCTAAATTCTGGTGGGATGCGCGCTGTCGAATGGCAAACACGGCTGCTTGTAGCAGTAGTTTACGGTGGAAAGCAACATGGCGTCCTCCATGGCTCAGATAGTTTCGTTTCCGGGTCCATTATGTGGTTTTATGAATGAAAATTTAGAAATTGTGAAAGCGCGAGTTAGCGCATGCGGTGATGTAAGTGTCTTTACGAATTTTTTTCAAATGGTAGCCGGCATTCTAATTTTTTTTGTGGCTATTTTGAATGCTCTTTCAACAAATATTCCATTTTATGGTTAAATTGGGACCCTTCTTTTGCCTTTAAAAGCTCATATTTTAGAATTATAGATTCCTCCATCACGATACTATCGATAGTGCGGGCGTCGCCATCTTTCTTTTTTTCACTGTCGTTCCTAAATGCCTACAAACAGTGGCGCACTCCCGTAGTAGTGGAGACGCAGAGCAACCGCTATTAAAGAACGCACCCATGGAGCAGTCACCAATTATGCTGGAAAGTCCGTTGTTTGCAGCCAGTCCGTTGCTGGAGTCACGTAACGGCCAAACAGTAAGTCTGTTGTTCGCAGCGTCCGTTATTCAAGGCATACGTTATATGAGGCACCACTGTAATAAATTTTGTATTTAATGCATGTTTCACAATTGTTGAGAAAGTGAAATCCATGCAATTCAAAATGTGATATTTTGGCAGTATCATGTGCATGATACATACATGGCTTTTACTTTCTGCTTTTGTTTGACAACCAACTAGAGAATTCTTTAAAATTGTTCTTATTGGTTAAAATACACTGACTGACTGGTTAAAATTGATAGTAAAATCACATTTGTTATTGGAAGCCATCATACTAGAATGTTTCTCAATTTTACCATCTTCCTATTTACTGGAACGTTTGTGGATCTGCTAGATATCAAGCACAGTTTGAAATAGAAAATCCATCTGCAAGCTGGTTGCAGAAATTTATCCATGCAATTTGACATTCATTTCACAATCGTGTAAAAGTGGAAGAGTTGGATGTAATTTCACATTGCAATTGCACCTGTTTTCCACATTGCAAAGGATAATTGTGAAACAGGATTTATTTTGAATATCATATCATTATTAATATCATTGTGTTAAGTTGCTATAAATTAAAAGAGATAATATATATGTTAATCTGCTGTATGAGTCATTATTTTTGGTTATTATTATATTTGAGAAAAAATTAATTATGAAGATTTTTTTTTCTTACAGTAAAATAATCATCACAGAACACAAATATTCAAATATAACGAAGAATTTTCATAATTTTCAGCTTATTATAATCAAATAAAATATTGTATTTGTAATTATATTTTGGGTAACAAACATTATAAATTTAATATTATATGAATTAATAAAATAAAGTAAATTATTACATATTTCTTAATCACTTATAAGTCATACATAATATGAGGAATTCTATTAAAGAAATAAATTGCCAGTATTAGCTAAAGCTTTTCAATTCTCACTGCTAATGTTTTCTGAATATTCAGAATTTCAGCATTTTTATTTGCTGTTTTTAAGGTTAAAAGGAACGGACTGAACAAATACCAGTGATACTGTTAGAAATATTATAATGTGTGTTCAGTTTACTCACTTTTATATGGTGTTTTTAATATTAGAATTTATTTGGAATTAATTGTTAAAATTTTTCAACTTTTCATATTTTTATATGATGAAGTTCAATGATTATTATTTTTATAGGCCTACAGTAGCGTTAGCAAATATCCTTTAAATTTACAAGATCATCGAGACCTTGCTTCTTTAATGAATACAATTATCTTTCATACAAAAATGGTTGATTTTCTGGATGAAATGTTGGTTGAAACATCAGATCTTTCTATATTTTGGTGATTATCATTTTATAAATATTTTTAATTAATGTAATTTATTATATCTAATGTATCTTTTGTTTTCTTTTTTAGTTTTTTCAGTAAAATATTTGAGGACCAATTTCATATGTGTCTAGAATTTCCAGCTCAAACTAGATATATCATTGCCTTTCCATTAATTTGCAGTCATTTTATGAATTGCACGCATGAACTATGTCCTGAAGAGGTATGGAGTTTTTGTCACAATTTATTATTTCATTCCAATGTAAGTTATTAAATTTTTTTATTTTAATAAAATAAAATATTTTATTTAGTTCAATATTCAAATACTTCATATAATTGTAATTTTATTTGGTTCTGATTCTGGAGCATTGTACAATGTACTAACATTATACATTGTTAGTACAATGTTGTGTACAGTGTTACAGATGCTAGTACTACATTGTAGACAACATTATTACTATACTAATTTTCATTTACTGCATTACAGTAAATGAAAATTACTGAAAGAACAATAATAATGTCATGGAACTTCAGATTTAACAAAAGATACAGTCATTGAACCTTTTCATATTTGTGTAGAGTATTCAATTTTTACTCATTGTTGGGCTGCAATTTGAAAAAATTGTAGATCTATAAATTCTCACTGTCGTTCTATGTCTGTCCTTCTTTAATCCTAAGAATGGAGTTAGATAGATGAAAATTGAGACCAGATATGGAAAGCTTAGGGGCAGGAGGCCCTGATTAACTATATACAAACATCTAGTGCAAACCAGAAGTCACATTATTCCAATTAAAGAAGTTTCCCTGAAAGTAATTAGATAGATGACTGACATGACTCTATTGCTAACAGGGAAAGTATGATGTACAGAGGCAAGACACTACAAATTTCAGGTGGAAAACATATATTTTAGATTAAATAAATTAAAAATATGATTAAAAATTGCAGCCTGGTCTTGTAATGATGTCACAATAGAATAATTTCTTGTTTCATAATTATATTTTGTTAAGCAGAGGTCTATTTTATTTTAGACAAAAATACTTGCTTACATGAAAGAGTAGACTTTTATTGTTATTTCAATTATAAATGCTTCAATATTGTTCTCTTGTTCTATAATAGTTTATTTGATAAGAATATAGACAAAAAGCATAAAAATTGAATTTAGATTATTATATGTTTTGAAATAAAATCTATTTTTATAATGAGCAATTATTTGTTGTGACATCATCACAATGCCAGACTTCAATTTTTAATCATCTTTTAATTTTAAAAAATCTCTTTGCTTTCAGTCCAGACCAGAAGTTTGCATTAAGTTAATTAGGGTCTTTGGCCCCTAAGCTTTCTGTAAGTGTTCACAATTTTATAATGTCTTGCCCCTGTACATCATACTTCTCCTGATAGATACATGACTGGCACAAGTATGTTATTAACTCCTTTCTTGAAAATTTTGAATTGAAGTCCAGACTGAAAGTTCATATATAGTTATTGGGGCCTCAGCCCTAAGCTTTCCACATCTGATCTCAATTTTCATTTATCTAACGCCATTCCTGAGATTAAAGGACAGATAGGCAGACAACATTTGAAATGTATAGGTCTGCAATTTGAAAATTGCACCCTAATAATGCTGATTTAGAATTATCATAATTTTTAGTTTAATTTAATTGATTTTTAAAAATTAAACAAATTTTACTATTAAATTTTTTACACCAGTAATTTATAAATTTTAATTTTATTTCAATCTGTAGTAATATTGAAGTTGAAAAACATTAATTTAAAATAACAACTTATAAACATGATCACCACATGTCTTATGTCTTGTTTACTTCTTTCATTAAATTTATGTTCTACATAAATATTATATATGTAATGCATATTTTTAGTTTCTTAACTTAATTCATTTAAATTTTTTAAAGCGTATTCATATAGGAGATAGAAGTTTGACCATGGTTAATGCATTCCTGGATGAAATGTCCAAAGAAGCTAAGAACATTATTACAACGATATGTGATGAACAATGCACTCTCAGTGATAGAGTTAGTACATACTAATTTATGGATAAATAAGTTTTTAAGAATTTTTTAAAATTACAATTTTAGTTAAAATTAATTTTGATGTTTTAAATATCAATTTAAGGGTATATCGTTACAGAAATAATAAATACAATTTTGTTTATTTTACAGTTACTACCAAAACACTGTGCTCCCCAAATTGCCCAAGTAGTAAATAAGAAAAGAAGAGATAAGAAAAATAAAGTAGTTCAAGAATTAGACAAACCCGGAACAGAAAGTTATCGAAGAACACGAGAAGAACTTACAACGTAAGTGTATAATATATAAATCTAATTATAAGGCTATAATAGAATATAATAACTATTAATATTTTTGAATATTAATTGTATGAAATTTTAAATTATTAGATATTTTTTTTAATTTCTAGAATGGACAAACTTCATATGGCATTGACTGAATTGTGCTATGCAATTAATTACTGCAGTACAATCCATGTTTGGGAACATACTTTTGCACCTAGAGAATATCTATCACAGCATCTAGAAAGTAGATTTAACAAGTAGGTTAAAAAATTTTAAGTATAAGCTTAACGAAAAGTTTAGATAGACAGTACTTAATCATTCATGCTTTTGTTGATTCATTAATTTTAATTTCATTTAAATCTAATAAAACAGTAAAATAGACTTATTTTACATTTTACAAAATTTGGTATTTAATGAATAGTTATGTTGGTTAAATTTAATTATTTTGTAGTTCTTTAAATCATAAAATATGTAAAAAATTGTTAAAGATATTTTTAGTTTTTGGATAAGTAGTTTTACCTTAATTAATAATTATTTATATGAGTGAAATTCTGTTTAAACTTTACGTAGGGCTCTTGTTGGAATGGTAATGTATAATCCAGAAAATAATGAAATAGCTAAACCATCAGAACTTTTAAGTAGTGTACGAGCATACATGAATGTTCTACAAAGCATTGAAAACTATGGTATGTTAATAAATTATGTTAAAATGAAAGAGTATTTCAAGTTATTAAAAAAATTAATTAATATTTAGATAGATGTACAAAATATTCTTTAAAATAATTGTTTCCTATGTTATCTTATTGATAAAATTTTATTTATAAATTACTTGTAAATTTGAAAAATTTACAAGTAATTTAGTTTAAAATTGTATAGTTGTGAATTGAACAATTATAAAATGATTTTATTGTTATTCACAGGTTACATATCAGATTTCATTAAATTTTGAATAAAATAAAATCAGTGTGGATTAATTTCCTTTGCTTGAAATAGTAAATAATATTCTAAGTTACAGAATATTCTTACATAATATTATTTTAATTTGTATTATATTATACATTTAAAAAGATACTGTTTTTATATATATGTAATATTTATTTTTTATGATAGAATAAACAAAATTGAACACATTGAGCACCATACAATAAAACATACAAATCTGGGATCAAACCTTGTTTTATTTTTCCAGTTTTAAATTATGTCTAATGCATTTTTCAAGTGAAAAGAAACTTAGTACAATTGCTTAAAATACAGAATGAACAAAACAAACACGTTGGTTATACATTTGCTATCAGAAAAACATCAAACAGAAATTGCTTTCTGGAAAAAAAATTATTTTTAAAAAATCCTGGAATGGAATGGTTGTGTAAGCACTATTTCCATTGAAACAGTTTTTAAATGGATGACATTGCTTTCTTCCATTGAACAATGATACAGCTGACAAAAAAAATTATTTTGCAATAATATGAAATATTACATTTACAGTTCCTTTAATTATTTATGGGTTTCAAATATACATAATAATCAAAAGTAATATAATGAAAGTTTTTACTTGAAATTATTTTATGCTTATTCACCTGATTTCATTTTATATACATATTGTAACATCATCACATGTAATATTTAAGAGACTTGGTTTACCTTATAGATAAATCTTGTGTCTAACATAAATGTTACAGAAAGATTCTTGTGTTGTTTAATGTAAAAAATTGTATTATAAAAATATTGAATGAATTGTTTAACTTGGAATTATTCTAGGATTTTGTTTTTTTTAAATATATATTGTTATTACTTTATATAATTTATACAAGGTCTGTTCTAAAAATAACTGAACTTTATTTTTTTAATTTTTATTCTTCAAGTTACAGATTATTGGTCCTTGTCCCCTTCAAAGTACTCCCCTCCCCTATTCACACACTTATCCCAGCAGTGTTTCCTCTTTGCAAGGCAAAGAGCTGTTAAGCTTCTTTGGAATGTCATTCAGTTGTGTCAAAACGGTGTCCTTTCAGCACTGATTTTAATTTTGAAAACAAGAAAAATTTGCAAGGTGGCTGGAAAGGACAGTCATTTGATTTTTAGCACAAAACTGGTGTGTTGTCATTGTGAAGGAACCATGAGTTGTCTTGCCACAACTCTGGTTTCTTTTTGTGAATTTTTTCACACAACCATTTGAAAACACTTGCATAGTACTGATTATTGATTGTTTGACCTTGAGGCAAAAATTCAAAGTGCATAACTCATTGAAATAAAAAAAAAGAAAAACAGTGATCATCATCTTGACATTGGATTGAGACTGTTGTGCTTTTTTTTTTTTGGGCATGGAGATTCCTTGCCAACTTACTGTGATGATTGAACTTTTGTCTCAATGTCATAGCTATAAACCCCAACTCTCATCACCCACTATGATCCTTTGCATGAATGTTTTGCCATCATTGGCTTGTTTAAGGAGTTCCAGGCAAACGTCCATTCGATTTTCCTTCTGCAGTTCGGTCATCAAACAAGGAACAAATTTTGCTGCAACTCAATGCATGTTTAATTTTTCCATTAAAATGTTGTGGCATGACCCTATTGAGATCCCAATCTCTTTTGCAAGTTCTCTGGCAGCCAGACGATGATTTGCATGCACCAGATCCTTGATTTTCTGAACATGATTATCATCAGTTGAGGTCAAAGGCCTTCTGAGTCAAGGGTCATCTTCAACTAATTGACAATAGTGATGTAATGAATATTCGGTTACTATCCGGTATTTGGCCTATTCGACCTATTTTCACTATTTGGCCGAATACCGAATATTTAAATCACTATTCGGCCGAATACCGAATATTTAGTCACTATTCGGCCAAATACCGAACACCTAAAAACAGGAGTAAGAAATAACAAAAACACAGTAAATTAATCATTTTGGTAACTTTTATTAATGCTGAAAATTAAATTATAATTATTAAAGTTAATAAGAAATAGCATCTAACTCTAGTATTAAATTATTTCGTAATTAAATAATAATATAGCGTTTATCTAGCCCGATATCTTATGGCATTGATGGCGTGTAGGTTAGAATGTATCGGGCATCAATGTTATTGTTTTGTTAATTATGTTATATTCATATTTGCGTATATTTTAATATTTTTTACGATATTTTAAAATAATTTACGAAACGTTTTATTGAAACTTATCGTATTTAATGAAAGAATTATTTCTCTATTTCCAGAAGATGAGTAACTAATATATAATTTATTTTATATATAAAGCAAAGAATGAGCATTTTTCATTATATGCAAAAGATAACATTTGAAATCGTGTTAATTTTAAAAATATTGACAAAAACAATAGCAACAAAATATCACAAAACTTCACAAATAGAAACCCCCCAATAATATATTTGAACTGTTTCACATCTGGGGAGAAACTAGACCATATGTCCCCACTAAAGTATATATCCTTAGGGTACTATTCAGTCTACAAATACGTAGTAAAAATAAAATTTTACTGCTTAATTAAAGAGTTAAAAAGATTGATTGCAAATAAAATAACTTATAAGTTATAACTTACATCTAAATACCAACAACTGCCGAATCATATCGGGCTATTTACGGCTATTACATAAATTATAAACCAATTTGGCACTGGAGGTAGACGTTAGGCTCTATTTCATATTAACTTTAATAATTATAATTTAATTAATAAATTTAAATAATTTAGACCTACTGGAAGAAAAAATCGTAGTGACAGAGGGCCAATAGAGAGCAGGGTGCGCGATCCTTGCCATAATTTTTGCGAGCCAATTTTTGTACGTGCGTTAATCAAGCCGAATAGTTTGGCCGAATATTCGGTATTCGGCTGAGGTCGAATATACTATTCGTTACATTACTAATTGACAACCATTCTTAACACTGTGTATGACCTAAAGCACCATCTCTATAAGCTTGATTCAAAAGTTGAAATGTTTCCGTAAAAGTTTTCCTCAGTTTCTCGCAAAACTTCACATTGCATCGTTACTCCTGTAAATCGCACATTGCAAAAATTGCCACAAACACTGAAACACCTTTTACTCAAAAAACAATAATGTGGGAATGAAACGAGATATCAACAATCCAAAGAAAGCAGCTCACTCAGTTGGTTATCACGAATGTAGTGTTGCCAACCTCACGACGCTAGCACACACCGTTTCTGCCCTATTCAAAAAGTTTGATAATTTTTTGAACAGACCCTGCATATTAAATAAGAAGAAATTATTGAATACTTTTGTGTGAATTTTCTATAATACTCTAAAGTAATAATATGATTTTTACAGAAAGACATTTTTATTTAATTCATATTGATTGCTTAAAATGCTTAAATCTATTGATTCACATTAATTAATTTAATGTGAATCAATGGATAGTATGAGATCTTCACAGATAAATAATATAAAATGATTGATTTTTAAATATATACATTTAAGATAGTGGTATGTTGTGAATTAACAAAAGTTTTATTTTCAGTACATCTGGATATTACTAGAGTATTCAATAATGTTTTACTTCAACAAACTCAACCTCAGGACAGTCATGGTGATAAGACAGTTACTTGTCTCTACACTAATTGGTAAATAAAATTCATAATTTTTACAAGTTTCTTTAATTATTTCCCACTTTTCAAAAGAATTGTTCATAAAATATTTGATCTATCTGTGTATAATCAATATTAAAAAATTAAACAATTAGACTATTACAAAAACATTGTTTAAAATTTTATTTTATAATTTTAGTTTCTTAATGATGAGATGATACTTCAGTTTTAATTATCTTCTGTCTTGGTTTAATATCTTTTAAAATTTGTAACTAAAAAAAATTCTTTAAGATAATAATTAAAGATAAGTTTAAAAATCTTATTTTAAAATGTTATATAATTTAATAATTTGTTTTAGGTATCTAGAAGTTTTGTTAAGAAGAGTTAGTACTGGACATATATGTTTTTCTCGTAATCAAAGGGCTTTTGTTACATTATCTGCTGAAGGACAGATTCCATTTAGTGCAGAAGAATTCTCAGACATCAATGGTAATTTTGACGTTAAATGTAGTTTTAAGAATTTTGTAATAAACATCACACTGTAGAATCCTTAAAACTCAAAAATTATACAGAAAATTTAACAAAGTATTTAAAGTAGTTTTCTTTATATTAATAATAATAATAATAATGATAAATTATTTTATAGAATTTTTCAAATTATAAGTTGATAATTTGTTTTGAAAGAGGTCAAATGGATACCTGATAGCACTCTTCCTGTAATAATAAAAAATGATAATAAATAAATAAATATACAGGTTCAACAACATCTTGAGCTGTCAATTTACATTTAAATTAATATACACTTAAGTTCCTAGTAATCCACAGTGCTTTGGCAATATCAGGGATATGTTGTTGAGTTGTTATGTGATCTTGACGGTCCAGCAAAAACATTAAACCAACAATCTTTGGAATGAAGTGTGTCAAAAAATCAGTGATCAATCTATATAAAATATTTGTTGATTTATTATTATAGAAATTATAATTATAAAAGTTTCTTTGCTTTATTTTAAACAAGATATTTTAAGAGAATAACATTTGCATTGTTAGTTTTATGTAGGTTATCTTGATACATTGTTAGTAAAAATAATTACATTAACATTAATGAGCAATTATTTATTGTGATATTGTCACAATGCTGGGCTGCAATTTTTAATCATATTTTTTAGTTTCTTTACTTTACTAAAACTGAGAGTATATTTTTAGGTCTTGCACCTGTACATCATACTTTTCCTGTCATACCAGTTATCTATCTAAATCTGGAGAAAATTTTTGAATTGAAATAACAATGACTTTTGATTCAAACTGGAAGTTTGTATACAGTTAACTGGAGCCTTCTGCCCTAAGCTTTTCGTATCTGGTCTTGACTTTCATCTATCTAATTTTGTTCTCAAGATTAAGCAAGGACAGACAAACAGATGGATGCCAGTGGGAATTTATAGGTCTGCAGTTTTGAAAATTGCAACCCAATAAATTCATGTGTGATATAAATTCAGTGAAAAAATGTATCTAAATTAAAAGAAACTTTAACTCTTGATTTTCAGAAAAAAATTGACATTAAACCAGTGATTCTCAACCAGTGTGCCACAACTGCAAATATCCATACATAAGCAACGTCAGACAAGTAGTTCAATTAATTCTACCTTCCTAGGGCATGTTTCGAAATTGTAACCAGTGTTACTGGGAACTGCCAGTAGTTACCAACAGGGCTGCAGAGTCGGTAAAAAGCCACTCGACTCCGGCAAAATTAAATACCAAGTCATTTTATGGGGCAGAGGTGCTCATAGGGGGGTACCCTACTCTGAACTCTGAAAGGAGCCTGGGACATTTACTCAAATACTTTATAAACTTTTATACAAATAAATATTAGTTAGTATTTTTAATATTTAACTTATTAAATATTTGTTAAAAAATTACATTAAGAGAAGAAAGGGGGCAATAAAATTCTGCATCTACATATATTTGACAGCATTTACACTTCAATATCACGCTTCCAGAAATGCTTTAGTTTTTTATTTAAATGAAAATAAATTTTAAAGTAAATTTAAAATGTGGGAGTCGGAGTTGACACATTATTTCCGACTCTGACTCCACAGTCCTGGTTACCAAGGCATTTAGAAAAAGTGATCTAAATAACTGTTATGACATCACCAGTTGTCCTGCAGTACTTACCGAAGTAACCATGTGTGCCACCAAATTTTTAAATTATTAAAAGTGTACTGTGACGAAAAAATTGTTGAGAATCATTGCATTAAACAATGTAGGAAAAATCAATCGTATCATCAAAGGATACTTCAAAATATTCTCTGAAAAATTTCTTATAACAAAATTAAAAAATGATCAAATTCCTGATTTTAATAAGTTAATGCTATATTCTTAAATTTTTTATAATAGTAATTTATAGTAAATCAACATTTGGCTCATAACAAGCAGTTATTGTGTTTCAGTCATAATTTGCTCACAATACATTAAAGAAATGTAAGCTACAGTAGCTATTGTTAAAAGTAGTATTGTTTAAATTTTATACTTTCTTAATATTAAAATTACACAGTATAGTTACACATAGTTTCTTAACTTTTTTAATTATTGGGAACTCAATTTGTTAGAATTGCCATAACTTTTATAAGTTATTGATGCATAAGATTTACTGATTCAATTCTTATGCAGAGACTTATGTGAATCCATGCTATACAAAACAAAGGACTAATGCAAAACATGGGGTTAGGTTCCAGAAGTTAGCAAAAGTATACTATTTTTTTTTTGTTACTAAGAGACATATGTTTATTAAAGCAATCGATAATTTATTTTTAATTATAATGATTAATTAAAAATCACAATTAAAAATACTGTATTACACATTAATATTAATTTTAGTTAAACCAGGACATTTCTTTTTACAAAGTATTGTTGCCATCTCAACTTTTCTGTTGATCTTGATCAAGCATCAGCAACATTTTCATATTTTTTATTTTTACCATAAAAGTATGTTATTAATTGAAAATTTATTCTAGTGGGTTGCATTTGTTCAGTCAAGTACCAATAAATTTTTTCCAGAATTTGAGTTTGAATACCAAATTGTTTGAGTACTGAGATACTGCTGTATTTCATTTTACAAATGATTAATTACCTACGTTTAAAAAAAGTTTAAATAAACATTTTTAGGTGTTATTAAACTTTACTAAGTATGAATATGTATATATATAATCGAGACGAGTTGATAATAATAATAATAATAATCAGTGCAGAGCCCTAACGGTTAGGAGTTGAAAGTTGAAATTGGTACACAGTTAGGGTACGTCACGAGAACGCACACTAAGAAGGGATTTTTCGAAATTCCTCCCCATGGGGGAGAGGGACAGGATTAAGTCTTAACACTTCCATCAACAATGGAAGTGTGAAGTAACAATGAAATTGTTAAGAGAAAGCAACATGCAAGACACAGATGCAGTTTTTTTCGTTTTTGCGGGAAATCGAACATATTTTTAGACCCATCTAAAAATTCTCTGATTAGTCTGGAAACAGGGGGACCCAACTCTTGCATTCTGTGAAAATGGGTAAGGTTGACTATAACGTTTACTTTTGCCCAAGCAACGCTGGGCCTACCTGCTAGTTAATCTAAAATAAAAAAGATAGTAACAGTGTTAAGAGCTAAAGTCTGAAAGCAACAACAACAACACCTGGTTGATAGGCAAGCTAAGCTAGGATAAGATAAGGAAGGAAAAAAAAATTGTACTCTCAGTTTTCATTAAAGTAAATCTGATGAATGGCACAAAAATAATTAAACATTTCAATATTCTAAAATCCATGGGCAAATTTGAGACAACATGCATGCTTGCTTGAATTTTAAAAAAATCAAATAATGGAGTTTACATTAAAAAATTGCAAAATTTTTAAGGAGGTTTTCTCCAACTGTGTTAGAGTGAAACAGTGTTGTATGAGGGATACCTGTATATCATATTCTTGAAATTTAAACTTAGCTAACAGCTACTATGGGCTTTAAATATTTTGTTGAATAAAAATAGTTCAACAGTCAAGTGCTTGATGATGAAGAGTAAAAGAGCAGTTCATCTCTTCACATTATTAGCATATACTGCTTACCATTCTACAGTGTGATCAAATTGATTTACCAAAATGTAGAGTTGTTAACATGCTGCATCACTATTTCATTCTTGAAATGCTCAGTTGAACAAATCTTGAGGAATCTTGCTGTACATTAACAAATCCAAGATGCATTAGGTTGACAATATATTAAATTTAGTATAAAACAAATTTTAATCATAATTTGATCAATACTAATCATATAATTCAACAATAATTAGTTAAAGAATTAAAAATATACTTTTTTTTAATAAAAATACTTGAAATATTTTAAAATATATTTTCAGAGTTACGTGCCTTAGCTGAGCTAATTGGTCCATATGGAATGAAATATTTAAATGAAAGTTTAATGTGGCATATTGCTAGTCAAGTTACAGAATTGAAGGTAAACCAATTAATATTTATTTTCAATTATTGAAAAATTAAAAAGCTTATATTTGGATTAAGTGAAAAATAGTAACATTCATTATTTTCACAATATGAGACAATAAATACCAAATTCCTCAAGCTAAATAAAATATAAATAAAATGAAGATGAAATGTAGGATAATTTTTAATCTTTTGTAATCTTTTTTGATGACTAATTATTTATTAGTGTTCTTTATTCTTTGTTTATGGTATTTGTAATTATTAATAATGTAACATCCTTTAAAAATGTTAAAACTTTTTTATGCTTTTTGTTATTAATTCATACATATAAATGCATTAATATTTATAAGTATGCCAGAACAAGTAATAGGTTTTTTTCCTAATTTTAAGATAGAAGTAAATATATGTGTAAATGCATAAATGCTTTCTTTAAAAAATTCTGTTTTACTCAAGTTTGAACTTTTTAAATTATTAAAAATTATTTATTTAAGTGTTTTAATTTATTATATATTAAAATTATGATTCTAAAACATTAAAAAAGTTCTTTGAAAGGGTTTTAAGAAAACTGTAATTTTGTACGTATGTATTGTCAATAATTTTAAATTAATAATTCTAAAACATAGAATGAATTTCAATATAATTAACTCTTAAGAAAATAGAAAAAAAATTATTCAGTTACAGTTAAAAAAATTAAAAAGAATGCAGTTTTTGGACATGTAGTGTAGATAAAAACAGTAAGCTATTCAACGTCCTTTGTTTAATATATTTTGACATCCTGCTCTTTATCAGTTGACTGTGTACATAGCCTATATTAACGTAGGAATACTATAAAAAATATAATATTTTAATCTTGTTAAATTATTAAAGTTCAAATGACAACAATGATTTTCTACAGACATTTCAGAAATTACAGTTTTAAGATATCTATAAAATATGTCAATATTTTTAAAATATTTAATCAGAAGACTTGCAATATAAAAAAATTTATTTTGAGTAGGAATTCTTATCTATCATTATTTTTAAAAGATTGATTAAAGGTGACATTTGAAACAAGTGTATATTCTGTTAGCAGAAAACAAAAACACGAAACAAAAGCCTTGAAAGTTGTTATTTTTTGTCTTGAATATAATTTATGCAAATATTCTAAAAATAAGTTTTAGTTTAGAATTAGTTTTCTCAGAAATAGTCATTTATTAAATTCTATTTGGCTTTTTTCTCTTATATTTTGAAATTATAATAAAATGGATTTTAGGAAAGTTACTTTAAGAAATTTAGATGATAAGTCATTTAATAGATAAAATGTAAATTCCAATATTTATTAGTTAACTTACCAGTATAATAAAATAAAATAATTTTGTCTCATTTATTTTACAGATATTTTAATAACTCAATAATCTCAATGTAAATTTTACTTTTAATATTAGAAATTGGTGGTCACAAACAAAGATATCCTGGTAGCTTTGAGATCAAATTATGATAAACCTGAACAAATGAGGGAACTCTTTAGAAGATTACAACGTAAGTTTGTTAATAAAAATTGTATTTTATATAGAATAATGTTTGGTAAATAATTTCTCATAAAAATCAATTTAGATATTAGATATTCAGAATTTTAATATGTAAAAACTCATATCCCTTAATAAGAACTTCAAAAAGAAATGTGAACATTTTCAACTTCATTTCATATTAAGATTTGCTTTCGGGGCTGTGGAGTCAGTAGATTTTTACACGACTCCGACCATGGGCACACTTGTTAACAAAGTAGGCCTGAAAATTCCAACGTCATCACGTGACCTCAGAATATTAGCATCAATAAATATAGTTCTAATAAAGATAGAATGTAGAAACTTTTTTTATTCCAAAGCTAAAATATTCCTCTAAGTAATGAGTCAATAGGATAATTTTTACTTTTCTGGCTGTTATATATAACAGTGTAGCAATCGATCAAAAAATGATCCCACCCCAAATTTTTGCATTTTTGGACTCAGGGTACCTTGAAATGTTCAGATATGCAAACGATTTGGGTTTTTTTCCTGTATGGGAGTTGGATGGTTTAACAATGGAGTTATTAAGCTTGATGAAATGGTTGAACTAAATCGGTTGGTACACATTCTAACATCTGTTTGCACTTCTCTATGTTTTGAGGCTTCCCAAATCCAAAAGGGTAAAAATCTGAGAAAGTCATTTTTTGACTGATCATCATTCTTTTCCTTTGTTATAGGCCTATACTGTATAACAGCCGGGAAAGTAAGAATGATGACGATTCTGGTTATTTTTTTAAAAATACAAAATAAAACGATTTTAAAAAATTAATTAAACATTAAAATTTGACACATCTACTGAATATATAAGTTCACATTTATTGATTTGTTTGATGATGGCATTGGTAAGCATGTATGAATAAAAATAGTAAATACATTCTTATACAAACAAATTAGTTTAATAAAAATGTTATATATTACCCAATATACTCGTATATTATGTACAAGTACACAGATACATTAAACTAAGTCAAGAATGAGAAATATAACATTTAGACTGGTAAAAAACAAAAAGGTTGCTTATTTTGCCATGTTGATTAATTTATTATTTTTCATCTCTGTTATAAACTGAAAAAAAAAATCACTTCTATTAAGTCAGCAGTCACTGAAGCTCTTAAATCATTATTAATAAATTTCCTTTAAAAATATTCTAACATAAAGACGTAAACAAAATGTTACTAAAGCATATACTGTATATCTCGGCGGATAAGACGACCTTCAGATAAGACTAGGTATAAATTTTCGTCGAAGTTTTATAGTTTTAGCATATATCTGTCCTAAAAGATGACTATCAACGTCCTGTGAATTTAGTTTAGATCAGCAATCATTATCTTAATAATAATACTGTATAGCGTATACGGAATTCCTATTTGTAATTTTTCGAATGGACAAATTTTATTTTCTTGCACTGCCTTACGATTGTTGCAAACGTTCACACTGATTCGGCATTCGGGCAATGACTTTGACATGGGCTATTCTATTTTGTGCATATATCCTACTCTCTATTAGTAAATAATTACGGTTTGTCCGTTTTTTTATAATGGTTTTAATTTATATAAATTTCAAACTAAATTTTTTGTATCTGTTTTATAAGACAACCCCCGATTTCTGAGGCCTATTTTTATGATTCAACTATCGTCTTATCCACCGAGATATACGGTAATACACTTATTATTAAGAAATTATTGTACAGAAATTATTTTAGTTTATATTCTATATTACACACCTTAATGTTGATAGCTGAAGATTTCTAATTTTTAAATATACATTGTAGGTTTGATATGAGTACTCAGGTCTGAAAATTCAGTTTGAATTATGCATATTAAGTGAGTCTGTTAAACTATATTGCTGTAATACATATAGTGAGATTTTGTCTTTTTCTTTAAGATTTCATTTTGGTTGCTGGAAATAAAGATTTCTATTAAATTTGACATCCAGTCTTTAACCACGTTATAAGTAATTCTGTATTGTATTGGGTCTACAATGTGTAATTATTTGCAAAATCACTAATTTCTATAACATTTAATTTTAAATAGGTATTATAATCTAATGAAAAACATTTCATTTTTATCTTTTGTACTAAATACATATATATTTTGGTTCTACAAACATGGTACTGTACATTTATTTATTTAAAAATGTAAACTAGATGAATGAATAGGACTTCTTATTTAAGATGTTAATTGTAGCTAACAAAGGGAAAGAATGCCATTAAAATAATATAGGTTATTATTATTAATCTGTATTGAATGAAAATCTGTAATAATATTAAGGAAGTTATTACAGAATATTTAAAATAAGATGGAACAGAAATTTAACACTAAGTGATATGCTTTTTAAGTAAATATAATCTTATGAATCTTCCCTTAATATGTATAGAATGCAATATTTAAATTAAAAAATTATATGTCATCGTGTATTAACTGCTTTTTCTTTTCTGGTTTCTTAAACAGTTCTTTTTTAAGAAAAAGATTAACAGAGAATCTTGTTATCTTTAAAACTGTTCTTTTTAGTATTCTGTCATTCAAGAATTTTTTTTTCCTTTCATGCATATAGGACCAAAGATGGCCCAAAGTAAGGGAAATTATTCTTATTCTTGTTGTTTAGTTATTATATATAATAAGTTATTAATTTCATAAAGTAAATCAGTGTGAATAATTTTTGTTGATATTAAATTTGTTTTCTCTCTGAAAATTATTATTAATTAATTTTATAATTATATTTTGTTTTGAAATTTATTATTTTATTTTTTAAATAAACAAATTTAAATATTGATGATAATGAAATTATTTGCAAATGTTTTATTATTTTTTAAATTAAATAATTTTTTGTTAAGTAAGTTATTCTATTGAATAGTGGATAGAAAGTATTAATAAAATAAGTAATGCTATTTGTAATTGACATTTTAAACTCAGATATTTTGGATACTAAATAAACAAATGACCAAATTATACTTATTATGATTTATAATAAATATAACTTGATTACTCAAACAATTATATTAATATAGTATATTTTATTTAATAATTATAATAGTAAAATATACATTTTTTCTTTGAGTAGATGTAGATAATGTTCTCCAAAGAATGACTATTATTGGAGTGATTCTTTGTTTCCGCACACTAGCACAAGATGCCTTGAATGACGTGAGTAATTAATGTTTATTCTTTTTAGAGGAGTGTTATATAATTTTTTTTCATGCAGAGGACAGATGGAAAAAAATTTTCCATTTGTTTTCTTTGCATGATGAAGGTTAAGTTGTAATTTCATCAAAAGAATCTGCAAATATAAATATATATTAAAATTGTATTACAAGTACTATTTTTAAATAAAATGAAATATAAGCATGATGAAATGAAATTATACTGTATTAAGGGGTTTAATGAAAGCAAAGATACAGATGTTATATAAATAGAAAGGGATCATTACAAATAGGCTAAGGTAAACATTTTCAGATGGCTCATGGTTAGATCTGACAGAAAGGCATGTGAAATCAGCAAAAAGGTGTGTGCACTTTTGTGCTAGTGAATATATGCATTTCATTCTCAATTATTCTTTCCTCAAATTGTATTAAAATAAACAAATCCAGAAACAAAAAAAAAATAAATGAAGATTTAATTCATCTTATCTAAATTTACATTCTGAAAACCTCAATTTGCCAGTTTTATAAGTTTTCCTTTTATTATGACATTGTCGTCTTCAACACTTAACTTTGGCATATTTTGTGCATTATTCTTATAAAAATTTTAGCTCTGAAGTAAATCCCTTGACTTTATATCATTATTAAGAAAATATTAATAATTGAATTATTACTTTTAAAGCTCATAAGATAATCCATATTTTATAAATTTTAGGTTACAATTTAGTTAGTTAATTATGGACTCGCGTTTTATTTATATACTTGATGTAGTTTTATAAAAACATTATTTTGAAACATTTTTGAATAGCCCCGAGTTGTTTCACTAGCATTTTTAAGCTCTTTGTGCTTTGAATCATTAGATTATCAAAGAAGTATTTATATCTCATTACAAAGTATTCTGACAATAAAAATATTTTAGTTTATTTTAAATCTTTGCAGGAAATATATAAACTGGACTGTATATATGTAAGTTAGTTGAAAAATTTAGTTACATAAACTAAATCAAAACGAATTTGTACCACATGTATTTTTGAATAAACCTCTCAATACACTCTTAAAAATTTCTGACAAAAGTATTCTTTAACTTTCTAAATAAGAATTTTATTTAGACTGATGATTAAAATTTTTTTCCCAGGTATTAACAGATCGTATTCCATTCTTATTGAGCTCTATTGTTGATTTTAAACATCATGTACCAAATGGAGATTCTATGGTATGATAATGTTATAAAATTACAATAAGTTAAATTAAATTTATTTAACTCATATTTAAGTGTTTGAAAAGTGTTATAATAATTAGCATACTTAATCAGTTTCTGGATAGTTAAGTTTTAATATAATAAATCAAATATCTATACTGTATAAATCTGAAAATATGATATTAACCTAAATCTTCTTTCATTTACTTCAAGCTTGAGAATATCAGATTACAGGTTAGCAAATCTTTGACATTTTTAATATTTACATATGATTGCATGCTTACTGTATATACTACCATAATTTTTCAACTTCATTATTTAATAAATGCAATACTAATCAAAATGGCTATGGTTATTCTGCTTTGGATATGGGGTTATGTAATTTTTAACTGTTTAAAGTTTTCATCTTATTTTTTTAATATAATAATTTTTTCTTTCAAAATAAATGCTTAATTATTTTTATTTAAAATTTAAGTATTATATATATATATATCCATGGTGGCCAAACTGCAGCTTGTGAGCTGCAAGTGGCTCTTCTAGATTCTTACTTCACACAGCCAACTTACATACAATTTCTTTTTATGTACTAATAGATAATGCAGCTCCAGTTGTGACAAGGTTGGCCATCTCCGATGTATATGTTAAGCAATTGCTTATTACTTTTACAATATGAAATGATATTGCATTAAAGAAAAAAATCTAGACCAGATATTCTCAAATGTTAGTCATTGTGGTGCTGCCGCTGCCACTAGCTTTACCCATATGGTTTTTGTAATGAAAAAAAAAGAAAATATTGGATAAACCTTATTTAAAAAGTAAACCGAAATCAGAAAAACTGTTGTTATTTTTTCTAAATAAATTATGGTAGGATATAACAGTATGTTATTATAGTTACATTAATAATTTATAATTAGTGGAAAGAACTGAAAAAAATATTTTGAATCTACTCTTTATTTAGTAATAGAGGAATGAAGCGTGAATAACTTCTCATAATTAGATACAAATATATGTCACTTTATGATTGTCAGATTAATATAACTATACTGAATATTGTATGTAGAGAACAATAATTTCAAAAAATATAGAATTAGACATTCTATGATTGCTAACATTGCAATGAAATATAGTGAAAGTCCTTTTACAAGAAATTCTGGTCCAGACAGCAATATTGTACATATTAGGACATTTGAAAAAATAAATTGAATTTAAATTATCTAAATATTCATTTTATACAGAATTAATAATTAAGCAATTTGCAAGATTAAAAGTAAAAAGTATTTTTCATTATAGTAAGATGCTATTTAGATATAAAGCTCATCATCACTTTGTTACCAGTGTGCTTTGTGAAAATACAGTTTATCACAAACACTTTCGAAGTTTCAAAACTATCTTCACAAAGCACACTGGTTCGTAAGGAAGTGATGATGCTATTTAGAATGTAGTTAGAGAATTTTTCAGGTAAGTGACTAAACAAGTACTTGCTATGAGTCCAGTGTTTTTTTTTAACTTGCAAATTGTTTAACTATTAATTTTGTATGAAATGAAAAATTGAATTTGATTTTCTAAATCTATTTTATGTTTTTAAAAGATACTGAGACAGAATGAGTAATATTAATTGTTGTTAAAAAAATGAAATTAAACAATTTCTATCTTTCACATATTTATTATGTTCTGCATTTGAAGAAAGTGTTTGTTGGTAGCTGAACAGCTAAATTGTAAGCCTACCCTCTGGGGACCACAAGGAATTTTTTTGGGAGATGGACCATCTTGGACATGTCTCCATTCCTCACCATCCAATGATTGGGTGTTGAGGGTCTGGTTGAACTCACATTGGACTTGTTAAAAGGTCATCTCATTAAAACCATTTCTAATGTTGAATTTGCATCTATCAGTATAAGCATACAGTCCTTAATATAATAATACATAAATTACATTATGGTTAACCTCCTACACGTAGCACCATCAGATGGCAAAAATCAGAAATAAATGCCGATTGTTGGTTTGCCTGCCAGCAAGTTTAAAGTCTGCCTAAAGGGACTTGGGGCACACCTGGGTCTGGGGGGTTCTTGGGTTTCCTTTTTTCATAAATATGGAAGGTAAAAATAAACAGAAATGATTACAAAGTACTGGGGGTTGGGGGGATCATCCTGGGTCCCAAATACCGAAGAGAGTGAGGAGTCGGAGATAAAGGAGATAGTAGAAGTAGATTCAATGGACAGCTTAAGTCAAGTTGAAAAGGTGCAATTGGAGCTATTGAAGTTATGTACGGATAAGGGAAGTAGATTAACTATAGCCATAACTGGAAGGTTGGAGAAATCATTAGTGATTGAGAGGTAAACTGGAGTTATTGGAGAATAGAGATAGAGATATGGCTGGTTGGGATATAGTGAATAGTGTTAGTACATATGCTGATAAGGTTGGAAAAGACAGGGAAGGTAAGAATGTAGATAAGAAACCTGTAGTGGTGATAGTCAAGAGTAAGGACAATGAAAATAGTGATGAGGTAGAGAGAATTTTTGACAAGGATAAGCCCCACTAAGGATAAAATTAGAATAACCGGTATACGAAAATTAAGATCTAATGGGACATTATCTTTATTATTAGCCAAACTTACTAAAGTCCTTGAGAAAACTGAATTGTCTATACAGGTAGGTACCAGAAAAGAAATATTCTCGAATGATGCTGATTGATGTTCCTAAAGAACTAACTGAGGATAGGCTAGTGGAAGTAATTTATGAATTAAATTTAGATATATTGGGTGGTGAGGAGATTAGTTATGAAGATTTTAAATTGAATTTTAAGATATTATATTGTATTGGAGGTATCGCCCTTATTAAGAAGTAAGATTCGTAATTTAGAAAAATTATTTGTAGAATATTGGTGCTGCCCTATTCGAGATTATTATGAGGTTGCTACATGTTATAAATGCCAACTATTTGGTCATTTAGCAAAAAACTGTTGGAGTGAGGTAGATATATGCTCTAAGTGTGGTCAACGGATTTCGGGATTGTTCTAATGATAGTGTCAGGGTCTGTATTCCTTGTAAACAAATGAATAAACTGAGTGGACATTACTCCAGGGAAAAGGATTGTTATTTATATCTAGAAATAGCTATTTGGTATGAATAACTAATAGATTATGGCTAATAAAGGTAAAAGTAGTAATGTTTTAGGAATTATACAAGTTAACACTCAGCACAAGAGATCAGTACCTGGAGAATTGCTGCAGTTAGTTGATAAAGGTTGGGCAAGTGTTCTATTGCTTCAGGAACCGTATGTTGTAAAAGATAAGGTAGTTGGATACGGGTTAAAAATGCACATGGTTCAGTGTACCAACGGGGCCTGGTAAACAGATCTGAAGAGAATTTTGTTAAACAACTTTCGTGTCTCAGTGATGGCATATTCACTGAAGATCTGGATACTAATTTGATGACACTTACTACATAAACCACAAATGGATATACGAGAAAGCAATATTGGCATATAAAAACAAATGCTTTGCTGAACTGAATTTGCATATACAAGCATAACTTCCAGGGACTTACAATTCCATTGATTTCAAGGCAGATCAGACAGTAATGTATGTTGTGTATCTGGTGGAGTTTTTAAACTCAACTTAGAGGTAAAGGTTGGAGCATTACTAAATGCTTTTGCAAAATTTGGTTGGGACAAAAATGATAAAATAATCTTTTGCAGTTTATTATAAATACTCAGATCAATAAATGCATATTTTAGTTACTAGGACCATTGTTTTTATCCCCCTCCCTCAAACCCAAGCAACTCCAGGCACATGTTGCTAGTTTATTAATATAATGAATTATTGTGCAATTATTTTCTGCCTTCAACAATTCTATATTAAGTAACTTCATTTATCTGTTAAAATATATTACCTTTACTTATATGCTGCTTCATTTTGAAAATAGTTGTGTTTATTGCTTTATCACAAACAGAAAAGCAATGGAATACAGACATATTCACTTAATGACAGACTGCTTATATGTCAGAATCCCGTAAGATTACAACAGAGCTGAAAAATTCTTAGCTGTAGTGGCGTAGCATGGCGTGCTATCCATGGAAGTGCCACTTCCCTTGTGTTTTCTAAATATTAGTTTTAATTTTTATTAAATCATAGGTACTTTTCTGTTAACTGGGCACAGTTCAATTTGTGAAATTAAACATCGTTTTTTCTAATGTTTTACAAACATTGTAAATTATGAAATAAAATATTGATTTTGCTAAAAATAGTAGTAAAAATGACTGGTGTCCCATTAAGCGCAGAGTACCAATTATTTTCATATTTTAATGTACTTTCAATTAATTAAAATTAATATTTTATTATAACTGCATTATGTATCTTATTACAAATTTCTATACACATGAAAAACGATGATAAGATTGCTATTGTATATTCAAGTATAAATTCGTATATGCATATTCCCAATGGAAGCGCTGTATTGACAAATATGGGATAGCTTCTATGGATAAATATTTGAATCACAAAGCAGCCAGATTATATGCATGAGGTTGGTGCTCTGTAAAGTGCATTCACTTTACAGAGCACCAACCTCACACAGTATATCTGGTGGATGCTATACGCCAAAATGCTTCCGATGATTCTATCCAGGGCCGGCACAGCTTCCCTATCATCAAATGTCACCGCATGCCACTGCATAGCTGTCTGTACCATGTCTATGTTTAAATACAATCATTGCATTACGTATAGTCTACATGAGTAGTAACTATACCATTTAAGGTTTGTCTAAGTACACTATGATATTTGCTTAATAAGGCTTTTCTTATTAATTAATACATATGCTACATTCTAACTAATAAAATGAAGGAAATCTACTAAAATTGCAATAAGTGTGAAAAAGAATAACTTTTTTTGACTTTTCATAACTAATGAAAGCCAAACAATTGCCAAGTTACATTAGGCTATATTAGTGCTACTAATTACTAATTAAATGTGAAGTAATTTGGCCTAGAGGTAGGCATTAAGTGTCATCTCTTGATACATCTAATTTAATTATAATTCTTTTCTTCTAGAACCTTTTAATAGCGGAGCTTGAAGCCAAAGTTTTAAACGTGAAAACGTGGACGTCGGACGTTCTGCGCCGCTTTCCTGTAAACCTAGAAGTTTGACAATAGCGTTTGGAAAGTCATCATGTCCGACGTACACGTTTTTGTGTTTAAAACTTCAGCCTCAACCTCGCTAATAATTGGCCTGAAACGAGAATCGAACCAGAAACACTCTGTCAGAGTAGTGGGACTTCACATTTAATTAGTAATTAGGTTTCAACAATGAATCTTATTTGGCAACTTAAAAAGATTGAATATAATTAATATATTCATTACTTGAAGTACAAATTTGTATTTCATCTTATGCTGTTTTACAAGAATTAAAAATAAATAAAAAGTACACAAGTAAATAGACGTTTCTTAAAAAGGTAGAAAGTTACTGAATGTTGAGGTATCAATAATAAAATGCACTGAATTGTCAGATTTTGGACAAATTTTAAATTTGATAAATTAATTTTACTGATCTTTCTGTATCATTTAATATAATTTGATGGATTTAGAACATTCATATTTAAAGCAGATGAGATGTAAACAAAAGCATTAATGCTTTTCTATAAAATATTTTAGTAGTAGTAAGATTATAGTTCAAAATCATGGGTTGAAAAATTATGGTGTTCTGTATTTGTTTTAGAATTTGTCTTATTCTAACTAATTGTAAATGTTTTAATTTCATTATTTTAAGCATTTTATGATTATTTGGCTCTCATTTCTTACTGTGATTTGTTCTCTTTAATTCTTTAAAATCTCAAATTATATTTTATAGATTGTAAGCGAAATGGCATCTGCAGCGGGACTAAATTGTAAAGTGGATCCTGCATTAGTATCATCTTTAAGATCACAGAAAAGTGGTATGACATTTTTTTATATTTGTTCTTTTGGAGAAAGAAAATTATTATTTAATTAAAAATAATTAGACTTAGGTGAAGACGAGTATCAAATTGCTTGTCTGCTGATGGTATTTGTGGCCGTTTCTTTACCGAAATTAGCTCGGAACGAAGGTTCTCACTATAAAGCCTCTTTAGAAGGTCGGTATTATAGCTCCAAATGTTAAAAAAGTAAAACTTTTAGTTTTAAGTGAATTTTCTTTTATAATTGGTTTTATTAGGGCATGCCAATAATATTCATTGCTTGGCAGAAGCTATCAATGGCATTGCTGGAGCTCTGTTTACAATCTGTGGGCATGGAGATATTGAAGAAAGACTAAAAGAATTTCTTGCAGTGAGCATTGCAGTTTCTAATTAATATATTTGTTAAATATTGATTTAAATTAATAATAATTAAAAATTTTTCTTAATTCAGAAAAATGCCGATAAGATTACATTATTAAATCCCTTGAAATTAATTTAAAACATATTTTAATAATCTACTTACAGTTGGCTTCATCCAGTTTACTGCGTTTAGGGCAGGAGAGCGACAGAGAAGCAATACGTAATCGGGAATCCGTTTATCTTCTGTTGGACTTGATAGTCAAAGAATCGCCCTTCTTGACCATGGACTTGTTAGAATCTTGTTTCCCTTACGCATTACTGAGAAATGCCTATCATGCAGTGTATCGTGCCGATAATGTGTAAAATATGTTTGTATAAACATATACATACCTATATATATAAATATATAAATATATACATTTGGTAACTGTTTACTTACCACATTGGTTGAAAATTGCATTGGCTACAATATCTCATTTTTCTATAAGAGAATGTCGAGTTCCACAATTATTCCAGGCATGTACCGTAGCTTATTTAAGTCGATAATTTGTATTTTTGTACTGCCATTTTTGTCCGGATAATTTTATCATCGGTGATAATTTTGGAACTGCAATTTCCAATGCAAACATGGCATTTATCTTGTAGTCCTTGTATAAATTTTATTTCACTTTATTCGGGTCATTCATCAAAACTCCTTGTACATAAAAGAAATAAACTGATTTTGTTAGAACTTTTTAAAAGTTTGTGTTACCAAAGATCATTTTTATTTATGGAAGTAGAATGTTTATTATTTTCTTATCCATTTTAAATATTAATGATACTAAATTACTATTGTGTAAAATATTTTTGTTGACTTTTTTAATAATTTAGTAATAATCAAAATATGGTATTTGCAACAAATGATGAATCGACATGTGATTATTGTACATGAAAAGTTGCAAAAACAATTTCCTATTTTATCATTGTAGTGTATAAAAAATAATTCTCTTTTTTTTTAGTTGTGGTGTTTGATTTTTTTTTTATATAAAACATTGAGAAAATAAAAAATTTTTTATGAGATTTGCTTTTTGTATTTGTCAGTTGTCCTAAATAAAATGTTAAATTTACTTTGCAAAACTTTTCTTAATTTAAGATTACAAAATGCTTATATTATACTCTATTACATAATATTAGAAATTTAATTAATACTTAAGGTTAAGATTAGTGCATTGTGTAGGATATCAAATATTTTTTGCTGTGTACAGTAACTTAAGTAATAGTTATGAAATATTAGACCAGCATGTCATCATCCCTGATATAACTTAGTAGTAACCGCTCATTTTGGTATTAGCTACTGCTCGTGTGCTATTTGAGCTTGTCCGTATTCTGTTGACAATTAACTATACGGTATGCTCAAGATCTAAGTTGACACCTAGAAGAATTGCATTGAAGTTTTTTTTACACAAAGTTGCTGTACAAATTGCTCAGTGACTGAACTAGTTGCAATATCACAAAGCTTAAATAAAATGGAATGTAGTGTGTGGGGTTTAAAATATACAGTGGAATCTTGGTTAAAGAGCTTAATCCATTCCACGATTGTGTTCATTAAACAAAGCAATCTTTCCAATAGAAATTAATGCAAATACAATTTATCCATTCTGGCCTCCAGAATTTTTGTAATTTTATTTGTAAAATGAGTTTTCTTAGATACTATGTTTTCCTATATTTTCATCAATCATTACAGCAACAAATATGTAAACTTTATTTAATAAAATAGCACTGTACAGTACATACCTTCATTTGTATGGAGCTTAATGCTTGGAAGGTGAATCCTCCTCCATGAAAATGTCAGGTAGCATTGGATTGGGAGATTCTTCGAGTCGAGGTCTCTTTTGATAAGGAACAAGAAAGTGGTCTAAAGTTGACTGTCTTATTCTTTTAATCAAAATTTTTCTAAAATGCAATATAGCATTGTTTTTCATTAAATTAATGACCCTATTAGCCACAACTTTGTTAGGGTGGTGCTTCTTGATAAATTCCTGCACATCATTCCATTTTCTGCAAAGTTCCTTGATCTCAGCTCTGGTAATTTCTTCTCTAACCTTCTCTTCCTCTTCCTGCAAGGCAACCAGCTCTTCTGTGGTTAGTTCATTTTGATGGTCCTTTATCAACTCCTCCATGTCTGCATCATCTACCTCTAATCCCAAACTCTTGCACTATATCAGGAGAGCTCTCTGCTTCAAATTCCTCAAAGTTTTAATCTGGGACACAAGTTAGTCAAAGTTTCCTCTAGGCAGATTGCACAGTGCAGTGAGAGACCTCACTCCAGACTTTGTCAATAAGGTTGATACAATGCAGGATGTTAAAATGCACCTTCTAAAAAACTCTGTGTTAGGTCGGTATCATTCATAACCTGGAAACTTCTGGTGAACAGTAAGGCACTGTTCACCAGAAGTTTCTTGGTATACAGCTTTTTAAAATCGGAAATCACTTGTTGATTCATTGGTTGCAGTAATGGAGTTGTGTTGGGTGGAAGGAATTTGATCTTGATGAACTCATGCTCACTATCCAGGTCTTCCTCTAAACTTGGTGAATGTGCTGGGACATTATCCATTAAAAGAAGACATCTAAGAGGAAGATACATTTGCTGAAGATAATTTTTGACAGTTGGAGCAAACACTTCTGTGAGCCAATCCATGAATAAAGTCTGAGTTACCCATGCCTTGCTATTTGCCTTCCATTGTACAGGCAGTTTGGACTTTATCACATTATTGCTCTTAAAGGCATGGGGATTTTCAGCATTGTAGACTTAGAGTGGCTTGATTTTGAGGTCACCACTTTGCATTAGTGCAAAATAAAAGAGTGAGCCTGTCCTTCATGGGCTCGTGTCCAGGTAGTGTTTTCTCTCTTCTTGGGTTATGTACATTCATCTAGGCATTTTTTTCCAAAACGACTGGTCTCATTGCATTTAAACACTTGATTTGAGATGTATCCTTCACTTTTTACAAACTCTGTGAATTCATCCACAAATGCTTTTGCTGCTTTTTCATCTAAACTTAAAGCCTCCCCATGCCTTATGATACTGTAAATGCCACTTCGTCAACAAAACCTATCAAACCACCCTCGGCTTGCTTTAAAGTCCTGCCTGCCTGCAAACATGGCATGGTGTCTGGGTCAACAAGTCACTTTGTAAATTTTTAGCTTTTTCACAAATTATAGCTTCACTAACACTCTCCAGCAAGTTGCTTTTCATTGATCCATATTAGCAGCAGTTTTTCAACTTCATCTAAAACTTTAGCTCTTTGTTTTGATATTACATTCACTCCTTTAGCCACTTTGGCAGCCTTAAAATGCTTCTTTGTTTTTAATAATTGTAGAGATTTTGCCACATTATATTCTTTAGCAATGTTAGAAACATGAATGCCATTCTCACGTTTTGCAATGATTTCTTTCTTTAATGCTACACTAGAACGTTTTGTATTGCCACTATCACATTTCTCTTTCTTGGGTGCCATATTGACTAAATATATAAATCACAAAACCATAAAAAGAAGTTTAGCACAAACACTTGGAAAAGCAATGCTTATTTCGCAAATACCTAACAGCAACTGAAATTTGACACAAAAAACCGTTACATTCATTATCCAAATTTTGTCCGTTATCCAAGACAAAAATTTGTTAACCGATTTGGTCATTAACTAACCAAGATTCCACTGTAATCATAGATAAAGTTTAAACAGGCATATTAAGGCAAGCAGCACATAAAGGACAACAGCAGCAGTGAGAAAAATATTAAAGTATTTAAGTGCCGATTTTGCTTACCTACGTAACACGAAAAAGAAGTTTTTTAATATTGACATCCCCAATTTCAGTACATATTATTCTGTCAGAGACAGTATGACCAGAAAATACCAAAAAACGAGTCCGGCTATTGGCCCCGTTTACTGCAGCAACATAATTTAGAACTAAGGATCGCTCGGGGACTAGACCAGTGTTTTTCTACCTTTTTTATCTTGCGGTACACTCGAATCTATTAAATTTCCACAAAAAAATTATGTGATTTAAAGTTGTGTTTGTGTAAACAATCTATTGCCATATTACTTGCCACTTAACCTAATTCTTTTAGTCTATATTTTTTGTAAATTAAATAAAACAGTATAGTTATTCTTTAAAATAGCAGCAAGTTACAATAATATTTATTTAAATTAATAATATTCATTTACATAAGAAACACAATTAACATTAAGTCTTAATTTGCATTTAAAAGTGGCATGATAATTGCCTTTAGAAACCAGTCCAACATCCCACTATATATGTTAAAATAATTCAAACTAGATATGGAGAGTTATAGATACATTTTTGATTTTTAAAAAGTTTTATTTTAAATGAAATAACCCGTTGTTATGCTCATATATAATTTTGCTTACAAATATATATTTTTTACTACGTTACGTATATGTTTGTTTATTATAACAATGAAAAAAACTCATCAAAATTAAAACCTCTTTAAATTGATTATATATTTACACTTATTGTTTTTTGGGTTTCTTTCAAAAATTTTTGCAGGATACCGGTTGACAATCACTGGTCTAGACACTTGTGGCTAATTTTGGGGACTATACTTCTATGATTAAATTGATTAGTATTATTTGACAATTATTATTTCATTAAAATTTTTAATTTACTTTTTCTCTTTAGAATT
Organism: Centruroides vittatus; assembly: GCF_030686945.1. NCBI lineage: Eukaryota > Metazoa > Arthropoda > Arachnida > Scorpiones > Buthidae > Centruroides > Centruroides vittatus. The sequence goes on along the minus strand of NW_027122652.1, from coordinate 363,741 downwards.
TTAGAATTATGTATTTTTGTTAAATTGCACAGTCTCAAAAGATCTGACAAGACCATAGTCAGGGGAGAAAAGAGTAGGTTCAATATCACTACATCATATAACAGTACAGAATAAACAATTTTTCTGTTGTTATTCAATTCACCAGAATTAAAAATCAAAACCTATCGAATATTAATAAAATTTTTTAATATATAGAATACATAGAAAATTATGATCATCATCATCATCATCATCATCATATTCATACTACTTATGGATGGAATCATGATATATTTCCAACAATTATACAAAAATGATTTCAAAATGTTTTTCTAAATTCTTGCATATTATAGTTATCACATTTTAAGTGGGCTTAAGAGTAACTTGTATAAAAATGCTCTATTTATAGGTGTAAACATACAATTTCTCATATTGTATTGTAATATAGCATGAAAATTTTGTATATATTCCGCACGAAAGCTAATCACCGAAATTATTTGAAATAGGTTGTATTCATTGTCATATCTGAAAAATATTAAACTTTTAACAAAAATAAATTGATAAATCTGAAAAATTTAATGTTTAAAACATGTACAATTTGTTTTATTTAAATATGTACATATAGAAGTTCAGAATATATAATTTCTGATCTGTTGAAGTCCAATAATTTTTAGTGTCTGAATGACTAACAAAATTTTATCTCTAACAAATATTCAATAACAACTACATTACGTCCAGTAACATTCACATATACAAACAGAGTTTTAATAATAATAAGGTAATTTTACAAAACTTAAAAATGTACAAAGCGCTGTCACTGATCCAAACTAATTATTATATGTTGTTCAGACCAATGAAAATTTCAGATTAATTGGGTTTTATATGGATATCAAAAAGCAATAGTCGTATACATAATTTTAAAAATTTTTTGTACTGTATTGATACACGTATTTTTGTTAAATTGCACAGTACATATTAATTTTATAAATCATTTTTCAAAAAAATCCGATTTATTTTTGTTTTTGGCTAGAACATATAGTGGACAAATGAACAGAATTAGTTCAATCGAATGAACAAGAGTGCACTAATAGATTTGTGCATTTTTTCTAAATGTCAAAGAATTTCTTTCTAATATAGTTTTAAAAAATTCAATATATTTTATCTGAATATTAATTTCATATTTGGTAATTTTAATGTTTCTGTTATTTAAAATATATATAGAAAAATTAAGGCCCCAAACAAGAGGAATCACAGTTTACAATTATTAACAATTTCATCAATAAAATTATATATATATATATATATATATATATATATATATATATAATTTGTCACTAATAAATAATAAATGTCTTTGAACAAAATAAATTATTACTTATTGAAACATTTTTTTGATGTTTTAATTATTATTTATTTTTATAAATAGGCTGTTGTCCTTTATTAAAAAAATTTTTGCTACAAAAATTTGCAATTAATATAGTAAAATAAAAATTTGTGTGTAGAGAATCCAGCCTGCATTCACGGATTCTCTCCCGCTGGTTCGCCGTATTGAATTGAAACAGTCTACCTTAGCAAAAACCAAACTTTAATCACACTTGATCATATATGGTAGAAACTCAATCCTATGCAGTTAACAAGATTCTTCTTATCCTCACTTACCTACTTTCGAACTCGACCACTTCTCCTCTCTTCGCTAACTCTACCGTTCTCCCAACTTTACTCTGACTCTCCCTCTCTCCCTATTTGTCTTGCTTTTTCTCACCCCCTTTTTTATGACTCTGTCTACTCTTGTTTGTTACTTTCTCCCTTTTTACAACTCTTTGTCTATCCTTGTTAATTACTTTCATGACTGCTTGGAAAGAAGTTGTATATGCTGACAAGATCTGACAAGACCATAGTCAGGGAAGAAAAGAGTAGGTTCGATATCATTACATCGTATAACAATACAGAATGAACAATTTTTCTGTTATTCCCATGAAATTATATCCAGTATAACAGAAAATATCACAGCTAACTTGTACATAAAAACAAAATCTAATATTTTTATACAATACTACAATCATTTCAATGGCATTACACTATAGTTTATAGCATCTTATTTAATGACAACTATAGATAAAAAATGTTTTACTATTTGCTAATTTTCTATGAATTCATTCATTTTAAACAATTTATAAGTGGCATTGCATATGTCTTTTTAAGCGACTATTAATAGGAAATGTTTTCTGACAAAGATGACAAACATAAGGACCTTCTTTGGTGTGGGTTTTTAAATGATAATTCAGTGTGTTTCTGTGAGCAAATGTCTGTTTGCAAAAACTGCAAGTAAAAGGTTTTTCTCCGGTATGAATTCGAAGATGTATTTTCAAACTTCCTTTTAATGAAAACCTTTCAGAGCAAACGTCACAACAAAAAGGTTTTTCTCCTGTATGGATTCTGAAATGTTTCTTTAAATGAATTTTTTGACTAAATTCTTTTTTGCAAACATCACACATGAAGGGCTTCTCTCCTGTATGAGTTCTTAGATGTATCTTCAAAGTACTGTATTTTTTAAATGTTTTTTTACAAATTCCACACACAAATTGCTTCTCTGTGCCTTCAGAGTCTTTACACACTGTAAAAGATATACAGTAAACATTTAATTCTCATCCATATTCATAGCAGGAATAACTTTTCTCATTTTCAATTATTATAATACAATAAACATATAAAGGTTATTATCATATTATTGCATTAAATACATGATTTTTTGGGCTGCAATTTCCAAATTGCAGACCTATACATTCCCATTGTCATCCATCAGGCTGTCTGTCCTTTGTTAATCTTGATAATGGATTTAGATTAAAAAAATCAAGACAGATATGGAAAATTAGTGGCCAGAGGCTCTAATTAACTATACAGTCAAACCTGTTTTTATGCGGGGGATAGGGACCGCATTAAAAAAAACGCATTAAAAAAAATCTCACGAAACTTCACGAATGGCTGTAAATAATAGTTTTCGCGACACAATTAAAAAATAATTTTTTTATGCGGTCAACAGGGACCGCATAAAAAAAAGTCTCACATAGAAAATAACTCAAAACCGTACGAAATAGAATTTATTGACAACAGATGTCAGCACTTGACTGCATCGTCTGGTCTATCGTCTGTTTTACATATTTTTGTCCAGGTGGTGTTTTGTCGACTTAAAAAGTAAATTATTTCATTTTTCGCATATTCATGCAATAATATTACTATAATAAGTGCATTTATGCTCTAATAAGTTTATTTAGCTATAATAAGTCAACGTAAGACATGACGAATCGCACGAGTCTAGTCGCCAACTATACCGCACAAATTAAAAATTCGCATTAAAAAAATCGCACAAATAAAAATCGCACATAAAAGGAGCGCATAAAAACAGGTTTGACTGTATATGAATTTCCAGTTTGGACTGGAAGTCATGCAATTTCAATTCAAAAATTTTCTCCAGAATGTAGTTAGTTAGATGACTGGCATGACTCAATTGTTATTGGGAGAAGTATGATGTACAGGGACAAGATACTACTAAAATTCAGACCAAATATTAGGGGCCAGAGACCCTGATTAACTGTACATAAACTTCTTGTCCAGACTGGAAGCCACATGATTTTTTGTAAAAATTAAATGATGATTAAAAATTACAGCCAAATTTCGGTTATTAAAAGTATTATTAAATAATCATCAACATATCTATAGAGGAAAACAGTACTACTTAGTTTAGAAATCTGTGTATTTCACTTATAACTATTTCAGTTAATTTAATTCCATTGCAATACCATTTATCTGTTTATATACTATATTATTATACACACAGAAATTATCATCTAGTGCAAATTTTATCCACTCAGTAATGTTACACTATTTTTTCTTTAATGTATTTATCATATCTGTTAGTCTTTTAGCAAGATGTAAATATAGAAAGCCATTCATTTAGATATTTTTTAATAGTTTAAAGTTGAAAAAAAAATTGCATATTTAAATTTTATTTGTATATATAGTTTTCTTAGCTATGAATGAAGAAATAATAAAACTTTACCATAACAAAACTGGATGTGCCACCATTATCATCTTCCGGAATGGGAATTGTTTTCATCTCAAACAACTATAAACACAAAACTGATTTGGAAAGTATTTAATAAATATGTAACTACAGTAATATCAAAATATATACAGATTGCAACAAACTGTTAAATAAAAATGTGCTTTAAATACTCAAAATCATTGACTACATCTTCAAAGTGAGACAGAAATAATGAAGCATTTCTGGCTGTTGGAGTGGAAAGTTAGACTTGTATGATTATATTCTGCTAATCATAATTTTCTTAGTAATTGTACCCATTGAAAAAATGTGGAACTCTAAGTCTATTGAGCAAAATGTCTCCTCATATCTTGACATCAACATCTCCAAATTGGTCTTTATTCCTGCCTGATGTTAATGGGATTTTAGCAAGAACCCTGCTTTTTTCATATTCTGGTGAGATAAGAATCGGTCTGTAAACAATACCTTAACTTGGTTGCAGAGGCATCCATTCATAGGGACACCTATCTCCTCTTTTTTGTCTGGGTTGTCATCCTAATCCCCATGGGGATTGCGAATATAAAAAACTAATGAATGATATTTGCTCATTGTCGCTTGCAACTATTACTTTCCTGGTAGTTATATATAAGATAAGGAAAGTATGTATGGCAATCAGTTGAAAAATGAAACCCTCAAGATTTTTATATTGTTATATTCAGGACCTTGAAATGTTGAGAAATGCAAAAATGTTGAAGATTTTTTCTGTATGTATAAATATTTGTGTGGGAGGAGACACCCACTTTAAAACCTAATAACTTCTGTCTCTTTTATCAAAACTTTCTGAAATTTTGCAGGATGGTTTGTAGAGATTGTTATTAAATTTTGGTGGTTAAAGGTCAAGGGGTGAGGCAGTAGAGGGGGTTGTGTGTCATATCTTGAGTGGGGTTGGACTTAATGATAATTTTACTCATTATTGGGCTGTAATTTGAAAAAAATTGTAGATCTATAAATTTCCACTGTCGTCCATCCACCTGTCTGTTCTTCCTTAATCTTGAGATAGATGAAAGCCAAGACCAGATATGGAAAGCTTAGGGGCAGAAGGGCCTGATTACTATATATGAACTTAACTTGAACTTTTATAAACAAGAATCAGGAAATGGCAAACTAATGCATACCAGAAGTCATATCATTTCAATTCAAAAATTTTCCCTGAAAGGAGTTAGATACATGACCAGCATGACTCTATTGCTAGCAGGAAAAGTATGATTTAGAGGGGCAAGACACTACTAATTTGAGGTGGAGAGCATATAATTTAAATTAAATAAATTAAAACTATGATTAAAAATTGCAGACTGGCATCGTAATAGTGTCATAATAAATAATTGCTCATTAACATATACAGTTTTTTTTATAAAGTTATGTAACTCATTTTTGAATTTTTTAATGTAGTTATTTGTTTGTTGTATGTTGACCAAAACCAAATACCTTCTTTTCAATGCCAAGTTAGCACAGAGTGCAACCAATGCCACATTGTGGAAGCACTGATCCAACATTGAATCATAGAGTTTGAAGCTTCTTGTCTAAGGATGCATTCACACATTTGCTATTCACTGAATGCTAAATATACTCCTTTCACCAAACTATTTGTCACTCAGCAAACACACATGTACACACATTTGATTATATGCAGAGCATCAATTCATTGTGGGAAGGATGAATGATTGTCCAAGATCTAGAAAATGGACTTTTCTCAAACAATAATTTATGCTGCTGCTTTTATAGTTATGAGTAGTTTATATCTGTTAATGAACAAAAAAGTCTGAAAGAATATATCAATATTGCATTATACATATATCAACATTACAAAGCCCAATGTTTTAATAACAAGCAAAATGATTGCTGTATTTTAATTGGGCTACTGCTACTAATAAGAAATGGGCACTTAATGCCTATGTCTAGTACTAAATTACTCCAAATTTAATTATTAATAGTAGCAGTAAAGTAGCCAAATTAAAATACAGCTATCATTTGGCTTATTATGCTGTATTACAAAAAAGACCAGGAAAAAAAGTACATGCAAAAAATATACTAAATGTTTATACTATAAACCAAATAAAAAAAAAATAAACTAAATTAAAAATAAAAGACTAGATCTAGTTTAAAAAGGACTAAAATAGAAAATTGATGACCAAAAACAAGAAAATACATGAATGTGTGGAAATGAATATTCGTCTCCTTTAATTCAGCCCACTTTACCAACAAGAATCAGGAAATGGCAAATACTAAACATTCACCATGAGTAAAAGCATCCACACTACTCAGTATTCACCAAATGTTTGATCAACATTCAGTGAATAGCGAATATGTGGCTACATCCTAATGTACTGGTACAATGCCCTTTTTTTTATAGTCTGAGGGCACCACTGCTTGTTGATGAACAGAACATAGCTTCACAGATTCACAATCCTATGTTTCTGACTCCATGTTAAATGCCCTTCTTTGTGCAGGGGTTAGTGAAACGCAAACTAACTTATGCCTGGTGAAGAAACCACAAGTGAAACTTGGCTAAAACTTTTATTCCTGATGCTATTGACAACTCTGCAGTTCCACATATTCCCATTACAATGTACAGTTAACATCAAATAACAGTCTATTAAAGGGTTGTAATTCTTTGACTTCTACTTTCTGTCATGTATCTAACTTCCTCTGTTGCCTGGAACCTGACCCAAAGTCTGGATGCATTGTGATATTCAGTGTCCTTGACGTCTGTCTGAAATACTGTTTCCAGCATGCTAATAACACTGCATTTCATAAAATCATCTGTGTGATATTGTGTGCTATCATCATTCCCACCATTATGCTTAATGGTCACAGAGCAAAAATAACAATGATATTTTAAATGCAAAATCAGCCATATTTATGGCACTGCATAAATTTGCTTCTTTTTCCTTATAACTTTAGAAACAAATATTGATTTCTCTATACAGTGGGTGATCAGTTAACAAATTTAATCTGTTCCAAGACAATGTTCACTACCCAAATTGTTCGTTAACCAATTATCAATTTACCATAGATTTTTTATGGCAATTTGATTAATTTGTTCTGGAGACTCCAAAAAATAAATAATTAATTATATACTTTCTTACTATGTTTATTTACATATAATAACAAACTAAAAGCAATCTCTCCATTTTTTCATGGATAGGACAACTTTGTTTCTCAGATGTGATTTTTGTTACTCCTTTTTCTTAGCTAAGATTGTGCCTACTGTAGCCCTGATGAAGCTATACTGCCTGGCAACATCGGACATCATCTGCCCATTCTCTACTTTGTCTATTATCTCTTGCTTAGTTTCTATAGTGAACACAGTTCTTGACACTCCACTCTTTTTAGGCCCCATAATATTATCAGTTTTCTTAAAAAAGTATAGTAAAGCACTTACAAAAATTCAGAGAACAGAAGTTAACTAATGCAAAAAAGGTTATGTATACAACCGTAAAGGTCTCGTTCCATAAACCATTCATAGATGCCATTAAAATATAGTTTTACAAATGTTAAACGCAATGTCGCTTTTTGTGTTTGTTCTGTCAGGCATTCATTATCCAAACATGTGTTTGTTGTCCGAACATAAAAATCTTTCATGTAAGTGTTCATTGTCTGACTTGTTCACAGTTCAAACTGTTCATTAACTGATCACTCACTGTATATATGATAACCCTACATACATTTATCTGCTGTTAGTTGTATTAATTTTTGCAGTAACTTACTGATTATGCTTATTTTTTGGACACCATATAGACCAATAAATTACAATCTAGATGAATAATCTAAAGTAAAAGTAAATTGCACTTAATTATTAGATAAAGTAACTTGAATTTTATTCTATGAACTCAAATAACTATTTTAAACATAACTGAAATAAATATAGAATTTTGTTAGCTGAATCATAAAAATTGAGAGCTAACTCTTATTGTCTAGTTTATAGCAAAAATATTACATATCTGATTAACTATTTTAAAACATAATTTGAATAAATGTATTCCATTTAAGTTTTAGTAAATATTCTGAATTATCAGAACATTTTAATAAAATGAAATTAAATGCTATGATTAAATTACATATTGATTAAATCAAATTTCCTACCTTTATCACCTTTGTTCTGTGGTAATGCAGACTCTGGACTTTGTGAATAATTACTTGGACCAGATAATGAAGAAATTCCTGAGAATACAGTATTATTTTTAAATGATGCAACTGGTAAATTTGTAGATTCATCAAATCTTAATATTGGTTTGATATCTGAAAATTAAATGTTTTCATTCTAATTAAAGTAAAACATATGTTACAATAAATTCAATCTAACTAATACATGTGTTTGAAAAGTCATTTAAAATACAAGGTACCACTAAATATAATTTGAATATCTATTCATAGTGCAAATTCTTAGGACTTGCATAAAGAAAAATCATTAATATTGATTTTACTAATGTTAAAAAAAACGTCTGCTACATTAATGTAAGTTATTTATAATAATATAGACGTTTGTGACAACTAATGAATATTTATATCAAAAAATGTTTTAAAAGAAATAAACGTTTATAGAAAGTAAATACTGTGATTATAATCAATAAACACTGTCTGAAAAAAATTAATTTCTCTACTACATTTGTTTTTGTTTGTTCGTTAAGTTATGGCAACGTAACACTTGGACGATCTGCCTAGGGGGATGTCTTCCAGGAGGTCTTTTAAGAGTAACTGGCCCTTATTTAGGCATTACAGACGTGGAGAAAACCTGAAAAACTCCACATGGCCAGTCCGTCCGAGCGAGGCACGAACCCACGACCGAACTCCAAGTGTTCATGGTATGAAGACCACTTGGCCACTGGTGGGCCCTCTATTACATTTGTATTAGTCAATAACTATTAAGAAAGCATTGTTTACAGTCAAGTGGCATATAAAGAACATTATCATTATGTAATTATGTTATAAAAGTTAATTACACTAGATCAGGCCTGCCAACATATAGTGTGATGTGATCGACTTTCAGGAGTCAAAAGAATCAATGTTCTACTCCCTTTTTGTTTCATAAAAGATTAATAATTCACCCTAAAGAAATTATTTTGCAAAACATAGTTGTATTTATTTATTGCACAGTAATTAATGTTCCAGATTATCTCTGTTAGGTAAAGACACTAAGTACAAATTAAAAAACACGATTCATTTTTCACCATAACAAAAAATTGTATTTCTGTCGCACAAATTATAAGTTTCGCTTCTGTTCAGTGCACTCAGTTTTGCACTGAACTGAACTGTTTATGGTACAATAAAAGTATCTCTAAAATAACAACATATCTGCATAATAATGACCATCAATAGAAAGGACATTTCTTCCTATTCATCTCACAGAGCACAGAGTTACTAACCCATAGAAACTGCTTAAAGATTTCTCTGTGAAAAATATGAATTTAATATTCGTAATAAAATTATAAATTAATGTTTTTCACATTTTAACAAGCCATATTATATACAATTGACTGGTCGATCATGTTCAACTTGTTAGCCATGCCTGCACTAGATTATATTGCTGAATCTACTAGAATAACCAGATTGCATAAAACTTCATTTGTATTTATAGATAGAAAATAAAAAATAACTTTAAATTACTTACTTACATTTGTTTCTTCACTAATCTTGTTAGTAAAATTTGTGTATTCATTGTAATTGCTGTCATCATCCAAAGCTTTTTCCTCTTTTATACACACATCAGGATGTATAATTGATGGGGTAGATGAATCATCGTGAATCTGACCATTTGAAACATCATCAGTTACTACAATATTTCTATGCGAGTCAGTGTTTATTTCAGAAGATTCCTTAGTAGTTCTTTCATTACCTAAGTCATTTATTTTTGAATTATGACATTCTAAATTATTATGAGAATTTGTATCTGATGAACTTTTTTCTTTATTGCTTTTTTTATTTTTTTCTACAGCAGATAGTATCATATTATATCGTGGCTGAATTGGAATAAATGGCGAAGGAACGTACTGAAACGTATAAACCAGCTGCTGTTGTGATGATACTGAGTTTGGTGTAGTTGTTTGAGCATCGTTATTTGAAATAGGTTGTTCATCATCTTTAACCTCTTCTAAGCCTTTTATATTCAGTAATTTTGCTAATTTAATGAGTCCCGACAGCTGATCTCGAGTCACTTTAATTTCTCCTTTATATACAAAATCCAATACTGTTTTCAATTCTGTATATTTTACATCTTTCATGATTACAATTGGATGCTTACATGGATTTTCCAAAAATAAATTCTGAAAAAAGGAACTGCAAGCAGAAAGAATAATTTTGTGAGCTTTTAGTCTTACACCTTCACAAGCTAATGTTACATCTACAAATGTTTCATTTGTAAGCAATTGATCAAACACGGCAAACATATTTGGCTGATGATTATTCCATTTCACATAAAATTGTTCAGAACCCATTGTAAATATCCTTAATTTTATAATGAATAAATAATCTGAAAATATTTAAATAAAACATTTACTATATTTTATATATTAATGTATATATTATATTATATTATAACAACATTAACAAATAAAACAAATATTTAATATATCATTACAATAAGGTTCATTTTTTAATGAAAAACAATACAATTAAAGCAAAAAGCAATTTTTTTTTTATCTGTTTAACTTTAGATACAATTCATACAAGAAGCTTTGCAATAAACATGATTTTTACCAATTTTTCTAATGTTAAAAAGTTCTTAATAGAAAAAAGTATTTGGTTAAATAGAATTATTTTGTAGTTAAATTTTTCTTTAGTTAAAAATATTTATGGGTCAATAAATCAAACACAATTGCTTTATTGGAATATATTACATCACATACAAGCATCGAAGTGCTTTCACACTTCTTCAGTCCATCCTAAAGGACTAGAATCAGAACTTAGGAAAATGTTTTCTTTTTAAAACCATTTTTCCGCCCTAATAAAGGACTTATTTTTTAAGAAAAAATCAGGAACAGCTTGCTTTTTATTTATACAAATATTTATAAATAAAATACAAGCAGTTTCTGAATGAATAGTAGTTACTTGAAAAGTTTTTAAATTATTGTTCTTTATTAGAAAAAATTTTGTAATAAATTAACAAGGAAGTTCAATAGTCCGTCATTGTTCATGTATTTATAAATATGTCTTCTTTAAATTATTATTATTGAATATTTTAATATTTATTACTTTGTTCATTCATAGACTTAAAACAGCACATAAATAAAAATGTGTAACAAACAGTCATACTCATCACTTTACAATTTAGTTATATTTTCAGCTACATCTTTTATTTTTTTCATTGTATGATTTATATTGCCAATTATATTAATTTAATATATAAAACAATTTCTGCATCAACTTATTCTCACCCAAAATTACTTTTCTGGAGTTTAAAAATAAAAACTCAAAAGGAAAAAAAAAAGTAATCTAATTTCTACTTCCATAACAACACTAGGATCAAATAAGTTATCATTATTCACTGGAGACACTTGATAGTATCATCAATTTCACATATTAACAAAGCATATATTCTATTTTCCAAGGTTCCTCTTACAAAATTTAAGGTTAATTCACTAACTTAAAAGTAGCCACTGAATAGCCAATATTGTTTTTTAAATTTAAATTCAACTACAAATAAAAATAATCAATATTCATACATAGTTAATATATATACAAGGTCTGATCAAAAAGTATCCAACCTGAAGTTAGGAAAAAAATTTCATGCATGTCTATTTGGTTCAAACTACACTCCTTCAATAAGTCCCTTCAGATTATATACTTCTCCCAACAATGCTTCCACTGTTGGAAGCATTTTTCAAAGTCATTTATCCAGGTCTCCATCAAACACTTCATCATGCTAATCTTGATCACCTCTGCATCCTGAAATCTCTTTCATTTGCATAACATCTTGAGTTTGGGAAAGAGTCAAAAGTCGACCAGAGCCATGTCTGGGGAGTAAGGAGGCTGCAGAACCTATGCAATACCCTATTTTGCAAGGAATGTCTGGACGAAACATGATCTGTGGGCCTAAGCTTTGTTATGATGAATGAACCAGTTGCCAGATTGCCAGAGCTGTGGTCTCTCGCAGCTAACACTATCTCATAGGTGATTTTAAGTTAGTTTGTACTTCTTTGTCACAGTTTTTCCATGAGAGGTGTACTCATGATGAACTATACCCTTAATGATTGGAAAACAAAAAAAAATAAAGTCAACATAACCTTCACATTGCTGTGTGATTGTTGTGCCTTTTTACTGTCTTGAAGACCATGGTATTTTCCTCTGGGATGATATAACTTAATGAAAATTCTGCTATTTAGACTTCTATCACCATGATATAAAACTTATCTTCTCGAGTCTATCTTAAGTTAAGTTTGCAGGATGCTATTGTATGTGATTTGAATATATTGATAAAATAATTTTTTTTTTTTTTTAAACTTTAAAATGACTGCTTTTCAGAATTATTAATATCTTGACCCATAGACCCTTCCTTAAACTGAGTGCAAACTAGTTGTATTGCAGCAAACTGGTCAGAGGTGACATCAAACAAACTTCATTCAATCATCATAAGTTTGACCATCAACATGTAGTCATTGTCAGTCTAAATCATACTCTTTGACAGAAGACAAGAGTCATCAAAGAGCATGACTCTTGGATCAAGCTTGTTAAATTTTTTGGGTAATGATCAGGAAACTCTGATGTGCATTTGAAAATTTGCAAGAAAGAAACATGCACTATAGACCACAAACAAATCTTATAGATGTTTGTGCTGTGATCTTTGTCTCTTTTCAGCAATGAATCTATGAAAAACTACAAAACAGAAAGCTGTTTGATAGCTTTTCATAGATATTAAAATTTATAATTTCAATAAAATTAATGAAATTATTTACAAGTTATGTACATATCAAAATAGCAAATCCATTCTCTATCAGATCCCTGTTTTAGCTTTTGTTTATTTATTAAATTTCTGTCAAATAGACAACAAATGAAAGCATCCAAAACTAACATCAACAAATCATCATTGCCATTTTACAAACAAAGTATTGAGTAATAGTTTGTGGAGGGATGATCTGGTAATGTTACCTCTTCTGATATTACTCATGATGTAGTTCTAAAGAACCAATAGACATTTTGTCTATTGAAGAAAAACAGTTGTGTGACCATAAAAATTGCCTCTGATATTATGTCAAAAGCAATGGCATCAACTAGTCTTCTCCAGACTTTAAACAGAAGTGATGGATTTCAGCTCAGCCAACCAAAGAACATAGTTTATTCTCTCCTCTAGAGAAGCCATAGTTCAATAAAAATTCTAAAAAGAACAGTCATTTTGAATTTTCAAAATATATAAATAAATAATAATCAAGTTTTAAAATAATGAGAAAAAACTAGACATATCAGGCTTATAAATGCTTTTTACAGATTAATTCTACTATATATAGTTCCAACACTATAAATATTTAAAAGTGCACATGAACTTTATAGACACCCTGTATTTCTATTTCCTGCATGCTGTTTCATATTTGAATGTTTATAAGAAATAAATATAGTAATTAAAAAAATAAAAAAGAACAAAAACATTTTTATGTCATCCTATATTTGAAAAAGTTAAAAGAAATGACGACAAATTGTTATCCAATACAAACTCTGTAGCTACTATAATGACTTCCAAACTACTTTATATGTCAAATTTTGTTTTTGAAGAATTGCATTCATTGATGTGAATAATTTAATGAAAAATTTTGAAGTTTTTATATACTGTTATGCACAACACTACCCAAATATTCATCATTTATTATTACAGGTATTATAAACTTACTAATCCTTCATTGTAATATTTTGACATTCATTCTGTTGCAGTTTTTGATCTGAAAGTAGTCAGATTGCACTGTATTATTGTTGACAAATATTAAAAATAAATTATATCTCCACCTTATGAAAGTTTACATTAGCATTTAGTGTTTGTTTTGCAGTAAGCAGTTTTAAAAGCATTGTGCATTCTAAGCAGCAGACAGCAAGAGGAGTCTCCAAACACCTTCCCTGAGAACTACATTCAGCATCAAGCAGCCTTAGCTTTAAACTGTGTCTGTGGACATTTCTGTCAATTTATTTTGTCCATCCATTTAGCCTATTGTTTGAGTAGATTGATGGGTGTACAAATCATAACATCTCATTATCTTTTATTTACTTAAAAAGAAATCAGTCATTTTTTTTCAATAAGTTAAAACAGAGAATGAACAATGGTGATAATAGTATTGCAAAAATGAGGACAGTTTCATAGCTTAAAGACTACTTACTAAAGAAAGGGTAATTTCACTAACTACACTGTACTGACTACATTTCTACTTTATATTAGCTGTCTATCATATGGAAATAGGTGGTAAAATTCATTTATGTAAAATATAAAACCAAAAAACTTTTGTGTTAGTGATTTTATTTGTATGTGCTATATTTTACAATTGTATTTTATCAATAAATATTAAGTTCATTTATCCTCTTTAAACTAAAAAAGAAATCATAATAAATATTTGTCTTATCATCAATATAAGCTATAGGATCTGATCTACTATATTGGCTGAATCAGTTAGTTATGCCACTGTGCTGCATATAAATAATTTAGAAGTTAATTTTAAGTATTTTGTATATATAAATATATATACATATTAGTGTAACTTCCACCATAATTTGTAATATTTTGCTGAAGCTGTCTATCGTTCAAAAATAACATTACTTAAATATGTAACAATTAGTTAATCATTTACCTTACATATTCTGACAGTTTATTCATGTTTGTAACATGTTGGGAATATTTAAGTTTAACAAAGCATATTGTTGTTGCAATTCTTCTAATTTGATTCTGGAATTGATTTTTTTTTCAACCATTTACTCAATTATTCTTTCCCCTCAATCACTTATTTCATTCACATCATACTGTCCCTGTAATCTTTTATTACCAGCATTTCTCTTACTAACATGACCATTTAGATCACCAAACTCAAATAAACTTTCACTTTCAGGGACACTACTTGTCAGATACTCCCAAGTCTAGCCAAAATGCATCCTTCTCATCTTGATCACATCCCATCTATTGCATGTATGCACTTACAATATTTAAGAGGCAGTTCATCAAATCTCTCTTAACCAAGATGATACAATCAGAAATTCTTTTAATCCGAGACACATACTTCTTTAATTTCCCATTCAAAATAACCCCAACACCATTCACTTGTTTTCTATGCCATGGGAGAAGAGTTGATATTCCTCTCCAATCTCTTTAGTTTTACTTCTCTTGCACTTTGTCTCTTGCACACAGAGTCAATATACAATAGATCCACTGTCTCCCTATCTCTTCCTGTCATTGTTTCAACATTTAAAAGAACAAAATTCAAAATAGGAAAATTTAAAGGAACAAATTCCAACAGTTCTCAATACATTGATCCTTTCTTCTATTCTTCCTTCAAACTAATTTCTTTAGTTGTATTTCCTCCAGATACAGTAGCCTCGACCCATTTCTCATAGGAACCTGGCAAAGTCACCGAGCATCACTTTCCGGAGTATGTCCTAGCACGGCCATCTCTCCTTATGAACATAAAACTCTTGCCAAATCATTTCTTGGCAAGAGTTTTACAGCTAGATACCATTCCCAATGCCAACCCTCCACTTTTATCCAGGCTGAAAAAACCTTAATGAACAGTTATTAATTTTTGAATTTAACAGTTTTCAAACCATAGTATATACCTGTATGTACTATGGTTTGACTTGCATATGTTCTTAACCTAATGTAACAGTTATCACTTTTACATTAAGTTAAGAATGCATATGTTTGGTAGGTATGTAAGAAAGGCTTGCTTTGAGAAAATAGGTTTATTATAAATTAATTACTTCTTTTTATCTAGATACATATCGATGTTTCTTCCTCATTACTGGTAGAAGGTTTGTGGGTTTTTAGTTCAGACAGTAACTGCTTCAACTTCCGTTCATATCATACAAACATGCCTTCAGCTTTTAGTTGCTTGTTCAAAGGTAAGTTGCAATCAAAGCATATATCACCCTACATAATATCAGTAAACTTACAAAAATATTACAAAACTTCTAAAGCTGGAACTTCCACGTATTAACAAGAAAAACGTACACACTTTTCCAGCAAGATATCTCGTTTGTCGGAAGTATATAAGGTTTTTCTCGTTAATACAAAAATATTACATTTGTAAGTAGTATGTAACAAGTTTAGAAAAAGAAACTGTGTATGTATGTTGGATACGAATATTAGATGGAGTCACTGTATCTAGTTTGCTCAATCCAAAATTTGACAAAATATTTTGTTTAAATGTGTAAATTTACTTTTAAAAGAGATTAAACTGTTGTCACATTTTTTATTACTCTATTACAGATATAAAGATATGCAATTTGCTGGAATTAACTGATCATACATTATACACCTAATAAACTATTTAAAGTATCTTTAAATACCTGGAGATTTAATTTTATAAAAATTATGAAGTGCAAAAGCGTTGTTTCTCCAATCCTGACAACTGGATAATTTACTGAAATAGATCTTCAAAACTCATTCTAATTAAAAATAACAATTATATGTTAAAATGACAAGTTTCTTAAATAATTAGTTCAGACTCACGACTTAATACGATTTCTATTTTCAAATCAAAATTCGAACAGCTGCGAGTAGAGAGCGTGTTGCCAGATTTTCACCAACCGTGAATTTCATATTCTTATAAATTGTTATAGATATAAATTAAAAATACCAAACAAATATGGGATAAAAAGTATTTAATTATATTTATTATTTTTTCAATTCTCCGTTCTTTTTTTCTATGCCCATCGTGGGCTTTTCCTAACTATTGGAGTGGGCGGATGATGTGGAAAGAAGTGCAACAAATCTGGGTCAACTCATCCATAAAAAGTATAGTACCGATCTGAATCGAGACGTTGTTCTTTCTTGTCTCGTTTATGCGACGGCCAAGCTTTTAAGTTATACTTCGAGGAGGATCTGGGAACAGTGGCGTAGCGAGGGGAGTGCAAGGGGCTCTATCATGCACCGGGCGCCACTCGCAGAGGGGCGCCCAAATGGTCTCCAAGACAAACTATATGTATTTCTGGAGGGGAGAGGGGAGCGCCAATAAAGTGTTGTGCCCCCGGCACCAGTTATGTTCGCTACGCCACTGTCTGGGTCAGTCGAAACATTCCATGAATTTTTGTTCCATCATAGGTTCGTCCAGGCCCAGAATAGGGCAACCGGATGGGGAGGAATGGGACTTGTCGCCTATGAAAAATTCCTGGATTTGGCAACCTTATCCGCTGGATATCAATTGGAAATTCATTTGTTTCTTCTTCACTAGACTGGTCAATCTTGCTTCGGATCTAATTCATTCGCAATTGTCAAAATTGAGCCCATATTATATCCAAAATTCTGCTTTTGATCCTTATAAAATTTTATGGTTTGTTAATTTTTACGTATTAAATAACAATAAGACAAAATAAAACAATGCTTAACAAATTTGTTGTTATTATTACGGATCAAGAATGGTTTATTAATTTCTAGCAACGGTGTTTTTCCTGTAGTTCTTGTAAAATAGAAACGTTTAAAATCCTGACAATGGACAGAGTGAAAATCTATACATTAATTATTTTATCATCAATTATTATATTTGCAATAACCTGGAAGATCAGAGAAAATCAAAGAATACGCGGAATTTTTCAAAGTGCCAGACAGAAAGTGTCTTCTTTGTTTCATGGGTTTTGCTTACAAATCAACAAAAATGATTACGAAAAATGTGCCAACTGGAATACACCTGAAAAATGCAATTTGTGGAAGGAAACATTTCGATTCCTAAACAAAATCTTTCGAGGGACCAGACAAATCTTTGCCAATATTGGAGAATCTTGTAAATTAATATTTTCTAAATATAACAGAAATCGACTTCAGGAAGTGATTCCACATAAATCGAAAATTATTTATTTCATATTACTTTATATGAACGAATATTATCAGATAATAGATATGTTCATTTTGTCATATACGACATTATCCGTCATATTTTCGGCCCACGACATTATGGAATTTCTCTTTCCTAATTAACGAATTGCCTATTGAAACCAATGAATGAAAGCTTGAAAATAAAGTTTACGACACTTCAAAATTTATGTATAATTGTGGTTTTTTACCGACTCACTATCGAAATTTTACAGTGAATAAAAATCATTTTATTTCGCAAATTGGTTTTTGCTTATTATTAATTATCAATTTGTGTGAAGTTGAAACATTTCTAAAGTAATTATTATTACATATTCTTATAACTTATACTGTATAGAGTAAAATCGAATGATATGCCCTATAATTTTTATCAATGCATATAAGATTCGCTTAACTGTGGGTTCCAGAAGAAATAAACATATAACGCATATACGGCCAATTATCATCTTTTAATAAAAGAAAACAACGTTAAATAAAAACTCAACGTAACACAGTGGTACATGTTTCATGCCTCCATTTTTATACATTGCACATCGAATCAGCTTTACTTGTCTCGATTAGGAGTACCTAACATTGAATTTGATGCAAGAACTCGCTTTGCTAAATTACTATCTTTAACTCTTCTGTAAAGAGTACGGTATCGAAATACATCACAAAAGCAAGTTGCAACTAAAATTTTTATATAATGCTAGCTCAAACCGAAAAGGCGAAAAGAAAAAAATAAACGGAAAGAAAAAAGCCTTAAGCTTACGTGAAAATATAATACGTGGTCGCCATTTACATAAGGATACCTAGAATAGCACCCGCTTTATTTAGTTATTAGCACTCAATAACTAAAGTCTTTATTACAGTAGTAGCCACTATGGTTAGTTTTGACA
This sequence comes from Centruroides vittatus, assembly GCF_030686945.1. Taxonomy (NCBI): domain Eukaryota; kingdom Metazoa; phylum Arthropoda; class Arachnida; order Scorpiones; family Buthidae; genus Centruroides; species Centruroides vittatus. The sequence continues at coordinate 344,801 of NW_027122652.1, read as the reverse complement.
GCAATGTTAAGTCCTGACACTTAGGAGGCCATTTCAAATCGTTAAACGAAATTATTTTAAATCACTCAAGAACCGTTTACGCAGTATGAATTGGTTTATTATTTTGTTGAAAATAGTAGTGACCATCTAGAAATCGAGCACCTCGGTTAAGCTTTACACAATTCTTGATCAAATAATCTACAGCTTTTACAGTAATTTACATGCACAAACCATCTAATGAATTACCTATATAAACCTATTCTAATGAATTACCATAATTATTAGAAACCAAATTATTAGAATAGGTTAGGTTAGGTTAGAACGTGCGTCCCACTGTTTCCTTGCTGGAATCAGAGACGAGCCGCCATCTTGGCACCCAGGGTAACATTAACCGATACTTTTATCGGATGAATGGCATGAGGAAATCACACTTTAATGAAATTAAATATAAACAAATAGAATTTAGTAGAAACAAATTATAAAAAATAATTGATGGTTGTTATAATTAATTGCAAATTAACATAAAAATAATATTCGAACTATTAAAATTCTAATTCTAGAATAATTAATAATTTTCTTTTAACTATTTTAATTGGTGCTAGTGTGTAGTCAGTTTCTCATTTTAACAAAATTTAAATTAGCGCAATATAAAAAATATTTAGCTTAAATGTAATAATAAAATACAAAATGTTTTACTAATATTTGTACAGGATTCTGAAGCATTGTTTATACATAAATGTTTTGAGTTTCCTCAGATGGCTACTTAAAATTATGATAAATTTATCATATTCTCTGTATCTTTTGATAAGTCAATAAATCTATCCTTGATTAGTTACTTAAAAATATCTCTATATAATTAAGAAGAACTTAAAGTATAAGCGATATTCTTTGTTGTTAGCAGTGATATCTTATGATATAAAATGGCATCAGTAATCAAAGTTCAGAGTCAATTTATTTGATAAAACTTTTGAAAGATGATTCCCATTGTCAGATCAGACCTTAAGAACAACACTGATCATTCAAAAGTGTATTTCAAAACTATAAGATTAAGATTCTTATTATTGGTATAGAACAAAAATAATTCAAACAAAACTTTTTTACACTAATTTTTTAATAAGAAGGTGTTAATCAATAAGATTTTTTCAAAATTGAGTCTTTCTGGTTCTGGCATTCTAGATTGGAATGTGTAGAAGACACTCCAACAAGTTCAAAGAGACAACTTAAAAGAAGGAAAAAAACATTATAATTCAAACCCATCGGAGGGTCTTCTATGCATTCCAATCAAAATGCCAGTATCAGAAAGATTTGATTTTGAAAAAAATGTATGTGAAGATCTTATATGCAGACTGAAAACATTAGTAATGGTTTTCTCACTTATATGCCAGGTCTACACAAAGCTGGTGAAGTTAAAATACTATTTCGTTATGTAATGGTTAGATATGCAATTTAGCAGTGAATTAACAAATAGATGCAAACAAATTAAACTTATATTTGTTTACAGTATATTTAAAACTTATTTATGCTTACGTCTGTATTAACACTTTTCATTTTGTACATTTAAACCTGTAATCGATCAATTACAGTTTTAAATTATGTTTTAAAATATTTAAAAGTTATATTAAATTAATTTTTTGTGTGAATGGTGGTAGTTTTTATATTTGAATGATCAGTGTCTTGCTGAAGGTCTGATCTTTGAGATGATTTCTTTTGTCATAACAGTTTATAAATAAAATTCAGATTCTAAACTATATTATAAATAAGTATAATCATAATAATAAACTTTATAAATAATAATATACATTCAAAGAAAAAAATAACTGACCCTATTTTGATACAACCAATACAGGACAGCCAAGTGCCCTCTCCTTCTATTCTCATGTCTGGGCCCATCTTTCTTATTGACCATTTACATATGTTGTAGATAAAACTAAGAACAACACAAATTTAATAGTAAATGGCATATTTCAAAAATCATTATATAAGTAATTTTATTTTTATTAACTTATACGTATGCTGATAGGACTCTTAATAGTCCATACTGTGTACTTTTTAGAAGAATGTATCTTTCACAGTGGTGCAAGTTTTTGTTTTCCCACAAAAATTCATAAAACTTCTTGAAGCTGTATTGCAGGTATATTCTGTGATATTTACACACTGTACTGGCATACTGTTTTCTGCTTTTGTTTGCTGATAATTGCCTGTCTCATAAGGTGGGATGCCCAATAGCAACTATAGCAAAGTACACACCACCAAGTGGAAGGATCAGGATGCCAAACGTTTTATATATGGTCTCGCCTCTATAACAAATAACAAATGATGGCAATTGTTTACTTAGATAGGAAGACTTTTTTCAAATCAACCATTTCTTCAAAATATAGGACATATTTCTAGAAATCCTGAAACAAGGGTCATTTTGATATCCTGACAAAAATTATTAAGACAATGAAAAAGGAGGTTAAAATACAATTTCCTTGCAATATAGGATGTCTGATCACTTTATACGTACTATATTATTCATTTATATTATCATTCATTCATTTTATATGTATTCATCAATTTTACTCTCTGTTGCATTTAAATTATAAATTTGATTCAAATCAAAATACGATATTTTCTAAAATGTGTTACTAAGTTAAAAACTCATCGTTGAGATTAATGTTTTGTAGTATTAAATTAATTTTGTTTTTCGGTTTTATACAAAATATATAAGAAAAAGACTTATTTTTGCTAGGACCAATAAATTTTCTGAAATAGACAAGTTTTTGTTTTATTCACATTCCAAACTGAATAAGTTGTATTGTTTTAATAAGAAGTAAAAATACATTACAGATGGATACTAGTCTTATCTTCACTGCTTGTCATGTCCAATCACTAAGAACAACTATTTCCATTGCAGAGACAACCTTTCCTTAGAGGCTATGCCTCTGCACAAATATGTAAAACAGTTTAACAAAGAAATATTATATTTTTAATTGTGTTGGGACTGTCACCTGCGGACATTTTAAACTGTTTTACATATTTGTGCAGAGGAATAACCTCTAAAGAAAGGTTGTCTCTGCAATGGAAATACAGTAGTTGTTCCTGGTGATTGGACATGGCAAGCAGTGAAGATAGGACTAGTATCCATCTGTAATGTATTTTTACTTTTTATTAAATTGTAATTCTGCCAGACCTTTTTACAAAGTTGTATTGTGTTTCAAATACAGAAAAATCATAAATAATAGTTTTGTTTTAATGATTAATGAGTGCTGATTAATGAATATAATAAATTCATTAATCAGCACTCATTGATCATTCATCTGTTTATATTTTTATCTTACTTACATGTAATATTGAATAATAAATTTTATTCAATAATAAATTAGTTGTTTTGTGTACCTTTTAAAGAATTTTAGTAGGGCTGTGCTAAACCAAAATTTTGATGTCAACATCGGCTTTATACCAGAGCCATACTGAACAATTTTGGCATCCCCAATTCAATATTAACTACAAAAAAAATTTATATGGGTTCATTTTTGTACCTTCGAGGTTGGTACCCGGTGCACATGCACCTTTGCTCCCCTTAATTAGGCCACTGTATATAAAGAGTAATTTGGTAAGTTATATTAATAATCAATAAATTTCAATAAATACAGAAAAATATTGATAAAATACTGCATATCGGTAATTTGGCATTTGTTAATTATAATAATCAACTCTACTTTCAATACAGTAAATATAATAATTGCACTAATATTAAAAATTCTGGAGGGGGTTGTTGCCAGGGGGGTCGAACCAATACTAATAAACGTTTGCTATTGATATTGTAAACATCTATTGATTATGATTTCATATATCAGTTATTGGCTTAACTGAATTTTAGCATGTGATCCCTAACGTGATTTCTATTACTGTAATCAATTACAATTTTATTTTTAATCACAAATTCTTTTTTATTTGAGTTTTTAAATGCAATTTTACTTCACTAAAATTTTTTTTTGACAAATTTTGAACACACCCAATAAGAATTTATAGGCCTACTCAAATGCTAAGTTGACACCTACTGTAAACAAACACCTTGTAGGTTACCTGATTTTCTTTATTATTTGTGTAGACCTAATCAATGGCTGTATAGTGTGCAAAGAATAAAAAGCTTTATTATACATTAGTAGTTTGTAAAAAAAAATTGAGCCCTGCAGTTTGCACAACATGTTTTGTTACAGAACAACCAGAAGTCTAGAGCTGGTTGCCTGCTGGACAACTAGCAGATATTCTTAATTTCTAACCCTGATGCTATAACCTTATTTGCAATTAGTCTTTGCTTTACAATTCATTCAATAAATGGCAGCTGTTATGAAACAGTCCAAAAGTGGGACATTTTCTGAAGCAGTTTAAAAATCGGGATAACATATTAAAGTAGAGCTGTCACGCTTAATTCGGGACATTTAGTCACTTTAAGTGGTTAAATATGACTGAGGCATTCTTTAAATGGATGAATTTCATATTTACATATTTTAGTTTGTAAAAATATGAATTTCATCCTGTAGCACATTCTTTAACATAGAAATAAATTTAATTTTATTTATATTTTAAACATTCTCATGAATGTAAAACACATGTTTTTAAAAATGCTAATTTTTAATTTAATTTAATATAATGTTTAATTTGCATAGCATGTTATATTATTGGGTTGTTCAGAAAGTAATTTCGTTTTTCCATAGGAAAATAAACGCAATATTATTATAATAAATAAATATTTTATTGATTTATATATTAACCATTTTGGTCAAATGCCTGTTGTCATTGTTTCTGGTAGTAGCATGATTTCACATTCATAAAAATTTTGATCGTTGTTTACAAAAAACTGATCCAAGTGATTTTTGACATTGTCATTTCAAGTAAATGTCTTACAGTCTAAAAAAATTCGTATAGACCGGAACAAGTAATAATCTGAGTGTGCCCGATCTGGCGAATATGGTTGGTGTGATAACATATCCCATCTAAGCTATAACAGTTACCAAACTTGTGTAAAATTTGGCATTATCATGGTAAAACACTACACTTTGTTTGTTGATCAATTTTGGCCTTTTCTGTTTGATGATATTACTCAATTTGTTTACTCGATGGCAGTACACTTTCGAATCAATTGTTAAATTGTCTGGTAAAAGCTCAAAAACAAATTTCTTTAAAATCCCACCATAGAGAGCATCTCTCTTTAATAACACGTGGAATCCATATATCGAGCTTTGAAACGAAACCAATTCGTTTTAAGTAATAATAAACGGTTCAATTGTTTTGTTTATTATTGTTATTGTTTATTACAATAAGAAACTACATGATCATTCTATCAAACAAATTAGAAACCCAAAAAATACCTTCACATTATTGATTAAAATAATTTTCAAACACAGGAATGAAGTAGAACATCATTTTGAATATTTCTTTGAATTTTTGTGCTTTTATGGGAGAAATAAGATTACATAGGCTGCTAAATTCTCTCCATAGTACTTTAGCCATTCTCAATTCCGGATGTTCACGAAACTTCATACTCGTACCTTCCTTTACAACTGGAATTGAGTGTAAATTTATGGAACCACTGTTCAAATAATTTGTTTGTAAAAGATTATATACATATTTTACATTGAAACTATTCATATTTGATATTCATCTCTATTTTTAATATCCTGTAGAAGTTCGTTTGTGATCAATGGGATAATGATGTTGGCCTGTAAAAATGTAAATAAAAGATAATGAAATAAATTTTTTTTTAAATTTATATTATGCATATTAACAACACCATTTTATATGAAATGCAAATTAAATTGTAATAATAATAAAATGATTTGAATCTAATGATTAAAAACAATTTAACTACATGTACTTTTGAAATATTCTGAAATAAAATAATTTCCTCTTTAAATAATATATAGGACCAAATTCCAGATTTTTCTACAAAGAAAAACAATATCCTTTTCATTAACACGAGAATAAATTCTAAAGCAAAGTTGAACTGTTAGATCGTCATCTCTACACTTATGGAGGAATCTCGTGCGGAGAAAACTGCATATTTCGACCAGATAATGCATCAAACTATGTTAAATGATGGTTTGTGCACCAAAATATTAATGTAATTTCTTGACCATCTCATCCACCTGACTTAAACCCCATGGAATAACCTGGGTTCCTCTCCCAAGCCATATATCAACATGGGTAAGAATTTTCAAATCTTGTAAAGCTCAAGAAAGCTACAATAACAGCTTTGGAAGATATAGTTGTGAAACCTTGATACTAGTGATGTAACGAATATTCGGTTACTACCCAGTATTCGGCCTATTTTTCGCTATTCGGCCGAATACCGAATACCTAAAAACAGGAGTAAGAAATAACAAAAACACAGTAAATTAATCATTTTGGAAACTTTTATTAATGCTAAACATTAAATTGTGATTATTAAAGTTAATAAGAAATAGCATCTAACTCTAGTATTAAATTATTTCGTAATTAAATAATAATATAGCATTTATCTAGCCCGATATCTTATGGCATTGATGGCGTGTAGGTTAGAATGTATCGGGCATCAATGTTATTGTTTTGTTAATTATGTTATATTCATATTCGCGTATATTTTAATATTTTTTACGATATTTTAAAATGATTTACGAAACGTTTTATTGAAACTTGTCGTATTTAATGAAAGAATTATTTCTCTATTTCCAGAAGATGAGTAACTAATATATAATTTATTTTATATATAAAGCAAAGAATGAGCATTTTTCATTATATGCAAAAGATAACATTTGAAATCGTGTTAATTTTAAAAATATTGACAAAAACAATAGCAACAAAATATCACAAAACTTCACAAATAGAAACCCCCAATAATATATTTGAACTGTTTCACATCTGGGGAGAAACTAGACCATATGTCCCCACTAAAGTATATATCCTTAGGGTACTATTCAGTCTACAAATACGTAGTAAAAATAAAATTTTACTGCTTAATTAAAGAGTTAAAAAGATCGATTGCAAATAAAATAACTTATAAGTTATAACTTACATCTAAATACCAACAACTGCCGAATCGTATCGGGCTATTTACGGCTATTACATAAATTATAAACTAATTTGGCACTGGAGGTAGACGTTAGGCTCCATCTCATATTAACTTTAATTAATAAATTTAAATAATTTAGACCTACAGGAAGAAAAAATCGTAGTGACATTGGGCCAACAGAGAGCGGGGTGCGCGATCCTTTCATAATGAGGTTTGTGCGCTAATTTTTATATGCGCGTTAATCAAGCCGAATAGTTTGGCCGAATACTCGGCCATTCGGTCACGCTCCTGGCCGAATATACTACTCGTTACATCACTACTTGATACACTTGGTCACATTTTTTTCTGATCACATCTTCAAAGTAATAACAAATCAAGGTTGTTCTACAACATGCATATTGTGAAATTTACTTAATGTCTTATAATTTTGTGCCTATCACTTTTTTCCAAGAAGTTACATTGTTTTAATGAAAATTTTTGTACGTCATACAATTTTGTCTCACACAGTAGTAAACCAAGGTACGTAAAATGTTTATAATTAAATGGTCAATTTTGTGTATTCGGATGAATTAATGATTTCGTGTATCTACGAAAATTATTAATATATAAATAAAAATTAAAGCATCTTTCATAACATATCCAGTCAACTACATTTTGGATAAAACGACAAAAATTCATTAGCCATACAGTAGGAAGTTGTTCCATTGCAAATGCCTAAAAATTACATTCATTTAAATTCTAACTTAGTCCAAAAGCAACTTTATTTTTATCTGAATGAAAAATGAAAACTTTTGTTTGTCTGACATAATTAACAGATGTAGAAAAAAACTGGGTTTATAATAGATGAGAATAATTTTTTATCTGATATTTCAATACTTTGTGCAAGATTTAAATTTCGATTTTCAAATTCGTGAAGTGATCTTATAGCTCTGGCTTTTTCTTCATTTTTTTTATTAAGTTTATTCTGACTGCTAAATGTTGTTTCAAGACTTCTACCTTGACTAAAAGATTTGTCTATTATGTGTAATGTCTGCAATCCTTTACCAGTGTTTATAATGTTAATTTTTAGATTATCTTTTTGAACTACACATTCAAGATGCATTGCTGCATGATCAACAGAATCAACATCAAAATTTTCACAACTATCGGAATGTTCTGTTATTGATAAAAATTGAAAACTGGGTTGAATCATCATCATCTATTTCCGGACATATTATTCTGATAAAATAGAATCATAACTTAATATCTGCTTTCGTGTATCTTTATCTAATAAAAGATTTTGGACATTTTCTTTTGAATAATTGGTCGAAAAAATATTATCAAAAGAAACTGATAATAATTCAAAATATGAAGTTTCTTGAATCGAACCATCCAATTAAAAATCATAAAAATTTCTAAAACATCATCTGTTGTCTTTCTTTACTCTTTCATAATTTCTATAAAAAATGAAATACAATAATCATTTAATTCGATAATGATTCTTTTTCTATAAAATTTAATTACAATTTCTATATAGATTATTGATTATATTGAAATATTCAAATATGTTTGCTCACTTATTATAATGTTTATATTATTCATTAAAACATTAGAGGACCTAATTCTTAATCGTAAAACACACCTCTGACCCGCCAGACGGGCATCAAAGCCGCGTCGGCCCTGAGAGACTCAAATACTTATTAACTGAGAGATTCAAATACTTGGAGAGACCAAGAGCCGAGTCATCTTTGGACGAAGGCGGGGCAATATCTGGAGTGTTTTCAGATGCTATATAAGCAACGGGCTACCCAGTTGACTGCGAGTAGTCTTCGTTGCTTTGTTTAACTTGCTCGTTTGTTGGAAATAGCCGTTTGGAACTGATCAAGTTCATCTCTGGATAAATAGGCTCCATTTCTTGTCGTCAGAGTGTTCAGATCTGTATCAGAGAAATCACCCGAAGCTAGATGTTGTAAGACATCTGTGAAGGAACTATCTGCGCTATTTTGTCTATGAGAATTACTAAGTTCAATGAAGTTCTCAAAAGAATCAAATGCGAATGTAATGTAATGTCCCAACAAGGTCCCTACCTTGTTGGACATTACATTGTAAAAAACACTCGAGGAGAGAGGAGTATCTTTAACAGGAAGCTGACGAAAATCACCAAACAAATAGACAAAGAATCCACCAAACGGCTCATCTTTCTCGGGGTTATCTCTCTCAATCTTCTCTCGATCGTGTAAAGCAGTGTTTCTCAAACTTTTTGAACCGCGACCCCCCTTCTGCACTTAAAAATTTCAAAGGACCCCCGAAGAATAAGTATGTGTCAAAAAACATCCCGGAGGGAGGGGTTTTTTTTGTAACTCTTTCCGCCCAGTGGGCACTAAGAGGGCCTTTATAGCAAGCCCATTATGGGTTCGGCCAGGCCCACAATGGGGCGGCCGGGTGGTGAGGGACGGGGCCCGGAGGGAGGGGGTTAGGCTCGTATTTAAATATTTATATTATTTTTATTATTTATGTGTGCAATTTATTTAAGTAAAAATTATTTTATATATTTTTTATTTCTATTATTTCTAAACATGAATCCATAGTAAATTTATAAAATATTTGAAAAAATTGATCTGGCATCAATTTTTCAGCGACCCCCCAAATATTTTTCACGACCCCCGACACTTTGAGAATCACTGGTGTAAAGCATTCTTGCACCAATCATTGACATTTCATCGATGATGATGAATTTAAGCGACTTTATCTCAATCTAAAATTTTTGTGCAGCTTCTTCATTTAGAGATCGAAATTTCGTACTAACGATAGGAAGACGAAGGAGAGAATTGATCGTAAAGCCATCAATATTGATCACTGCTACTCCATGTTATAGAATAATAAGTTAAAAAAAGTTTTCTTTTTTTAACTTATTATTCTATAAAGAATCTTTATATCTGTTGTGTATCTAGTTAGCGATAACATTTTACCTTTCAAAATTACTGTTTTAATGCTTGTCATATTTTCCAACCACTAGATGACGCTTCTACACGTGCGTGCAGGAAGCGACTAACACTTGACTTCGTGCATTCCTTGTCAACATTGTAACTCTAGAATGAGTTGTCCGATCTCGATGAAATTTTCTACGACGACTCGCCATCACTCAAGGACGAACTGATTAAAATTTCAATACTCAAAAATGATCCATACTGAAGAAAAACCCCTATCTCCAGTTCTACAAAACGGATCATTTTTGAAAGTTGAAATTTTAATCAGTTCATCCTTGAGTGATGACGAGTCGTCCAAGAAAATTTCATCAAGATCGGACAACTCATTCTAGAGTTATTTTGTTGACAAGGAATGCATGAAGTCAAGTATTAGTCGTCACTACGTTCCGACAATTAAACATATTTAGAAAAACATATGTTGAATTCGTAATATCATTCATACCCAATGGGTAAGTCAGGAATATATTACACCCCGTGACATGTTGTGAACATTTTCTTTAAAGAACCTCTCCTGATATTGTTTCACTACTCTTTTCAGGTGATCAAACTTCATTGCTTTTCGGTCATATACTGTATATATGAAACAATTGCGTTTTAGTATTCAAAAAACGAAATTAAATGATTTAGTACGAGAAATTCTCAGTTAACAAATACCAAAAAGTATTCGATAATTTAAGAATACTTTGAATTTAATCTATAAATTTATTCGAAGAATCTCACCACCATTTTAAAACTTAAAATTTATTATTAAATTCGAATTACAGAAATTTTCCAGGGAGATGTTCACCAATAAAAGTTGGAGCAGTTGATTTCTGTCCACGATTTTGTAATTGCTGGAAGCATTTCTGGAAAAGATTTTTAAAAATTAATATATTAAACAATCTAATACAGTAGCCCCTCGTTTGTTATATCGCGCTTTTTTCTTTGTTCCCCAAATTTTAAAATATTAATTGCCATTGAATTTCTTTTTGCAACGAAATACGGTATTTTATCTCTACTATTGTCCTTGAAACTACCAATGCAGGTGAAACATTAAATTCGTCAAGATCTAAATAAGCACAACAGGTGGACAGATCGATTATCACTTATGTTTCCTTTTGATATTAAAAGTTGTTTATTTTATTGGTTTTAAGTACTGTCTCCTCATTCACACGTTTCTGTGAATTCGAAATTCACATAAAGGTGCATAATGTGTAAGGAAAGTTCTAACGTTTTTATACCATAGTAACTTTATTTTACTTTTTAGAGAATTTTTACTCTTTGTAATTGATAAGTTTTGATGTTCTATTATATGTTCAATATTTATTTTTTTAAATTTTCAATTACTGCATTTATAATTTCTATTAAAAAACATAAATTACACGAATTTTTAAAAAGCGATTTATTATGAAATATAGTACTGTATAATAAAATCGCAACTGATATTTTGTTTTTATATCGACAGTATTTGTCTTTAATTGTCATTGTTAAAGAAATAATAATGCTAAATGGGCGTCATGGTAGCGATGTTTACATAAACAGCAATTAAATAATACAATATAACCACGAATAAAATTCAGTATTGTAAAACTAAGTTTATTTTATATCAGAAACACTTGTTGATGAAAGAATAGAGGTTAAGAGATTCTATAGCATGCATCATCATGCATAACAAGAAAAATTATTGTGACATTGTTACAAAGCAGGGCTGAATTAAAAAATTCAGCCCTGCTTTGTAACAATTTATTTAATGAAAACATGTCTCGATTTTAGTAGTGTCTTGCTCCTGTACATCATACTTTTCCTGATAACAACAGTCATCTATGTCAGGGGTGGCCAACTTTTGTGCACATAAGATCTACTTTTTATCGTAAAAATGTGTCGCGATCGACTTGTTGTCATAGGCGTAGTCTAAGTGGGGAGGAGGAAGTGTGAAATACATACTATGTTTATACACTGTTTCAGTACGAAGTGCACTCACTGCTTATGAGTCGAGTCATAACTGCATGCATACAGTTGCGTTCGGTTACAAATATAATACATTAAGCCAAGACATCGCTAGCGATCGACCAAAATTGGCTTGTTGTTGGCCACGGCTTGACTTGTTGGCCACCCCTGATCTATGTAATTCCGTTCCGGGAAAATTTTTTGAATTCAAATCACACAACTTTCAGTCTATACCGAAAATTCGTGTATAGTTAATCGGGGCTTCCTGCTCCTAAGCTTTCTATATCTGATCTCAACTTTCATCTGTCCAACACCGTTCTCGAGATTAAGGAAGGACAGACAACAGACTGCATTGGGAGGGAAGTTACGTTATTTCACTTTAAAATTTTATCCTGAACGGATAACCGGCTTGCCTTGATTTCTTTGTTAACAAGAAAAGGATGATGTACAGAAGCAAGACACTACTAAACTTAAGTATATTATGACGATGTTACAATAAATAATTGCTCGTTCATCTTTATTTTATTTGTAATTTATAATGTTATATATAAGCATACATATATTTTAATAATACGGAATAATAAATTTTTAATATACACGAGTAATATAATACAACTTATAAAATTATTTTCAAAATGTATTTTTGAGCTGCAATCTTCAATTTGCAGATCTATAAATTCTCACTGTCTTCTGTCTGTTCCTCTGCTCGTCCGTCCTTCCTTTATCTCGAGAAAGCAGTTAGATAGATGGAAATTGAGACCAGATATAGGAAGCTTAGAGCCGGAAGTACCGACTGACTAAGAACTTCTGGTCTGGGTTCGAAAGTCACGTAATTTTAATTCAAAATTTTTACCTTACTGTATAGAGCGATAAATTTGATATAGAATTGATCCACGATAATTTAAATTAAAATATGAGTAAAATTTGGAATCCAGCATTGTGACGTTGTCACAATAAGTAAATTCGATTCTTCTGGTTTAAACTCTAACACTAAGCACAGTTTTATCAAATGTAAAATTCATTTATAACATCTTTTTTTTCTTTGAATTTAAAAAAAGAAACGTATAGAAAATGTTAGAAATAGTGAATTCAAAATTAACTTTATAAATGATTTATTCATTGAAAATATTAATACGGCAATTGCAATACGATATAATTACAAACTTTTCAAAATGTTATTGAAACTATGATAAAAATTTCCATACAAACTAAAGATAATATTCCTTACAAATAAATTTTATCCGTTAATACTTACTGTGTTAACAGGATAAACCTTGGGATTGTCAAAACTTGCTGTATACTTTGCAGGGACAAAACATTTGAGAAATCCTTTATATTGCTGTAAATATACATATACAGTAATTATACAAAAGTTTTTTAATAAGGAGACCAGTAACCTATAAAAAGAGCAGCAAATGTGTAGTCGAGTAAAGTGATACAAGAATCTTAGGCATTTGTGCTGCGTGGTTTGTTTTTATATCTTTGTCTTTTTAATTTGTTAATTTTTTGAATTTAATTGTAGCCTGAAGAGGGATTGGAAAATACTACCCATCCGAAATGAGTAGTTAAAGTCAATAAAAGAAAAGTTGATTAATAGTCTTGGTCTCTGTTTAATACGGATAATTAGAGACATCATAAAGGTCACTGATCTCGTTATTAGAAAGTTATTTTAGTAATTTTTTATTAAAAATTTTCTATGAAGAAATACATATAACTAATTTAAGAAATTAATCTTATTAATGGTTATATTTAGGAATATGAATATATTACTTGTGGAGACGTATGCCTGATTTTACAAACGTAATCATCTATTTCTCCTACTGTTTGGAAAAATTTCTGTTGCTGAGCGCAGTTTTTATATACTTCAATATCCTAAATATTACACAATAATAATAAATTATTAGGAAAATGCAATTAAGAAAATTTTTACATTTAACAAAACCTTACAATTTGAGATTTGTTTTCGATGAGGCAATAACGAAAATTGGCTCTACTCTCGGGACTCAGTGCTAAAAATGAAAACATTTGAAAATGAAAAACTGATCTTATAATTGTCTTAAATTTTACTCTGAATTACAGAATATCAGAGGAAAAGAGAATGAAATAGGAAATCACATTTAAAAGGTTTAATCAGATAACGTTCAAACCTACCGCAATATTGTACAAGCTGTTGTATCTGGTCTCTAAAAGGATTTGCCGGTCTGACAGCAGAGTTGTCCCGACAAATAATTGGAGAAAAAGCAAACATAAATACGAAGTGCAACATAAACTTCGTATTCAATAATGACAGCATCATTCAACGTCTGTTACGTCCGTGCGTTGTCGGCTTACTCAATACTTTATATTCTTTATTTAACGCACATGTGACTAGAGCGATATTTAATATATCACCAGGAAAGTATACATTTTCCGACTTCTAAAAGGAAATAATAAATATTCAGATGTAAAAAAGCTAATTTATTTTTAAAGTCGATGTTCGATAAAGATATCGTTACAGATCTTAAAATTTACACATATATTAATACATAAATTGCGCAATAGATCAACAGAAACGATTTGTTTAAAATAAATTGGTTTTTAAGCCGGATAAAGATGAAAATCAAATATCGATAGAAATATGTTGAGTGTAAGAGTATTTTAATTATTATTTCATACTTTATAACTTCATAATGTCAATTATTTATATCAATGTTTGCAGTATTTTAAATACGAATAGCGATGTTGAGGCCGAAGTTTTAAACGCGAAAACGTGAACGTCGGACATTCAGCGCCGCTTTCCTGTAAGCCTAGAAGTTTGACAATGGCGTTTGGAAAGTCAGTGGAATCATGGTCGACATTCCTAACTCCATTGTCAAACTTCTAAGCTTACAGGAAAGCGGCGCTGACCGTCTGACGTGCACGGTTTCGCGTTTAAAAGGCTAATAACTTAAGACGAACGGATAGGTCAACGAATTTTTCTTTTACGTTAGTTTTTTTTAGTAGCAAAAATTCGGTTAAAAATATACTTATCAATATACTTGAATACTTAGTTATGCTCGTCAGTAAATAGCCTATCTAGAAAAATATCTACTTTACATATCGCAAGCATATGACGTACCAGTACAGTACATTTTCGGATAAGTAAAACATAAATTACCTAAATTTATTACAGACACTTATAAAATAATTCGTTTAAAAATAAAGAATTCATTCCGGATATCGTTTATGATGAGGAATTCATTAAAATTCAATTAGACTAAAGATTTAGCTACTCTCCATCTTATTTTTAATACAGATTTAAAACACTATTTATAAAAACATAAAAACATTTCTTAAATTTTATAATTATTTTTAGCTATATTTTTTTAGATACTATATCAAGTACTCATTATTTTAGAATTCATTAAATTGTATATGAAAAACAATTTTTAGAGAGCGAAGGAGATGATTCTATAATCAGACATTTAAATTAATTGAAAAATAGATGTTGCTTTTAATAATATAAAAAAATATAATACGACATTATAAAGTTAAAAACTTTGTGTCTTGTTCTTCTTTTCGCCGTATTACACCATCAGCAGTCCTCAAGTCCTCACAGTCCCTCGGAGACGACCTTTCTTTAGAGGCTACTGCCTCCGTGAGAAAATGCAGAGTAGGTAAAAGCGTCCTCTGGTGTTGTTGCCACAATAAAAATATTACATCTTAAGTAAAAATTATTTACAAAAAACATGGCCGGCGTTATTACATTTAATAATATAAAAAAATTAATACGACATTACAAAGTTAAAAACTTTGTGTCAGAGACACAAAGTGTTAAACTCTCTGGTGTTGTTGCCACAATAAAAATATTACATCTTAAAGTAATAACGCGCCATTATTTACAAAAAATAATTTTTACTTAAGATGTTGCTTTATTTGTAAAGAAACAAAAATTATTGATCGAATTATAAAAAGTAAATATTTAATCCCATAAAAATAAATCTTATAGCTTATGTTTTTTGTATTTTGGTAAGTTTAAAACGTAGATTATTAAACTTATTATGATTAAACATTATAACTATGCTATTATAAAACATTTTTGACAAGACTATGTCTTGTTTGTAAAATCCTACGTTCTGCTGTCTTATCAGCTTAAAGGTATGAAGGAGTACAGTACATGTCAGGAGTTGAAATTGGCACAGAGTATTAGGTGCCCAAATCATGCGCGCATAAAATAAACCAGACTCGTAGGTAGTCAAGGGACCGAGAACCGAAACACAATTAAATACAATATGGCGACACTCTACAAACAGGCAGTAGTGCGAGATTTGCGCATGCGTTGCTGGTTGGTGAGTTGGAAATACGAATATTGTGAAATCGAATTTTGACAAACACGTGCATTGGGAAGTTCGAAAAGCGAATGTTGCTAAATCGAATTTTGACAAACGAATCTTTGAAAAACCCATTTACCTGTCCCGCGTTATTTCCCACATATTTCTGGTCGCCACGTTCTAACCTCGACCGATTGACCGGAGATATCTCGTTTCATCATCAAAACTTTTTGAAACTAGATGGCGCGTCGTTATAATTTTATTTTAAAACTAACTTCTGAAATAGAATTATTTTTTATTTTTACATTTATTAATATATACCTATATATATAATCGAGACGAGTTGATGTGATGATGAGATGATGATATGATGATGATGATGATGATGATGATGATAGATATGATAACTCTCCCGTGGTCACCACCTGGTCGTGGTGGGAGAGCCCAGTAATTTTACTGATCCATAGGGCAATGCAGGCTGGAGCATAAGCTCCTGGTAGGGACACCCATGCCAGTAAGGTCTATGGGGAGAAATGAAGCTAAGAGTGACCACGCCCACATTCTGTGGAGATATTCATCATGGTAATAACTAGATCAAAGTGTGATACCGGCTCGGACGACGCCCGGGTTAACAAGGTCCGCGTTCGTGGGTTAGGCAGAGGCTCACGTTCGAAAAATAGGTCACAGTCTCCCTTGGTTACCGGTGGCGAAAGCAGCACCGGCCCAAGCATGGCTACTGCAATGCCCTCAACAGATGTGAGGAACCAACCCAGCCTTGGTGTTTCTGTGGCAATGCATCCACAGACCACAAAGGCTGGAAAACCACGCCAACGGATGAAATGGACAGTAGAAATGAACGAGTTTATCATCCGTACTTATTACACCATCACAAAACTCGAAACAAACATGACAGCATACAGACAACAACTACACCATAGATTCACACAACAGTATCCTCATCTCACTGTCACCGAACAAAGGGTTGTTGATCAAAAAAGAACAATTATACACAACAACCTTATTCCACAAACAACACTTGAACTTATCAAACAACAGGTTGCTGATCAAATACATCAACAGACAGAAACATCTAACATTAATGAAGATCATGTAACCTGTCAGGATAATCCAGCAACAAGCATTGATAATAACACACATACAACAATTACCACTAATGATACTACAGACACTTCCTCATCCATCACTGATAACATAGACTTGGATTTAGTTAATACGCTCTCACTTATATTTCAGGAAACACTCACTAAATATACAGGTACAGATCCCACACAACGACCACGAATACCAAAAATCAACACGTCAAAGGAAGTAGGAAAAACACTAAATTATGTAAACACTCACTTACTACCACACTACATTCATTCAATTTCTACACTCTCAGACATTCATACATTAGTTTATGCTGGGGCAGTCACAGTAGTGACACAACATGGACTGAAAGTACAATCACAGACAAATACACAGAAAACACAATTCTATCACAAGCCTGCCTGGCAGAGAAGAATAGAAACACAAATAAATGACATTAGACAGCAATTAGGCAGGCTGACACAATACACTAAAAACAACATAACACCCAAATTAAGGAAACAGCTCAAAAACATTTTCAAGAAAATAAAAACACACACAAAACACGAACATCACAACACACGCATTACAGAATACATTGATACACTAAAACAAAAACTTGCTGCCAAAGCACGTAGACTCAAACGATACAAAACATGTACACTACGAAAACAACAAAATAAATTATTTACAAACAATGAAAAACTCTTTTACAGACAAATTAATAACAAAGCAAACACTGATACACAGCACAGTGGCACACCAACAGAAGAAGAACTCACAACATATTGGTCTTCTCTTTGGTCCAGTGCTGTCACGCACAATGCTGATGCAGGCTGGATCGAGGAGGAGAACAGAAACTTGCACAACATACCAACTATGCCCTGTGCTGAAATAAACATACATGATTTCCAATACACTGTTAACAGAACACACAACTGGAAGACACCTGGTGTAGACAACATTCACAATTTCTGGTACAAAAAGTTCACATCACTGCACCAGGAACTAGCTAAACACCTAACACACATCATCATCAATCCACAAGACATGCCAAATTTTCTTACTCAGGGCATCACCTACATGAAACCTAAAAACAACAATACCACAGACCCCACACAATACAGACCAATTACATGTCTTCCAACACTCTACAAATTATTGACATCCTGTATTGCAAACAAAATATACAAACATGTTGAAGAACACGACATTCTAACAGAACAACAAAAAGGTTGTCGTAGAAACCACAGGGGATGCAAAGAACAGTTACTCATAGATTCAGTCATTCTACGGCAAGCACACAAACAACACAGAAACATACACATGGCATATATAGACTACAGAAAAGCATTCGACAGTGTTCCACACAGTTGGCTGCTACATATCCTACACATGTACAAAATACATCCATCACTCATTGCATTCTTTCAAAACACTATGCAGCACTGGAGAACAACACTACATCTCAGGGTTAGTAACACTTCCATACAAACAAAGCAAATTTTTATTAGGCGAGGAATTTTTCAAGGAGATTCCTTGAGTCCTCTCTGGTTCTGCCTAGCCTTGAATCCATTATCCAACATGTTAAACAACACGCAATATGGTTACAATATCAGACACGAAAAAACAACACAGTTTACACTGTCACATCTCATGTACATGGATGACATAAAACTTTATGCATCCACACAAAAACAACTTCATCAACTCCTACAAATCACACATTCATACACCAAGGACATACAAATGGAATTTGGCCTAGATAAATGCAAAACACTTCACATAGAAAAAGGAATCCTGAAGAAAGAAGATTTTGCACTTGGAAATGGAGACATTATTGAATCCATGGAAGAGGGCGAGTTCTACAAGTATTTAGGATTCCAACAGGCCAAACTAACAGAACATACACAAATAAAGCAAAGATTAATTAAAGAATACCAAAGTAGGTTAAATGCTATTCTCAGAACACAGTTAAATGCAAAACACACAGTTAAAGCAATAAACACATATGTCATCCCAGTACTCACATATTCTTTTGGAGTTATACATTGGACTCACACTGATCTTGAGCAACTCCAAAGGAAAACAAGAACAACACTTACTAAGCATAAACAACATCATCCTAAATCCGCCACAGAAAGATTAACCCTTCCACGTAAAGATGGCGGACGTGGCCTGATTGACATAGTTAACCTTCACTACAAACAAATACAGTCACTGCGAGAGTTTTTCTACAAAAAACAAGAAACATCACAATTACATAAAGCAGTAACTCTAGCAGACTCGAATAACACACCATTAAACTTACACTCACATCATATGGACACAACACAACATATAAAAAGCATAGACACCATTAAGCAATCGTGGGCTCGAAAGGCATTCCATGGCAGGCATCCTTACGATCTGGCCCAGGATTTTGTTGACAAAACTGCGTCAAACAGCTGGTTAGCTCGGGGATGCCTCTTTGGGGAGACGGAAGGATTCATGATTGCCATACAGGATCAGGTCATAAATACTAAAAACTACAGAAAACACATACTCAAAGATGCAACACTCACAAATGACACATGCAGAAAATGTCACATCATGCCAGAAACTATACAACACATCACCTCTGGTTGCAAGCTCTTGGCACAGACAGATTATTTACACAGACATAACCAAGTAGCAAATATAATACACCAAGAGTTGCAAAGAAACACAAATTAGCAGACATCCACGAACCATACTACAAATACATTCCGCAGACAGTATTGGAAAACAACACGCACAAAATGTACTACGACAGAGCCATAATCACAGATAAAACAATTTACCACAACAGACCAGACATCACACTCATTGACAAACACAATAAAATCACATACATTATAGACATATCCATTCCAAACACTCACAATATACAAAACGCATGCACTGAAAAAATTAGCAAGTACACAGAACTCGCTCAGGAAATAAGGCATCTGTGGAGGATGGATAGGGTGCTTATTGTACCTGTAGTTCTCTCCTCTACAGGTGTCATACCACACACACTACACAAAAGCCTGGGCACATTACAATTGAATAGAAACACATACATCACACTACAGAAGGCCACTATATTGAATACATGTCATATTGTGAGAAAATTCCTGAATACAGACACACACACTGATACACTTCTTTAATTTCTGTTTTGGTTACTATGCCTTGACTTTGGTCCGGCATAGTACTTAGCCACCGGTGTTAACCGAGTATATCTAACTTAACCCAACAAAACAATAATAATAATAATAATAACAACTCTCTCGTGGTCACCACCTGGTCGTGGTGGGAGAGCCCAGTAATTTTACTGATCCATAGGGCAATGCAGGCTGGAGCACAAGCTCCTGGTAGGGACACCCATGCCAGTAAGGTCTATGGGGAGAAATGAAGCTAAGAGTGACCACACCCACATTCTGTGGAGATATTTATTATGGTAGATAACTAGATCAAAGTGTGATACCGGCTCGGACGTCGCCCGGGTTAACAAGGTCCGCGTTCGTGGGTTAGGCAGAGGCTCACGTTCGAAAAATAGGACACAGTCTCCCTTGATTACCGGTGGCGAAAGCAGCACCGGCCCAAGCATGGCTACTGCAATGCCCTCAACAGATGTGAGGAACCAACCCAGCCTTGGTGTTTCTGTGGCAATGCATCCACAGACCACAAAGGCTGGAAAACCACGCCAACGGATGAAATGGACAGTAGAAATGAACGAGTTTATCATCCGTACTTACTACACCATCACAAAACTCGAAACAAACATGACAGCATACAGACAACAACTACACCATAGATTCACACAACAGTATCCTCACCTCACTGTCACCGAACAAAAGGTTGTTGATCAAAAAAGAACAATTATACACAACAACCTTATTCCACAAACAACACTTGAACTTATCAAACAACAGGTTGCTGATCAAATACATCAACAGACAGAAACATCTAACATTAATGAAGATCATGTAACCTGTCAGGATAATCCAGCAACAAGCATTGATAATAACACACATACAACAATTACCACTAATGATACTACAGACACTTCCTCGTCCATCACTGATAACATAGACATGGATTTAGTTAATACGCTCTCACTTATATTTCAGGAAACACTCACTAAATATACAGGCACAGATCCCACACAACGACCACGAATACCAAAAATCAACACGTCAAAGGAAGTAGGAAAAACACTAAATTATGTAAACACTCACTTACTACCACACTACATTCATTCAATTTCTACACTCGCAGACATTCATACATTAGTTTATGCTGGGGCAGTCACAGTAGTGACACACCATGGACTGAAAGTACAGTCACAGACAAATACACAGAAAACACAATACTATCACAAGCCTGCCTGGCAGAGAAGAATAGAAACACAAATAAATGACATTAGACAGCAATTAGGCAGGCTGACACAATACACTAAAAACAACATAACACCCAAATTAAGGAAACAGCTCAAAAACATTTTCAAGAAAATAAAAACACACACAAAACACGAACATCACAACACACACATTACAGAATACATTGATACACTAAAACAAAAACTTGCTGCCAAAGCACGTAGACTCAAACGATACAAAACATGTACACTACGAAAACAACAAAATAAATTATTTACAAACAATGAAAAACTCTTTTACAGACAAATTAATAACAAAGCAAACACTGATACACAGCACAGTGGCACACCAACAGAAGAAGAACTCACAACATATTGGTCTTCTCTTTGGTCCAGTGCTGTCACGCACAATGCTGATGCAGGCTGGATCGAGGAGGAGAACAGAAACTTGCACAACATACCAACTATGCCCTGTGCTGAAATAAACATACATGATTTCCAATACACTGTTAACAGAACACACAACTGGAAGACACCTGGTGTAGACAACATTCACAATTTCTGGTACAAAAAGTTTACATCACTGCACCAGGAACTAGCTAAACACCTAACACACATCATCATCAATCCACAAGACATGCCAAATTTTCTTACTCAGGGCATCACCTACATGAAACCCAAAAACAACAATACCACAGACCCCACACAATACAGACCAATTACATGTCTTCCAACACTCTACAAATTATTGACATCCTGTATTGCAAACAAAATATACAAACATATTGAAGAACACGACATTCTAACGGAACAACAAAAAGGTTGCCGTAGAAATCACAGGGGATGCAAAGAACAGTTACTCATAGATTCAGTCATTCTACGGCAAGCACACAAATAACACAGAAACATACACATGGCATATATAGACTACAGAAAAGCATTCGACAGTGTTCCACACAGTTGGCTGCTACATATCCTACACATGTACAAAATACATCCATCACTCATTGCATTCTTTCAAAACACTATGCAGCACTGGAGAACAACACTACATCTCAGGGTTAGTAACACTTCCATACAAACAAACCAAATTTTTATTAGGCGAGGAATTTTTCAAGGAGATTCCTTGAGTCCTCTCTGGTTCTGCCTAGCCCTGAATCCATTATCCAACATGTTAAACAACACGCAATATGGTTACAATATCAGACACGAAAAAACAACACAGTTTACACTGTCACATCTCATGTACATGGATGACATAAAACTTTATGCATCCACACAAAAACAACTTCATCAACTCCTACAAATCACACATTCATACACCAAGGACATACAAATGGAATTTGGCCTAGATAAATGCAAAACACTTCACATAGAAAAAGGAATCCTGAAGAAAGAAGATTTTGCACTTGGAAATGGAGACATTATTGAATCCATGGAAGAGGGCGAGTTCTACAAGTATTTAGGATTCCAACAGGCCAAACTAACAGAACATACACAAATAAAGCAAAGATTAATTAAAGAATACCAAAGTAGGTTAAATGCTATTCTCAGAACACAGTTAAATGCAAAACACACAGTTAAAGCAATAAACACATATGTCATCCCAGTACTCACATATTCTTTTGGAGTTATACATTGGACTCACACAGATCTTGAGCAACTCCAAAGGAAAACAAGAACAACACTTACTAAGCATAAACAACATCATCCTAAATCCGCCACAGAAAGATTAACCCTTCCACGTAAAGATGGCGGACGTGGCCTGATTGACATAGTTAACCTTCACTACAAACAAATACAGTCACTGCGAGAGTTTTTCTACAAAAAACAAGAAACATCACAATTACATAAAGCAGTAACTCTAGCAGACTCAAATAACACACCATTAAACTTACACTCGCATCATATGGACACAACACAACATATAAAAAGCATAGACACCATTAAGCAATTGTGGGCTCGAAAGGCACTCCATGGCAGGCATCCTTACGACCTGGCCCAGGATTTTGTTGACAAAACTGCGTCAAACAGCTGGTTAGCTCGGGATGCTCTTTGGGGAGACGGAAGGATTCATGATTGCCATACAGGATCAGGTCATAAATACTAAAAACTACAGAAAACACATACTCAAAGATGCAACACTCACAAATGACACATGCAGAAAATGTCGCATCATGCCAGAAACTATACAACACATCACCTCTGGTTGCAAGCTCTTGGCACAGACAGATTATTTACACAGACATAATCAAGTAGCAAATATAATACACCAAGAACTTGCAAAGAAACACAAATTAGTAGACATCCACGAACCATACTACAAATACATTCCACAGACAGTATTGGAAAACAACACGCACAAAATGTACTACGACAGAGCCATAATCACAGATAAAACAATTTACCACAACAGACCAGACATCACACTCATTGACAAACACAATAAAATCACATACATTATAGACATATCCATTCCAAACACTCACAATATACAAAACGCATGCACTGAAAAAATTAGCAAGTACACAGAACTCGCCCAGGAAATAAGGCATCTGTGGAGGATGGATAGGGTGCTTATTGTACCTGTTGTTCTCTCCGCTACAGGTGTCATACCACACACACTACACAAAAGCCTGGGCACATTAGAATTGAATAGAAACACATACATCACTCTACAGAAGGCCACTATATTGAATACATGTCATATTGTGAGAAAATTCCTGAATACAGACACACACACTGATACACTTCTTTAATTTCTGTTTTGGTTACTATGCCTTGACTTTAGTCCGGCATAGTACACAGCCACCGGTGTTAACCAGGTATATCTCACTTAACCCAACATAATAATAATCAATGCAGAGCCCAAACGGTTAGGAGTTGAAAGTTGAAATTTGCTACACAGTTAGGGTACATCACGAGAATGCACACTAGGAAGGGATTTTTCGAAATTCCTCCCCACGGGGGAGAGGGACAGGATTAAGTCTTACACTTCCATCAACAATGGAAGTGTTACGTAACAATTGAAGTGTTAAGAGAAAGCAATGTGCAAGACGTAGATGCAGGTTTTTTCGTTTTTGCAGGAAATCGAAGTATTTTTAGGCCCACCTAAAAATTCTCTAATTAGTCTGGAAACAGGGGAACCCAATTCTTGCATTCTGTGAAAACGGGTAAGGTTGACTATAACGTAATAATTTTAACCTTCGCTATCGTTACTTTTGCCCGAGCAACGCCGGGCCTATCTGCTAGTATATATATATTTCGTTTGTTCAAAATAAAAAAATTAATTTCGAACGATACAATAGACACTATTATTTTTTTCAAAAACGGGAAATTTTCGCATTGACAAAAATTCACCCCGAGGCGTCATGCAACGGAAAGAAATTTCAACATTGGATAGGTTAATTTCAATGAAAATGCATCGTGGACGACCTCGTGGTCGTGGCTGTGGCCGGCGAAGTTGGAACGATTGCACTCAAAACCAGCGATACCAAAGATGATTGTTGAATGAGAACGAGACCCGCCGTGAGCGTCGAAATGATCCAGCTTAGTAGTGAGTCTCCGAGACACTAGTCCCAAATACGGCCTTGCCGTTTTACTTGTTTTATTTATTTATTTAGCATTCTGGTACAGAAACCCTGATGCGGGGATAAAGCAAAAAACAAAACATAAGTATACACAACCTTGCAATATATATACCGTATATCTCGGCGGATAAGACGATAGTTGAACCATAAAAAATGGCCCCGAAAATCCGGGGTCGTCTTATAGGACAGATACAAAAAATTAGATTTAAATTTATATAAATTAAAACCATTATAAAAAGACAGACAAACCGTAATTATTTACTAGAAGAGAGTAGGGTGTGCACAAAATAGAATAGCCCATACAATGTTTTTGTGAATAGTCATGGTCATTACCCGAATGCCGAATCAGTGCGAATGCTTGCAAAAATCGCCAGATGCAGAAAAATAAAATTTGTTCATTCTAAAAATTTCAAATAAAACCTAATTCCATATACGCTATACAGTACAGTAGAGAGTCGTTAATCGGAACCCCGGTAATCGGAATCGCCGGTAATCGGAACGATTTTTAGTCGGACTGTGTCGTGCTGAATCAAACGTTTTTGATACTAGATTTACTTCTAAAGTATAATTTTCATGTTTTTATATTCTTCAATATATTTATTTTGTTTGAACAAAATGAAGAAATAATTTTTAACGATACGATAGCCTCGATTATTATTATAAAAATTTTCGTTAGGCTTAAAATCGACGAAAATTCAACACGAAGCGACACGCAACGGAGAAAAATTTGAACATCGGACAGGTTAATGTATTTTTTCGTACATAATCGGTAATCGGAACAAATCACTAATCTGAACAACCCCAGTCCCCAATTGATTCCGATTAACGACTCTCTACTGTATTATTATTCAGATAATGATTGCTGATCCAAACTAAATTCATAGGCCGTTGATAGTTTGGGGGTCATCTTATTGGACAGATATATGCTAAAACTATAGAACTTCGACGAAAATTTATACATCGTCTTATCTGAAGGTCGTCTTATCCGCCGAGATATACGGTATATATATTTAAATAACAGTTTAGTAATGCTGCTGCTCCAAGAATATCGTGGACAGATACGTGTACAGTGCGTGCTTGCCGCTATCCTCATCCGTTCATTTTCTGTCAGACATTTATTAATTATCTCCTGTCGAATTGACCCAGTGGCGTCATTATTGGCTAAAATATTGGCGATTGAACTTTTATCATGAAAGCTGATAGGTTTCTGACATTTCTCTCTACAGGGTGATTGATCCTGTTTCTGTTTGATTGATTGATGTCATCCTGTTTGAATTTGAAAACCTGCAAAGGGTAAGATAACGTATATACACAATCTCTTCTGATACGGTTGTTTGCAATAACATAATCCAATTTTTATATTTTTGGACGTGATTTGGACAAGTAAACTATCTTTCCATGATAAAGCCTAGGCCTAAATAGCTGACAGATACGATGTATGGTAATCGGTCATACAAGTACAGAGATGGTGGAGAATATGACGTGGACGACACGGCATCCCGACCCAGAAATTGCCACTGTAAATTGATGACCACAGTGTCTGTCAAAAACGTGTAGAGGCATGCTGCTTGGAGCGTGGATAGTTTACTACACGCTCTCTGCATCAGAATCGGAGATTAATTTATTCTGTCTTACTTCCTCTAAATTTCGCTATAAATTGTACAGAAAAGTAAATAAATTGAAACAAATGTAATGCATTCAAAACAGAAAATTTGAATATAATACCGAACTTTTAGACCACGGTTACACTAGAGTTATATGAATGAACCTAATTAGAAATATTACGAATTCTGTTGATCCATTTCCTTGAGATCAATTATATTCCACGGAAACGAGATAAAATATTGGTGGTTCATTTTCGTATAGAGCATTCGTTTCTTTGTTGTAAAATGTCTTGAAAAAATTTCAATTTTTTCAAGGAATTTTTTCTATGTCAGCAAATCGGTTAACAAATTAGGACGACCGCAGTGATATCCCATTTTCTAGATCAAATGGCATTATAGTTTTGATAATAAACATCATCTGGAAGTATTTTGCATAAAACAGTATACTGTACTTCTTATTTTTTTCGCAAGGAATTATATTCTCATCTCTCGTAAAAGATATCGCGGAAAAATAGTTATGGATGGAGGGTAAAGATCGTAATATATAGTTTTTAACCATTTTGCCTGCGTGATAATACGTTTTTACACTTTACTTTATATTTTGCAAAATTATCAAATACTTTTTTCTGCAATTAGGCTACTTGTCAATCTCTTATAATTACTAAATGTTGCTTTATACTTCTACGATAATTTTAAAACACTGCTGTCACTTTTGTTTTCCGTCTTATCCATTCTTTATATATAATTATATAAGCACATGGTTGGCTTATTGATTAACGGTATCATTTATCCAAGTTATTGTGAATTGTTGAGTTTGCTATTTATATCAAAATATCTGTTTACATTCATAATTCATTTTATCCTTCGATTAAAGTGAATTCTTAAGTCAAGTATCTATTCGATTTGATATTTTTATTCTAAATTTATTTACGAACGAAATTAGTTATTATAAAATGCATTTATATTCTCGTTATCTAGAAGATGTGATAAATTTACCTTTCATCTTTCATTCGTAAAATATTGTTTTATTCTTATTTTATTTCTTTATCTAAAAATATTGGCATTGAAAGATACTACATTAATGAGTGCAAGTTATACAAGAAAAATCGATTTTGTAAGTGATAACGTTTAATGAAACTAAAATAGTATTCATTAAAATATTGAAAGATATGACGATAAAATAACACTATAGTTGAATATCTTAAACGAATTTTAATATATATTCGGCTTGCTGTATGGTAGATTTCAATGTAAATCCGTCTCTGTAAACCAAAAAAATTCTGGTAGACGTATCTCGCAGCAAATTCTGCTTAGCAAATTGTTTTTATTTACGATAGAACTACATAGAACTATGAACTTACGATAGAACTATGTAGTTCTATCGAAAATAAAAACAATTTGCTAAGCAGAATTTGCTGTGAGATACGTCTACCAGAATTTTTTTGGTTTACAGAGACGGATTTACATTGAAACGAATTTTAAATAAATTTAATTTAATGTTGGGTAACTTTTATTTGTATAAATTCATATCAATTAATAATATGTTATAATAATTTATGAACACTCATAATGAGTGAGATCTTCGTTTTTTCTGTTCATTTTTTGATACTTTCTGCTTTCATAACGTTATGATTTCTATGAAAATCATTGAAAAAAAAATGTAAAATGTTTTAATGTGTTGTTTCAAATTATATTTAACTTTTAATACAAAGTAGAATTTTACGTTGATTTATTTTTACGACAAATTCTGTTTTCCTATAGCACTCGATTAAATATTCTAACTATTAGAATAAGAAATCAAATACAGCAGATGAATGTTGTATTGTTCAGCGTATGTTATATTGTATTAATACATAAATAAAAAAATCTTAAGGTAAATATGTCTATAACATTATTATACAGTAGAGAGAAAATAAATTTTAAAAAATAAATATTTTATAATAATACATTTAAAAACTTAATAACAAAATGAAACTGAGATTTCATGTAGAATGTATTAATACTCTAGTTTAAATAAGTTGATTTTCAACATTAATATATTTATTTTGTTTCTTCAATACTGTATTTTTGTAGCAACGTTAACATTTCTTAAGTTTACATATAAAGTATTCATCTATTACATTTATTCTTAGATTTTAATACCGTAAAGAGAACGAAAAAAGTTTACAGAAACAATTTTTTTTTAATTTTTAATTATATGGTATTTTTTTTATTTTATAAAATTAAAATTTTTTTGTATATCTTAAAATGTTACATAAATAAATAACGAAAAAATATAAAATAAAAACAACGAAAATCACAATATATACAATTAAATTCAAATAAATATAAGAAAATTACAATTCAACATGATTCTATTTTTACTTATAAAAATGTCTTTTTATAATTCTTTTGAACATTTTAAAATATAGAACAAATAAAGAACAGAAAAATATAAAATAAAAACAATGCAAATTCAAATAAATGAAAGAAAATTACAATTGAACATGATTGTATTTTTACTTATAAAAATGTCTTTTTATAATTCTTTTGAACATTTTAAAATATAGAACAAATAAAGAACAGAAAAATATAAAATAAAAACAATGCAAATTCAAATAAATGAAAGAAAATTACAATTGAACATGATTGTATTTTTACTTATAAAAATGTCTTTTTATAATTCTTTTGAACATTTTAAAATATAGAACAAATAAAGAACAGAAAAATATAAAATAAAAACAATGCAAATTCAAATAAATGAAAGAAAATTACAATTGAACATGATTGTATTTTTACTTATAAAAATGTCTTTTTATAATTCTTTTGAACATTTTAAAATATAGAACAAATAAAGAACAGAAAAATATAAAATAAAAACAATGCAAATTCAAATAAATGAAAGAAAATTACAATTGAACATGATTCGTTTGTTACTTATAAAAATGTCTTCTTTACAATTCTTTGGAACATTTTAAAATATAGAACAAATAACGAGACGTACAAAAGAAAAACAATGAAAATAACAACAATACAATTCAATTCAAAGAAATAAAAGAAAATTGAAATTTAAACGTTTCTTTTGTTGTTTATAAAAATTTATCTTTTCATTTTTTTGGATATTTTAAAATAAAGAACAAATAAACAACGAAGACGTATAAAAGAAAAACAATGAAAATAACAATAAATACAATACAATTCAAAGAAATAAAAGAAAATTGAAATTTATAACGTTTCTTTTGTTGTTTATAAAAATTTATCTTTTCATTTTTTTGGATATTTTAAAATAAAGAACGAATAAACAACGAAGACGTATAAAAGAAAAACAATAAAAATAAGAACAAATACAATTAAATTCAAAGAAATAAAAGAAAATTTAAATTTATAACGTTTCTTTTGTTATTTATAAAAATTTATCTTTTCATTTTTTTGGAGATTTTAAAATAAAGAACAAATAAACAACGAAGACGTATAAAAGAAAAACAATGAAAATAACAACAAATACAATTCAATTCAAAGAAATAAAAGAAAATTGAAATTTACAACGTTTCTTTTGTTGTTTATAAAAATTTATCTTTTCATTTTTTTGGATATTTTAAAATAAAGAACAAATAAACAACGAAGACGTATAAAAGAAAAACAATGAAAATAACAATAAATACAATACAATTCAAAGAAATAAAAGAAAATTGAAATTTATAACGTTTCTTTTGTTGTTTATAAAAATTTATCTTTTCATTTTTTTGGATATTTTAAAATAAAGAACGAATAAACAACGAAGACGTGTAAAAGAAAACCAATAAAAATCAGAACAAATACAATTAAATTCACACAAATTCAAGAAAATTTAAATTTATAACGTTTCTTTTGGTATTTTTCAAAATTTATCTTTGTATTTTTTTGGAGATTTTAAAATAAAGAACAAATAAACAACGAAGACGTATAAAAGAAAAACAATGAAAATAACAACAAATACAATTCAATTCAAAGAAATAAAAGAAAATTGAAATTTACAACGTTTCTTTTGTTGTTTATAAAAATTTATCTTTTCATTTTTTTGGATATTTTAAAATAAAACTTCTTTTTAAATCTGTGAAAATAAAAATAAAAATAATCAATAAATTTATCTAAAATATTTAATTATTTAATAATTCTTAAATCAGTAAGTTTATTTTTTTTCTAAATACCATTATTTACAAATCAAACGTAAATTATTTAGTGCATAATTATTAATTTGCTATTGTTGTGTCAATTATTATGTTTCAAATATATTATTATTAATTTGATTAGTTTAGAATCTTCGTGTACTCATATTCACATAAACTTGCTGAATATTTTATTCTCTACTTCCATTTACCCTGTTGCTTTCTGTGTTACGAGACTAGTACACTCCAAGAATATATTCTTGTCGATACTTGGACAAGAATATATATATGTATATAATTCTAATGCCCTATACGTCTAATCTAGTCTGTTTATATGTAGAATCTTAATCTTATAAAGAACACGATGCATATCTCCACATTAATACATGTTTTCTGTTCTCCTGTTACCTGGCCATTGCGTGTTGGTGGTATATCGGGGATAGAAATGGTGTTTAATTTATAAATCGAGAGTAGAAAATCTTCTAAGTGTTAAGTGTAAAATACAAAAATATTCTGATTAAACACTTACCCGAGACGAAGTCGGACCAAATCAAGCAGATGGATGCTTGATGCAACGATGGAAAAAAAAGATTGTTATTTAAACTGAACGTATTCAGTTTCTCCATTTTTCATATTTTTCCATACTTTTTGCACAGATCTGAATGCGAAAAAACAAATATAATTATTTATTGAAAACTTGTATTTGAATTTGAATTTTATCAAATCATATTGAGAGCGAATATCGATGTTTGCTCTCAATATCTATTTATATTGATTCACTGCAAATATTACATTGTATCAAATTAAGAATTTAAAAAAAAAAATTGTTTATTCATTCTGAATAATATTCTTTTAGCGATATTTAAATTCAATTATACTATTCTAGAAGCTCTATAATTACTGGGCTACAATTTGAAAAAATTCTAAACTTATAAATTCTTACTGTCGCCCGTCCGTCCGACTGTCTATCTTTTCTTAATATCGAGAGTGGAGTTAGATAGATGAATGACGAGACCAGATATAAAAACCTTAGGGGCAAGAGGCCCGATTAACTATATACGAATTTCCGATGCAAACCGTAAGTTACGTTATTTCAATTTAAAAATTTTTTCCTGAAACGTGTTAGATAGATGACCAACACGACTCTATTGTTACCGGAAAAGTATGATGTACAGAGGCAAGCCACTACTAATTTGAGATAAAAGGACTGCAATTTGATTAAAAATCGCAGCCCGGCATTGTGACAATTTCATAATAAATAATTGCTCGTTATTATTTTCATTTGTAGCTTATCTTTTTATTGGATTAGAAATGAAACTACTTTGGTAAATCACGATATAGCGCCAAAAATATAGAAAAGTTATGCTGTTCTCATAAAATTACGAAATTTTCGAACTCAAATCTCTATGTACTGTACATCTTAATACTATGTATAATTGTTGCTGTTCGAAATACTTCTGTTTAGCATCATACTGGATTTAGCGAGAATTGTAGAGGCGAAAGAATGACGAAGCTAAATCGAACTTTCTATATATAAAAACTTACCTCTTGACTGGATTCCAAACTGATTTAAAGAAAGATCCGGCTTTTTTCAATCCATTTTTATTTCCAAATTCACGGGTGTTCGAATATCCAGAAGTACCTTCTATGCAATCTTCGTGCTTCCTGAAGCCTTCATTCATTTTAATTTTTTTTGGAAAAACTACAAGGTCATTATTCAACCCATAGTCCTCCTCATCTTCAACCAATCGCTCACTAAAAGTAGAAAGAAAGAATTTACAATGCAATAAATATGTATAAAACTTATAGAGAAATTATAATATATTACTTGGGAAACATTTTATCTAATCTTTCCCAAAATTTTCCATGAAATAAACAATTTTCGCTTAGATGTCTGTTAAGTTATGGCAACGCAACCCTTTGCCGATCTACCTATAGGGGATGCCTTCTGATTCACGATTAAAGTTCCGATCCTTTAGAGATTCACGTTATTAAAGTTATTACTATTTTGTAGACGTGTAGGGCTTCCCCTCGGCCGGATGGCCGAGCGGTCAAGGTTAGCAGCCTGCCGCCCTGGGGGACCCGGGATCGAATCCGGACGGGTCGAAAAATCCCCAGGAATTTTTCGGGGGGTGGTCCATCTGGATATGTTGGTCCCCGTCCCTCACCACCCGGCCGCCCCATTGTGGGCCTGGCCGAACCCATAATGGGCTTGCTATAAGAGGCCCTCTTAGTGCCCACTGGGCGGAAAGAGTTACAAAAAAAAAAAAAAAAAAAAAAAAAGGCTTCCCCAAATTCAAAGTTATGTGCAGAACTTTTTACTGCATCTCTGAGATTTTTCGGTTTAGTGCCGATCTCAGAGGTGGACAGTGGCACTCTATCGAACTTTGAATATATATAGAAGATGTATGTGTCGCTTAACGATGTACTCAATAACATCACGACAGAGGTTCATAGTTTGTAATGGAGCCGAAGAATACGTAGCCGCCTGTACCCTTTCTACGTGTAGATAGGTATAAATAGATATAGAGATAATCATCATCATTGTGTTACATATGGAGTGAGCACATATTTATCGCCTAAACAAGGAGAGTTTTGGAGAATGAGAGAAAAATGACTAAACATAATTTTAAAAATCCAGTTTCTTAACTTTTCCGGTAACATTTGGTGGTTCCATCCGTTATGATATTTCATTTTAAAAACTTTTTATATTTTTAATTATTATAAAATGGTAAAAAGCTTAATTTTGATGGGTTTGATAAAAGATTTGTAGATGCTAACAAAAAGTAAAATCGTCGTTAGGTCCGACCCTACTCGAGATAAGACACATGACTTCTTTTATCTCCCCACCCCTCGACCTTTGACCACCAAAATTTAATAGCATCGACCCTTATAATACACAAATCTCTCTGAAAAATTTCTGAAATTTTCAGCAAAAATCACAGGAGTTATTAAGCTTCAAAGAAGATGAATAAAATCGTGCTCTCAAACACACACACACACACACATATATCCATCTATACATACAGAAAAAGTCCCAATTTTTGTTGCATTTCTGGACGTTTCAAGGTCCCCTGTGTCTTGTAAAATGTACGATATGTAAAAGTCTTGGGGATCATTTTTGACCGATCACCATATTTTCCCAATATTATATAACAGAGCCGAAAAAGTAAAAATAATGTAGTGACTGTATATTTGTCACATTGAATTACAAGGCATATTAAGGGATACTATTTATATTTTTGAGGTCTTAAAACAAGAGAAAATTGAGACGTGTGTTCATCCTGTACATATAACTTATACGAATAGTAGAATACTCTATATAAATTTACATAAGTGATTTCGGATGTATCTGAAATCCCTTACGGTATAGTACGGAATGGTCCATATGACCATTCCTTACTATATTGTACTTTAATATAATTGTACTATATGCTCAGAGTACGCCCCTGACGTTCAACGGCTCATTACGTACTATATTACAATATACTTTTATACCTTGGACGTTCTGTGCACTAGGATTTGTTATATTGAGAAAAGAAAAACATAATTTCCAACTAAAATATATTTACTGTACGTACTGTTCTTTACATATAAGATTTTATATGCCACTACAATCGAGCATTTCCGGTCAACGTTCCTCTTCAGCAGACGTTATTTTTTTTTATGTTTATAGTTTCATATACCCATTTGTTTCTTTAAACATTTTCGGAATAGGCCTTTAAAATGCTATTTTAAACTTTCCCAGCAAAACATTTTCTAAATATTTCCCTCTTTATTACAACACAGTTTCATTCACTTAAACGTCACTAATTCATTAAACGAATTACCAATCCATCATCCCGGGAGTAAATATCCAGCTCACACCACTCACTATACAGCTGCAGGGCCGGATGTACCAATCCAGGGGCCCTGGGCACAAATTCGGTGGGGGTCCCCCTTTAAGAGTAGGCAAATTTGATGATTTAGAAAATTTACACAAAATACTGTACTTTCAACTAGATTTCAACTAGGAAGTTGTAAATTTTATTTAAAAATAAAGTTATTGTAAACATACATATATTTTATTGTGTAAAACTAATTATTTTAATTTAATTGAAAAAAACCCATGTAAAATTTTTTACCGAAATTTTCCGATGTTTCATAGGTTTTTTCCCGGGTTTGGTTTTTTTTGCCTGTGGCCCTCATGATAAGGCCACACTAGGCTGTCGCAGTAATAGGAAAAAAAATTATGTTTAAACATAGTTTTGTGGGGACCCTGGGCACCGGCCCCAAATGTCCCTATGTAAATCCGGCCAAGCACAGCTGTATGGGTATATTAAAATATAAACATAAAAAGGTAACGTCTGCCGAGAAGATACGTTGGCCCGAAATGCTCGATTATAGTGGCATATAAGATTACGTTACAGTAACTATATTTTAATTGGAAATTATGTGTTTCTTTTTCTTCATCATAACATGTCCAATGTAAACAAAAGTATAATATAAGTAATTGAGATCAACATGATATAACTGCACTACATATAAACAGTAATATAACTTACCTGTTAAAGCGATCGCACGAAATCTGGTAAAACGGCCGAATCTTCTTCAACGCCTGTTTATAAGCAGGATTGACATGGTTTTCTAAGATGGATTTTCCAAATCCACTTTGTGCGGGTTCATCCTGCTCCAAGAGGCCTTTTTTCTTGCCTCGAAATTTAAAATGATCCAAATTGTTCGGATTCACGAATCCCGCACCTCCATTCGATCTTGCCCTGAATATGGAAAGAGAAAATTCATATAACACAATAAATCTTAAATTCCGAAACCTTTCTTCTAATTTTAAAATCGAATATACAAAAATTTGCCAATGAATATTTTTATAAACTTTTAGAAAAATTATTATACTCTAAAGAAACTTTTCATTTAATGTCTAACAAAATTTCCTATCAAACTGTAAGTTAAACAAAGCATCGCTTAAGGGCCTCGTGAAATTACATTAATTTGAGTGAGGGAAAGAGGTTTTTATAAATTAAGCTTAAATCTTCAATAAGGATAAATCCTCTTATTACAAAACAAGATATATTAAAATTTAACAACTAACAAATCATATCTGTTAACCACTAATTTATTTATGACAATAGATCAATAAATTCATCTATTATGTGTACTGAACCGAAACGGCTGTTAAATTAACTTCATAGAGTTAAAAACGTATTCTGTTTACTTTTCTAAGTAACAGTAAATGTAAAAACTCTAAGATGTATTTACTTTTTTTTTTTTTTTTTTTTGTAACTCTTTCCGCCCAGTGGGCACTAAGAGGGCCTCTTATAGCAAGCCCATTATGGGTTCGGCCAGGCCCACAATGGGGCGGCCGGGTGGTGAGGGACGGGGACCGACATATCCTGACGGACCACCCCCCGAAAAATTCCTGGGGATTTTTCGACCCGTCCGGATTCGATCCCGGGTCCCCCAGGGCGGCAGGTTGCTAACCTTGACCGCTCGGCCATCCGGCCCTGAAGATGTATTTACTTAGAACGAGACCTTAAACTCTAAGCTGTTGAACTCGCATGCAAATCCAACCCTTTCTTATGAACACCAAAGTGATTATGAATACAGCAAAACACAGAAATGTTTGCTTAAAAACTACATCCAGAAATATCGAGGAGTCGAAATCTTTAAATCAAATTAAATTGATTATCATTTGCACCGAGAAATTTCATTTTAAAGCCATTAATTTTTCGAATAAATTTCTTATTTGCTTAAATAACAATAAAATGTGAAAAATCTCTTACTCCAAAGGTTGAGGCAAGGATTCATAATTCACAGAATCGAAAAACATTTTCCAATCGCTCAAAAACGCACTCTTGTCAACAAAAGAGCCACAACAATCAAACGTCAATTGTTTAGTTTCTTTGTTACGCGTTAATTGAAGTAGATAGAAATTTTAATGATTAATTTCTGGTTTTATTTTTAATTTTTTTTAATTTTTGAATTAGTCTCTGTGTAATAATGATTAAAGGATGACGATCATGACAGTAAAGGTCTTGACCCACCTCTCTGGAGGAGTCGGGATCGAATCCAGGCAACTCTCTGAGAATTTTTCATGAAAGCTTTATCTCAGATACATTGAACCCCGTCCCTCACAATTGTGGGTTGGACCATACCCACAATGGTAGGGATGGTCCAACCCACAATGAACAGGACTGAAGCTCTTTTAGAGTTGCCAACCAGTGTCTGAGTGGAAAAACCACTGAACATTTGTAGTTTTTCGGGAGTTTGCGCTACGCCGACGGGCTAACAAAATTTTCCGAGTTACCTTCACGTTTGTAACATTTAAATACGGGTCAGTTTCCCATTGAAAGTTCTTCCGAGGGGCACTCCTTTTCACGTATCGTGTTGCCATATACGACTAATGTTTACATGGCAAAAAGAGCAATATTATTAATGACAATACCTATATCTGAACCGGCATCTGCGTAATACTATTGCACAGATGATTAGTGAATCATTCTGTATAAAGAGAACAAAGCTGTATTTGGCAACACGGAAATGGCAGCTTTCGTTACACCTCACATTCATGCGCATTTATATCGTTCATACTACTATGACGACACGTTATCGCTTACGACAACCAATCATATAAAAATAATTGGTTGTCGTAAGCGATTACCGTCTCGAGCTTGTCAAAAATTCTCAAAACAAACAATGATTAATATTAATAAATAGTAAGTTACTGAACTACAATACTATTAAATAACGTAGGCGGGAACATTACAAAATATTCAAAATTTAAACATTAAAGATTACATATTTGATTATCTAAAAAATATAAATAATCAGGCAGAATTTTATCATTTGGAACAGTGAATGGGATAGCTCAAAATTATCTAAGACTTTTCCCCTGTAAGATTTGTTTTCCAGGAGAAGATTCAACCTTAGTTTCCCCTTGGCCCTACTCCAGCTACGGTCTTTATCAAACCCACTTCGTACCAATAGCGTGTTTAGAGGGAGGGCAATTGAATCTGGCTCCTTTCAAAGAAGAAAGTTAAACAAACACTAGAAAATTTTTCAAATATCTTTTCTTACTTGAAATTTATTTTATTTATTATTATTTTTTTTATTGTGTCGTGTCTTCTATTTCTATCCTACTGATGAATCAGCGAAGGTGGAAATTGTATTGAATTCTGATTAAAATTTTTTTATCTGTTCAACTCGGCTCTTCCAAGACTAAATCCTGAGTGCGCCACTGACTAAAGGCCTATTTTTTACCCATCGCAAGTTCAAGAAAACCCGCAATGGAACCGGCTGAACGGTGGAAATTGGAACCTAAGATAGTTAGGTTAATTTTCCCTCGAAAAAACTTAAATCATCTCTGACATGAACCTTGGCCCGGCGAAATAAGGTGAGAGCTGATGCTTTAAGACGGGAGTGGCGTCGCTATTAGTGAGTAACAACATGGCGGACGTTCTACGTGGTACGATCCAAAAGTTCGGGGAATGCAGTAATCTACGACAACAAAAGCATGTATTTGAAGTTACAGCGTATGAAATGGATTCTACCAAACCACCTCTACGTGTTCAGGTTAATTTCACCCATGTCATGTGATTAAACCGCGAGCGCTGCTGTTTTTTTCCGGAGATAGTTACCTTTGTCCTGCGACGTAATCAAAGTGGAGTTTCAAGAACAAACCATCAACATTAAATTTTGTCAGCGTTTAGGTAAAACACCTACGGAGACTGCTAAGAAAGGTGTACGGTGATTCTACGGTGAAAGGTCACGGTGAAGTCGAAATGTTGGAGGTTGTTCTTGAAACTCCACTTTGATTACGTCGCAGGACAAAGGTAACTATCTCCGGAAAAAAAACAGCAGCGCTCGCGGTTTAATCACATGACATGGGTAAAATTAACCTGAACACGTAGAGGTGGTTTGGTAGAATCCATTTCATACGCTGTAACTTCAAATACATGCTTTTGTTGTCGTAGATTACTGCATTCCTCGAACTTTTGGATCGTACCACGTATAACGGGAGGCGCCACAGAAGACAGATAATACAGCTATAGCTCGGTAATCTGTTATGCGCTTTTAACGAAACTTGTTTTCTTTTACTTCTATTTTCATTTGGTCTGTACGATTCTAAAATAAACAAATAATAATAAAAATTAATTCTAAAAATCGAAAATGACATTAATTTTCTTCGCCCCGAATTTCCATTTAAGTATGTGCTAATTATTTCCGTTTCCCCAACAAAGTATAGTATGTGGCTGCGTCTATAAACAGTTTGGAAAAGACATGGTGGCAGCTGTCCGTATGACCAGAGTCGATAGATATACTGGTCCTGGCGCTTCCAATAGCTCCAATGCTACGATTCTGGCATAATAAATATTACTGTCGCTTCGAGCGCTTCAATCGCGTCAAAGGAGTAAGTTTTGACTGGAATTTGGAATGTTTACAGCTGACTCTCTTCTAGGGGAGAGTCAGCTGTAAACATTCGAAATTCTTTTAATATATGAAATTTTCTCATTTTTAACTGATATTTTTTATATATTGAGTTTTGCATTGGGTAAAATTCAAAAATAAAATTTTTATGCGAAGGAAAGTTTTCATTTTGTAAAAAATAATATTTTTATTATGTTACATCATAAGTATCATTACGAAATTCATCAAGTATGATTTCGTAGTTAATTTCTTCGAGAAGAATAAATACATTCTATCTCTAACTTCTGTTTGCCATATAATATAATATCTTTCTCAAAAGCCTTATACTGTATTTGACTTTCCATCTAACCAAAAGTAACCTTAACAAACCTTATCTTTATATAGAAATTTTAATAAATTCTAAGGTTATGTAAAGTAATAATATGACGTATCGTGCTAATTAGCACTATACGTCTCCGAGGACTTCATATATTAAATTTATGTGACAAAATAAAAAGAGATCAAAATATCACACTTGTGTTATTGTGATTAACACCTAATCGAGAAGAAACAGGCAGACATTACTTTTTTTTATTAAAATTTATACTTTAGCCTATTTGTTATCTATTGAGCATTACTTGGACAATATTAATTGAAAATACGTATTTTCTTTAATTAAAGCATTATATACAATACCAAAACTCTTTATGAAGAATGATATACTAACCTTATATATCCATTTCTTCATATGTACAGTACAACGCGGTTATATTTAAAGGACAATCACATAGGTCGTAAGCAGAAAAAATGATATTCTCTATGCTTCATTTCTCTTTTCTTCAAAATATAAATTTCGGACTTAAGTTCCGTTTCAGTTGGAGGGAATAATATCACAGGG
Organism: Centruroides vittatus; assembly: GCF_030686945.1. NCBI lineage: Eukaryota > Metazoa > Arthropoda > Arachnida > Scorpiones > Buthidae > Centruroides > Centruroides vittatus. Next base: position 304,519 of record NW_027122652.1, on the reverse strand, counting down.
AAAACGTTTTTTCATTATGTTACTTTATAAAAAAATTATATATGTATATTTTATTTATTGACAAGACTATGTCTTGTTTATAAAATCCTACGTCCTGCTGTCTTATCAGCTTAAAGATATGAAGGAGTACATATCAGGAGTTGAAATTGGCACAGAGTATTAGGTGCCGAAATCATGCGCGCATAAAATAAACCAGACTCGTAGGTAGTCAAGGGACCGAGAACCGAAACACAATAAAATACAATATGGCGACACTCTCTACAAACAGGCAGTAGTGCGAGATTTGCGCATGCGTTGCTGGTTGGTAAGTTGGAAATACGAATATTGATTGTGAAATCGAATTTTGGCAAACATGTGCATTGGGAAGTTCGAAAAGCGAATGTTGTTAAGTCGAATTTTGACAAACGAATCTTTGAAAAAAAACCCATTTACCTGTCCCGCGTTATCCCCCACATATTTCTGGTCGCCACGTACTAACTCGACCGATTGACCGCAGATATCTCGTTTCATCATCGGAACTTTTTAAAACTAGATGGCGCGTCGTTATAATTTTATATTAAAACTAACTTCCGAAATAGAATTATTTTTTCTTTTTACATTTATTAATATATATATATAATTTCGTTTGTTCAAAATAAAAAAAAATAGTCGCAAACGATACAACAGACACCATTATTTTTTTTAAAAAAACGGGAAATTTTCGCATTGACAAAAATTCACCCCGGGGCGTCATGCAACGGAGAGAAATTTCAACATTCGATAGGTTAATTTCAATGAAAATGCATCGTAGATGACCTCGTGGTCGTGGCTGTGGCCGGCGAAGTTTGAATGATCGCGCGGAAAACCAGCGATACAAAGATGATTGTTGAATGAGAACGAGACCCGCCGTGAGCGTCGAAATGATCCAGCTTAGTAGTGAGTCTCCGAGATCTAGTCTTGTTTCCAAATACGGCCTTGTCGTTTTACTTGTTAAATCTAGGAAAAAAGTATTTGAGTGTTTGTGTTTTATTTTTAAATAATTTTCTATAGTATTTGATTAATCAAAAACGAACACATTTAAAATGTATCATGTTTATTTGAAAATTTTAAAAAATTTTAAAGTTTGAAATGAATTTAAAACCCACCAGAAATATTCTGGCCTAAAATCACGCGATTTCGCTTTGATTTGAATGCTCAATATTATAAGACCAAAAACAAAAGTAACGATTCCGAGATATAAAATTTATTTACATTTTCAAATTATCTTCATTATAAACCGTGTAAAAGTGTTATGATATAATTCGTAAATTATTCACCGTTTATCTCTTTAGATGTGAAGAACGAAGTTCGGCATGTCGAAATAAAAGATTCGTCAAGGTTGGTTGGAATTTCAAAAATCAGGATTCCTACTTTCAGGATACTTTCGAAATATTCTCCGAAAGTCTTCAAAGATTTCAGTAAAGAAGATCCAATCTTTACAAATTCGGATTCTTTGAATATTTTTAGTTCGACAATGGAACGAGTTGGTGGCAATGTGTTCCGGGCAATTCGTTCCGAATTTACAGGAAAATGGATCGTTTCACATTTTCCATCATTCGACTTACTCTCTTCACGTTTTCCGGATAACTGTCGTACTTTCACATCTCTGATGACTTATCAGAAGAACGGAAACGATGACTCGACAAACTGCTGGCCATAAGCTTCAAATTTTGCAGCTCCCAGTGGAGTTGGACAAAGAAAATGCGTTCGAGATTCAAGAATTGGGATCGAGAAGTTGAGTCTTGGTTATCACTTGGGAAATAGAGCTCAGAATTTGGAGAAACGCAATGACCGCAGAATTCAGATGATAGAAGAAAACCTGCCATCGATTAACGCGGGCGAGTCAGAAGTGAGAGATTTTCAGAAAGAATGGAAGAAAAACAGAGGAAGTTGACAGAGGAGTATCTCTTAAACAATCTTTAAGAGATATGTTATATAAAATCAAATATTAAATTATAGTTTAATATTTAACAAAAAATGCTACGTGTATTAAGAGTTAGCGTAATACTGTAATTGCGCCATCAATAGTGCGCTCTGGGGACCTCTAGAATTTTTCTCGGATAGATCGGGTCGAGTCCTTTACCGCCCGGAAGCATCCATTATGGCCTCAGCCAAACCCACGATGGACATGGAAAAAGGTCCTCTTAATGCCCACAAGACGGAAAAGGTCGAGTTAGGAAAAAACCTACCAAATCCTATTCGCAGTGTTCAATACTCTAGTGTTCAATACGCAGTGTTTTTACGTATATTCGATACCATATAATAAAAGTTTTTTGTATATTCGGCATAGTCTGCCGTCAATGGAAGCGGTGGAAGCGCCGCTTTCCTTGTATTTTCTAAAAAATAAATACATATTGCGCGATTATTTTCATATTTTTAACGTATTTTGGATTAATTAAAATTAATATTTTAGTATAACCGCATTATGTATATTATTACAAATTTCTATACTACACGTGAAAAAAACGATAAGATCGCTATTGTATATTCGAATATCAATGGCGGAATGGAAGCGTTGTATTGTCGAAACCAGGTCAGCTTCCAAACAGCCAGATTATAGGCATTGGCGCATGCGCTTTACAGAGCACCAACCTCACCCGGTTTAGCTGGTGGAAGCTACACACATATAACGCTTCCAACGATTCTATCCCGGACCGATTCTGGGTTGTTAGCCGCCTGCCTGTAAGATATTTGGCCACCTTCGCCCGATTATGTGAATCATAAGTACATTTATAACTTAACCCAACCGATAGGAATTTACTGGTATGTTTTTATGGTAGTTATGTATAGTTGACAGGATTTTAAAAAAATCCATTTGATATATTTATTCTGCTCCCATCTTATATTACTTACGGATTTCAATGTTAAACCAGTGATATTACGATTAAGTACGTCCCATCTGTAAGGGGATGCAGAAAAAACGTGTACAATTCTTTTATAATGTTAAAAATTAACTGTTACTTTGGCAGCATCATTTACAACCAAATTTAATGAATGAGACGTACAGTACAAGGTACAAAAAAGCTCTAGAATTTATTTTTCTTAAATTTACGATTTATATATCCGTTGTCATAAAAATTTGTCTTTCCAATGTTTTCCCAAGACTACGGATATTCAAGTACAAAGTAACCGGTTTCGACTTATTTCTACTAAGAAGTAGTTAAATAATTAAGCGATTAGGGAATTAGAAACCTAAATAAATCCCTGATGAAAGAGCCGAAATTTTACTTAAACAAAAGCTTAACCCAACCAATCTCTAGCCGAGTACAGCGGGACTGATTTCTACGTAATATTAGATAATAGAGACAGAAATTTTTCCAGTTCAGTGAGTGACCGAAAAGTTGTAAATTTTGGAAATTTCCGTGAACACTTGGTCCTAAAACGAATTAGTTAGAAAACAAATGACGGACAATCTACTTAGTATTAAGTTTAACATATTTAGATTTTTACAAATATGGTGAGAAACGTTTAAAATTTACAACAGCCCTGTCGCGTTCTTTGAGGCACACTAGTGATGCGACGAGAGGCATTTGACATTGACCGGTATCGGCACCCTCGGGATTTGGCACGCACACACCGCACACCTACCTGGACCGTCTCCGATTCCATTCATTAGCCACTCGTATCGAGCTATTTGACTAAGTGGATTGTTTTAAAATTTAAAAAGTAAAGAATATTTTATGTTAATTTTATGTACGTTTCTTTACAAAGCTGCATTTAATTATAATTTTCTTTAAAAGTATATTAATACAATTGAACAATATATTGTACCAGGTATGTATATTCACCGCACATTTTATTTCACCGAGTAAGTTTTTATAATTTCTTTTTAATTTTAGCCCTTATATCGTGACCGGCGATTCAGAATGTAATTGTGATATTACAAATACATTTAGAGAAGTCTACAGTTTTTACTGGATTATCGAACAAATGAATACGAATGGACCCTAGACCAGGGATGGCCAACAGTTTTTGCCCCCGGGCCGAATTGGAAAGAAAAATTTTTCGCGGGCCGAACGAACATGTTAAATACAAATACGCTGACCCGGGCGGAAGGTCAGGTTTGTTCGAAGAGAAGTTCCTGACGCATGCGCAATGTCATTTTACAATGCGAAGAAACGTACAAGCAACAAAAAAAAAAAAAAAAAAAAAAAAAAAAAAAAAAAAAAGGGTTGACGGGCAGGCGGCGCTGTGCGTCACACGTCAGTAGAGTACTGTACCTAGGTACTCTAAACGTCAGCATAAACAGAGTGACATGGCGGAATGGCAGACGAGTTTCAGTGAGTGTGGGGTCTTTCGTTCTTCAAATAGTTGTAAATTTATAACAGACGAATACAAAAGTTGTAAATCTCTGCAATGGAATTTTTTTAAAAAATGAGAAGAATCGCGAATCATCCATTCGACCAATTATTGAAAGTTAATTAGCTAACATTGAAAAACTAATCGCGGGCCGTATGTTGGCCATCCCTGCCCTAGACCATCACTGAGGCGCAATTAACTGATTTCCCTTAGAAGTCGGCTTCTTACATAAACACAGCTTTCCTGTCATCAAATGTCAGGGCACGCCACTGGTATTCGGCAACTTTCTAGTCAGGTGCTTCTGAATATACACTCGATGTTGTCCAGCTGCTAGCTTAACAGTTTATATAGCGTTAAGAGCGTTTGCAAACATTTCTAAAATTAACGTTTTACTTAAGTCGGATGGAACGAATCAGTTTTTCGTGTTCTTTCGTCCGATCTGCGTAGAAGCTGCGCTCAGGTTTCGTGACATAACGTACGACCGTCAATTACTGCTGGCACGTAACCGTCTTGTGACCCAAGACTATAATTTACAGTATGGTGCATAACATTAGCATACCATCATTTTAATTTGCTTCCTAGCAACAACGCATTAAATTATTGCATAATAGACGAAGTTATTGCTTTTTGCTATAATTGCATTTATTAAAAAAATGTTTTCTTCTCTGCAGACTCTAAGAGGGTCTTTTTAATCATATCCACCATACATCAGGCCACATTGGGTCGACCGATGGCGGGGTATGGACTCAACATATTTTCGTGGGGCCATCCCACGAAAAATTCGTCAGGTTACTTTCTGAATTCGATCCCTGGTCTCCCAGAGGGGTAGGTCAGGCCTTAACCGTGGCTGTAGTTACATTTTCAGGTCTCGATGAATATCCGTAAATAATTTAATTTTCGTATTACAAGTGTAGATGAACAATTAAATGTCAACTCTAACTGTAATTGGAATTTAAATTAATATTAAATTGAAAATCCGGTAATGAAAAATCAAAATAATTTTAAAAAGTAAGCGCGCAGTTTATTTTATTAATTGGTAATTTCGGCCTCCCACTGGAGGGGACCCGGAATCGAATCACCAGAAAGTTTTTGATAACTCGCATTATATTATTATTCGATATTTTTGATATTTCATGAAAATTATACAATTACTTACGAATTTGAGTTGAGAGTGTGATAACCGACAGCGAATGGTAAGCGAAGATTAACAAACACACTTTGTTAATTTACAAAACTATACTTTTATTTGCTACGCTACAGGGTTCTTTTACACTGGATCCCAACGTGTAGGCGGTGAAATTACAAAGTCCAGAATACATAAAACAATACTACTAATATTATAAGGGTCCTTATCTATCTTATTAAACCTACTTATAGACTATAAGAATGGAAGAAAGAGAGAATATAAGTACAGAAAAAGGGGAAGGTGGAAATACCCGGGTTTTCTGCTCTGGGTGCTCCGTGATACTGGGCGGGGTTACTGATGCCTCCGATCATCTATTTCAGTAGGTACCTCTCGTTCACTTTGTCGATAATCCACTGTCAAATCCGTCCAATAAAATTGGCAGTTCAGTAGGAAGTTCTTTGTCTACTTTAACACTAGATAGCTTCTCCGTCTCGACCTCACTCGTCGAGCTTCAATTCCTATCCTATGTCGTTCCGACTTACAACCCGTGCTCCACGACCTTTCTCGTCAAGAGCCGAGATCCCTTCTGCCTTTCTTTCTTCTTTTCCTCTCCTCTCTGTTTTTTATTACTTTGTTTTTAACAACGCTGTTTTTAATCGGAGGCATCACTCCCTAACAGGTAGTAAAACAATTAGATAGTAAAGTGATTAAGAAGGAAGTCTTTTTTGTCAACAGGAAAGGGAGAGAAACAGAAGAAATCTTAAACCTAACTTAAATTTATAAAATTATAAAATACAAAAATATACATTACTATGGCCAACGGTCACAAGAGAATATATTCGGGTGCCGATATTCGTTTTCGCACGCCAAAAATAGGTACGGGTGCTATTGCGGATAGAGCTTCGTTCCTTTATGCGAAATTCCTCCGCTAGGTAAAAGGTAGAGGGTACTGGCAGTAGCTTCTGCGCAATTATCAGGCGCAATCTTGCTTCGGGAGTAGATTTTAGTTCCATTTTGTAATTTATTAAGACAGTTAAATTGGTAACGTATACAAATAGAAACACTAAAACGCAAATGAAATATTATCAGACAATTAATTACAAGCTTTTAAAATTGAATTTTATACATACGGGTACCGCTTTAATTATACAGTGAGTCATGATTACACCGATGCTCTATGAGAGAAATGTTTTCAGGATTTGCTCAGCTGTATCGTTACGTGTGTTTAGGGGATTTACCTGTGGGTGGTAGTGGTTTACTCAGATGCTTCGGATGCTGAGTAAACAACTACAACTCACAATTCATCGGAATCTACCACTACAATTACAAAATCATTGGAAAGGCGTCTGGCGCCAGACAGGATTTATTTTTTTTTATAGTATAATCTGCACCGTATCACAATTTATAACGTATTTAAAAGATTTGATAATGTGAACTACACATACACAGGTATATATAACACGGGAAAGTAGTGTAATCGTGTCAAATTGGACCTACCGAGTTTTTTTTTATTTTTTGCAAATCTCGACGTTTGGAGACCCCTAAATAATAAAAAAACAATTTATGGATGTGTGTGCGTGCTTGCGTCTTTTTCGTTTACTATCTTAGGTTGGAGTAAAGATCAAGAAACAAATATTGGCATGCTAAGGGGCAGTCCATAAATTACGTAAGGTATTTTGGGGTGGGTGGGGTCAAGAATTTCTTACGATTTCTTACTCAGGGGTAGGGGGTAATAGATCTCGTCTTACGTAATATTCTTATTTTTTGATCTCGTTGAGTAGTGGAGTTTTGAATTTGGCTTCAATTTGGCGGTTTCTATTAAGAACGCTCGTTGTACCAATGCCATCTCGTGTGACGTGATAGAATAATAACGCTAGCAGATTCACGCTCTACACATTTTTTATCATGGGAGAAAGGCGGTCTGGTGGTTTCTCTCTATTGTTTTGTTTTGTATGACGCTTCTATTTACACGTGTAGTAGCTAGTCGATCTGTCAAAGTTTTTTGCGTCCTTTTGTGAAAATTAAAATGAATGTAAAAATGAATATTATGACGTTGATTAATGATAATAATAACGAAAAGATTGTTGATAATTAAAAAATAAAGTTCTTAAAATAAATTGTTCATTCGAATTCATTAAATTTTTATATTTTTAAATTTGTTCACATAAAGTCTTTATAAATAATAGTACATATTAATTAACTAATTAATAATTATACATTTTGGACCTAAAGTTTTTAGGGTTTCATAAAAAAATTTGTTTTGTTAAAATCTTTTTTTAAAATCATGCCTAAATATTACGTAAGATAGGAAAGGGGAGGGGGGGATCAAAGAAAATATTACGGTTTCTTACACAGGGGTGGGTGGGGTCTAGAATGGCCGAAATCGCCCTTACGTAATTTATGGCCCTAACTTGTACATACGGGGCATTGATGCTATTAAATTTTGGTGGTTAAAGGTCGAGAGGATGGGAAGATAGAAAGAGAGGTCGTTTGTCATATCACCAGTGGGGTCGGATTTAATGAAAATTTTACTCGTTATCGATATTTATAATTTTTTTAAAGAACTCATCTCTACCATCAAAATTAATTCTTTTGCCTTTTTATAATAATTAAGCATAAAAACTTTTTTGGGTTCAGGAAATCTCAAAACGTGGAGATTTGCAAAAAATTCCAGAGCATTACAATACTTTCCCTTGTTATGTATGCATAACAACTGGGAAAGTAAAATGAAGCATACAATCAATAAAATTTTACATAAATTTTATTTAAAATGTACGAAATCAAAAAATCTTAATACTTGTAGACGTAGACAAAATATATGGTTACAAAAACCGTATATAAAATGAAAGGTATGGAAAGAAAGAAATTCCAGAAATCATAACTTTTCCGGAAGATATGTTTTGTACACGTTCCAGTACTGTCAAATGAAAAAATAGTAAAATATTAAATAAATTCTATAAACTTACTTTCTTCTTTACACTCATACTTTCTTCTATTTAACTCACCTAACGCACGTTCCGCCTTTCATATTGCAAGGTGTCCCGGAAATTTTAAATGTGGATGCTTAGCTGCTGTTACAAAGTTAAGTTTTTTGGCTGAGACTCATTTGTCTGATCTCTTGCAGCATATATAACATTGATGTTAAATTGACGAACATTCACAAGTTTCTAATCCTTTATCCTGGCAGATATTGCTAATACATTCGTCATTTCTACACGTTTTACTTGTACCCAGGCAAGGCTCTCCATCTTTGGCAAAAATTTCGGGACAAAATGGCGAAGATCCATCGCAATATGAGATTACTTCGCGACATTCTTTAAAGATAAAGCAAATTTCCCTTTTTTCGGCAGAAACAGTTTCACAGTCGAGATTGCAACACTGAGATCGACCTGCGCTACAAGAGTTTCCTTTTACAATAAAGCATTCGGATGGAGATCCTTTAGGAATGCAGCAGCAACGATCTAGCACTTTGCACATTCTTTCTGTTTCCACAATCACATTCTTCTCCCTCTTCGGAAATTCCGTTCCCGCGCGTTGGGAGTTTTCCAACAATTTCCTATTTCAAGCAACCAAGTGTAATTTTATTTCCTTATTGCTAATTTAATTATTAATGGCGCTTATACTTACCTTTAATTTTAATAAATTCGTTTATAGAATTCCGACAGTGTGGAGAATACTTCAAATTATTATTTTTATAAGCGTTACGAACTTTTGAGTGCATTGTATAATTTCCAATCGGATCTCCCACATCTCCGGGACTGCAAACTGGATCATTCGCTGGATCTTTTTTGCAACCAAACGCAGTACCCAGCATACGAAATAGATTCGTGACTTGTATAGCCGTGGTTACGGATCGATCGCAATTAATGTCGGTAAGGAAGCCTGCATTGTAGCTTTTTTTAATGTTATCAGAAGCCCCTCCTAAATCGACAATTTTCGACCACGATTCCGTCGTAATTGCAATCACACAATCTTCTCCGTTACAAAATACTCTGTGAGGGAAGCAAATGGGGAAACTATTTATGGTTAGGCCTATCCTTTGTTAAATATTGTAAAAATTCTTTGGGAACGTCGGTTTCTTTTCCTAGTGGATAATTTGGTTCGTCCATATTATCGATTACTGTTATTTTTACGACGATGAAACAAATTCCATCAGAGTTATTATCGCCATCGATATCGATTGTTCTGAATCTTACATCTACAAATTTAATTAAAAAAAGCATTTCCGCAATAACAGGTTACGCTAATGGCGGGCCTTTTCTGCATTTATATGATCGGATAACAACTGTAAAGAACAAGTCTTATGCCTAAAAATCATAAATTGATTAAATATTTAGTTTCATAATTATATTAAAAATTAAATCATTAAATTGAATTGTGAAGTTTCTCAATTATAGTACTTATCAGAAAACAGAATGGAGCAGATAAGCTGAATCTTGAATGTGTATCACTCCACTGTCGTAGCTTTTTTCATTTTTTGACTCAGCCTTGCGGGCACTAAAAGGGCTTTTTTTAAACTCTTTCCGCCCTGTGGGCACTAAGAGGGCCTCTTTTAGTAGGTCCATTATGGGTTCGGCCAGGCCCACAATGGGGCGACCGAGTGGTGATGAACGGGGCCCGACATATCCGAACAGACCACCCCCCGAAAAATTTCTGGGAATTATTCGACCCGTTCGATCCCGGGTCCCCCAGAGCGGTAGGCTCCACCTTGACCGCTCGGCCATCCGGCCGTCTACTAAAAGGGCTTTTGTAACCATACCCATCAGATTTGGTTTGATTAGGCCCTACAATGGAGGCTACCGAGTGGCTAGGGACGGGGCCCGACATATTCGGACCCATGAAAAATTCCTGGGATTGCCCGCGCGGATTCGATTCCGGGTTCCCCAGAGTGATAGGTCTCTCAATTGCCTCGGCTGTCCTCTCGTCAATATCTTAATATTGAAATCATTAATTGTTGTGAAGTGTGAACCCGCGACCGCTACAATGTTTAGTAATTTTATCCACTCGACCACTGTTTTCTTTTTAACTCCGCCCTGTGTGCACTAAGAGGAGCCTTTTTTAGTAAGCCCATTATGGGTTAGGCCAGGCTCAGAATGGGGGAGGGACAGGGTCCGACATATCCGGACGGACCACACCCCCGAAAAATTTCTCGGATTTTTGAATTGCCAGATTTCGATCCCGGGTCCCCCAGAGCGGTAGGCTACCACCTTGACCGCTCGGCCATCCGGCCTTAAAACCACTCGACCGCTACTGGGTAAGTAAAAAGTAAAATAAAAGTAAGTACAGTATTAAGATTTAAAAATATAAACTTAGAAAATAAAGTACTAATATCAATATCACTCAATTAGAGCAATACTTGAAGAGTGACGGATTTAAGCATACACATCCTAGGCTTTGCCTGGAACCTGTCGTTTTTGAGGCTCGGAAATGCATTAGGGTACGTTCGTTAAGTCAAACGAGTTAAACAAGAATGACGTCATCGTTATTCTTGTTTCGTTAGACTTTTCGAACGATTCGTTATAACTAAATGGCTGTTTCTAAAATCAAAGATACGAATGTTGCTATCGCAGCCTTATCCAAAATATTTTTCTTAGGTTGCTTCGGATGGACAGTTATTTCAATCATTTCATTTTTTAATTCACAATTTAAACACTCGAGTAGATCTAGAAACATCGATATCGTCGGGCGCCATTTTCTTAACGAAGTAAACTAACTCTTTCCTTCGTGAGCTTCGTTAGAGTTTCGTTCGATACGTCATTACCGCGGAGCATGCACACTGAGCGAGACTACTACTTTTCGAACGATTCGTTACTAACGCGTTTAACTCGTTCGACTTAACGAACGTACCCTTAGTACATGCTTGTCGATCTTGGTTCATTAAGTAAGCTAAATTAATATATTAAATAAATTTAATGACGTAGAAACTGTATTATCTCCCCTAAAATTCTGAAAAAGTATTTATTGTTTTTTTTAAATACCGGTATGCACGACAAAAAAGCAAAAGGAACTATGCTAAACCAAGGCCAGTTGATCGCTTCGCTAGTAAGGCCGTCCACCAATTCTCTCTGTCTATTGTACCGAGCGTATAGACGCTAGTTGATATTTTCTCCGCTTGTGGCGCTGACGATCGGTGACCATCCATGGTCAGCATTTCAGTATAGAGGAGTTTGGAGACGCGTTGCGTTAAGTATTTTTCTCATTAATGCAGGATGAAAACTTTTGACAATCAAGAAATGAGCTGCTGCAAACGATGTTCCCTAGTTCGTGAAAAAAGCATGGGAATGCTTCGAAAAAAGCGAAATAATAATACAGTATTTTTCACACCTTTATTTTTATAAGACGTTTTTAGGAAGAAGTAATAACAGAGTATTATTGGCATGGAAAATACAAACTTTTTCACACTAATACTATGTGGCTGCCGGGAGGTGGACGGAGTCGCACCTCCTTTTCTCGGCTAACAGGTCAGTGAGACCTGCCCACGTCAAGATGGCGGCTCGGTTTTGTTACGCGTCGCGCGTTATGCGAGTGAGAGTGCGAAAGAGGATGGGTCCGACGGTAGAGCGGCGGCGATACTCGAATAAAGGACATTAACAAGCGTATAATAACAACAACAACGATTTATTAATGCTAAAGCTACAGATACAGTTAGGGCGAGCTACTGTCGCCTAAGTTCGGATACGCGGAGGGAGAGTTTACATGAATTTGGGTCAGTCATACCTCGGGATCCGGGTCGGTCTTTCCTCTAGGTCAAAGGTCCCTTTGTTCGCCGTCGGGTTTCCTCAGGACTTCGGGCGCACACACACTATCTAAGTGACACTACGTAACCGGCCCCTTTTCCTCTTTCGTCGCCCTTTTATCGTCTCGGTCACGTTTCTCCGTTTCACCAACCAGCATTATTCGAATGTTGTTCCTCATGATTCATGTTTTCTCCGTGGGAACCAAACAATAAAATATTTTATTATTAGCGTTTCGGTTCCGGCGGGTTCGAATTTTCACAACTATTTAATGATCTCTTTTCGATTCTTAAAGATACCAGTAGTTAATCGTTAATTTAAAACTTTTTTTTTACTCGAAAAGTACGCAAACTTAGCAAAACTAGATTACCTACAGTGTCTACTATAAAAAATTTCACATTTTCGGACCATATATGATAATTTATTAAAATGCTGTGTATTAAATCTGTTATAAAATTATTACTTTTGTTAATTAAGGCTCTAAGAATAAATATCGATATAACCTTTCGAAAAAATTTGCTTATTTTTTTGGCAAAAATAAGCACATTTTTTAGATTAGTAAAAAAATTTCGAAAAATTTTCGCGGAAATATGGTGATATTGAAGGTAAGAATTTATTATAATTAATATTGGAGAAGTACGTAGAATTGTGAACAAAAGCAACATATATTGTTTTAAAGTTCAAATTAAAAGTATAGCTATGGTAAAAGTAACATTGCTTCAGTTTACATCTCTAATATAAATAAAATTCTTTATAGAAAAAACAGAAGTTTATTACATAAAAAAATTAATTTATTGAATAAAGTGTACTGTTTTTGAATGAATTTTACAAACTGCAGAAAACAGAAATGTACTTAGCTTCCTCCTCATCAGAAATTTACAATATGAATTAGACTTAATATTTACATTTAATTACATTAGACTTTTAATATTTTTCTAGAAGTGGGCTTATGATACAGTCTGAGAACTTTTTCCACAGTTTGACTTAATTGTCCAGTCCAATTGGTTAGTAAAGGGCTAACAAACTTTGTTGCTATAATATTGCACATGCGATTATTGTGATTTGAATGTGCACCATCAGTGTTAGCCTTACACCACAGTACAGGGCAGTTTTTCAAGTATGGCAAAATGACCTTTATCAGCTTAACTTTCAAACTAGCCTGACAAGATTTGTGTATGTCATTACATCATCAAAAAAATCTGTAAGAATTCTAATCACTCCCACCAACGCTGGTCTCGGATAACGAAGCTGTCCTCTATCTTGGTTTGATATTAAGCCAAAAAGAGCTCCATTACTTGCAGGATGGTTGAGGATTTCAAGGCACTCGTAGCATGCAATCTTCTCTTCAAGAACTCTAATTAAGTAACCACTGATAACTGCCAGAGAAGCATTTTCAATTGTACAGGGAACACTGCAGTCTTGTGTAACAGATTGCAATTTTTGCAAAATAGACAGTGAAGAATCATGCAATTTACAGACTTTATCTTCAACATTATAATTGGTTTCTGTCATAACAGGTAACAACTTTGAGGAAAAAAAAGAGCATGGTGCATTTCCATTCTGTGCAGCCTGTAAGATACCAACTTTTAAAATCATTTGCGTTGTAAGAGATGCTGCTAATTTGTCATTTCCTCCATTAAACTGCATTAAACTTCATTAAACGAATGCAGCTAAAGAAGGACTCAATTGGATCACTGTTAAATCTCTCGTCAAAACATATCTGAATTTGACGGTATTCAGCAAGTACTTTACAACATCAACTGTGCTGAGTGTTGTCAGATAGAGAGCTACACAATGAATGTATTTTTATCTATATATAACGTGACCAGACGTCCTGTTTTGAACGGGACTGTCCCTTTTTAGAGTTACGAGTCCCGGTGTCCCCGAAATGAACTCTGGGACGCAAAATTGTCCCGTTTTCTGAAACCGCGCGAAAATTTGAGTAGTCGAGCCGGCCGGACGGCCGTCGCGCCGCGGCCGGACGCGATCGGTGTGCGAGAGCAAACCGCGTCGTCGGTTGACGCGACGATAGCCGAGAGTGGCGAAGACGTCATCGCTCGCGCTTTGTTGACTAATTGTTTGGCAGATTTTTCGTTCGCCCACTTCTCGATATTTGTTTTGTTGTTGTTTGATGCTCGTGCACCTAGTAAATAACTTAAACTTCTTTTGTTTTGGAATCATAAGTTAAAATGCCGAAACGCAAGTGTACGTTCAATGTTAACTTACAAGCAAAATATCCGTTTATCAAGCAAATAAATACTCCCTCAGATGTCAGATGTGAAAAGTGTCGCCGCTTCGAGTTCTTCGATGTTAACCTTTTTCAAGAAATCGGACGCACCAACTTTAAAGGATTTGGATATCGCCGCGGCAGAAGGCGTCTGGGCTTATCACACGATTCAAGAAAACCACAGTTTTCGCTCTAATGATTGTGCGTCGAAATTAATTCAATCATGTTTTGATCCCAAATTTACATGCGCGCGTACGAAATCAGAAGCTATTGTAGTAAATGTTTTGACGCCTACAGCAATGAAAGAATTAAAAGATGATCTTGATAAGTCCAATTGTATTACAATACTAAACGACGCTTCAAACCACGGTAACAAGAAAATATACCCTATTCTAGTGCGCTTTTTTCAACCTTACGTAGGTGTGCAAGTAAAAATTTTAGATCTCCAAGACCAACCAGGTGAGACTTCTGACATCATTGTCGATTATTTAAACCAAGTGTTGACAGATAATAATTTGACAGCAAAAGTCGTGGCATTTTGCGGAGACAATGCCAACGTCAATTTCGGAGGTGCGGCTAGGCGAGGAACTAACAATGTGTTAACGAAATTGCAATCATCACTGAAAAAGCCATTGATAGGTATTGGATGTGGAGCCCATGTAATTCACAATGCAATAAAATCTGCTGCAGACAGGCTACCCTTAGATTACGAAAGCATTATTGTGAAGATATATTCATTTTTTTATATTTACACGATTCGAGTTGAAGCTCTAAAGGAGTTTTGCGCCGAAACTGAAACGGAATATCAACAAATGCTCGGCTATAGCAAAACTAGATGGCTTGCTCTTATGCCTGCCTTGGAAAGGGTTTTAAAAATGTATCAGCCATTAAAAAACTACTTTTTGAGTATTGAAAAATGTCCCCTGTTACTAAAAAACTTTTTTGAAGATCCCACATCCGAATTGTGGCTTTATTTTTTACACGCTCTGTCAGCAAGTTTTCATCAAGCTGTATTGAAACTGGAAGGTCAGACTGTATCGGCAATTGAAGCTGCAAAAGAAATCAATCAACTAAAAGACAATTTGACTCAGAAACAGACCAATCAGTTTCTTCCATTTATGGTCCGTCAATTAATAGTGAAATCGAAAGATAATGTTACTGACATAGATGAAGAGTTTGTGAAAAGGGCGGCTACAGAATTTTATCAAACAAGCCGTGAATATCTGGAGCAGTGGACTTGCTTTCTTACCAAAGAAATGGAGATATTTTATTGGGCAGATTTAAAAAAGGTCCCCGCATGGGAAGACGTTCAAAAATCTCTGGATGTATTAATTGAAAAGGAATATATTGACTGTAATAAAGATGCAGAAGTTTTTGACGAATTTTCGTTAATTTGTAACTACATTACATCGGATAAAGTAACCGAATGGAATAATCTAAATGTTTCCACGGAAACTCGTTGGGTGGAAGTATTCAAACACTTTCAAGCCAACAATCTTCAGCATGAAAACTTTTCTATTTTAATTGAATATATTTTATGTTTGCCTGCTACAAATGCTCCAGTAGAAAGAGTATTTTCTATGATGAACAAATTGTGGCCATCTGAGAAGACCCAGTTACAAATTTCAGTTCTAAAGGCGATGTTGATAATTAAGGTGAATATAAAAAAAACGTGCCAAGAGTTTCATTCTTACTTAAAATCATCACCAGCTATATTAAAGCAAATTTGTTCCTCTGATAAATATAAATATAACTAAACGTTTCGGGTATATATATTTTTTAATTCGTAACTTTTAAGCTAACTGACTTTTTCTGAATAAATAACTTTAAAAAAGTGTTTTTTTTATTGACTACCTGTTAATTAACCTAAATAAACCAATGTCCCGTTTTGAGTCAAAAAATAAATGGTCACGTTATCTATATACCAAGCTGCTGTTGAAGAGAAAGTCCCGTCAACTGTGTATAACTCACGAATAAATATAACAATATACAATTATCACAATTTCATAAAATAGCTATACCTGCACACAAAAGTACAAAACGACCAATTCACTGAACGCGTGTCTCTCACCGTTAACTAGCGCCAAAATCTTTCGCAGCGGCGAAAAATGGAAACAGTGTGAATACGGCAATTTTCCTTACGGCGGACGGCCTTACTAGCGAAGCGATCAACTGGCCTTGGCTAAACAATATCGACGGATGTGTTATAGGTGGCGTTGATTAAATACACAACTCCACCTATCTACAGCCACACACGCCAGCTATGACGTTGCCATCGTGTACGTGTAACTTTAATAATCGTTCGTATAAATTTTATTTTATTTTAAAAAGTTAGAAGCATTTGTTAATAACGTAGCTAAGAAGACTTCTCGTTTGTTTCCGTTGTCGACTGTTTTGCATTGATACGAAATAAAATCTTAGAAAATAAAGCTAGATATTTAACATCAATTCATAAACACCCTTGGATCGATTTCACTCCAAACTACTGATATATATAGTGAAAACGTATTATGTACTACCGGGAGGTCCTCTGTAGTCGTGGCTCTAACACCGATTAGAAAAACAATGAACTATCAACCTCTAACACAAGACAAAACAAACAAAACTAACCCAAACCACGCATTGTGGTGAGGGGGATGTTCGTTGCACCACCGAGAGGAGGGGGTGTCTACATCAGTGTACCAGGGTTTACGGCAACAGGGCATCTACCTTTTTTCACTGTAATTGTAATTTTTTAACCAAAATAATTTTTACTCGATTATTATATAGGCGTACTTTTTTTTAGGTCCGAAGCCTCTATATAATTTTTTTTCCTTATAGCAGTAAGAGACTTTTGCCAGACCCATAATGGGTGAGGAGAGATGGAATCCGAGATAGATCGCCTACGAAAAATTTTTCACGGTCTTACGTTTAAATAAGGACTGGAAAGTATTACCGAAATAAGTTTATCACTTTTTGTTAGCTGCCATGATGTGATAAGAGTCTCTTACAATATATTTGTTTGCTTAGTTATGGCAACCCAACACTTGGGTGATGTGCCTAGGGGGATGACTTTTAAGGGAAACTGGCCTTATTTAGGCGTTACAGACGTGGAGAAAACCTGGAAAACTCCACGTGGCCAGCCCGTCTGAGCGAGGCACGAACCCATGACCGAACTGCCAGTGTTTGGGAACGAAGACCGCTTGGCCACTGGTGGGCTCATCTTACAATATATTACTTTTTTTGTAAAGACACAGTCAATCCAAAAATTTTTGGTAACCACCATTTATTTTTATCACGTGTTCTAGAATAAAACTTTAGACGACCAAACCTTCCTTTATAGGCTACTCGGCTGTCAGTTAAACCATTCCTTAACTGAAAATTCAAAATTATTTTTCTTGTTATTGATGATATAGATGTGATAACTATAAATTGAATTAAAGTTGAAATATTTTTTATTTAATCCCAATTGAAATTATTTGCAAATATACAGTAAACTCCTGTATAATGTGTTCCCCTATAATGCTAATTCATATAATGCAAGAAGTTTAAACTTGCATAAAATTAGCGAGGTTGTGGCCGAAGTTTTCATCTCTAAAACATGAACGTGGTATATCAAGCGCCACTTACAAGATAGTGACGTTCGATGTTCACGTTTTACAGAAGAAAACTTCGGTTGCAACCTCGCTAATGTCTGATAATGCATCTCTCATATAATGCAATTTCCTATGATGTAGAACATATTCCCTGTATTTTACAAGTGTCTGCTGTATCTGAGTACCTGTATTTTAAGATGCTTATGTAGTAAGGAATTTGTTCATCATGAGGATTTATTTAGATTTTTAACAGATAACTTAGGACAAAGCTTTTTACCATTTTTCATATATGCTGCTAAAGCATTATGGATTAGGTTTATTCATAAAAGCTTTGACCAATGTGAAGAAATTTAGGTAATGTAGTTTCTAATGCACTAATGCCTCATGAGAACAATTGTTTTGGTTCTGTTAATAATTGATATATATTTTGTTAATAGTAATAATATATGAGATGTTTTGCATAAGCATGTAACTATAATATTTAGAATATTTATAACAAACTTTTTCTAAATGTTTTTAGTATATAATGTTTTAATAATTCTATATTTAATTAATAGTTCATACAAATTACAGGATTATACAATGTTTTAAAAGATATGTTCTGTTTCATTCTTACTCTAAGAACATAATCTAAATTACAAATGTTTTTGATAAATCAACTTATTATTACAGTTTTATCCACAAATAAGCATAATCGTCTAATTCATAGATAGAACAAAAACTAATATAAAAAAGTAGAAAATTTATGTGAATGTTGCAGACAACAAAAATACATGGAATATAGTCAAATGTTTCATTAAAGAGCACAAGTTTATGCAAAATATGCAGGCAAACACACAGTAGCACAGCAATGTTTCTGTTGCAGTTTAACCATTGAAAACAGTTTGTTACTGTTTTGCTTTATGATACTGACAGTGGTAATGCCAAAAAGACACTATATAGATAATCTTATGATCTTACAAAAAAAAGAATTATTGGAAGGCTAAAAGCAGGCCAGCTGCAGACAGATGTGTCCAGGATTCAGAATGTGCTACAGAGCATCATAGCCAGGCTTTGGGTCATATTACACTGGACATCAACTAAGAAGTGATATTCAAGAACTACCAGTCCTCAACAGCAGTGTTATAAGACAAATTGTATGCTGGAGGCTTCAGACAAATGGATTTTTTTGTGAGATTCCTAATACCCAATGCAATGTTCCATTGATGCTTGTGCAGAGAATTCTCATTTAGGCACAAATAGAGCTTGAAGTCTTTCTGTGCCAATGTTTATTTTTCCTAATTATTATCATGGCAACATTGCTTCATTCAAAATTTCCTGTAGTTATAGTCTGTGTGCACTTTATTCACATGTTGAGTTGTAAGACTTAACATGTGAATAAAGTCAAATTTGCTTCCAGTATTCTTATGCCACAACTTTCAAAAGTTCCTTTACTTGGATGTTTTGGCTAATCTTTACTTTTTTCAACCTGGTTTCATCAGTTTTTTTACAGGACCATATAAAAGCAATTATTCTTGCACTTTTACAAAATTTTTTATTTAAACAGGTCTTATATCAAATCTTTTGGATGTTAAGGTCACAAGCCATCCAACTTTGATCACATGTGGAGCCATCACAAGCCATCCAACACAGATCACTTTCAAATATTAATAGTAGACCAATATTAATTAGTAGTTATTGACCATTCTCTTTCTCTCTCTCCCAGGAGGAGTACTACTACAACTTTTGGTCAAATTAACTTCAACCTCCATCTGCAACAGTTCCTTCTTCCTATCAGACCCACCAGTATGATGACATTCGAATAGGTTACCAGTCTGCACAAAATTTGATTTAAGTGGTTTTCAATTGGTGTCTACTTGACCAATGAAATTGTGCCATTTCATACCATTCAAGTATCATGATAAATGTGACAATGGTAGGCTGAAATAACCAAACTCTTTGTATGGTTTTTGTTTCAATGTTTGTTATATTATAGAATTATTTATATAACTACCAAGGTTTGAGACTAGGAGGGCAGAGGTTTGAGACTAATGAATATCTTCAAAACAATGTCATTAAGGCCATCTCAATTCACTGGAGCCAACAATCTATGAAGAGGAGATGGAAAAGCTTGTCAACAGATATGACAAATGCCTCAATCTTCATGGTGATTATGCCAAAAAGTAACCATGTTTGTACTTAACTTTTGGTAATAAATTCATTTTGTTATTTACATTTGTCTTTGTTTTATGAACTATCAGAGGTTGAAAAAGAAACAGCCCTTGTATTTATTAAATTTATCCCTTAATAGATTTCCTGAACTTTACAAAATATTAATAAACTGGAAAAAAATCAGAAATTGTTTTTTACAATAAAAATTATTAAAGTAAAAAAATTATAATTTTAATTTAAATGGTATCACATTTATCATTTTTTGTACTTTGTAAATTTTTGGGGAAACTTTGGATCCTGAAAATATTCTGCACCTTTCATAAGTTGCATTGCAATACATTACTTCTTGCTGCCTGCAGCAAGAAGTAATGTATTGCAATGCAACTACACTTAGTCAACTGTATTGTCAACTAAAAAGTCAACAAGGCAGCCAAGGAGCCAAATTCCCTAACTTTCCAGATGGGTAGGAACCCTGTTTATGTCAACTAAATGTTTCTTGGTAATTGGGCTGCAATTTGAAAAAATTGTATACCTATAAATTTCCATTATCGTCTGTCTGTCCTTCCTTAATCTTGGGGACAGAGTTATATAGATGAAAGTCCAGATAAGGGGCAGGAGGCTCTGATTAACTACATACAAACTTCCAGTTTGCACTGGAAAGTCATGTTATTTCAATTAAAAAATTTTCTCCTAAAAGGAGTTAGATAGATGACTAGCACAACTCTGTTGCTAGCAAGAAAGGTATGATATACAGCGGCAAGACACTAATTTGAGGTAGAGAGCATATATTTTAAATTAAATAAATTAAAAATATAATTAAAAACTTCAGCCCGTCATTGTGATGATGTCACAATAAATTGTGTTTGTAAATACCTATGAACAATTTTTTCTTATGAGAAATGTGACAAGTTCATTATCAGATGCAGATAAATCCTGTACAAGTACATTCATCAGGCAATACTTTGGCAATGGCATTTTGAAGATCATTACCCACCTAGAAAACTTATTAATGATGTAAATATGTTAATACCTCTTAATAATGATTACATTGCAACAGGTTTTCATCAGCATTGTATTGTTTAAAAAGTAAACAAAATCTGTTTCACCTGTAGGCATATTTCCATTACTGGATGCATCTGGTGGTAGAAACCAGATACATTTTTTGTTATGTGAGTGATATTGAGAAAATTTATGGTTTGACAACAATATAACAAGGATCTACATGTTCCCCAATAGACAAATTTCTTCACAGTTTAACCTCAACTGGAATGCTGCAAAATGTGATGTCAAAATCTTATAAGTGTCACCTGAAACGTAACTAGACTCTAAAATTGGTATGAAAATTAGCACCTTCAATCATCCAGCACAAATGTTTAACAAAATAAAAACATTTTCGATCGTTTTTAACGGTCATCCTCAGTTAAAACTCAAATTAATAAAAGAATACTAAAATGGAATATAAGCAATTAAATACGAAAAATAATAAATGCACATGCGCAACTACAAATAGATTGCGCATGATGCCTAATATACATATATTACAGAATAAATGAATAAAATTATATAACAAAAATACGTGGCCACATCCTTGTATGTTATTATTGTTTATCTTTATAAAACGATTTCCATGCTGTTGATAAAGAATCTGCGTCCCTATGATTGATACATCCCGTTTTTTCTTGGGCTTTATATATTTCTAGCTTTTCTAGATGTTTGATTGTATGTCTATTGTTCGTCGGCTTGATGATGGAAGCATGGTCCCATAATACGTCAATATCCTGTTGCTTGGCGTATGATGCTAGAACCGTACTGTCTAGATTCTTATTAATCGAGTACTGGTGTTCTTTGATCCTTTGTTCTAAGTGCCGTAAAGTAGCTCCCACATAAACAATATCCGAATCAAATCGTTGGTCCTTTATTGGTATGGAGTAAACCCCTGTTAAAGAGTTCCGATCTTCTCTCTTCTTGTCATTCCTTAACAATTTGTAAACTGTCAGATTACATCGGTAATCCGACAGTTTATCATCTGTCATTTCTTTACAAATTGTTAAGGAATGACAAGAAGAGAGAAGATCAGAACTCTTTAACAGGGGTTTACTCCATACCAATAAAGGACCAACGATTTGATTCGGATATTGTTTATGTGGGAGCTACTTTACGGCACTTAGAACAAAGGATCAAAGAACACCAGTACTCGATTAATAAGAATCTAGACAGTACGGTTCTAGCATCATACGCCAAGCAACAGGATATTGACGTATTAAGGGACCATGCTTCCATCATCAAGCCGACGAACAATAGACATACAATCAAACATCTAGAAAAGCTAGAAATATATAAAGCCCAAGAAAAAACGGGATGTATCAATCATAGGGATTCTTTATCAACCGCATGGAAATCATTTTATAAAGATAAACAATAATAACATACAAGGATGCGGCCACGTATTTTTGTTATATAATTTTATTCATTCATTCTGTAATATATGTATATTAGGCATCATGCGCAATCTATTTGTAGTTGCGCATGCGCATTTATTATTTTTCGTATTTAATTGCTTATATTCCATTTTAGTATTCTTTTATTAATTTGAGTTTTAACGGAAGATGACCGTTAAAAACGATCGAAAACGTTTTTATTTTGTTAAACATTTGTGCTGGATGATTAAAGGTGCTAATTTTCATATTAATTCTAATTTCCAGTATAATTTAAAGTTGGTTTCTAAAATTGGTTTACTATTTCCTATGTCCACATGGTTTCCCTATCATACTGAAGTTTATACTGCAGATTCAGTACACAGCTGCCATTTAGAAGTAAACTAGGGAAGTCTCTTGACAAGATACACATCACGAAATTTAAATTGTCTGCTGGTGGAACTATCTGCAGATGGAAGTCTTCCCTACAGAAAGTTTAATGAAATAACTATAACAATATCTTGCATGATTTTCAATTCATCTAAAAAATGATAAATTTATATTTTGTGAAATTTTCATATTAAACCTAATTTAAAGTATTATTATTATTTTTTCTATTTATAACACTGCATTTATAATTAAAGCAATGTTTTAAAATGTTTTACAAGTACAAATATGTATAATACAGTTTAATAGAATCAAACACTCCATCCTGGCATAAGATGCCTTTTCTGATGGCGTTTCAGTTGATGGCTCCACTTAAATTTTTTATCACAGATTTCACAAGAAAAAGGATTTTCACCAGTATGTATACGAAGATGGGCAGTGAGATTTCTCCTATCTGCAAAACCTTTTTTGCATATACCACACAAATATGGTTTTTCTCCTGTGTGTATACGCATGTGAATATTTAGAATCCCTTTTCTAATGAATCTTTTTTGACAAAAACTGCATTGGAAAGGCTTTTCTCCTATATGAATCTGAAGATGCCTTTTAAGAACACCTTTTTCTGCAAATCCTTTGTTACACACTTCACATAAATGAGGTTTCTCTCCAGTATGTAGACGAACATGTGTCTTCAAATATCCTTTCTGAGAAAATGTTTTATGGCAAATGGTACACATAAAATTTTTCTTACTCATGTAGACACTATCTTTTCCTAGAAAACAAATAATTAAATATGTTAGTCTATAAATTTTTTAACATTTTCATTAATTATTATCAACTAAAATTAACAATAAATTAGCAGAAATTAGCAGAATAAATTAATTGCATTTATTGTTACAAGATAAAAGTAATCATTAGACAATTACATCATTTAAATATAATTTATGTAATTACAGTACAGCGTCATTTATCCAAAAGCTGGTTAACCAAAAGCTTTCCAGTCAGACTGTGGTCGTGCTGAATCGAACGTTTTTGATACTAGATTAACTTCTAAAGTATAATTATTTTGTTTTTATATTTTTCAATATATTTATTTTGTTTATACAAAATAAAGAAATAATTTTTAACGATACAATAGCCTCGATTATTATAATAAAAATTTTCATTAGATTTAAAATCAAACAATTCAACACAAAGCAACACGCGACGGAGAAAAATTTCAACATTGGATAGGTTAATATATTTTTTCGTACATAATCGGTTATCCGAAAAACCCCAGTCCCCAATTGATTCGGATAAATGACGCTCTACTGTACTATATTATAAAACTGTACATGGAATTCTATGTATAAAAAATATTCATTATACTGTCCCTAAAACTTCTAATAAGAAAAAAGCTATCAAAATGGATGAATACAATAACTGACAACAAGAGATGAGTTTACAAATCCAATTCTGAGAAATATCAGTCTAGTTAATATAGTAACATGGTAAAATAAAACTCAAAATGCATGACAATAAAAACATTATTATCAAAATACGAAATTATTACTAAATTTTTTGGTGTTAAAGCAAACTTCATAATGAACTTATTCATTTACATAAACTAGATGACTCCAGAGAAATTAAGGAACATTTGATGCTAGAAAGAATTAAGGAATCTAATTTTTAATCAAGATTTAAATGTTTTTTGGAGTATGTGTCCAATCCTTACAAAAGATGGAATACAAGTGTTGGCAACACATTCAACAGTTCTCTTTTTGATCATTTGAAATTCTTGATAAAAAGTTTTATACACAGTTGAAAATGTCTCCAATAGGCTCACCAATAGCAGGATAATTCTCTGAAGTAAGTTTAACCTTTGTTGAAACACCAGTGGTGCATTTGCTCAACAGTTATATAACAACCATATTCTGCTATGTTGACAATCTGTTAATAATAAGAAATACCCAAGAGGTATACCAAGAATTTATGGACAACATAAATCAAAAACAATATAGAACTCTTTTTACAGATGGACCAAGTAGATTATAAATCTGTTCACTTTTAATTTGCAAAATGGGGCCAGAGGAAGTGATTCCTCCTCAGATTCCTCCTTCTAGGGAAACTTGAAAAGGGCTGTCTTGCCTCACAACTGGGTAGTTTTGGCAAGCAATTTTAACACCAAACACTTATTTTAGGGCTCCTCTATAGATGATTTGGCTGGAAAGACTGTGAAGGAAGCAGTGGAGGGTTGGGATGTACATGTTCTAAATGATCCATTCAGGATTGCTACCTTCTCTTCACCTGTGGGTGAAAGCTGGATTGACCTCACTATTGTGAGTGGGGCTATGCCGAGATTTACCTTGCAGCATGGGAAATGGGCAAAGCAGAAAGCTGTAGTGTCCATCACTTCTTTACCTATGAGGTGATGAGTGAATTACCTGACTGGCCAAGTTGTTGCTACAAGCTAACTGCCAAAACCGAGACAAGTTTAACAAATGCCTTGCCGAAAAAACAATCAACTTAGTTATATCAGTCACTGAGATTGACAATGTTGGGGATCTGGAGGTAGCTGTGGCCAACTTGACTGAAGCAGTAAGAGCAGCAGGAGACTAATACTCTAACAGAGTATCCTGTTGACTGCTTGATCATGTGACGGTGGCCTACCATCCACTGGTCAGTTCCATGGTAGACCCAAGAACTGAGTGTATTGAAGAAGCACAAGAGGGTGCACCAACAATGCTTTCAGCGATGCAGCGATGAAGACCTTTGGACAACCAGGAAACTGGAGTTACATAGGGCCAATGCTGAATACAAATACAATGCAAAACAGACCTTGTGGTTCAGTTTTTGTGAAAGACAAAAACCCATTCTATAAGTTGGTAGTGGGGAAGTTGAAAAGAAAAAGTCTTGGAGCCTGTCAAATGACTTGATGGCACAAGATTTTCCAGTCAGGAGGAAACCATAGAGGTACTGCTCCAATCATTCTTTCTGAGTGATGAGCAGTCTGACAATACCAGTGACAGCTTTGAAGGGATATGGAGCTGCTGATTCTTAAGACTGGTCCCAAGCCAGTGACCAACTCAGAGGTAGCCCACACCATCAGCAGCCTGAAGAGAGGGAAGGCACCTGGCCTGGATGGGATCACAGTTCTGCAAAGGTCCAGCCAGACCTGCTCTGTATCATATCAGAAGTGTGTACTCCTGGGTTACTTCCCAGAGCAGCAGAAGTGGGCACCTGAAGTCTTATAGACAGGGCCGGATTTACCAATCCAGGGGCCCTGGGCACAAATTTGGTGGGGGTCCCTCCTTTAAGAGTAGGCAAATTTGATGATTTAGAAAATTTACACAAAATACTGTACTTTCAATTAGATTTGAACTAGGAAGTTGTAAATTTCATTTAAAAATAAGGTTATTGTAAACATATATATATTTTATTGTGTAAAACTAATTATTTTAATTTAACTGAAAAATACCTATGTGAAATTTTTTCCCGAAATTTTCCGATGTTTCATAGCTTTTTCCCGGGTTTGGTTTTCTCTGCCTGTTGCCCTCATGATTAGGCCACACTAGGCTGTCGCAGTAATAGAAAAAAAATTATGTTTAAACATAATTTTTTTTTTAGTTTTGTGGGGGCCCTGGGCACAGGCCCCAAATGCCCTTATGTAAATCCGGCCCTGCTTATAGAACAATAAGTCTACTGCCAGTCCTGGTGAAAGTTTCAGACAGAATTCTGTCAGACAATGTTCTACCATCTAAAGCAGCAAAGGCTTTTACACCCATGACAATATGGGTTCCGTCCAGATGTATTGTGGCCGTACGCCTTATTTTGTATATTGTATTATATATTATTCTTAGTATTTATTCCATTTTCTTCCTCTTCGTTAGTTCTTTTGTCTATCTTTTCCTAGAAACTTCTTTCTTTCCTAACCCTTCCCTGTTCAAATGGTGGTGACCTAATTAAAAGACAAAGAAAAGGTGGTAGCCTGAGGGCTAAGTGTAGGACAAGAGATCACTTTTCGACTGGGACGTTGGAGAGATAGGACGTGTTGTGAAGGCCTCCAGGTTGTTCTAGCATCAACTGGAGAACAAAGGAGATGACAAGACTAAGCTGGCTTTCGAGAGAAAATCTGAAATATATCCCGATATAGAAACCTCGAGAAGCTTATTGAGAGAATCAGATAGATGTCCACAATCATCAACCCAAAAAGTTAATAATCTAGCAAGCGCCACCATCACCCCAAGATTGTCGACACTTTGGGTACCCATTCTTTTCTATCCTCATATATCCAACTATCCTATTGTCTATCTTTCCTCTTTTTTCTTTATTTGTATAAGTAGTTTTAAGTATTTAGTCGTAGTTCCTTATTTTGTACCACGGTAAATATTCTTTTGTCGTGAGGCTGCTTAACGATTCTACCCGAGTATCTGCAGGAATTATATGTAGAAAAGGTTAATAGAGAAAGAACGAGGAGTGTCGGAATTGTAAAAGAATCCTGTAAAGTAAATAAACACGGGTGACAAGAACATATATGTGTGTTATATTCTCTTGTTGAATCACTCACCACGTGCATATCCTATAGTATCAACCTGCCAAGCACTAAACTGCGCAGTCAACAGAGCCGCCAGCAGGTCTCCACATGTCCTTCATTTCAATGGACATCATAAGGGCATTTGACAATGTGTGGCCATCCACAGTGGGTGAATTACAGAAGGCAAACTTGCCAACTGCCCTCTTCTAGCTTGTCAGGAGCTTCCTGAGTGACCAAGGTCAAATATCATACAACAAGTGCAACATTTGTCAAGAGACTGGAAAGGGGTTGTCCCCAATGGTCATGCATAGGGCCCCTCATTTGGAATGTTCTTGCAGATATGGCACCGGGACTTGTGCTGCCAGACAATGTCCAGCTGTAGACTTATGCAGATGACTTGTTGCTAGTAGTTGCTGGAATAAGTGGATGCAAAATGGATTTGTGGCAACAAAGCAATAGAACAGCCAGTGGCGTAGCGTAGTGGGGGTGGCAGGGGCAACCCGCCCCGGGCGGCACTTATAGGGGGCGGCAAAATTTCACAATAAATAATAATATCTTGTAAAAATACCTAAATAAGGGGGCGGCGAAATTTTTCTCCGCCCTGGGCGGCTGACATCCACGCTACGCCACTGAGAACAGCTCATCTGCTAGGGAGAGCTACACAAACTGTCCTTCAGCTCTGAGAAGTCAGAGTCCTGACAGTGGCCCAGGTGGGTGTGTTGGCATGTGGGCCAATTTACCATATCAGGAACCCCATCCAAAGGGCAAATGAGCTGAAGTACCTTGATATTGTCATTGATCAGACACTATGTTGGATGCCTCATCTGAGGAATGTTCAAACCAGAACAAACCTCACAATAGCAACACTATTGAGACTGACTAGACAGGACTACAGTCTTAGCAGAGAGGCAATCTGGATCATATACAAGATGGTTCTGGAACGCATGATCTGCTACACCTGTGGTATATGGTGGAAAGAATAATTGTTAAAAACAACAGTAATTCAAAATAAAACAGTTCAAAATGTTGGAAAATGCAAAATTGTTTTTACATATAAATTTTCAAGACAAACTCCACGAAATTAAAAAAAAATATATATTTATATTTAAAAAAAAAACTATAAAGTTATCAGAAAAATTTATTTCAAAAGCTTGGAACTTTTAATGTTGACCATTACATATTAAAAGAGAAAAAAGTCTAATTAAAATTTAAAAATAAATAGTTTAATAATTACAATGCATTTTTAATTGTTGTTTAATTCCTTTATATACGAGAACAATTTTACTTAAAATTTTTAAAATGTGTGAGGTGAGTGAATCACATATTTACTTACTTATAATCATATATTTAACTTTTGGAAGTTTTTGGTAGATTCTGATCATCTATTGGAAACAGATTTAAAAATATCATGTTTACATGCAATAATTGTAATATCATATTTCATTGAATTTCACTCAACAATATAAATGAATCAGGATATTGATAAATCTGTTTAAGATTGAAGTCAAAAAATTCAAAACTAAATCATTTTCATTTTCACAATAATAAAAGATTATATAAACTTTCAATAATCGATCTAACCTCGCTAATACGCAACACTTTCAACTTTAATACTTTTTATTTAAACTGCACACAATTAGTGAATAAAATGAATGAGTTATGTTAATTTTGGAAGAAAAAATTAATTTGATAGATAGATTGATTTATATTAAAATATAAAACACTTCTATGATTAAAGTGATGATCATTTTTTGATCTGCGGCGGTCGGCAACACTGCGCTTGACCACCGTCCCCAACCAGCATGACGTCAGGGTCGTGGTTAGCCACTTTTTGGCTCGACATGCTTCGGTTCAGACGTCCGTCTCGTGTGCTCCAACCCTTGTCTCCACGATCGACATTGTTATACTTTCTGTATATAGAGTTGTACTTAGCTGTAAATAAACACGCGATAACAGCATTTAGACTCTTTCTTCAATCCAATAAGATACCGCTCAACACCACGACGACTCTGTTCGTGGATGCGATCGGATTGACCGATCTAGCTGACTTCGACTATAGAGAGGTACCCTTAACGGTCCCCTCAGTTCATTAGAAAATCTAGTCTATTTCATTCTATATAACAATATATTGTTTAAATAAAAACAGTAATTCAAAATAAAATAGTTCAAAATATTAGATAAAAAATGTAAAATTATTGTTTTTCTATTATGAATTATTATTATTAAATTTTGTTTTTGTAATGTGTCATTCAAAGCTGAAACTTATCCCAACAATAATCAATTTCACACCTTCCATACGTCTTCCACCAATACTTCATTAAAAACAAACATTTTTGGCCTGATTTACTGATTGTTCCAAAATTGGAATGGACATTCCAATTTTGGAACACACAGTAAAGTGTTCAGTTCAAATGTCTAGAACCTGAAGCAGACCTGTGAACTAAGCCAAAATCATTTGTTTTTAATAAAATACAGTGGTGCCTCATATAACGTACTTAATCCGTTCCAGGTGCACGTCCGTTAAGTGAAACGTCCGTTATACGAAACGCATTTTCCCATAGAAATACATGTTAAAACATCTAATTCGTTCCGCAGCATAAAAAAATCAACATGGGGTGCGTTCTTTTATTCCTCCGCGTAACTCTGCGCGAGCAACATCCGTTTAAAAATTCCTGCGGAACGCGTTCCTAAATTCCGGTGGGAGTGCACGCTGCCGAACGGCAAAAATGGCCGCTTGTAGCAGTAGTTTACGGTGGAAAGCAACATGGCGTCCTCCATGGCTCAGATAGTTTTGTTTCCGGGCCCATTATGTGGTTTTATGAATGAGAATTTAGAAATTGTGAAAGCGCGAGTTAGCGCACGCGGTGATGTAACTGTCTTTACAAATTTTTTTTCGGGGCTATTTTGAATGCTCTTTCAACAAATAATCTATTTTATGGTTAAATTTTACAATTGGGACTCTTCTTTTGCCTTTTAAACCTCATATTTTAGAATTATAAATTCCTCCATCACGATACTATCGATAGTGCGGGCGCCGCCATCTTTCTTTCTTTCACCGTCGTTCCTAAATGCCTACAAACAGCAGCACACTCCTGTAGTAGCGGAGACGCAGAGCGACCGCTATTAAAAAACGCACCCATGGAGCAGTCACCAATTATGCCGGAAAGTCCGTTGTTCGCAGCCAGTCCGTTGCTCGAGTCACGTAACGGCCAAACAGAAAGTCCGTTGTTCGCAGCGTACGTTATACGAGGCACCACTGTATTGCTGGAAGACATAAGGAAGTTGTGAGATTGAATATTGTTAATTTAGTTTTTGAGCTGTTATCTAAAAGAGGAAAGTATGGTATAAGTCAAAAAAATGACTCCTCAAAATTTTTACATTATTTGGACTTGGGATCCTGAAACATTGAGAAATGTGAGAGAAAGTTAGAGGATTTTTCTGTATGAACATTAACACATATGTGTGAATATGAGGGCACAATTTTTTTTCACTCACTTTGAAGCTTAACTCCTGTACCTTTTGTCAAAACTTTCTGAAATTTTGCAGAGTTTATGTATTAAGAAAAATGTTTCTACAAATTTTCAGGAAAATCAGACCATTGGTTCAGGAGATATTAAGGAGGTAAGGATCATATCTCAAAAAGCTTCCAAGTTATAAAAATTTTTTACTTATACCAATGTTTAATTTATCATGTAAAAACTCATCTCTACTCTCAAAATTAAGCCTTTTGCTTTTTTTATTATAATTAATAATATAAAAGTTATTTTTTAAATAAAATCTCAACAGATGGTGCCACACACAATTTTTTAAAACTTTTTACTGGGAAAGTTATGCAACTTCTTGCTGGTTTAACAATTTAATTGATAGCTAAAAATTTAATTGCTGCTTTTTTTTTTGAAATAAAATTTAAGATATATAATGAAAATTTTGTATATATTTCACAAGAAAGCTAAACATTAAATTTGTTACCAAATTAAATTCTCACGAATGTATTCAATATAACATTTAAAATGTGTACAATTTGTTTTATTTATAATGCAAATATAAAATTAATAATGCTACTCTATATATTAAACATATATTAGAAATGCTCAGAAATGAAAATTTCTGCTCTAATGGAGTAACTTTTAGTGTCTGAATGACTAACAAAATTTCATCTCTAACAAATATTCAATAACAACTACGTTATGTCCATATGAAAATAAAATTTTCTTAATAATAAGATAATTTTACAAAACTTTTTACCATAAATATCTAAAATTTAAAAATATACAGTGCATTCTCGTTAATCCAAACTAATTATTACACATTGTTCAGATTAGTGAAAAGTTAGTTGAGTTATATATGAATAAAAAGATATAAAAAAATGCTACAGTCAAATAC
Organism: Centruroides vittatus; assembly: GCF_030686945.1. Classification (NCBI taxonomy): domain Eukaryota; kingdom Metazoa; phylum Arthropoda; class Arachnida; order Scorpiones; family Buthidae; genus Centruroides; species Centruroides vittatus. The sequence goes on along the minus strand of NW_027122652.1, from coordinate 272,692 downwards.
ATGTATTTTTTAAAACTTTTTTATACTGTATTTAATATATATATTTATGTTAAAATGTGTAGTACATATTGATTTTATAAATCATTTTTCAAAAAATCTGATTTCTTTTTGTTTTGCTGGCACATATAATGAAAAAATGAACAGGATTACTTTTAATTAGCAAGATAGAATTGTAATATCTTTGTGCATTTTTTTTAAATATCAAAAATTTCTTTATAATTTCTTATTGAATTATTTAAAATTATAATAAAATGTTTTATATAAATATTCATTTCAGGTTTTGTAATTTTAATCTTTGTTATTTAAATTATATAGGATGTATTTCAGTAAAGGCCCTAAACAACAGGAATAAAATACTTCACAATTATATCATTTTACTGATGTCACTGTTAATATCTTTTTTTTCTTTTTAATAAATAAGTCTTAGGAAAAAATAAACCATTTCCTACTGAAACATTTTTTGATTTTTTATTATTATTTATTTTTTTTAATAAGAATAAAGAGGCTGTCCATAAATTATATCCACATTTTTCTTGAAATTTTTACTTTCCCTCCTCCACTGTCCCAGTTTGTCCAAGTTTCCATAACCCCTCCTGGGAGCTCTTTTGACATCCAACAAAACTGAATCCCCTCAAAATCTTTATCACTTTCTGAATAATAAAATACGTAACTGCATAAAATTTAATAAAATAAAATGGATGTTCATTGAAGTTCAACCCCCCTCCCCTTGTCCAACTTTGTCTGAACTGTCATAACCCCATCCCTCCCTTCCAGTGTGGACACCATTTATGGACAGCACCAAGAAGAAACAATCTGTTTATGTTTATTTTCAAGTTTCATTTATTTTGTTTTTTTGTTTTTTTTTTAAATAAGCTGTTATCATTTTGATTTTAACTGTTTTTTTTACAGAAATTTGCAATTAATGTGGTAAAAAAAAATTCATATAACAATACAGAACAAATAATTTTTCTGATATTCCCATGAAATTATTTCCAGTATAACAGAAAATATCATAACTAAATAAAAAAAAATCTATTTTATACTTTTTTACAATACTAAAATCACTTCAAGTATTTAAATCAAACATTACACTATAGTTTATAGCATCTTTTTTACTAACAGCTACAGAGAAAAAATCTTTTATTTGGTAATTTTCTATGAAATCATTTTAAACAATTCAAACAATTTATTATTTGAAGTGGCTTTCCATATGTCTTTTTAAGCGACTATTAATAGGAAATGTTTTCTGACAAAGATGACAAACATAAGGCCTTTCTTTGGTGTGGGTTTTTAAATGATAATTCAGGGTATTTCTGTGAGCAAATGTCTGTTTGCAAAAATCGCAAGTAAAAGGTCTTTCTCCAGTATGAATTCGAAGATGTATTTTCAAACTTCCTTTTAATGAAAATCTTTCATAGCAAATATCACAGCAAAAAGGTTTTTCTCCTGTATGGATTCTGAAATGTTTCTTTAAATGAATTTTTTGACAAAATCCTCTTTTGCAAACATCACACATGAAGGGCTTCTCTCCTGTATGAGTTCTCAGATGGGTCTTCAAATTATTGTATTTTTTAAATCCTTTTCTACAAATGCCACACACAAATTGCTTCTCTATGCCTTCAGATTCTTTACACACTGTAAAAGATATACAGTAAACATTTAATTCTCATCCATATTCATAGCAGGAATGACATTTTTCTCATTTTCAATTATTAATCCGTAATACAATAAACATACTAAAAATATCACTTTAAATAAATGATTTTTTCTTTTGTATTTAATGTATCATAACTTTAATTAAGTTATGCAATTAAATTTAAAATTCATTTAGAAAGTATTTAAATATAAAATTCAAAAGACATAAGTAACATTTCAATTTTTGCTTTTTCAAACAGTTTTTATTTTCCAGTTTGATTTGATCATGCCATGAAACTAATCTTAATTTTCTTTATTTTTTTTTCTAATACAATATATCTTCATGCATCTAAGAATTAAATGGAATCACTACTTTTGAACTTCACTGGGAAACCTTTTATTTTATATTAATATTTTTAGAAAGTTCTATACAAGCTCTTCATGATATAAATAATCTGAAAATGATTTTGTTTTTAATTACAAGGTAATGCCATAGGCAAGATACATATATTGTTATAACATCTGTTTAATTTTGTAATTACCTTTTAAATCAATTTTTCTATAAAAATATTATTTAATATCAACAAATCTGATATTTGGGAATAAAAATACTAATTGTTTCCAGTTTGTAAAGCTTTATGGATATTTTCTGTTTAAAATACATTTACTCTTCATTGAATTATAAACTATTCATCTTATTGTTCTGTTATTAATGCAAATTTCTGAGAAATCAATTATCAGTATATACTGTATTTACTTGAATGTAAGACGCTGTTTTCCAGATTTTAGATTTCTAAAAAGATGATGCATCTTAGATTCAATGTAATATATCATAATTAGCAACCTCTAGTGCCATGCATCTTATTTCTCTGTAAGTAATTACATTGTGTCATTTTAATGATTTTGTTAGACCAATATTCATAATAGTAAATATTTAAAGAGACAACTTAGCTCAATCAATTAGTTTATTACAGTAATGCCTTCAGTCTTGCATGAAAATCTCAGAAAAGTTGTGTTGCACTTTTTTATGTGTTTTCCATTGCTTCAAATGGTATTGAGGCTGATTGCATGTGGGAAGATGTCAGCACAGATTTGGTGTTAATTCAGAAATGCTTAACGTGAAGAGTGAAGATGTTTCTGACTTTGATATCATGGGAGATAGTGATATATAATTTACTTTACTATGCAATAAATACTGAACAAATTGTCAAGATATATATATATAGGCCTATACAAAAATTTATGTCAACAAAATCAGTTCTGTCTGTTGACACAAATTTGTCTTGAGTTGTCTATTTCTGAAAAAGTATCCATGAACAACAAACCAGGGTGAGTACTCATGGTTTCTTGCAGGGGCAGACTGGCCACGTGGAAAATGTGGAAAATTCCACACGGGCCGTATACAATTTGGGTCGTTTTTCTAAATATGTACATAATATACCGTTTTGTTCGGTTTTATTTTTTAAAATAATCATTTATTTTTTTTTCGTTAAATAAGATAAATTTCAATTTTTAGGTGTAATATAGATATATGTGTAGGCCTTTATCGTTTTACCCGGTCCTACCAGAGGCCGAAGTTAAATTAGTCCAGCCGACCCGAGTCCAACACTACATTGGCCGACTCGGCCCAAACACAAAGCATCCTAGGAGAAAAATAATCAAAACAGACAAAATTGGTCATTTGTTTACGTTGCTAGAAACTATTCACCACCCCTATGAATCTTTGGAAGCCCGAGTTATTGGTTTTTCACCCAGCCACCAAAACGTTGATTGTAATCATAACAGATTTAATGGCCGATTATATCATTTCCTTTATTTTAGATAAGTAAAAATGTTATTCAATAATAATTTCTCTATATTCCAAATAATTTAATTAAAAATAATCTATTTTTTAAGTTCAGCTAACTAATTTTTAGTTTGCCATTCACCCACAATGGCGTTGATTATAGATGGGCAACCTGCGGCGTTGAACAAAATATTACAAAACAATATAACGCTATATAAAATAAAAATTTAAAATACTGACATCTAGTTGTTTGTAATCGTACTAAATACCAAGAGCCCGCTTCGTACATATATTCGACGCAACTAGAGTTGGTCCTTGGGTTGGTTCATTTTTGTGTCTTTAAGGGATGATAGAATTGTGTACAAATGCACATATACTTTCGTAGACTGTCCATGCGCGCTTGACCCCTTTTCAAGACTAAGTGAAGTCCAAGAGAGTATATGTATGTACTGTACAGTACATTCGTAAACAATTCTATCGTTCTTTAACTAAAGACGCAAAAATAAACCAACCCGAGAACAAACTCTAATTGAAAGGACTATCTGGTAATTTAACCCGACTCCACTGGACACTTCATATAGAGCTGTAAAGCGTTACTACAGTTTAATCCAGAAGCAACTCAATATTATTTCAGAATTGCAACATTTTAAATCGTCATGGAATATTTTAAAGGAAAATGTCAGTGAAACTTTTATAAAATTAAATGAAAATGAACATTCTACTGATGATCAACTAGAAAACAATAAAGATTTGATTTCATCCTCTTACTGCAAAGCTTGCAAAAGTTGTCCTATTTGTTGTTGTAATATATTAGTTGGATATAACGTGTTAAATGGTGCTTGGTCAAGCATACAAATATTTACTATCTATGTCTGTAACACGAGTGTCCTGTGAACGGAGCTTTTCTATGTTAAAATTCATTAAGATCAAGTATCTCGCAAGAAAATCTAGAAGCTTTCATGTTAATGTCAACGGAGAAGGATATTTTAAATGAAATAGATTCTGATGATGTCATTAATATTATTGCTCAACAAAGAAAACTTCTAAATAAAAAATTAATGTTCTAGACTTGTGCTTATTGCAATTTTTGTCAGTGTTGTATTTTGAATATATTTAAATATAAATAGAAAATGTCATTTTTTATTTATTTGTGGGATGGGCTGGTAATGATTTTTTCCACACAGAAATTTTAAAGCCAGTCTGCCCCTGGTTTCTTGTTCATATAAAATGTCAAGTGCATCTTATATTCAAGTAAATATGGTATATTCATAAATAGTTGCTATTAATTAAGTATTTAAATAAAAAAAATTAGTAAGCAAGACCAATAAGTAATTCATATTTCTGAATTAATTTCCTATTAATAAGTTTTTTTAAAAATATTAGTAAATAGTTTTGCTTCAGTTTCTGAAATGGTATCATTTGTTATATTGGACATCATTGAATATAAAATTGATATAAATAAAGTCATTATTTTAATTATGATTTAATATTTAAAGAAATTACAATTCATATAAATATCTTTATATCAGAATATGCATTTCTGTGAAGATTTTCTAATTAACTTACTAAATTCTGTAGTATCTATGCACAGGAAAATCTCATGCAGTACAATACATGAATGATTTTGTTTTCTTTTCATGATGATAATAATAATAATAATAATATTGACAAACAAAACAAAATTACATAAATTATAGACACAGCTGTACTAAACAGCAACAATACAAAATACATATACTAAAAATTAGCATATACTCAGAACTCACAAGAAATAACGCATCTATGGAGAATGGATAAGATACTTATCATGCCTGTAGTCTCTTCTTGCAAATGCAACATACCATAAACACTAAACAAGTCTAGAGACAGGGTTTCACAATAGCATTGTCACAGTCAGGAAATTCTCAAACACAGATACATATACAAACAGTATATAAACAAAATAATAGCTTGTTCTTAGTTATGCCTTGATCTTGATATGGCATAGCATTAGGCACCAGTACATAATCTAAGTGAGATAAATCCACAAACACTACAATAATAATAAAAAATTTATGTTTAAATACAAATTTTAAACTTATACAATATGAAAATCCTTAAAATCATTATTTTTCATATAGTTCGTATTTTCATAATCAAAAAATTTCTGTAAAAACTAGCATTTGATATTTCTTATAAATGGTTCATTAACAATTAATTGTTGTGTGTTCATTGTGATTGTGAGATAAATTTATTTGAGCAAACTAATAAACAATATTAATTACAAACCTCAGTAAAATATATTTATTATAAAGAAAAACTAATAACAGTTTTAAATTTTAATTAATAAATTTTTGTGCATCTTATGAAAACTATTATAAATTACAAATTTTTTAAAAATTTGCATTTTATCAAAGTATTATAACTAATTGTAAGCATTGTACTCAGTAAAAGTATTTCATTCTAAAGCTACTTTATCTTCAATTATCAATAATTCTAGACAAAAAGTAAATAATTTATTTAATTATTAGAAACCTATTTATAACAACTTACTAGCTTAGTTTTACAATAAAGAAATAAAATATTGTATATACAATGATTTAGAAATTAAATTACTATAGCAGACTTTATATCACATAAATGCAGAAAACCTACTGGTGTGCCAATTAAGATTATCAAATGGTAAACCTGAGTCTGTCTTATAACCAAGTCTGTTTTAATCAGGAGACAAAATTCAGTTGGCAAAAGAAATTTTTATTTGCTATGCATTTTGGGATGCATAGTGGATTTCTTTGCCAACTGATTTTGTCTCCTGATTAAAACAGACTTGGTTATAAGACAAACTCAGGTTTACCATTCGATAATCTTAATTGTAACACCAGTAAGTTTTCTGCATTTATAAAAATATTGTTTTTGCATATTGAATAATTCAAAAAATTCTTTGCAATTTTCCCACTTATATATTCATTTCTCTTTAATAGTTTCCTTTAGTGAGTGACCAATTATCAAATTGGTATCAGAATTACCCAATATTATGCATTATTGGATATTGATATTTTAAACTGATATCTAACATTTCCAATAATATATAGGGACAGCTAAAATACATCTTATATAATAACTCATTTGGCTGAAATTTTAAGTTTTTAATATTCTCACGTACATTGATAATTGGGTTTCCTCAATACTTCCTTTAGCAATGGAAATAAGCACCAAACTGGCTGGCCAGTAGACATATTACGAGATATTTTTTGTAACAAAATACATACCAAAAAATCAGTAAAACATTTTAACAAAATATGAATGTTTTCAACCTACTCCTGAGCTCTGCATCAGGTTTAAAGACACCAGTTCTATAATGGAACATATCAAACAGAACATCTGCAGAAGTTTAATTTATATTATTAAAATTCGAATAATTATAAAAAAATTCTGCAGAATTTGAATTTAAATCAATAAATTCAAAAAGGTTATAAATATGACTAAACGAATCAGGTGTGCAAAGATGTGAATGGGTGGGAGTATGGTGTTAAGATCAAATCAAAGTGTGCCTACTACATGCATGAAATTTTTTTTGTCTTTATGGTTAATACAATTGCCTAACTAGCCTGCTTTAAAAATCTACAAGGTCGCTAAATCTCTAACATGGTCATTATGTCAGATATAATGTAATAACCTCACCTGGTCAAGTTTAACTTCAACATTTGTTGTCAGAAGCATAAATGGACAGCAATGGATGGTTTTATGTTTTATATATTTATGCTCTTTTACATGCTTTGATGGATCTTTTCATGGAACCTACATAAACTAGGTCTTTATCAAACCTATGATCCTCCAAAGGTATTCTATGAACCCCAGGTGCTCTTTTTTTGTTTATGGCATCCTTCCACTTTCTTTGTAGTGCATATAGTAATGTTATGTTTGTATGCAATGTAAGTGACTTTATGTTTTGTCATTTGTTTACATATCCCATTCATGTAACATTCATGAGTAATTACCACTAACTTAGTGTTCATTTGCCCTCTGTTGTTGGTTTATATTGTTATCATCATTACTCTGGGCCTTCTACTTAGTTATAATACTGCTGATAGTTGTATTAATTTTTGCAGTATCTATGAACTTAATGATTATGCTTTTGTTTGGATAACAATGTAGCACAATAAATTATGATCTAACTGAATAATCTGAAGTAAGAATAAACTGCACTTAATTATTAAATTAGTTAATATATCTTGAATTTTATTCTATGAACTCAAATAACTATTTTAAACATAACTAAAATAAAACTAAAATGAATATAAAATTTTGTTAGCTGAATCATTACAAAATAAGGGAGCTAATTCTTTTATTGTCTAATTTACAGCAAATATATTACATATCTGATTTAATTACTTTAAAACAAATAATTTGAATAAATATTCATTTTGTTTTTAGAAGATTTATTTAGACATATTCTGAAGATTATCAGAATATTTCATTATATTAAATTACATATTAATTAAATCAAATTTCCTACCTTCATCACTTTTGTTCTGTAGTAATTCAGATTTTGGACTTCCTGAATAATTACTTGGACCAGGTAATGAAGAAATTTCTGAGAATGCAGTATTATTCTTATATGATGCAACCGGAAAATTTGTAGATTCATCAAATCTTAATATTGGTTTGACATCTGAAAATTAAATATATTTTTTATTCTACTTATATCCTAATTAAAGTAAAACTTACAATTCAATAACTTCAATATAAATAATACAATGTGTTTGAAAGTTCATTATGCAATTGCAGTTCTGTTATAATTAGGCTAACCATTTCTTGATGCCATAACAGGATGATGAAGCCAAAGCCAATAAATACAAGTTGCAATTTTGTCTTATAATTGCTTTCATCCCTTCAATATTTAACCTCAACTTCTCTTTTGACCACAAGGAATTCATGAGTTTAATTCTAAGCTTCTGTAGAAAGAATATTTTGTCTTTTATTTTCCAGGAACTATCAGATTATTAAAATCATGGAATTCAAGATCTTATTTGTGCATTTCATTAAATATTTTGAATTGTGTCAGCTATAACAATTTTTTCTTTATTCCATTTTGCCAAAGGTTTAGTTGTTACTCTTGTCTTTATTAAAACCAATTATTGAATAATAAAATTTAACCAGTTTCTCTTCATTAAAACAATCCATGCATTCATTGAAACTATTCTGTATCCTTCCTTAGTAGTATCTATTTCAGTTTAAGTCCTTTATCAATGCAGAATAAACTTTTTCTAACAAATCACAAGTTCAGAATAACAATATATAAATGTTTAATGCATAAACTAGAGAGCTAAGTTTTTTGATTTTAAAAAACATGATAAAAATGAAAATTTTACTAAAATGGCAGGATGACCAGGACAGACCAAAAAACCTGTATTATCCAGCACAAAATGGTCTGAATAGTCAGCCAAGTTCTAATATATGACTTAACAACAAATAACAATATTTTACAGCATAAAAAATGTAACATTTTTTTAAAAAAAGGCTTTAAAAAATCATCCTGCATCTTATATGTGAAGTTGCAATCTCACATATGCTAATAAATTCACTACTGGACCTCAGCAGGTTTCAGCCCAATTCTTGAATAAAAAGATTATTGTTTAATTACACATATTTTTATTACTAATTTTAATTATTTAAAATGGTTAGCATGAAGAATATAATACAGTGCTGAAAATGAAAATGTATTATATACATATTTTATAATTAACTATATATGATATATTTCATATAGTAACTTTTTAAACATATTTAATTTTTATTATTATTTATACAAAATTAATAAATTATATTTTCTCTCAATTATTTTAACAGTCGTATACAGATGACAGAGTCAGTTTGTGACCCCAGCTCATATTTTTGTTTATATTATAGACAAATATTAATTTTGGAATTTGAATTTTTTTTATTTTTATCCCCTATGATTTGTGAATACTTTGGAGTATATTTGACAAAAATTCAGTAATTATAGTAGTTCCTATAAAAAAAAATATCTGATGCTGCACAATGGATTATTGCTCCCATATGAATAATATATTATTTTGATTTGAGGAATTGTAATCCTGACAATAAATACACTTTATAGTTACTATTATAAAGTGAGAAGCTGGAGATTATTTATTATTATAATTCAACCAAAGCAGGTGTTGATACACTTGACAAATGTATTAGAACATATAGCTGTCAGCGTGGGACAAGATGATGGCCAATGGCCGTGTTTTTTAATTTTATTGAGCTAGTCGCTTATAATTCATATGTGCTTTATTGCAAGGAAATCGAAACTTGGGCCAAGAAATATCCAAAATGTAAATCAGGTCGAAAAGTTTTTTAAAGAGTCTAAGCAAATTATTATGCCAGATCAACATGAAATACAGATCTGAACATTCTCAAGGTTTTTATAGCAGTTCAGTATCAGCACTAAAAGTATTTGGCTTTGAATGCAATTTCAAGTGGGACAATTCAAATGAAACCAAAAGGAAGAGCAATAAGGAATGCTACTAAAAGTATTCCTAAAAAAAGAGATGCTTTCTATGTCCAAGATCAGAAGATGGAAAATATTTGAAATCTTGTACAAGGTGCAAGAAATACATTTTCCCTAGACATACATCGAAAGAGGAATGCTGTATTGTTAGAACATGTACTGAGTGCAATTAACTTAATTTTATAATAATTATTTTCAACAATAAAAGTTTAGTTATTTTAAAAATCCAAAGTTATAGAAACAAACATATTAATAAAAAAATATATCAGCTTGGGGTCAACTTCTAACACCCCTTATTCACAATTCACTCTCTAAATTTTATTTAGAGTTGGGGTTACTTACTGACCTTCCTCATCTGGGTTTTCATGGTACACTTTTAGCATCTGGATGCAACTGTTAAGTATTAAAAAAATTTGAGTTTTAGATTAATACAATAGAAGTAATTCATTTAATAGATATTTTTCAAGGATGCATCTGTTGTTTAACTTTAAATAATTAAAATCATGTGTCACTTAATACACACAATGCATTCTGTGAAATAGGATATTTTGCTATTTGGACATTGAATGTATATATTATATTATATACAAACTTATCAAACCTGTATGAGATACTATAACGTACCTGTATTGACTAAATAGCCAAGATACTGTATACATACATAATGAACATTCTGATTAATACTGTAATTATTCCTGGGTGCACAATTTTGTTTATATAGTATTTATTTTAAATCTGCAAAATTCTAAAATCTTTTTGCAAAATTTTTTGAAAACTTTAAATTTGAGAACTTGGTAATACTGATTACATGTTAAACTTTATGCCTGGGAACACAACTGTTTTGTACTGTACACAAGATACAAGAGACAACGTTACAAAGTCTTTTAATAAATTTTCTCCTATACTAACCATATTTTCCCATCACATAAGACTGTTCCCAGGATTTTCACAAAATTTTCCACTCTCCAATATTATAATCTTATGGAACCATAGACTTATGTGTGAATATTGCTTGGATGCTTTGTGAAGCATGACTGTATATGTTTAATACAAACTAAATTTATTTTCAAATAATTATTAAATACATAAAAATGAAATGTCTAAAATGGACACAACAGTAGTTTTGGAAGGATTTCATTTTATATAGAATTCTGTTTTTATTAATGCAGATAAATAGAAAAATCAAAGTGTCACAACACACATATTTTTTTAAATTTATAATTCTATTCAACTAACCATCGTTAATGCAGATAAACAAACAAAGAAAGAATTTTTTCAGGCAGTAATCTAAAAATTGCCATAAACAATATTAAATTGTAAGCACAGAAGAAATAAAATTACTAGAATAAGATAAGTATATTGGAGCTGACACTCATCAGGAATACATATGTTTCACAAACTAGTTTCATATATTGTTGATACACAAATTCAAAATAAAACATTTAATTAGTACTTTTGCTTGCTATACTCAAGCATCATCAGAACTTATAAAAAAAAAAAAAAAACAGAATTTGATTATATAGAACTTACTCCAATTTGAAATTTAAAAATATTGGATTTATACAAAGATATATATTAAATAACAAGTTATTTAATATACATGTAGAGAAAAGATTAAATAATGTAGAGAAAGAATTAAATAAAATATTCTAAACATCTGAAATTTATATTGATGGTATACTGAAAGCCCTATTATATGTAATTAAAAGTTTCTGCCAGGGATAAATAAATTGAACTGGAAGGTGTATGTATTATTTTCACATTGTTCTAATCAAGTGTGAAGCATAATTAAAATGATATGAAAATAAATTCTGTTCTTAAAAACTTAATATTTCTTTTGGATTAATAAAAGTAATTTTTTGTAAAATTACCTGGAATATCAGAATTGCATTTTGTTGTTGAAGTGTTAGAAATTGAAGAATAAGATACTAAAGTTTCATTCTCATTTAAAGGGTTTATCTGAAATGAATGACCATTTGTCCCTGTTGTTATTGTTGATATATTCATTTGTGTAGATGTAGCTTCAACTGAATTCTGAGGTGAATCATCCTGATATAAAGTTTTCTGAAATTACAAAAAATTATAATTCATTAGTAATAAATTAAAAAATATTATTAGACAAATTCAAATATTTAAACAGAATAACTGTAATGCTATCAAATAAGAATTGTTCAATAAATATATAAACTAAGATATAACAATATCTTTCTTTTGTGTCTTTAACAAAATTTCCATAAATAGCCAAAATATTTTATCATCTTTACCTCATACAAACTTTGCTCATACATTTGTATATTATCTTATCCCATTTTCTATGTGATCAATCAGTTGTTTTATTTATCAAATAATAACAACATTATTATTATTACTATTATTATTAGAAGACACAAAAGAAAGAAGATAAAAGAAGATATTGTTATATCTTAGTTTATGTATAAATTGTATTATAACAACATTATTATTATTATTAATAGAATTTTATTAATAATAATTTTAAATACTAAAACTGAAAAAGAATGAAATAGAGAAAAATTTTAAATATTGAAAATAAATTATTTTTTTAACATCATAAAAATTTTTTAGATAATTCAGATAATTTATAAAATTCATATCATAAATTCCAAATTTATTTATTCGTCTGCAGAAATTAAAATAATTCTATTCCATCAAAAATTTATATTTTAAAAATAAAAAACACCAATAAAATGTTAATGGTGTCATTTTTCCAACAGCAACAATGACTGGACATCAAAGTATGGGATATACTCTTGTATGAGGCCAGACTGTCATCTGGAAACTTGAGGTCATTCAGGTGATTGGATAAAAATGGACTGTCCATCCAAGTAATTAGACACATAAAGGTGAAAAATAGAGATTTTGGGTCTCTGAGTATTGGAAGTTCTGACAGGGTTTTGAAGCAACAAACAGAAGAGTTTGAAACTCCTGAAAAGGAATTTGTCAATGGACTGTGTGGGAAATGAATTGCAGAAATATGACCAGATTCTCAATATTCAGGACTCAGGAAAAAAGAAGTGACTGAAACTGAATGGAAATTGACTATGTAGACATCTGTCATATTCTCAGGAGAGTTACAAGTTATACAAACCATATATAACTTGTAACTCTCCTCTCTCAGAACCAGTAACTGAGTAACCATATGTGTAACTATGATCTTTAATAGATGTATAGTTGGCATAATGAGAGATTGCACTTGGTCAATACTAATCTGTGTCTATTTTAGGGGAGCTAGGGTGACAGGATGGTGTATTACTGTATTACTCTCTAGCCCCCCCCAACTTTTCCAATTATCATCCAGACTATAGAAAGTTAATTTTGTTTACACAAATGTTCTTTTCAAGGAAAAATGGCATATTATAACCAGTATGGTGGAGTTGGTAACAAATAATCTGACTTTGACTCTGGCAAATTTGAAATGTGTGACTCCAACTTCAATCTTTCTCTTTTTTAAAATGTCACACTATAAATCCTTTCATAAGAAAGATCCCACTAGGTATTCGAATACTTTTAAATAAAATTTCTCTATAAAAAGTTGTACTAAAACTTACGGTGAGAATTAAAAAATGGATAAAACAAATTTAATTGGAAAAATTTTGGGTACATAAAGAAACATACTGTATCTTAATCAGTCAAAAGAATTTGTTTTATTAATTAAGTATCAAAAATTGATTTAAATTTAATCCTTTCAAAGATAAAAATTCACTACAACAAAGTGCAAAAACAATTTAATGAATGATCTAATACAGGGATTGGCAACCTTTTTGTTGCTAAGGGCACAATAATAATTTTAAAAACCATTGAGGACACATAGCCTAATTTTTGAAAAAGAAAATCACAATGTTGTAATAAATAAACACAATTATGTCTTGAAATATGTATATTTATACAAAATAAAGATTATACATGCACGTAATAACTAAAAAAATGAAAATTAAAAGTACGTACATAATACAACACAAAATCAAATTACAAGTATATGTATTTGTGTTTGTGTGACTAAGGTCCTAGACGACACATCTGAAATGTGCTGGATGCCATGTTGTCAACCCCTGATCTTACAAGAATTGGTCTGTGAAATAGATTCACATGCTCCAACTACTATAAGAATAGTTAATTTCCTACTGATCATTGACTAAACTCAAGTATACAGCAGAATTTTAAAATATAAATTTTGGAAAAAAAACAATCTTGAACCAATGCATACAATTGCGTCCCAACAACTTAAACCAGTAAATAAGCTAGAAACAATCCTATTAATAAAATTTGTTTTTTTCTCCCTCTTTTAGTTTGTTACAGTTAGATTCTGATCTTGGTTTTATTTTTTCATTGTTTTTCTATTGACTATTTTAATATCAAATTATGTTATAGAAGCAATAATAAATAGTCATAAATAATTAACAACCAATAGAAAGGCACTAAAAACGTTAATTAGGCAAATTAGTCAAAAAACAATTGATATACAAAGAAAAACATCTGAGATGTTAAAAAATATTGCACCAAGTAAAAATTAAGCATTTGAAATGAAAGTCAAATTTTTTTTGTTTTTTGGGCATTTCTCTTTGGTAAAAGATACATTTGGCACTTTGAAGTGATACAATAAACTTTTTATTATTGTCTCTGCACTTCATGTTCCTCCTTTAGTAACATGGTGAAGCTTTTGAGAACCAATTTCAAAGACATTCTTTGCTTTCTCACAAAATGAAACAAGACTGACTATAGCATTCCAGACTGCTGCTGTGAATGATCTGGGATTGAATTGCAGTCAAGATTGCTGCAAAAAATTTTCCAGATAGAATCCACTGGTATATTGTTCTCCATCTTACACTTAAGCTACACCAGTGGCTAAGCAGATTTGATTCCCAAACATTGGTAATTTGTTTGGGTTCATGCTTGGGCTGACAGGCTGGTTTGTGAGTTTTCTGAGTTTTTATCTCCATGTCCATAATGCCGGAATAAGGGCCAGTTTTCCTTAAAAGACCACCTGGAAGACACCTATTCCAAATGGCAGATCTTCCTCTTGTTGCATTGCTAGTATCTTAAACTAATCAGTCAATACAGTCACACATTATTTTTTAAATTTGCTTTTTGAGTGGCTCATATGCAACTTAGTTTCAATTTTTTCATATAGCTTATGACAGTGTTTCTCAAACTTTTTGATCCGTGACCCCCCTTTGCACTTAAAAATTTCAAAGGATCCCCGAAGAATGAGTATGTGTAGAAAAACATCCCGGAGGGAGGGGGTTAATTTAAATTCAGGAGGAGTTAATTTCTTTTGTGTAATTAATCTATCCCATGTTGAAATTTCTCTCCGTTACGTGTCACTTTGCGTTGAATTTTTGTCAATGTTAAGACTAACGAATTTTCTTTGAAATTATTTTTTTATTTTTCATAAACAAAATAAATATATTAAAAAATATAAAAACAAAAAAAAAATTATATTTCGGAAGTTAATCTAGTCTCAAAACGTTCCAATTCAGCATAACATAGTCCTCAGAAAAACAAGCAAAAACTTACCTGCTCACGATGGGAAAAAGTCTGGTTCAAATAATGGCGCGTCCTTAATTACCCTCTCATGGTTGCACCAGTGTTGCCAGCTAAAAATGCATATGAACTAAAATAATATCGGAGTATCCCAAGACATAGCCAAATATTGCAGCACCACAGCACTAGCGGAAATTCGAATTTACCGACTGAAACGCTTTCGGTTTTCGGATAATCGACGCTCTACTGTATTTCTAACTCGACTTGTCTACAGATGCAACGCTGCTAGCGAACACCGTTTCAAATGCCAACGTTGTTCTATCATAGTTTAGGCAGCGAGTGGAACTCAGGGGATTCCCCAATAGCGCACAAATTTATGAATATTATATTTAGGTTCGTATTTAAATATTTATATTGTTTTTATTATTTATATGTGCAATTTATTTAAGTAAAAATTATTTTATATATTTTTTATTTCTATTATTTCTAAACATGAATCCATAGTAAATTTATAAAATATTTGAAAAAAAATTGATCTGGCATCAATTTTTCAGCGACCCCACAAATATTTTTCAGGACCCCCACTTTGAGAATCACTGGCTTATGAGATACTCAAAAATAATAAAATATAAAGGTTAAGACATTTTTTACAAATCAAAGTCAGTCAAGTATTGAGTGATATTTAATAATGTTTGGTTAGGCTTGGTTTTGGTTTTATTTGGTTATGATGGGTTGACAATGCAACACATGGATGATCTGCTTAGGGAGATGTCTCCCAGGAAGACTTTTAAGGGAAATTGACCTCTATTTTCATGTTACAAATGTGAAGGAAACCCAGAAAACTCCACATGGGCAGCCCGTTGGCGAGACACAAACCCACAACCAACTACCAGTGTTCAGTAGTTTTATCCACTCAGCCACAGAGGGGCTTTTTGATTGGGTAATAGTAAAAAACATACCAAGCTCTACAAACATTATATAAAGAGTACAGCTCTCTAAGCTATGTGAATATATAAATTAATAAAAGCTAATTTTGAAAAGTATAGTGCATGTCACATGCAATACACAAAATTTTGATGTGAAATGGCCTACATAGATAAATTTCTTTTTGATATCTAAATTTATCCTTGTCTATTTTCTATGAAATTTCATTAGATTATAAATTAAAAAGTATTTTCATACTTCACATTTTACCAATTCAAGACTTGAGTTGCCAGAGTCAAACAAATTTTACTGACTCCATTGTAAGAATCCGAACTACTTTAACACACAAAAAAAAAAAAAGAAAGAAAAGAAAAAGAAAAAAGAACAATTTTAATCGACAATGACGCCATACGTGCTCAACAATTGTTGTCCTCAGCTACCTAAGAAAATTTCCACTTACACTTTCCCGATGACAAAAACGATGCATTCCCACGATCTGCTGTCCTCTTGGTCAAGCGATAACAGACAGATATCGGAAGCGACAGCCAAAATAGTCAGTCATCGCTCGTTCTTTGAGGAATGCCATCATCCCAGAATTTTTTCCATTAATTAATGGTGTTAGTGCTCAATTGGATATCTCGCCCTGGACATTGGATAACCTTGTGCCGTAAAACTTGGATAACCTTTCTCAACAGGGAGAATGTGGACATTTGTGAACCCTCGTGGACATTCTTTCTTTCAGGTATTTAGCAACTCGCAAACCACTGTAAACTCTCTCTCTTGGATACCGCAAAATTAGATTAATGTCATCCTAGTTTAACTATTACACTCCCAATCAGGATACTATCGTCTAATAACAGGGCCCTTAGTCTCGAGTTTTTCGTGTTGTACTCGAACTGACGTCATTGAACTCATTCATGTTACTATGACTCACATAATTGGTAGTCTCGAGTTAGACCCTTCGAGCGAACTTGAAAGGCGAGCAGAAGTAGGTCATATTCACATGTTTACGTGTGTCGTTAAGCACGATGGGATTATTTACAATCCATCTGGGTTTGCGACTATAATGATTTGACCAATCAACTTAACTGTAACAAGTTGTAAGCGAATCGACGTGAATTGAGCAGCTCACTTGCCAAATCGATTAACTCCACAAAACAAAAAAAATAAAAATTGATAATATAAATTATTTTTTTACATTATATTAAAAATAAAATTATTTTTTATTCCCTTTAAACTTTCAATTTAAATAAACATTGCAGAATATATTTTTATATATCGTTATATTAAAACATAGCTTTAATATAACGATATATAAAATTAGTTACGTGAAAAATTTGAAAATAATGACGATTATATTAAGGATTTACAAATGGAGTTTTCGATTTGTCCTATAAATGGCTCAATTATTACAAAGAATTGTTTTAGCCCTTGATTTAATTAAATTAATTAAATACCTACTAATGTGGGGTAGATAATAAGGACTTATCACACCAGTGATAATAAGCGCACATATTCAGGTATCAATGTAGTACTATACATTTAATAAAACAAAAGTAGTGTACATTAAAACTCAATTAGATGAAAAATTAATATGAAATAATCAAAATGCATTTCGGACTATCGGAATAGTCCCTGTTCAGTTGATATTAATATAAAAAGGTTATAATACTTAAAATTATACAAACTGCTATAAAGTTTTGATCAGTGAACATTAAATGGATGCAGAGAAGACTCTTAATGATTTATATTACAGTGGTGCCTCAAATAACGGACGCTGCAAACAACGGACTTTCTGTTTGGCCATTACGTGACTCGAGCAACGGACTGGCTGCGAACAACGGACTTTCCGTTCAGCAGATACATGAGGCGAACAATGGACTTTCTGCGAACAAGTGCGAATGATGTTTCCATTCTTTTGCCGTTGCCAATGACAATCTGCTTTTTCCCCTTCTTGGCTTCCCAGAATAACTTCTTGATGTAGGTATTTTGGGAACCTTTGAAAACAGTTGCTCTTTGACTGCAGAAGAGTAAGCTGTTTTTTTTCCTTCTTTTTCTTTGTCCAACCTGTCTGTCCATTGGAAGTCTAACCAAAAAGCCTGGGTGACCCAGGTGTTGTCTTCAAGGAATGGATCCTAAAAACCTTTGCTCCTGCTGTAAAGAAATACCTGCTGGACAAAAAGCTGCCGCTCAAAGCCCTACTGATACTGGACAGTGCCCCTGGTCACCTGGAGGAGATCCTGAAAGAAAGCTATCCTTTCATCAAGGTACAGTATCTGCCAGCAAACACCACTGCCGTCCTTCAGCCAATGGATCAGCAATCATTGTCAACTTCAAAAAACTGTACACCAGAGCTCTCTTCATGAAGGTGTTTAAAGAATGTCAGCTTTGTGGAGACATGACTGTCCAAAAGTTCTGGAAAGAGAAGTTTGATGTTCTTGTGGCAATCAGACTCATCCAGAAGACCTGGGGAGAAGTCATGCAGAAGACCCTCAATTCAGCCTGGCAGAAGCTTGTCCCTGAATGGACCCAGGAAGAACCAGCTGAGGATACAGAAGTGGTGCAGGAGATCATCTCGACGACCCGAGAGTTGGAATTGGAGGTGGAAATGGAGGATGTGGAGGAGCTTGTTGATGAACACCAAGAAGAGCTCCAAGCACTTCTGGCCCAGGAACATGATGAAGCTAAAAGGAAAGCTTCATCTTTCGAGGAGGAGGAGCAATCCAATCAACTAATTTCAACTGCTACCATCAAGGACTTCCTTGTCAAATGGGAAGAGGTTCAGCAGTTTACCAACACTCACTATCCAAGCACAGCTGAGGCCAACAAGATCAATCATCTCTACAATGACACCATTGCTCATCATTTCCGACAGGTGTTGAAAAAGAGCAAGAGAAACAGACCACCTTGGACATGTTTTTCAAGAAGCCAGCTGCCAAAATACAAAGGATGGAACAAGAGGAGTTGACCCTGCAAGTCCCGGTAGCTTCTCTTGAAACTGACTCTGATTAAAAAACAATAAAAAAGAGACCTGATGCAATGTGTAAAAAGTGTGTGTCTGTATGAATGTGTGAAAAAAGTGTTCCTCCACCTCCTCCTCACAACATCTGACTACCTGGCATAATTGGTGACTGCTCCATTTTCATTTTTTTATGGTACAGTACGATTATTTTATGCAGCGGAACGAATTAGATGTTTTAACATGTATTTCTATGGGAAAATGCGTTTCGTATAACGGACTTTTCACTTAACGGACTTGTACCTGAAACGGATTAAGTACGTTATATGAGGCACCACTGTACTGTATTATTAAAAAATAATAATAATAATATAAATTATATTAAATAATTGGTTGAAAAATTCTTTGCCTTCTTATATAACGTCTTTCAGCTCTTTCTAATGCTTCGATTGCCATCAGAACAGCATATTCGTCAGTAATTTTCACTTTCGTGTAGCGATCTCACATGAGTGAGATCGCTACACGAACTCAACGTGAGTAGCAACTCACATGGTGAGATGGGAAAGCACGGGCGTTATAACTCGAGACTACCGATTTGATGTCAGTGTGTGAGATGGTACCACGTGACACGTTCAACACGTTGGGAGTTGTAACACGAAAAACTCGAGACTAAGGCCCCAGGATGGTTTACATCCTTCCAAATAAATGTTGTTTTGTTGACCTAGTCTTTACGTGAGTCACTTCCTGTGTGCTGTCTCTCACTCCATCCCGAATCCATTTGCGTGACCTACTTCTAAATCAAACTGCCGTCGCGGCTTCCGGGTCAATTGGTGTCATTCCTGACGAGGCACTAAAGAGGTGTCGACCCTTCGGTCACACCATCATAAAACATCCAACTCCACAACATTGATTATAACTGATAAAACTCATACAGCAAAAGTACTGTCATGTAGCAAAATTATCACAGAACTAGCCCATTCTGTCATCCTATTTCCCCTAAAATAGCACAGGTAGTATTGATCAAGTGCAATCTTTCATCATGCGGCCTATATCTTGTTTTTTCTGTTAACTTGAGTATCATCCTTTTCATCCAGACTGATACCTTCAAAAAAGCATGTCATGGAAAATTAACTGATGAATGAACATGGAAAGTTCTCAATATTACATTTACTGTATTAAAAACAATAAATACAATATTTACAATTGTTATAAATTACCTCATATATCAAACTGCTGAATTGTATTCAGCTATATTATGGCTACATCTAATAATTTATATAGAGTAATTTTGCCTAGAGGCATGCAATTAAGTTGCCATGTCATATAAATTTAATAATTATAAATAAATTATTTAATATATTACTTAACTTTATATATTTTTCTAAATTTTCGAGGAAACTTACATAATAGATTAATAGAACATTAAATACAATTTAATTATAAATACTTACATTTTCAGTCACCATTATCTGCTCTAGAAGGTTTGAAGATTCAACATAATTCTGTACATAATCCAGATGTGGTTCTTTAATATTTATGTATGAATTCTGCTGTGGAATAATATATGAAACAGAAGTTTGCATTTCACATGTTTCGTCATTATGAGATTGGCACAAAGGAACTTGATCTTCTGTTGAATTAGAAACTGAAATTGGTTTTGGAGAATTAATATTCGTTTCAGGTAATATTTCTTCAGTGGTTTCAGTAGAACATTCTTGTTGCATTTTAGAAGATAAATGTTCATTTTCACTAATAATATTAGAATCATCTGAAGAGTGTCTTTTTACTTTACCTCTTTTCTTTTTATTAATTGAAGAAAATGTTATGTTATGCTGATCCTTTTCCTTGGGAGTAGAATGTATTGAATTAATGAACTGTGATGTTGAAACATCTTTTTGAGTTTTCTTTCCATTTATAATATTTCTATTTTCATCTGCAACTTCTGCCAATCCTTTAACATTAAGAATTTCTGCTGTTTTTAACAATCCAGATAATTGATGGTGTGAAACACTCACTTCTCCTTTATAGATAAAATCTACTACAGCTTTTAGCTCTGTAAATTTCATATCTTTCATTATAACAATGGGATGTTTACATGGATTTTCTAAAAACAAATTTTGGAAAAATGGACTACAGGCAGAAAGAATGATTTTATGAGCCTTTAAAGTAAAACCTTCACATGCTAATGTAACATCTACAAAAGATTCATTTGACAGAAGCTGATCAAGAACAGTTACCATATTTGATTGATGACTGTTCCATTTTAGACAAAACTGTTGGGTGCCCATGTTAGATGTTGATATATAAGTGAATAATACCTGTAAAAATATTTATAATGATGATTAAAACTTATATTAAGATTTTAAATGTTAAATAATTTTTAAAAAATAATTTCAAACAAAAACTTCATTGCATTTGGAATAAAAAAAACTCAATCACCGATTGATTTTATAAAATTTGTTTAATACTTAATTTTTTCAATAGACAACACTGACAAATTATAATACTTAGCAGTACCTAATAAAAGTTTTATTTAGTTAATGAATTGTTAATAGATTAGAAAATAACTTATTTATAAAAAAACAGAGTTTGCTAATATTAGTCATTCTCTTTTGATACATAGAATTCCTAAACTGTTTTATTTGAAAATAATACAAATAACAGTTTTAAGGTGAGACAATGAAAATATGAAAGCCCAATGAATATTCTAATTTTGAAAATATATAATTCTCAAATGTTATATGTAAATGACAACTGCTTATACATAATGGCAGAAATCAAGTGAATGGTCTACAGTTCCTTTGACATTTTTACTCCTATGGACATGGTGTACAGCTCTGATAAGGTTCCAGCTGCTTCATTCAGAGCTACATTTGTATCTAATTTGGAACCATTCCTTGAAAGCAAACAGTTTAAAATTATCTGTTATTTTACTTTAATTTGCCTAAAACTATATAAAGCAGACAATTTTTGGTAAAGGTTACATATTATATTTGCTATTTCTGATTTATATATGCATACTTGCAACCTTTAAAATGGGGAATAGCTGGTACTGTACATTGGTAGAAAAATGCTGACTGCATAAAAATTCTTTATTAACATTGATATTGCACAATGCTTATATTAAATATCTGTAATAAACAAAATTTAATGTTATTTCTGCATATGATATCTTATAAAGCTATTGCCATAAACACTGTCAAGAGTATGTCAATAGCTTTATACTCTTTAACATCACAATTTAAGAAAGGTCAAATATTTTACAGAACATATCATAAATTTATACCTAGATTTATAATGTGTTCCATCTTGATGTATCGTGCATCTTGATATTGCATGATGAGTGCTTCCTGTTATATGCCTTTGTGCAATGTTTTGCTTTGTTAATAATTTCTTTTGGTGTGGTACAAGGTACTCATACAGTTGCTTTCAATCAGTTTAATGATTTTCACTGCAATTAATAAGGACAATAATTTTTCTAGTTATTTATTTCCTATCTCTGTGTTTTTCTTACCATACTGAATATCTTTTCCTTTTGCCACACAACAATGCAGGAAGGCCCTGCAATGACATGTGGTAAAACCATCATCAGCCTTACTACTTTACAAAGATTTGCGATCTTTGTAAAATAGAAAGGCCGGCGATGGTTCTTTTCTCAAGAAAGTTCATACCATACAGCCCGTATATTCTTGACAAATCAGACGTTTCTAAGTTTTGGTGGCCTGAAAAACTTTAGCGCCATTCAATAATTCGGTATAACCGTAAAATTAACTCGTTTTCTTCTACTGATGAGTCAGCCATAACCGACGGCACTAACATTGTCAAGCTTGAAGATGCAATTTATCTCATCTTCCATTTAAAATGATCACATTTGAACCAAAATTCTCATACATATATAAAAAATATCAATCTGGGTTCTTTCCCAATTGAAGGAATGTGAGAATGTTGTTCTGGTTGGTTTCAGTCGTTCATAATAAAATACATAGCATCTTTGGCATATATACAGGTGTTAGACTCATTAAATGAAGTGTTTATGAGGGAAAAGCAGCCTGTTCACTGACAGTATTCAAAACACTGCTAGTCAGCACCAAATGCTGATGGTTGGCAACTATATATATGACTGTTCTATTCAAATCACTCAAAGATTAGTTACTATATATATAAACATTGAAAAATGATCGATGTCCAAATAAAATAAATTCATCAATTGCTTAAATCAGACTTTCGTACAAGCTAACTTTAAGTAATTTGTCTGCATATAAATAGTATGTAATTCAGTTTACCTAAAAAATTTCGCAGATTTTTCTACCTCCGAAAAGCAATGGCCAGCACAAACTTTTCGTACTATTTGATATTTGTACGTTGTTCTTGCTCATGCACAGTCTTTAATGATTTTATGAAATCGATTTTTCATTTTGACAGCAGAAATTAAAATTTAAAACATGAGCAGACAGAATATAAACATTTCAGGATTAGCCGAAATATAGCCAAAACAGAGTTATACGTAAAAATATTTTAATATATATTATTTTTGGTTTTTATTGTATATATTTTATACATTCATATAATATTATAGTGATTTTATTCTTAGAATCATTAACTTATTTTTAAAATTTCTCATACGGGGACCTCCATAAATGACGTCACGCTATTTTCGGTGAATTTAACTCTTGTGACGTCACATTTTTCAAACCGCCCTTTAAAATGATGTCACATAAGTCGCGCGCCTTCTTTTTTTTAAAAAAAAAAAAACAGTACAATAAGAGAAGTGGAATTCAGTTTAAGATGTATTAACATTGTAAATATCAAGTAGCTTGCTTCATAATTTTTTTGCTTGCTTTTCCATACAATAGTTAAGTGTTTTTTTTAATTGAAACTGTACCAAGAGGTGCGACATTGGTTACTGTACGAACACGTTTGGGGAGATTTTCCATGTCAATAAATTCTTTGTCAATCCATTCAATATTTTCGGCAGAGTCACGTACGATCTTTACTTTCTATCTTCTTGCTGCAACCTACGCCGGTTCTTTTCAACCGAATAGAGCTTAGCCTTGAAAATTCGCAGTATACCATTGAGAATGGTTGCACGGACTTTTCAAGAAGGCATGATATAATCCACAATTGCCACATGTCCGATTATGGTAAATAATATTGACATGCTATTGTTGTCATATCAAAACCAACAGCTTTGCAGAAACAAACGTTCCTTCTTCCAAAATTTCCCAAGTTTTTTCTACTGAATTTGTTTAATCCAAATTTTTATCAAAAACTGTATAATTTTATCAAAATGTATAGTCTTTTAAAATAATTTATTTTTCTAATTTTACTATGACATTAACATTCTTTATTTTGATTATTTGGCTTCTGTATTATTAGGAAATTGGTGTAAACATAATGACGATGTAATAAGTAATTACAATATCATAGCAAATGGACAACTTTCTGTGTAACAATGGTGCAAGAGAACGATTCCTTTAAACCCTTAATATTTTGTAAAGACTTTCTCTTGCCTAGATATATACAGCGATATGACACTTACATGTAGCTATCCTGAGAGTTTTCCAAAATATGTTGCCATTGCTGCTCAAGTTCCCTCACAATCGTAGATGGCCGAAGCTGGCATCCTATTTAGTCTCATAAATGTTCGGTGGATGACAAATCTGAAGTCCGGGTGGGCCATGGAAATTTAGCAACGTAACGGAAATATTTTTACAA
The DNA here is from genome assembly GCF_030686945.1 of Centruroides vittatus. Classification (NCBI taxonomy): domain Eukaryota; kingdom Metazoa; phylum Arthropoda; class Arachnida; order Scorpiones; family Buthidae; genus Centruroides; species Centruroides vittatus. The sequence goes on along the minus strand of NW_027122652.1, from coordinate 247,678 downwards.
AACCTTAGCTATGTCGCTGAGCATTATCTTACTAGAAAATGGCTGTTTGCAGTCCTACCATGAAAGGCAACACATAAAGACACAAGATTTCCTAATCGCACTGCTGTGCTATTAGTGTCGCTATACCGCCGCTAAGGATGAATGATAGACGGCTGGATGGCCAAGCGGTTGATGTGTCAGTCTACAGCTCTGAGGGACCCGAAAACGGATCCGGAAGAGTTGAAAAATCCCAGGAATTTTTCGGGGACTCTGTCCCGAATTTGTCCGGTCTCGTCTCTTACCATCCACCCAACCTATTGTCAGTTGTACGTTATCCTATGGGCAAAAAGGGCAATTGCCTGGGGCTGCCACAAAACAAATCTTTCATAAACTCGTTATCGTAGTAAGAATGTCGGAATTTAAATTTGGCACCATATCGGGACCCTAGATTTCTGGTGTGGTCAGGCGCAGAACTTAACTCTCCGAAGTTGCGTTAAAAATAAAAGAAAATAGCGGGGGATTCCCCTCAAAAATTTCCCCGAAGAAGTCAACACTCTACCAGTACATGGGGCCCCTTAATTCAAAGTTTCTTCAAGTTAAATAGGAACTAGTTTCCTATAGAAAGACCTCCCGGGAGGCATTCCTTCGGATGATCGCCAATGTGGTACAAATAAATCAAACCAATCTTCTGATCCAACTCGATTCACATAAGACTTCCCGAGATGTATATTATTTATTAAAATGTGAAAAATAAATGTTTTGAGAAAACATATGAAGCAGTGACGAACAAACATAAATACTGAAGAAATAAACTTTCAAATACAGTACTTTGGATCAATTTTTATTTAATGTTACTTTCCGAGAACTTGTCACAAAGTTTGTAACAATGCCTCTGTTCAGCAAATCAGTTCTAATTGAAGAGAAGTCTGGTAGATACATGACGACAATCAGTGCCGTAACTAGCTATTCCTGTGCCCTGTGCAAGAAGTTGCATTTAGGCCCCTTAATTAATTAGGCTTGGGAAAATAATAAAACAAATATATGCATTTGGGGCCTAATTTTTGTTCCCCCTTCCAAGTGGGCCCTGTGTGGGTGCACCTGCCTAGTTACGGCACTGACGACAATGAATTAAAGTACGAGTTGATGTGAACGGTCTAGTCTATGAACCCAAAGTTGAGTTTTAATTAAACACTTGGCTTTAATTAAACACGGTTTCAAAGAAGAAATAGAAAATTTCAATTACAGAAACGGCGAATTCCATCAAAGAAAATAATACAGCCATCTCATTGTCAACTAAATAAAGATGGAAATAAAGCCAAGTGTTTAATTAAAACTCAACTTTGGGTTCATAGTCCAACAATCAACAAACACGGTTTCAAAGAAGAAAGTGAATGGTCTAATTAAATCAATAATTGATTTAATTAGACCATTGATTCATAATTGAAGTTCAATCTTTTCGTTATAATAATTATAACAAAGAGATTGAACTTCAATTATGAATGGAAGAGATGTGAAGATTAAATATACGCAGGCCTGTCGAACGTTTGATATGAGATCCAACGTAGCTTTAGCTTTTGTGTGTTTTTTAACAAATGAAAATGTAAAATATTTATTAATAAATAGCAGTATTAAAGATTTTAAATTTTGGTAGTAAAAATAACATTAATTTATAGGGGTATGAATCACTACGAGCACATTAGTTTTCTCTGGCCTCGAGGAAAATACAAATGTACGAGTACTATATTTTGTAGTTTCGGAAAAATCTCGATGGTAAGAATATGCTCTCGGCGCTCAAATGATTTTTCACGTTTTCTAACAATGCTCTTAGTGACTTTAGACGAAAATAAAACTCGTAATTACAATTTAAAATCAGTAGCTATATAACACACATCCACTTTCAATTGCCTTTTAAACACAGCTAATTTGAGGCGAAGCCGGATGGCCAAGCGGTTAAGATGGCATCCTACTGCTCTGGGGGACCCGGAATCAAATTTGATTTTTCGAAAAAACCAAGGAATTTTTTGAGGTGGTCCGTTCGGATGTCAGGCCCTGTTCATCATCATCCATCTGCTCTATTCGAATTACAATCCCACAATAAGGCACATGGGTGCTAAATTAGTTAAGATGTTGAAAACCACAACACTGAAAGATACAGAAGAGTTTCTGAACAATCCTCCGAACAATATTTCTCCCACCGAAATCTCAATTTCACTTAGTAAACTAGCTCGTTTCGAGAAAATAGATCAATCGTTTTGGTCGTCTTAATCATCAAAATATGTTCGAGTTTCCTAGATTACCATGTTCTCAGACATCAGCATCCGCCTGCATGTAAGGGAGTCGGGTCAATTCATATCCATTAATACGAGCGCTATGGTTGTAATATGGTAACTTTGTGTTAGAGAGCGTATTAGCGTATTTGATTGCAGTTTGTATAATTATTTCTTTACTACAAAAAGCTACATATTCCATAGCTAGGTAAGACTAAATAAAAATAAACAACATTAAATGCATTTAAACTTTCAATATTTAAATTATATGGTTACGTAAAATTTTTAAAGTATCTACACAGTTTGTTTTGTGACGTCGTATTTCATCTAATTATGCTTGAACGGGTTAAATAGATTAATGGATTCAAAGCTAGGTTGTTATAATTCGGAATCAGGTTTACTTGATAAGCATAACCTAATCGCATTAACCTCAAATGTCGACTTGACACTAACGTGGCTAGTCTGGGAATACATGACAAAATTATTTTATCCAGGAAAATAGTGCTCTGTAATGAATGTAATGAGAAGATTTTCATTAAAGGATTAACTTTTTTCTCCCTTTTCAAAGCTATCTCCCAAGCTTTTTTAAACATGTGTTCTCTAATAAATACATAGTACACTTCTGAATCAATGTCATGTTCTGACATTCTCTACAATTCTGTTAGTAAAATCATGTTAAATCATCCAAGGTCAGATATACTGAAGTACACATCATGGAGAACAGGAAGCAATTGTGTTCCTAGATGTGAGCAGTGGAGAAAGTTTGGGCAAAGCAAAGAAAAAAAAGCAATCACACAGAAAAAGCAAAAAAATTATCAGTGATAGTAAATTAAAAACTGGTCTTTTTGTGTGTGTAAAATTTCAAGCAAATCAGCTCCCTGCACCTCAAGTCTCTCTCCATACACTCATGATCAGATATCTGTATGGTTTAGCTAGAGTTTATAGTTTAATGATGATTAAAATCTTAACAGATTAACATGTTTACAAAATATGTTCTTTATAATGCTAAACTTTATTACACATTTTTAATATTTTAAAAATTTCTATTCAATATATTATTTACTATGTATTTATGTATTTTTGTTGTTACTTTTTGAACTAGATTCACATTAACTTTTACTTTATATATTTTTTTGTTAATTACTGTCAATATTAATACACTTTTAAGAAAGATTTTATAAAAAATTGTTTATTGTATTATTTTAATTATCCCTCCTCTAGTCTTAAAATTTGTATTTCTTAGAAATTTTTACAAAATTACTATATTAAAGTAGAGCTTTAATAAATTTTTTATCTGTAAGTAATAAATTCTAGCAATTATAATTACTGTATTTGTTTTGAATGATGTGATTTGCATTTGTTTATACAAAATATCATCAAGCAACCAAGCGCACATTTATATATGAGAAAACATTTTTGGGACACTTTTATTTCCCAATTTCAATAACTACATAACTTAAATACAAAATTCACTTGTTAGAATTTTTTATAACTGAATATTTTAAAATTTATAATATCTATTAAGAATCTAAACAATCTTTTTCAACATTTCTAATTTAAACATTGTTTAAAATTTTTACAAATATATACAATTAAAGATAAAAATATAAACTATGAAGTAATAGATGAAAATGACAAGTTTATGAAGTTTAAAGAGATTTAAGAAATATGATTTGTAAGATCTTTATGGCACTAGGAGAATTTTTTAATATGTCCGTCCTAATTTCAGTAGGGGTTTTCTTGATTTTTAAGGCAGAATATGGTAACAGGAAGGAAAACTTCTACTCCCCAATGATGAAATTGGACAGTGATGGATAGAATGCAACATCCATCAAAGATTCCTGACCATATATGAATACAGGTACAATACAGTATCTCAAGGTGGTAGAATGATGTTTATGCTACTTTCCCTATTCAACCAAATGTAAACATTTTCTTAATTGTAATTTGATATCTGTCATGAATATACTGTAATTACTTTATAATTTTTATAAAAATTGTGAGCATGTATATTAAAAGTAAAAACCGATTTTCCAAATATCAAAAACTCCATATTAAAGTTATATAAGCGTTTATTAAATTTTAATAATTTTAATATTTTTTTAATTCTTTTATCTTTAACTGTATATACTTGGTCATGTAAAGATTTTAAATCAACAAAGTACTTCAGTATAAAATAAACTAAAACAATAAATAAATAACAATTTTAATACACGAAAAATTATTTTAAAAATAACTCACTAAATTTTATTTGTTTATAAAATTTTTTATCCAGTAATATTTCTATTACCTAATATACAGACAAATAATTTACATGAATCAATGGATATAAAATTTTTAAAACAATTATTCTGTTATTATTAACAGAACTCCATCACGTGACAATGTATCTTCTTCCATTAATCTGAGCCTATGATTTAAAATGCATATTTTATAATACATTAAGATTCAACATTTATTTATTCATTCACATAACTCAGAAATTCCTATTTCTGATTAGTTTTAAATTCTTTAAAAAAAATTAAAATAAACACCTATGCATTAAATAAAAATAAAAATCTATCTTTATCAATTTTATGAAAAATTCAGATTAATAAGTTACATAAAACTTGTTAAATAATGGATAGTTTTCATATTTTGCTTAGAACAAATGTTTGAAATTCTATTCACAAATATATTAAAAACACTGTTTGGTCAGCATTTATTTAAATGCCTTAATCTATGACTCTTGTATAAGTTCCTATACCTGAATCTTTCGTGACAAATGTCACACACAAAAGGCTTTTCTCCAGTATGAATTCGTGTATGACAAATAAGTGATTCTCTTTGAGTAAACCTTTTCTTGCAGATGTCACACACAAATGGTTTCTCTCCAGTATGAACTATAAGATGTCTTTTCAAATTACCTCTGTTTTTAAATATCTTTAAACAGATTTCACAGGTAAAAGATTTATCTATAGTTTGAGTTTGAGCAGGTATCCTATTGTGAATTTTAAGATGTTTCTTTAGACTATTTTTTCGTGGAAATCTTTTCTGACATATATCACACCAAAAAGGGTTCTCTTCTAGATGTAATAGAAAATGTCTTTTCAAGTCCTCTTTTGAATTAAATTTATTATTACATATACTACAGATTAATGTTTTATTTTCATCTATTCCTGAAAAAATACAATAAATAATTAAATCATTATAAAATCTGAAATGAAATTACTTTTAGATAAGTTTCACTACATTTTTCAACAAAGTAAAATTATAAACTAGAACAATTTCCCTTCTTCAGCACAATTTTTTATAAACTAGTGATTTGTGATATTTGAAGATAGTATAATTTATTTTAGCCTGTAAATATTAAAATTTTTAGTATTTAACAATTAAAAATTCTGAATAATGTACAATTTTAGAAATACTTTACTAAGAAATTTTATTTTACTCTTTTATGTTAATTAATGAGTAAACAAAAATTGATCATATCATCATCAATACACATACAAATAAAAACAACGAGCAATTACTTACTATGACATTGTTACAATGCCAAACTGCAGTTTTTAATCACCTTTTTATTTTAAAAAAATTACATGATTTCTGGTCCAGACCAGAAATTTGTATATGGTTAATTGGGGTCTCTAGCCCCAGGCTTTCCATATCTAGTTTGCAACTTAGTAGTGTCTTGTCCCTGTACATCATACTTCTCCTGATAACAATGAAGTCATGCTGGTCATCTGTACAACTCTGTACTCAAGAAAATTTTGAACTGAAATCACAACTTCCAGTCTGAACCAGAAGTTCATATATAGTTAATTGGAGGCCTTCAGTACTTAAGCCTTCCATAGCTGTTCCTAATTTTGATCTGTGTAACTCTTTCTGTTCTTGAGATTAACGAAGGATAGATAGAATGTATAAATCCACAATTTGAAAATTGCAGCCCAATAATTAAAAAAAGAGAGCTCTTATGTGTAACCTTTAAGATTTTATAAAAGAAATATTCTTTTAAATAAAAAAAAATCCTTATATACAGACTCCTACAGGGCTACAACTGGCCCTGTCCTCTGGATGCTTTCACCAGTAGCCAAGCCCTCTTCCAGAACCTTCTTAGATTCAATGCAAGCACTGTTATCAGACTTTCAGTGAATCGTATATTGTTCTCTGTTTGTTATTTTGGACCACAGGTGTTGTAATGTGTTTTTGTTTAATTGGTCACTTCATGCTAAAGGGCATTGTAAGAACTATATGTATATTTCACTAAACTGTATGGTATTGTATTTTTGTTCTTTTATAAATGTGATGCAGATGCCCATGTCTTCCCCTTTTCATCCTTTTTGCTATCCTTTTTGAATTTTCCTCTTTGCCTTTGCCTTAAGCTTTCTTCTTACTTCACCCCAGGCAATCCCAATGAGTAGTACTGGTTCTACCCTCTTTTTTAAATAAACAAATATTCCTAGCTACTAACTAAATTATATTCAGTAAACTATCATAAATCCATACAGAAATCAAATATAAATTGCTTGTTTTAGTTTATAATCCTACCTTTTGAAATTATTAAACATATAACATAATAAAAATACTATTTTAATAGATGAATAAAAATAAAATCTGCCAAAAAACCATTAGCTCAGTCATACTAGGACTGTGGAAAAAATTTTTAATCTCTAATAAATATTTAAATAATACAATACATTAGATGATTGTCTTACCAGACAGATCATCTTGATCTCCTAATTCAAATTGTTTATTCAGCAAATAATTACTTGGACCAGGTAAAATGAAATGATCTGTAGAATTATCCAAATATTCACTATTTTCTTCATGTGATGTATTAGAAGAACCTCTCGATTCATGATATGTCAAACCAGATTTAATTTCTAAAAACATTTTAAAAATTAATTAATTTAGCAATACTAACTTGTATTATAAGAATATTATATATATTACATTAAATATTATTATAAATTTGTATTATAAGAATAAAAAATTTATAAATACATTTACAATCCCCATTTAGCCAGCTCAAATGAGACTGGACCCAACATTGATGATCAAAAATTCATTAATGATGTAAATAACACAGTTTATACAGTGGATGATTGGTTAACAAACAGTTCAGACTGCAAACAAATTGAACAATAAACACTTTTGTGAAAGATTTTTATGTTTATACAATAAACACATTTGGATAACACACACCTCACAGAACAAACTAAGAAGTGATACTGTGTATAAGATTTGTAGAACTGTACTTTACTGCCATTTATGAACAATTTCTGGAATGAGACTTTGATAGTTGTATACATAATCTTTTTGTATGCTAGTTGATTTCTGTTCTGTAAATTTTTGTAAGTGCTTTACTGAACTTTTTATTTTAAAAAAACTAGTAATATGGTGTGTCTAAAAAGAGTGGAATGTCAAGAACTGTGCTCACCAGAGAAACCAAGCAAGAGATAACAGACAAGGTAGAGAATGGGCAGATGATGTCTGATGTAGCTAGGCAGTATGGCTTGAACAGGTCTACAGTAGGCACAATCTTAGCTAAGAAAGATACAATCAAGAAGACTCAAGCCGATAAAGGAGTAATGAAAATCACATCTGAGAAACAAAGTTGTTCTATCCATGAAAAAGAGATTGCTTTTAGTTTGGATAAAAGAAAGGAAAATGAAAAGAAATGTAACCTGTATGACTATCATTCAAGAGAAGACTAGAGAAATTTTTAAAGAACTGTAAAAAACAAACTCCACATTTATCAAATGAGGAGATGGAATTCAAGACTACCACTGGATAGTTTGCAAAGTTTAAAAGGAAATCTGCCATTAAGCATGTGGTAATCTTGGTAATACAAGGTGAGTCTGCAGAGTTGTCTCAAATTTCAAGAATTCATTAAAAAAGAAGGATATTGCCCACAACAAATTTTCGATTGTGATGAAACTAGTTTATTTTGGAAGTGCATGCCTAATCATACCTACACATCATGAAAGATGAGAAAAATATTCCTGGACATAAACCCATGAAATCCACTGATGTTACTTTTGAAACCTACCAGTGGTGATATGAAGCATAACCACCTTCTTGCCTATCACTCTGGGAACCCTTCAGCATTCAAAAAAAATTCCATAATTAAAGAAAGACTGCCAGTGATGTGGAATGAAAGAGCATGGGCCACACAGGTTCTTTTTAAAGAATGGCCATTTACAGTTTGTGTCCTGAGCACAAGGATTACTTTCAGACCAATAAATTGCCATTGAAAGCACTATTGCTATTAACCCTTTCCTGAACAACTTCTGGTTTACGTTTATTTTGTAAGACAACTGAGAGCAATACAGTATAGGCCAGTCAAAGTCAGTCAGGCCATATTATTTTAAAATCTAATTATTATTATATTCATGTGAAAAAAAATCACATATATTTATTAATATCTTTAGTTTTAAACACTGTATTTTCCAATAAATTTTATTAGAGAATTTTATAAGAAAAAAAAAAAATAATTTATCAGAACTGAAACATTTAAACTTGAAATTTCATAACTTTTTGTTAAAATTAACAATGTCTGGTTAGCTAGTTTTTTTCTGGCACTGAGCAAGAACCACATAGAATATTGTTTTGTACAACTCCATATAACATTTACGCATGTATATTTTTTTTTTGTCTTGAAATTATCACACATTATATCAAACATTTGTTTGAAATCAAAACTTTTATTTTGCTCTCAACTAGTATACTTTATTCACATTAAATCAAACAAGAATCAAAATTTTCATGATAAACATATCATCGTTGACTTTTTACATCAAAATTAAAAATAAAAAAAATGCATCTGTGATGCAGTCAGGACCAAATCTGTAAGAGAGTTTATTATTTTTTGCATTTGCTGCAAGATTGATAATGCATATAATATTATGAAAAATGTTTGATCAGAATTATATCACATACCTATCGATGTCAGCACTGATGCATTGGGAAACATTCAGGATGTAATCCCTTGAGGCAACGAGTGCAGATATTTCTCGATCACCTCTTCAATCCAGCACTAGTGCAGACACAGCACCTAGGCTCTTTTCTTTCTGGTAATTTTCTCAGTTCTTTTGGTCCTCAAGGATCTTGAGGAAGGGTTTTTGTTGCTAGCCATTCCCCCTCCAAGCTCTCTATTATTGAGATGTAAAAGGCATACCTAGAGTTTAGTTTTCCAGAACCTCTGAAATTCTCCTTGTAGAGTAGATACAAGTTCAACACCATACTGGATATGATGTTGAACCCAACTTTTTTCCAGTATTTCATGGTCTTTCTCTTATCCAAGTATGCATACATCATGTCCGATATATTGACTCCACTCATAAATTTATTGTATTATAATATTATTTGTGGCTTTGACTTAGCCACTACACGCTTAAAAATTTGTTCTTCACACATCCTTGCATGGCTGGATTGGATATTTTTGAGATGATTTTTCTCAGAAGCCACAGGCTAACAATGGGCCAGATCTAAAATAAGATGTTTGGCCGACAGAAAACTTAGATTTCAGTGGAGCTGGTAAATGTTTTCTGTTTCGTCAAACAGTGCCAGTGATATAGGTGCCCAGTGAATATAAAGATCGAACAAGAGGAACCGACATGAAGAAGTTATCTACAAAAAGATGATAACCTGAATTCAGGTACAACCCAATCTCAAGCAATTTTTTTGCAATGCTGTACCCTAGACCAAATTTAGAATTGTTGTTTTTTTTTTAATGAGACCTGGCCCCTCTATAAGTGAGAAAACTCAAGCAGTACTTAGAGACTGTCACACAGCATCCAAAATTTTATGCCCCACTTATGGTGATGTTTCTTTGGAAGGTACTGCATGAGACAGGCTTTATTTTTGGTACCAATAAGGCTCCCATCCACACAAATTTCCTGGTGTGGCGTGTAGTGATGTTGGAACACTCTGTTAGCATGATGGACCAGCGGTTGATATTTTGCACAAGGATCGCATTCTTCTTCTGCTGGGTCAGATAACTTAGAGTTATTGACAAAATGGAAAAAGTAACAAGTGATAAAAGTGGGTTCTTGGAAACATTTTCCCAAACCATGGAGTGGCTTGGGAGGAAGAAGTGGACCAGTAGGATGCTTCGGTAGGCTTTTTGATCAATCCCATATACAATATACATGCTAAAAACCCCTTTATTTCTATGACTAAAATTTTGGACCAGTTCTTCAGAAAGGATGGAACATTACCCCCATGCCATTTATCACTTGTTGAGTGTAATGATTTGATTCTGTGACTATTATTAATAGATTGAGCAAAGTCATTGTAAAAAAATGATTGAAATATGCAATTGGGAGTGAATCTGGAGGGAGCATGTGTTTAGGGCCAGCTAGCTCTAGAAAAGTAAAAGGAAGTGAAGAAGGTTGTTCTGGAGATAGAACCTCCTGATAGTCATCATCATCGTCATCACTTATGGATTGTATAGGGGGATTAGAGAGGCTTGGAGAGGCCAAATCATCTTCTGAGTAATTATCTGACCCTTCATACTCGTACATGCTTATCTCAGGGTCAGAGTCAGATTCTAAAATAGAATCTGACATATTCTCCATGTATTCCAGTAAGTCAGAGTCATCTAACATTTTATTTGCATTGGATGTTGATGCCATGATGTAAAATAAAATGTGGGTGAAAATCGATAAATCTAATTAAAAAAAAATAAACTATATATAACAATATGTTACAATATAAAACTAAAAGTATAATAAAAAAAATTATGATAACTGAATCGGAAATATAAAATAAAACAATTACAAATAATACATTGAAAATATGATTCGATATACGATCAAAATTTATATTTGAAATTATGAAAAATATACCGTATATATCTTAAAAAGTAAATTACTTTATTATATATAGAAAACTAAATAGAAAAATGAACAAATGATTGAATAAAACAAACAAAGAAAAGGAATGGAACCTTACCTGCAACACAAACACAAAGCAGTCTTTAAGCGAAAAAGCAAAAGTGAATTCCAAAAATTCCAACTAATGGTTTTATAGGTACCACCTGGACAAAAATATGTAAAACAGAAGGTGGACAAGTGGTTGCCATCAAGTGCTGACATCTGTGGTCAAAAATTTTATAAAAATCGAATTTAAACAGAGAGTATGAATTGTTACGCTAGTTAACAAAGGATTAAACCATTGAAATTTTCAAATTATTTTGTACTTTGTCAGGTTTACTTTAATGAAAACTGATAGTGAAATTTTTTCTTCCTTGTCCTAACTTTCCAATCAACCAGGTGTTGTTGTCGTTGCTTTCAGTCTTTAGCTCTTAAGACCGAAAGCAACTCTTTTTATAAATTAATCTTCAAATTTAGTAAAGTTTATTTAAACATAAGGTGAAAATAAAGATATTTTGTTTTACCTTTTGATTAAGACTTCCTTTTTTTGCTAATCACAAACTACACCAGTATAATAAGTCCTATTAATAGACAAGGTCCAAATAGACAATATAAAAACAAAAGAGTTTATTTAAACATTTTTAGATAAGAACTATTAAACTTTTTTTAACTGTAAGCAAGCAAACATTCATAAAATGATGAATGATTTATGGTGGTATCTCAATACTTGAACAATGTGGTATTTGAACACAAATTCTGGAAAATGTCATTTGGTACTCAACTGAACAAATGCAACCATTTAAAACAAATTTTCAATTAACAACATATTTTTATTTCGCCATCAACAAAAATCTTTTATGATAAAAATAAAAAATATGAAAATGTTGCTGATACTTTGTAAAAAGAAAACACCCTCATTTAACTAAAATTAATATTAACGTGTAATACATCACTTTTAATTGTGATTGAAAATAAATTATTGATTGCTTTAATAAACATATTTCTCTTAATAATGAAAAAGAATAATATACTTTTGCTAACTTCTGAAATATAATAATTTAAAAATTACAAATATAAAAGATTTGTATGGTATCACTTTTAAGCCTCTTATACCTTAGTAAATTTAATCATATAAAAGAACAACAATTTTTATGTAATTTATTATATAGCTTATACCTACAATAGCTTTAAGAATAAAAATGTGTAATTATAAAAATTATTATTATTATGTTTTAATATGAATGGTTGTCTCACATTGAAGATGAATGATAAAAGGGAACAGAAACAAATTATTTTTTAATACATCATTTTAAGCTTTCTTTTATGAATTAAAGCATAAGAATTGTAGGATATTCACTTACAGATTTGTCTTGGATAATGCAGAATCTCAGTTAATTGGGATTTTACTATCAAGCTCATTTTAAATGTTTATTTTAAAAAGTTTTGCTATTTCAATAAATTAGATATGAATTAATTCTTAAATAATGTAATTTATTTGAAAAATTTTGATGTTTTGTGATTTATAAATAAATTATAAAAAATAAATAGATCCAATCCCAAACTGAATACCAGAGATTTTAGATATTCACTTTGTGGATTGATATGTGCACAATTATCTTATTGTTTAAGATTCTAATATTGATTCTAATATTCTGCTTGTAATATTACTGAAACTAAAAATATTTAGAAATATTAACTATAATTAATTAATATATTACTTAATTCTATCAATCAGAGAAAGAAGACAATAAAATTATTTATATTTAACACAAGCTAAAACTCAAACTTTATTAAAATTTAAGTATTTTATGTAATTTTTAAAAATATTCGGTGTTCTTACCAAATGGTGTTTCTTTATCTGTTAATTCAAATATTCTTTTATTCAAATGATAATTATTTGAATTTGATAATGAAATAGCTCTTGAATTATCTACACACATCTCTTCAGATGAAGTACAAGTTGCAGAACTTATTGATTCATAACATACTAAATCACGTTTTGCATCTAGAGAAAACACATTTTAATATACAATTTTAAAAACATATTTCAAATTTACTTAAATTTAAGATATGGTTACACATTAAATTTACATAATATACAAATATATATTTTTCACTTATTGAAGTCTCTCTCAAACCTTTGTCACCCTTTTTTAATGCATAATTGAAGAAAACATCTTTTTCAAAGGGGTCGTGATTATATTACAACAAATATACTTTGAAAAGTTACAAGGGATACACCATAAATAAATCATTGATATACATAGTAATAGTAATTTTAAAACTAATTGATAAAATTTATGAATATTGTTACTGTATGTATGTAGCAGTACAATGAAATATGCACTGTATTCATTTTGTTGTATTTCATAAAACTGATAATATGAAATGTAAGTGTGTGAATTGCATTAAAAACCAAACAGACCAATGAAAAATAACAATGTTTAGTTACAACTAGAAACTGTTAATTGATGTTTTGTTATTAATATTAGTAAATATGAACATTTTGTTTTATATTTACATGGTTCTATTTAATGAATAAAGTTGGAGATTGCTAAACTAAGAAATGCTGACAATTTAAATTACAGTAGGGCATCGTTTATCCAAATCAATTGAGGACTGGGGTTGTTCGGATAACTGATTTTTTCGAATAACCGAATATGTACGAAAAAATATATTAACCAGTCCGATGTTGAAAATTTTCTCCGTCGCGTGTTGCTTCGTGTTGAATTTTCATCAATTTTAAGCCTAACGAAAATTTTTATAATAATAATCGAGGCTATTGTATCATTAAAAATTATTTCTTTATTTTGTACAAACAAAATAAATATATTGAAAAATATAAAAACAAAATAATTATACTTTAGAAGTTAATCTGGTATCAAAAACGTTTGATTTAGCACGACACAGTCCGACTGGAAAGCTTTCGGTTAACCGGTTTTCGGATAAACGATGCTCTACTGTACTGTACTGCAAGCAAATAATAATTAAAATCATTAACATTTAATGTTTAAAGCACTAGTCAAACTGATTATGATAACTGGTAAAAGTATCATCATCAGCCATGTTGAGGAAAATAGTATGAAAGTTTTTTGCAAAATATTTTTGAGTCTTTCTGGAATTCAAACTATTCTAGATTACTTTCAGGACTGTGATAACTATATTCTAAATTCTTACAAACCACTTAAAAACAATAATTATATACTTTATTGGTTTGTAGATTTCACTAATACTTTTATTCAACTTGCAAAGGTATTTAATATTTGCTCTTTGCTTCATAATTACAAGCAATAAAAATTTTTTATAATATAAAACTTTAGTGTAACTGCTTGCAGTTATTTAAAAATATCTGACAAATTCAGATTTACTCAATGACTCAAATGACAAAAATTCAAATCTTCATACTATTTATGAAATTAAACTTTAATAAGATTATAAAGAAATGATGATATTGGCATAAAATACCTAGACAAACTAAAGGATAAAATGTCAGGTTGTGATAGAATTAAAATTATTGAAAACGAGAATAGTACATAAACTGTAACAAAATCTAGAAATTTAATTTGCAGATTGAAAAAAAATAAAATTTAACCAATCATACAAAAAAGAAATTTAGTAATCAATTTCCAGTAATAAATAAACCAAAGCCTAAATCTCATTTCCTAATATAAGTCGAACTGCCAGATTATTTTGGACTATATTAATGATAATTGTAATTAATATGAATTTCGGCCAAAAACTTGAGTGTATCCATATTGTAAAAAACATTAGTAACTATTAATCAATTTTGAATTTAATTAAGTAATTCAAAAAATCTTTATTGTTAAAATTAATTAGTGCTTTTAATTACAAGTACTTACTAACTGTTCAAGTACTTTGTCCCAAGTATTTGAACAGTTACGTTTATGGTTATCAACAATTACAAAGTTTTCTATTTAAGCAAATCCATGTTAAATATAATACATAAACAAACTTTAACATGAATTTGCTTAAATGATTTTAACCTTAAAAGATCATCCATTAGGCAAAATAATTAAAATATTATATAGAAAATCTAAAATTATTATTGGAAAACAATTTTTTTTTCAATAGTATTTATTACAAGATGCAAAAGATTAAAGAATGATAAAGATTAAATTTAATTTTGGCTTATGATGGAGAATGTTTCCCCATCGTAAGCCAAAATTTAATTTAATTAACTTATTAACTAATAAGTCACTTTTAGAAGCCATTAAAATAACAAAATACAGAAAACTGACAGACAAATTCTAATTTTTAAATGTAAAAAAACAATGATGTTGATGGATGCATCCACAGTTGCATTTTATGTCAAAGTTTGTATATACATTTATTTTATTAATAAATAACTTTTTAATTTGTATGAATATGTGTACGTCTGGTCTATATTTTATTTTAAAATGAGAATACTTTAGTTATTAATTATTATGCCTTTGTGTCCATAGTTTCCAGTATAATAAGTCCTGTTAATATATAAAAAAGTACTAGTATACAAAATAAATTTTAAAAGAGAATACTTTAGATTTGGAATAGTATACACACACACACAGTTCCAAAATTTACAGGTTTACAAATTATATTTACAGGTGTATTATTTTACAATCAATCAAACTCCATTAAATCAATTTTTTTTATATATTGATAGAATTTACTATGCTTTATTATTGGGAAAAAATTATATATATATATATATATATATATATATATAAATTAATCCTGTATTCAATTAATCCTGTAAAAAATTGTATAGAATTATATATATATATATATATATATATAAATTTTTTCCCAATAATAAAGCATAGTAAATTCTATCAATATATAAAAAAAAAATTGATTTAATGAAGTTTGATTGATTGTAAAATAATACACCTGTAAATAAAAAATTTGCTTACAAGTTAAAATTATTATTAATGATTTGTAAATTTTTAATAATTTGTATTCATATTTCAAACAGTAGTGTACCTGGAATTGATTCTTTAAGATAATTTGGTTTGGCTTTATTAGACAATACCAAACACGTATCTGCTGCTGCATTATTAACGGAAGATATCGTAGACATTGCTTGTTTATCTGATATATTTGTTTGCAATTGATTTAAAGATGATTGTACTTCATCTTGGGAATTCTTTTCAATTAATCCTGTATTCTGAAATAAATGAATAAATATATTGATTTAATTTTAAAATCAAGAAAATTTATTTTTAACATTCAAAATTCTATTCTCTATCATTTAAAAATTTTTGAAAATAAAGTTTTAAACTAAGATGTCGACTACCAATTTTAAATTAAACATATCAAATAACAGTTTAATAATCAAAAGATTCATTCATCAATTATTATATTTAAATTTTAACTTATTCATTTTAAACCAAATTGAAGGCTAAATAAATAATTTTATGATATTTTCAAAAAGAAAGCTTTCTTTTATAGGTCATATTTTTTGAGATTGGGGTCACCCACCCTGACCATATGCATAATTACAATTAGTGATGTGCTGGATATCCATATCTGTATCCATATCTCCAGATATCCGAGGAGAAAAAAAGATCTGTATCTGTATCCATATCCGTTACTTTTTAGCAGATCTTTTATCTTAATGAATTTCATTACTTATATGAAATTTTAAAGATAGGTAACAATAAAATACTAATAACTTCAATTCAAATCACTTTTATTTCTTAAAATCACATATTTGGCACATTCATATTGCAAAAATTAAATATTTAAATGTTAATTATAGTAAGTTACTAGTATAAGGTATTAATTTAACTATCTTTATAGTGAGATCAAACCTCTAATGCTAATCGAAATAATCATCATGGTTATATTATATTAAAAATAATTATCAAATTATCAGATAAAATAATCACATTTTAGAAACTTCAGAAAAATTAAATGTCATAATCAAAATTAATTAATAGTAAATTGTACTTCAAAAAGAGTAACTTGGCAGCTTTATCCCCAAAAGTCTATTATGATGAAGATCATAAATAATTCCTGCTGCACTGAAAAACTGCTCACTTGGAATGCTTGTTGCAGATGACAATAAATATGTGCGAGCCATGTGACTAAGACCTCCAAATTTTTTACTATTAATCTCCCAATACTTTAATGGATCTTGGTCTCTTCATAATCTTTTTTCTTTGGCATATTCTGTGAGCAAATTAGCATTAGTGTATGATATTTGGTTTTCAGATTCCTCATCTTCATTGTCACCATCTAACGTATTGGCCATAGAGTCTTCTAAATTGTTGCAATGTTCTTTTCTTACAGCATTTGGCTTCTCTGTGCTAATTGTAGTTGTTCTGATATTTACTTCTGTTTCTAAAGCTGTAAGTGATTTCTGTTTTATATCTTTTATAAGAAAGCAACTGAAGAATTTACCTTTGTAACATGGGTCTAAAAATGCTGCTAATTGGAACAATATATTTTTGTCAATTTCAGAAAAATGATAATCTAATTCATTCTTCAAAGAAGACAAAAAAATCAAGAACGGCAGGTGTACTGATGTTGAGAGTTTCCTCACTATTAGCAGAAATTTGAATCTCATCATACAATTTATTTAATGCTCATACTAGAAGAATAACGTCGGATATACATATGTTTTGTGTGCTCAATTTTTTTGTGGTATCCTCTAGAGGCTTCAGTACTCTCACTAATTCTTGAATTAAAATCCACTCTTCAACATCAAGCTGTTCTATTTTATTATTAGTACAATAAAGTGACAATGAATCCTTAATGCAATCAAGTCTTTCCAACAGCTATTATATATAGCTGGAATTCCAGTGTGTCGGCGAGTCTTGCAAAACTTTTAAAACTCTTTGATTGAGTTGAACTTGTATTTTTTCTAATTCTTGCTTTGCCATTGTAGAATGGTTGAAACATCCTGCAATTTTTCTGCATTTTGTAACATAGATATTGCATCAACATTTTTAATAGCTTCTTTGACCATCAGATGCAGCTGATGTGCTGTACAGTCAATATTATTTATGTCAGATAAAGTGAAGACACACTTCCTGTTGGATCCCCCATCTTTTACCATGCAGTGCACATTCTGTTTCGGGATTCCTCACTCTTCAAGCATACATTGAAATATTGCCAAAATGTAATCTTCCGTGCGGCATTCGTCAAGAGTCTCCGCTTTCAAAACAATATTTTTTCTTATAAAATCTTTTGTAATGCCATGACATGTTAAGGATAGTAATGAAACTCCTGACGAAGAATCTGACCAAATAACTGATGTGAAAGAAACTTTCTCAAAATCCTTCAACATGTTCTTTATTTTCGATGACACTTTATTGTAAAGTTTGCTGCAAACAAGTTCTGTAAAGTATTTCCTGCCTTTTAGAACATAATTTGGAACAACATGATCCATCAATCATTGGAACCCCAATTCTTCTGTGTGTTGAAAACGTAAATCAAATAAAGCTATCATTTCTGCAATTAAATAGTCAATTTTTATTGATTTGGGGTTTGTATTATCCCACATTTTGACTTTTTCTATGTATTTGTTAAAAAATGTTTGTCTAAATTCTGTTTTTACTGTTTGTAAAGATGTTTCCTGCTGAACGTTTTCGTTGGCACTCTTCTTAGAGGAGTCTTCTTTTATGAATAAAGCATATTCTTGTGGATGTTTCCTCTGAAGGTGATTTTTTAACGATGTTGTACCTTTACCCTTATGGGAATACTTTCCTTCACAAATTTTGCATTTAGCACATTTGTCATTTACTATTGTAAAATATATTAAACATTTTTGTCAACATTGTTTTTATTTTAATTTAACTCAACACTCAACCCAAACACAAATGTAATCTATGCTATCCTGTGTCACACTAAACTATAAACAAAAAACACATCACATTACTAATGCAAAGCATCAACTATCGGTCCAAGGTCATACACTCCAGTGCCGACTGAGTACGAAAGTTCAGATCCGTATCCGTATCCACAGATCTAGACACTAATGATCCGTATCTGTGGATATACATTTTTAACAATCCAGCACAACTAATCACAATGCATTTACACATACACATGATTAAATTCTACATTTGGTCATGTTTATCAAATTTTAGAGTAGAGATGGAACAACCCACTATCACTAAAATTGTCTTAGGTATATCTTCAAAGTTTCAGTCTTCTGTCTTAATTAGAAATGGATAAAATTTAAGCTGTAAGATTTGAGGACATTATTCAAAGTAAATTAAATAAAAAGTATTAAAATATCTATAATATTTAAAAAGCATAAATAATTTTGAAAATTCAAACAATTTAAAATTTTCATTTGCATATTAAATTAAAGAATGAAAGACAGTACAAGTTTTATATTTATGTATGTACAGTACTTGATATTCAAATATAAGAGGGGAGAAAATGTAATTTAATAAAATTATATCTTTAAACAAATACAACTACAATTCCACTAATTGCAAAATTAAGAGTTTAACATAACATGCAATTATACAGGATGTCCCAAAAGGAAAAGTCAACATTGTGTGAGGTGAAGGATAGGCTATTTTATGCAAAGCTCATATAAATGTAGTTATTCCAAATGTGTTGTTTCATGTTCCTTTATTCAGGAACATTATGTTAGCAACCAGTTTATCTCATGTATCTATCAATACCTTCTTTAGTACATTTCATTTTTCATCTAATCCCATAAACAAAAAGCTAATGGGGTCTTGATGGTCAGTTAATGGTACCACCACAACTAATTCACCAATAAGGGAAAATGTAATCAAAATGTTGCCTGAATTTCAGCTCTATTTTGGAAACTATTTAGGATAAAACTTTATTAGAGTCAGAAATAAAAAGGGTATATGAACTTTTTGCTTAAAATAATCTATTCCCTTCTGGAACACCCTATATTGTATAATTTCAATGTATTAGTACAGTTTCTATTATTTCAAGGAAGTTATCATCATTAATGTTAATTATATTTATTATAAGGTAACAATAATTAAAATAAAATTAAAACTACAAAAAGATGTAATATTAAAGTTTGAATTTAAAATAAAATGAATAAGCAGTTTCTTTTAATATGCCATAAATAAATATAAGTACTAAAAAGATTTTTTAATTAAGTTTATTTCAAGATGTAAGAAAAATTAAAGAAATACTTATTAAGATAAATTGTAAAAATATATATTTCCTAAACTTGAAATTAGTGATGATAAATAAAAAACAAAACAAAATTCTGAGTTCCAACAGTTTTTGTGTACAAACTGATTTATTACATTTGAATACTGTATTAATAACTATATACTCTAATAGATAATTTAAAATTTGACCTATAGACAATTTTTGAGTGAAACTTCATTAATCTCTGCACACAAAGCTAGAACTAATTTAAAATCGTAGGCACAAAAAACCTTGCTAGAAACAGCGTGTGTAAGGTTTTTTGTGCCTACGAAATTTCATTTATATTGACATTGACACACTGAACTATTTATAAGAAAAAATTAAACAACCTTTTCAGTGTCACTAGCTCTAAAACTAAATAAGACTTTCTTAAGATCACCAAAATTTATTATTATAAAATGTGTTCAGTCTCAGTTCAGGCCATCTTCAACATATATGCAGGTTGAATATAGAATAACAATTCTACTTGTCAAAAATTATGTAAAAGAGAAATTGATTAAATAAAAATATTGCCAAGGACTTCTCATCTTTTCAAAGTCGAGAACTTATTAATAGTAAAGGAACAGTATTAATAGATTACAAAAGCCTGCAAGCTGCCAATTGTTGTATTAAAATAGAAAATTCTAAAATGTTTGTTTTCTCTTTTGAATGAAGTAATAAAACACATTAAATTTTTGCACATTCTAATTTGTGTCACTTGAAAAATAAGCTTTCTAAAAAACTCGTTAATTTTTCTCTTTATGTTAATCTTAACATTTCTTCATATTTGTGTGAAATTTGAATTACTTTCTGAAAGATATAAATATCAATTTATAATTTAAAATATGTATTAAAATCAAAATTTTTGTTACTTAAATAATTGTAGTATATTGTCTGTTTCAATGTAGATATTAAAAGATTAATTTTATGAGCTATCTACATTAAATATTTCAGAGGAAAATAAATATATTTTGCATCACATCAATTATAAATAAAATGGTTATTATTGAAGCAAATGTACCTATGCTAGAACTGTTAAATTTTTGCAACAGTTGAACACCCAATGTCAGGATCTGAAGTTTTATTGCATGTTCGCCTGTCAGTATAACATTAATTTTGTCTGATTTGAATTTTTTTTTCTTTAATAAGTTTATTATTATTATGTGAAGAAATTTTAGGAGTGTGTTTTTGACTGAAAGATTAACCATCCCAAAAAATAAATCTTTTAATGTTTTTAAGCTTAAACTTCTGATTAAATTGAAATGTTTGATTCTTTCATTTAATATTTTAATTTTTGAATCATTTTGAGATGAAATTAAAATCTCGAAAACATTTTTATGCAAGAATTCTGTGACTTCTCTGTAAATCTGTTTTGATATGCATGTCAGCCAAACAACAACTGAAAATCATTTGGATCACAGAAATAGGCAGAAGTAAAAATACATGTTTTATTTATTGTATACTCCTTACAAAAGATCTCTAGGAGGAGAGGTTAATACAGTTAATGACTTATACAATAAAGTTATATTTTTTCTAAATTACAACAGAATCTGTTTTAGAAATTAGAAAACAATTCTTATAGCTTGTCCTCCAAGAAATAACAAACATTGCTATAATAATCAGTTGAACAAAAAGATAAAAAATTTTCACAAATGTATAAATAATGATTCAGAGTTGCATTGTCTTGCATACAATAAAGAGTCTTATCTGAAGAATTTAAATTTATACTGAAATTTTTTCACATAAAACAAAATTTACTGAAACACATTTAGGTGTTCATTTTCTTTACAATACAGGTAATTGATGATGATAAAAAAAACCCTGACAACTGTTCAATATTTCTGTGCACCAGGGATTAAATTTAGTGTTGGCTATCTTTTCCTTCTTTTCTCTGGCAAAAAAATTGCCAAATTCTAATGTAAAAGCAAAAAGATTGTCAAATTCTTTTCTTAATCCAGACATGCATGCCAACAAATGGCCATTCAGATGAAGAGACGGAAGAAGTTTATAAACAAATAAACAAATGCTTACAACTTAAAAGAAGAGAGATGTAGTGATTATTATCGGGGTCATGAATGCCAAGATCAGAAGAAGGAGAGAAGATAATATAATTGAACCATGAAGACTAGGTGAAAGAAATAAAAGAGGAAATAGACTTGTTAAAATTTGCCAAAGAACCAACATGATTGTAACTAATACCTGGTTCCAACTGCATGAAAGAAGATTGGCTACATGGAGAGTCCAGGGTTAAGAGAAGCAGAAACAAGAAACCATATTAATTATATTCTAGTCAACTACAGACTTAGAAATGCAATAATTAACATAAAGACTTATCCAGGTGCAGATTGCAACAGTGATCATAGTCTACTGCTAACATAACTAAGAATAAGGCTGACACATGTCAGGCCAAAAAAGCAAAAGAATTGTTTAATATAGAGGTGTTGAGGAAAGACTGCATCAAGAAGACTTTTCAGGCTGACATATGAAGACTAAAAAATTTCAACACTAACAGAAGTGCAGAATAAATCTAAAAAGATTTGAAACAAAAAATTAAAGACACTGTGGTTGACATCCTTGGCAAGAAAGGGAGACAAATAAAGAAGCCTTGAGTCACAGAGGAGATAGTAAAAAAGATGGATGAGAGAAGACAATACAAAAATGCTAATAACATGGAATAAAAATAAAAATATAGAATCATTAATAAACACATAAAACAATGTTTGCACAAACAGGAAAAGAAAAAGTGGTTGAATCAATTATGTCTGGAAATGGAGCACCACGCAAATGGAAACAAAAGAGTACACTAGACCTCCCATATAACACAGTAGATATGTTCCATGTTATATGAATTCTGTGTTGTACAAGTCACTTAGATTTTACAAATACACAAGCCATTCACAGCCTGGCACTTGCGCAGTTTAGGGGTATGGCTGTTTGAAAGGTTTTCTTCCATAAAATTGATTGATTCTAGACTAATTTGACTCGAACATTTCCAAAACACGTATAACTTTTTGGGAATAATCCATATAAACTATGCTATAAACAAAAAATTGTAGGATTACTTACCGAGTGCTCACCGTTCGAAGACGCCATTGCTTAAGCTTGTTTTAGTCGCAGAGCGGCTCATCGAATGGCAGATGTGTGTTTCCTGACAAGTTATTCTTTCTGTGAAAAATTCACTGAACTTTGGAGACATCATTAATAGAAATATAATTTTTATGGCCGTTGAATAATGAATGTTTTTTAGTAGGTCTGCTGCTCATTTAAACTCAACGGTTCGTGCAATGTCCACTATTGGTCCAGATTCGACCAATCCTGTTGGTCATGACAATCTGTCTCATTCTTTTACCATGTTATACGAGCCTCTTTTAGCATTTTATATGAACACAATCAAATTTTTCCGCCATGTTATACGAATCTGTCTTATATGAACCCACGTTGTAGGGGGGTCTACTGTATATGAAAAGCTAAGGTTAATCTCAGGAAAAAAAGGAAATACAGAAATGAAGCTCTGAGAAGTGAAAATGGAAACATTTTATTGCAGAAATACAAACAAGTTCTAAGATGGGAAGGATGCATAGACAATCGCCATGGAAATGAGGACAGTTTAAATCAAGAAGAGATGGAGAAAAAGAGTGCAACCTTTCTTAAGGACGAGATCAATGCTGCATTGAAAAATGAGGAACAGAAAGGCATCAGAAACAGATGAAATACAAGAAGAACTCCTTAAGGTTGTGGGAAAAGATAAAACAAGAATCCTAACTAATTTTTTAACAAAAGTTTAGAAGCAGATATTCCTGACAATTTCACAAAATCTATCTTAATCCATGTTCCTAAAACTGTGGGTACCTTAGACTGTGATAAACACAGAGCTATTAGCTTGATAAGCATGCCTCAAAGATTTTAGTTAACATCATACAGTGAAGAACAGAACACTGCATAAATCGGGAACTAGATGAGATCTGGTTTCCAAAGAGGCAGAGGGACAAGGGAGGCAATTAGAATGATACAACTTATAGTAGAAAGGATGATTGATCATAATAGGGATTTATTTTTATGTTTTGTTAACTTTAAGAAAGCCTTTGATACTGTTAATCAAATGCTGTTGTTTGAGATTCTGCAAAAAATAGGTATTGATAAAAAAAATTACTGAGAATAATCTACAACAACTATAAAAGTCAAAAAGCAATGATTTCAGGGAAAGGATACCAAACAGATTCAGATTAAAAAGAAAATAAGACAGGGATGAGGTTTGTCCCCAACACTTTTTAACATCTACAGTGAATGGATAATGAAAAGCATTTGAAAATCTAGACAAAGGTGTAAAAATTAATGGACATCTTATAAATAAGATCAGGCATGATGACAACATTACTTTAATATGTAACACTGAAAAAAAATTACAGAAAATTCTAAACAGATTGAAAGAAGTGGGAAAAAAAAGATACCAAATAAAAATAAACATAAACAAAAGAAAAGTTATGATAATCACAAGAAAAGAAAATAAAGATCTAAAGATTATGTTGGATGGAAAGAAAATAGAAAAGGTAAAAATGTTTGAGTATCTAGAAAATTGGATAACTGAGGATAACAGATGTAATTATGAAATTAAAAACAAAATAAAAAAGGCTAAAGCTGCTTTTGCACAGTATTAAGAGATAGAAATGTATGCAAAAATTGAAACCAAAAACACTTGAAATAATGATTTGGAGTGTGGCTACATACAAATGCAAGTCAAGGACAATAAATCAAGAGGAAGTTAATAGGATAAATTCCTTGTTTTTATCATCCTCTCCTAACTCAACCTGGTCTCCATTCCTCAAAAGCCCGAGGAAAGCTAGACACATACATCTAGTTTTTTTTTTTTTAAATTTTTATTTAAAATTAAAGCAAAATAATAAAAAAGCTAACAAGTTGTGCATTATCCTATGGGCAGAATGGCAATTTCCTAAGGTTCTTACAAACTGCAGGCACCAAATTACTCTTTTATAAACTCTTTATTGTAATAAGAAAATCTAAATTTAAATTAGAGGCCATATCTTGGGACCCTAAATTGTCGGTGTGGCACAGGCATCAGTTTCTCCTAATAAACATGTCTGGATTCAACATTTGTATGGGGCCCCTAATTCAAATTTACCTGGGTCCTACAAAGCTATAACAGGCTATTGGAGTTGCCTAACTTTTTAGGGAAAGTTAAAATTGCGTGTGGTGTCATCTTTTATTAGATTTTACTAAAGATTTTTATATTATAGTAAAACCCTTTTAAAACATTTTTGAAGGGATGGCTCGAAAAAACGAGTTAAGCAGAAAAACATCTTTGGTGAGAATAGCAAAAACACTTTTTATAATCCAGATGTTTGAGTACAGAAGAGGTACAGTACAATAAAATATATTAAGTATAATTTTTTAAAGTACTAGTTTAGTTTTTAGTACAAGCTTCTAATTAGCATGTAACAGTCTAGGAAAAACATCGCGTAATATTCGGACCAATACGGTATATACAGTATCATACTGTAAGTATAAATATATATATATTTATACTTACAGTATGATAAGAAGGGAAAAGCGTTGATAAGTAAAGGTTATAAACGGAGACTGCCTATTTATACTGTTTTTAAAACTACCATTAGTCAACTGACTTTTTTTTCTAGCCAACCACAGCAAGGAGTTTAAAGTTTTGGTCAGTAGTGATTTTCGAATTCAAATACAAAATTGTTTACAGTTGAAATTTGTCAGCCAATCAAAAGCATGATTTCAATTTCCGAATGTTAAATGGGCAGGAATTCAAGGAAGTTGGTTAGAAATCATTTAATTGTCAATACTGGAATCAACTATAACAAATTTCATTTGTAATCTAAATTTTGAAATTTTAAAGTTTCTTAGCATTGGGTTGTTAAATTAATTAACTTCATAAATTTTGGTATTAACTCCCGATATCAGTAATATCAAACGCTGCGCTGCCCTTCTATTGAGACTATGGGATTTCTGTGCATGCATTTTCTGAGGAAAACACTATTGGTCACTGACGTGATCGTTTTAAGCGGGTAAAAATTGTTTCATGGAATCAATACTTTGTAACATCTTGTGAGGGAATTTTTAACAAGTCTTATGGGAAGGACCAACGAGAGAGTGGGATGATGGGGTAAAATTTACCGGGCCCTGAATTCACAGGAACCTGAACTTCATTCCACAACTTTCTTTCAATCATTCCCGAGGCCCATGTACTGTATATTTTTGCCCTGGGCCGGAGACATCTTTTACCACCATTGCTTATAGACATAATGATGATACTGCAAAATTTGAATGACTTAGGAGAAGAAACATCTCAAGTGAGAACATCTTAACCGAGTTTTGTTGTACTATTATAAAATGACAAAGAGCTTAATTTTGAAGGGAGAACAGAGTTTTATAAAAAATTGTGAATGCTAATAATGAGTAAACTATTCATTAAGTCCAACAATACTGGAAATATGACACATGGCCCCTTCTAAGTCGCCGTCCTGTCGACCTTTAATTAAGAACCAAAATTTAATAGCATTAATGCCTCTTTATACACAAGCTACGGTGCCAAATTTCGTTTCTTAAACTTTACCCATCCTGAGATATTGTTTAATATTTCAGAATGGAGAATAAAGAAATTAAACCTACACAAATTCGATGCCAACACACACACGTGCATGCAAATTTTTCTCCTTTATTTGACATTTTTTAGGTTCAGGAAGTCTCCAAACGTGTAAATTTGCAAAAAGCACTCAGAGGGTAAAACCTGACATGATTCCAATACTTTTCCATTTTATATACATAACAAGATGGGAAAGTAAAAAGGAGTCAGAGTCAGGGAAGATTTTTGACCACTCCGACTAAAACATCAAAACTCCACAACTCCGACTCCAACTCCACAGCCCTGCTCATAACATCAACAATTTACATTATAAATGTATAGCAACATGAGTAATTACTGACATTGTGTTGGAAAAACACCCTTACCTTAATTTTAAGGAGTCTGGATTGTGTGAGATAGAACCATTAGATGGTAGTAGTGGCAGACACAGTAACTTACATCCTCTAATAATTGATATTCACATTTATCAAAACAACATTAGATCACTTACAATTAATTAAATGGTTGTTCAACAAAATAGCTTACAGATTCTGATCTGCTGGCAGTATCCCCAGACAATGCCCTGCTGAAAGGTGGGTTCCTTCAGCAGAACAATGTCTGGGAACTACAGAAGACTAGTATCTCTGCAGGTCACAGTTATGAATCGATCTCCCAATTTCTCTCTTCTTGTTAACATGGATCTCTAGTTGAGGAGGTCCAGTGGGCAGAAGGTGCTGAACTTCACAGCAATCCTTTTATCAGAGTTAGATGATGTAGGTTTCCTTAGTGGGAGAAGACTTGACCTTTCAGTGGAAAAGACCATGTTTCTTCTGAGTTCATTCACAGCTGGGAAAGGACCTCATGTCTTTAAGAACACAAGTTTTTATACAATTATCTTCTAAAGTTCAGATTTTGTATGGTTGTGATCCACCTCTTCTTCCTTTCTGATTGGTCCCTGCTCTGTTGATAAGGATTCAATTAGGGTTGCAGAAGAAATGGTCACCACTCCCACCTCAATAAGGACCTAACTCTCCCTGAAGTGTTCCATTACACTTCCTCAAATGATAGCCTGTAAATTAGAGAAAATGGTGTTTCTCTTCCCTTTCAGAGAGGATGCAGCTGTGTTTACAAGGTTCCCAGTTACACCTCCTTCCAAGAAAGTATTTTCCCTTTTGATTTTGACTAGATATTACATGACAAACAAAGTTTTATATCAATGTCATTTTCTTTCTCATATGCAAATGTCAAATGGAAAATGTAACAAACAAGTTTTATAATACCAAATTCCTTCACCTATACAAATCTCAAACAAAAAATATATCACCCAAATTTAAACATTAATTCAGTTACATCCCATGCAATGTTCAGTGTGGTCTGGACTTCACAGTAATTTAATTAAGTAATTCTATGTAAATCAAACATAATATATACTTTCAATATCTATAATGCAAATTACTTAGGACTAACAGAAAAACATTATATTATAAAACTCATTAATATTGATTTATTAATGTTAAAAAAAATATCTGCTATATTAATGTAAGTTATTTATATATAGATGTTTGGCATAACTAAAAAATATTTCTATCAAAAAAGTTTTAAAAGAAATAAATGTTTACAGAAAGTAAATCTTAATTAGGTTAATGTTACCTATGGTAGTGAACATGGTGGCTCGTCTCTGAAACAGTGGGGACGAACGTTCTAACCTAACCTAACCTATTCTAATAATTTGGTTGGCAATAATTATGGTAACAGTGGGGACGCACGTTCTAACCTAATCTAATCTATTCTAATAAAATAGATTAGATTAGGTTAGAACGTGCATCCCCACTGTTTCAGAGACGAACTGCCATGTTCACTACCATAGGTAATATTAACCTTTAATTAGAATCAATAAACACTGTCTGAAAAAATTAATTACTCTATTACATTTGTATTAGTCAATAACTATTAATAAAGCATTATTTACATTTGAGTTGCATATAAAGAACACTATCAATACATAATTATGTTATTAAAGATAATTACACTAGAATAACTAGATTATATAAAACTTTATTTGTATTTACAGGTAGAAAATGAAAAATAAATTTAAATTACTTACATTTGGGTCTTTACTGATCTGGTCAGTAAAATTTGTGTATTCATTGTAATTGCTGTCATCATCTGAAGCTTTTTCCTCTTTTATGCATACATCAGGATATGTAATTGATGGGGTAGATGAATCATCATCATGAATCTGACTATTTGCATCAGTTACTAGAATATTTCTATGTGAATCAGTGTTCATTTCAGAAGATTCCTTAGTAGATTTTTCATTACCTGAGTCCTTTATTTTTGAATTATGACATTCTAAATTATTATGAGAATTTGTATCTGATGAACTTTTTTCTTTATTGTTTTTTTCATTTTTTTCTACAGCAGGTAGTATCATATTATATCGTGGCTGAATTGGAATAAATGGCGAAGGAACGTACTGAAACGTATAAACCAGCTGTTGTTGTGATGATACTGAGTTTGGTGCAGTTGTTTGAGCATCGTTATTTAAAATAGGTTGTTCATCATCTTTAACCTCTTCTAAGCCTTTTATATTCAGTAGTTTTGCTAATTTAATGAGTCCTGTCAGCTGATCTCGAGTCACTTTAATTTCTCCTTTATATACAAAATCCAATACTGTTTTCAATTCTGTGTATTTTACATCTTTCATGATTACAATTGGATGCTTACATGGATTTTCCAAAAATAAATTCTGAAAAAAGGAACTGCAAGCAGAAAGAATAATTTTGTGAGCTTTTAGTCTTACACCTTCACAAGCTAATGTTACATCTACAAATGTTTCATTTGTAAGCAATTGATCAAACACAGCAATCATATTTGGCTGATGATTATTCCATTTCACATAAAATTGTTCAGAACCCATTGTAAATATCCTTAATTTTATCGTGAATAAATAATCTGAAAATATTTAAATAAAACATTTATTTTATATATATACATGTTAATTTTTTAAGAAAAAAACAATATAATTAAACAAAAAAACAATTTACAATAGAATTAACATATCTC
Organism: Centruroides vittatus; assembly: GCF_030686945.1. Taxonomy (NCBI): domain Eukaryota; kingdom Metazoa; phylum Arthropoda; class Arachnida; order Scorpiones; family Buthidae; genus Centruroides; species Centruroides vittatus. The sequence goes on along the minus strand of NW_027122652.1, from coordinate 217,766 downwards.
ATTAACAGAAAATATTTATTTAATCCAATATGGAAAGGGTTTAGATGTAAAATGTGGTAAGTGTGATAATGAAAGTTAAATGAAAAATAATCAAATAAAAATATCAGAACAGTAATTGTAAAGACTGCTCATCTGCCTCATTATGTAAAATGTTATAACATTATGCATAGTGAGGCAGATGAGCAGCCATTAATGAAAGGTTGACTCCACTGTGAGATTGTTATTTCCTGAAGTGTGAAAAAGAACAAAAGAAGACATTTTATTGTATAGTGTTAATTTTTGTTAAGTGAAAAAATTAAATGTTTTAAGAAATATTCTGTTTTGTTTATTTTAATCACAATAAAGTGCATGTTGTAAGTAAAAGGTACAGTACATATAATATTTAAATTGAAATATGCTGCTTTAGCTGTTAGCATGCATTATAATGTAGTAATGTAAATGGCAGTTATCTTTTACATTCCAACCTTTACATAATGCTCTCAGCACCGGATCCAATAGGTGCGAGGCCCGATTGATTTTTTTTTTGCGGGGCCCCTCAAACTTTAAATAACAAAATTAATTAACTGTTAATTTACATATTGAAATATGTTGTTTTATTTTTAATAATAATATACCTAGATATTTATTTTTGTATCATGTACTATTTTTAAATATATAAATTTTGACGTGATGCGGGGCCCCTTCAAGCGCGGGGCCCGATTGGCACCAATCGCTCCAATCGCCTAAAATCCAGCCCTGAATGCTCTTCATTAGATACGACATTTTTCTACTGATGTACAAGTTTTTTGATTCTTTTCTTATAAAAATTATTTTGATTCAAAGAAACACTCCTTTATGCTTCTGGATAGCTTCTTTTGAATTAAAATAATCTCCACTAAAACTGTTTTAAAAAGATCAGAAGATGATATAATCTATAAATTCCAGATAACAGCTATAAAGGTGAACTTCCCAATTAAGCTCTTTTAAGTTTTGGTATGTGGCATTGCAACACAGTATCAAATGTTATTGTGTAAAAAAAAAAAAAAATACCCTTTCTGTTTGTCAAATATGGACATTTTTCTTGAAGTTTTTCCAACTGCTGGCAGTGTATAGTAGTATTTACTGTTTCATTTGAATTCAAAATAATTATTATTGTCATTTAATAATAAAGTTTAGATTATAGAATATGTGTACATGAAATTGATTTCTCTTTTCTATTTTGAATAACATTAAAACAGAAAATCATTATATGTAAAGTACTAGTCATAAAGCCATTTAAGTTGAAATGGTTTTGAATATGTTTCCTTGTTTATTCTTCCCTTTCAGGTTTATTATCATACATAACAATAAATTATAAAAAATAAGTAAAGGATGAATTTTAGTACAAGTGAATCAATAAATGAGTTTTATTTTTGTCTATGTAGAATATGAAATTGACAAACTTACAATCTGAAAAGTACATTTTAATAAAGAGTTTAAATTACTAGTTTTTAAAAAAACCTTGTAAAATTTTTTCAAAATACACTTCTGAATAATTATGAAACAGTCTGTTTCAAAATTATTCAGTCTTACATTTTTTAATATTGAAATTTCAATAATAAACATTGAAACTGAAGTAAGTTATTTGTTGCAAATCAAAATTGGCCCTAACTGCTCTTAATAGAAATGTACTCAATATTACATTTCATGTAGAAGTTATCAATAATGCATAATTTTATTTCATTATATAATGTAGAGTTACTTCAGTTTTCCAGGTTTTTCAAAAATTTTATATTACAAGCATTTGGATTGCAGAACCATTACAAACAAATATATTGGGTTGCGTAAGCAAAAAGTTTGAGAAATACTGTCTTAGGCAAACACAAATGAGAATATCAGATTTTATGAAAAAAGTAGAAAAAATCAAGATGTTGCTGATATTGAAGTCAACAAGAAAGCTTGATGATGATATTTTCCCAAAAAGAAAATGCTCTTGTTTTAAGTGTTTAGTAGTGAAGAAAAAATTAATATTAACATGCAATACTTTTGATTGTAATTGTTAGTTAATTACTGATTGCTTTAATAAACACATTTCTCTTAATTACAGAAAAGAATAGTATACTTTTACTAACTTTTACACCTACACTTATGTATTAGTCTTTTGTTTCATATAGCATGGATTCACATAACATGGTGTGGTGTTCGTAACAAAAGGTACACGATCCGCGAGCGAAATGGTACAAAATAAAACTTAATACAAAGTAGTTTTATTCTCTCTGAACAGGTTCTTTACATAGGATCCCAACTTTACAACTTCCAGAATTTAATATATATAGGCATTAAATGTTTGTCCTCAAAAACAGTTATCTTGCACACACGCGACAATCTGACGAGGACCGTATTCACTTACACTAACTTATACTAACTTAAAACTAAAAGAAATTGGAAGAATAGAAGAAATAAGAAAAGATAAGAAAAGTAGTAGAAATACCCGGGTTTCTTTGCGATGTGTCTTTTGGTGGGGAACAACTTCGGATCTCTCTCTTTTGTTACGTTTGTAGCCCTTTTCCTTATAGATCTTTCGTCTATAATCTTTTTCTTTCAGACTGAGTCGTCTTTCCTCGATGATCTCTCTCTGCACTTTATCCTCTTAGATCACCCTTCTCCCTTTCTGGAGCACTCCTTTTCAGCTCCTACCTCTTCGGGATTCCAACCCAGACTGGCACTCTTTCTGTCTGTTTTGCCTCACTCCCTCTTTTGTTCTTACTATTGAGGGAAAGATAATCCTCCCCCAAGGGCAAAGAGTTAGACAAAGAGAGTTCTAGGAAGAGTTAGACAAAAGAAAGTTCTAGAAAGAGTTAGACAAAGAAAGTTCTAGAAAGAGTTAGACAAAGGAACAAAGAAAATCTAAGACTAATTCAATATAAAATATACAAAATATACAATATCATGGCCGACGGCCACAATGGCACTTTTTTGGAACCTAACTACATGTCATACAGGGATATCTGTGTAAGTATTCCTGTATAACATGTAGTTGTACTTGTATAACATATTACATATGAGTCATTTTGAGGGAAGATATCTCCCGAAAAGTCACATGTAGAGGTATGGTTCCTTTGACTTTTTTGTTCCTATGAGTATGCTCTACAGCTCTGTTAAAGTCTCAAATGTAACATTCAGAGCTTGAATTGTGCCAAAAATAAAGCAATTTGCTGTAATTAACTGATCATACATTATACACCTAAAAAACTATTTAAAGTATCTTTAAATACCTGGAGATTTAATTTTATAAAAATTATGAAGTGCAAAAGCGTTGTTTCTCCAATCCTGACAACTGGATAATTTACTGAAATAGATCTTCAGAACTCATTCTAATTAAAAATAACAATTATATGTTAAAATGACAAGTTTCTTAAATAATTAGTTCAGACTCACGACTTAATACGATTTCTATTTTCAAATCAAAATTCGAACAGCTGCAAGTAGAGAGCGCTGTTGCCAGATTTTCACCAACGATGAAATTCATTGGCAAAATACAAACTTGTGAATTTCATATTCTTCTAAATTGTTATAAATATAAATTAAAATAAATAAAAATTATATGAATAAAAAATACAAAAGATGGAATTAAAAAGTGTATAATCACATTTATTCAATAGTCTTATTTATTATTATTTTTTTACTTTCCTGTATTTTTATGGTTATTAAAAGAGCTTTTTTTTCATCCCATTATAGGTTCGAACCAACCAATGTAACTAGAGTCGACTGGTCGCAGCTAACAATAGTTCTAATGCTACTAAAGTGGCGTAATAAATATTTCTGTCACTTCGGCGCTCCAATCGCTTTACGGCGTAAGTTTGGCTTGAGGACAGCAACAATCAACTGTAAACATTTGAAAATCTTTTTAAAGATGAAATTTTTCTCGGTTTTAACTCAGATATTGCTTTTGTCCTTTTTGAAGGATTGTTTGTACTGTATATAAACGTCACTAATATCACAGAATTCTATTAATACATCATTATTCTATTAATATATTCATATTCATTTCGTTTATATAATCAATAAGCAACAAACCGTATAATTGAGATTTTAATGTGTGTTTCTGTATTTAAAATAGGTTTGTAGCGGTGTTCGCCAACAAAGAGTTCAAAGTTCGCACTTGCTAAAAATAGTCTACACACAGAGACGAGAAGTCGAAAAAGGTGAAAGGCACGGGTTCGAACCTGTCTTTATATTTTTCTGGACTCCCTCTGATGGAGATCGGGTGAACTCCGGAATTGGTCGCCACAGTACTTCCCCCGAGTGCCGAAGGCGCGAGGAGGCTGTTTCACACTATGACCGACTGAGCGGACACGACGTCCTGAGCGGGTAGTTGTCGGTATGGCGGCGGACGTGGGGATCGACGTGTCTGCGGGAACTGGCTGGACCGGAGTATGGGACGGTGTGTTTGAAGCTGGGACGTCGGGATCGGCTCTGACTTCGGGGGATGGCGTGAAGGCTGGCTTCAATCGATCGATATTTATAGATGACGTTCGTCCGTCGATTCGGACTTTGTATACCGTCCCCTGCCGAGATGTCACCTCGTATGGTCCGTTGTAGATTGGTTGTAGAGGCTTGCGAATTGCGTCACGACGAATGAATACGTGACCGCAGGTGGACAGTTCCTTGTGGACGAAATCTGCACGTTTCGAGTGTGCAGTCGTCGCTACTGGACGCAGGTTTCTCATCGTTTCGCGTAGCTGCCCGACGAAGGAGGTTGGGTCGATCACCGAACTAGATTCCGAAGCGAAGAACTCTCTCGTCGGACTCGGAAGTCGTAGGTGGGTTCCATAAACCATCTCTGCTGACCTGGCGTTGATTCCATCCTTGATGGTAGAACGCAAACCCAAGAGGATGATCAGGAGAACTTCGATCCACCTCTCGGTAGCGTCGTCTTGAGTGGACGGTGTAGACGGTCGATCAGTCCGTTAGAGGCTGGATGATAGGGAGAGGTGCGAATTCGTTTCGAACCAAGTAGACTGGCTAGAGCTTGAAAGAGGGCTGACTCAAACTGCCTACCCTGGTCTGTAGTGATCTGCTTCGGGACGCCGAAGCGAGCGACCCATTCGGAGTAGAATGCTCTCGCCGTTGTTTTTGCTAAGATGTCTGGGATAGGAAATGCTTCTGGCCAACGTGTAAAGCGATCTACACAGGTCAGACAGTAAACAAATCCGTGAGATGGAGGTAGAGGTCCAATAATGTCGATGTGAACGTGCGAGAAACGCTAGTCTGGCGTAGAGAGATTAGCGAGAGGAGCGGAAGTGTGACTGGTGACTTTGCACTTTTGGCACTGCAGGCAGGAGCGAGTCCAGGCGGTGGCGTCGGCTTTCATGGATGGCCAAATAAATCTTCGATGCAAGAGCTTAATCGTAGCTCTGATGTCTGGGTGTGACAGGTTGTGCAGGATGTTAAATATCTCTGCGCAGTGATGACGGTATATAAGGGTGTACTGTACAGTCCCCGACGAGACGTCACAGTAGAGTTGGCAAGTAGAGTCGTCGACTGGAAGCGGTTTGAAGGACAGCCCTGTGGAGCTTGGCTTGTCCATAAGTTCTTTTAGCTCGCTGTCGGTTCATTGCTAGTTGGTGAGTTCTTTAAAATCACAGTGACGAGACGTCACAGTAGAGTTGGCAAGTAGAGTCGTCGACTGGAAGCGGTTTGAAGGACAGCCCTGTGGAGCTTGGCTTGTCCATAAGTTCTTTTAGCTCGCTGTCGGTTCATTGCTAGTTGGCGAGTTCTTTAAAATCTATCTGTGATGGCTTGACTATTGTAGATATACGGGATAGTGAATCAGCAACTATGTTGTGAGAATCTTCTATGTGTCGTATATCTGTTGTAAATTGTGACAGATAGTCGAGATGGCGAAAGTTGTCTCGGAGAAGCTTTGTCCGAGTGTTGACGAAATGCGAAGGTCAGCCGCTTATGATCCGTAAAAAGGATGAAGTTTCGACCTTCTAGCGTGTGTTGGAAATGTTTCACAGCTGCGTAGGCGCTCAATAACTCGCGGTCGTACGTGCTGTAATTGCGCTGTGCTGTCGACAACTTTTTAGAGAAAGTGAGGGGCTTCCACGCCCATTGGTATTTCTGCTGCAGGACAGCGCCTATAGCTGTGTCTGAGGCGTCAACCATAAGTGCAAGCGGCTTTGTGGATGATGGAAAGTTTAACGAAACAGCGTTTGCAAGCACTTCTTTACATTGAGAGAATGCAAGTCACGCTTCCGGAATCCATACTATTTTTTTGTTGTCATTTTTCTTGCTTTTGGCTAGGAAAGGGTTGAGCGGTGCTTGTACGTGCGCGGCTTTGGGCAGAAAACGTCTGTAGAAGTTTAACATTGCCAAAAACCGGCGCAGCTCTCGGATGGTAGTGGGTTCGGGAAACTTTCGGATGGATGAAACTCTTTCTGAAAGAGGACTCACACCCTCCGCTGAAATTCTATGGCCGAGGAAAGACACGGTCTGCTGTCCTAGAGAGCACTTAGAAGGGTTTAAGGTTACGCCGTACTCGAAGAAACGTTGAAAAACATCTCAAAAATGTCGCACATGCTTTTCGTTGTTCTTGGATGCCACTAGCGTCGTCATCAAAGTAAGGTACGCAGCAATCCAGACCATGGAAGACTTGGTTGATGAACCTCTGGAAGGTCTGGGCTGCATTAAGGAGACCGAATGTCATTACCGCTAATTCGAACAACCCGAAAGATGTTGTGACTGCTGTTTTCGGGATGTCTGCTGGATGGCAGGTACAGCACCTGATGGTAGGCTCTAGCGAGGTCAAGTGTAGAGAAGATTGTAGATCCTTCTAACACTTGAGTGCATTCCTGGATGTGCGGGACTGGATACCTGTCAGGCTCCGTAACAGCGTTCGGACGGCGATAGTCTCCGCAGGGACGCCAGTCGCCGTTACGCTTGGCAACGAGGTGCAGTGGGCTTGCCCACGGAGTCTTTGATGGGCGGCAGCCTTGTTGTAGAATATAACTAAACTCTGTCTTAGCTGCTTTGAGCTTGTCCGGGGGAAGGCGTCTTTTTTGGCCTGCAAAATACAGGTGGACCTGTTGTCTCGATGTGGTGAAAAATGGAAGCGTTGTTGCTTCTCGTTGCTACGAACGACAGATTCGTTATTGAAGGAAATTCTGCCAGCAATCGCTGGAACTCAGAATCCCTGTGTACGATGGTGATGACGAGATTTACGGTTGGTTTGGGCCGTTCGTTACCTCTAGACTCGAGCTGCGTGGATGCGTCTATGAGGCGGTTTTGCCGTGCATCCACCAGGAGGTCGAAGTGAGTTAGGAAGTCGATGCCTATAATCGGTTGAGTGACATCGGCGATGATGAAAGGCCACGGAAAGCTTCTTCGAAGATTAAAGTCCAGAGTTAGTGGCTATAAGTCGAGATTCTCAGAGCTATAAGTCAGAGAGGCGCCATAAGTCGAGATTCTCGTGCCATTTGCAGCAAAGAGAACTAGCTTCCCGGGGTTTTTCGCTTGCGGAGAGAGAGATTTCGGAATCACTGAAACATCCGCACCAGTGTCAACCAAAAAACTCAAGTAGACGGGTCGGCCATGAAAATTCGGTCAATCGAGCGGTCGCAAATGTTGGCCCCAGACGGCCGTTCTGTTAGTTTCTCGCAGCCTGAAAAGAGCAGGTAGGTGTGCATTTCCTGGCTCTCTCGCCGAAATTGGTATGGTAGAAGCATTGATTATTGGTTGGCTCTTTGAACCGGCGGTAAAGGCCTCGGAAATGACTACGCTTCCTGATGTTATACGTTAGCCGAGTATTGTTCTTTTCACGTAATCGCTCGCGATGATCTATGGCCGATAACTCTTACTTGCTTGGTAAGTTGTTCTATTTGAAGCTCTAAGGAGGAAGAATGCGTTGATTGCTGACTCGAAGCAGAATTTACGCTTTGTGTGATGGTCAGATCCGAGATTTTGTCGGCTACCGTAGCTAGTAGGGATACTTCCTCGCTTAGTGCGGCAAGAATACTTTGCGTGTTCGCTGGTAATCTTGATAGCCACAAGGATTTTAATAGAGGTTTCCCTACCGTCTCGCCAGCAAGAGCATGCATACGCGTTAAGCCCTGGTCACACTATGCGATTTCCAGCCGCGCGGGCGACTGCAACCGCGACTAGAAACAAAGAGTTTGTTCTACTTGCGCCGATTGCAAACGCGCATTCAATCAGCGAACGCCTTTGTGCCACGTCATACGGTGACAACATTGAAAATAGTTCGTCCTCATGGCGGATAGTTAGAGGATTTATATTTTTACAGAATCGAGATTGATTGAGCTTATTCGGGCTCACGACTACCTGTGGGATTTTAATTCTTCGTTTTATCGAAGATTTAATCTTTTTGTGTATTCTCGCCAGCTATATCAAAATACAGTAGAGCATCGATTATCCGACTTAATTGGGAACTGAGGTTGGTCGGATTACTGAAAAGTCGGATAACCGAAAAGTATGAAAAAATACATTATTAGTATAGTGTATTAGGCCTGGTTTAAATACTAGCCTCCCTTTCAATGTCGAGCCAGTGTTGCCAGCTAAAACATGCAAAAATTTAACAAAAATAATATTAAAGTAGCCAAGACATAACAAAATATTGTAGCGCCACATCACTAGCGGACATTTGAATTTGCCGACTAGAACGCGGTCGGTTAACCGATAAGTTGGTTAATCGGGGTCGGATAATCGATGCTCTACAGTAATTGCCTTTTTTTATTTTATTCATTCCAGAAAAGGAACTGCTTACCATTTTAATAAGAAAAGTGGCTAAAATAATTCCGTGAATACTATGAAGTAGAACGTAAAATGTCGGTAAACACGGAAGTAGTCAAAAACGAGCTACTGTAATTTTATTGGTTTATTATAGGGTCACGTGCTTCCGAGTTGCAACGTCAACGAACAATAAATGACCATGAGAAGACGCGCGCGACTCTCGTCTGTTGCAGTTGCGGTCGCTTGCGCGGCTGGAAATCGCATAGTGTGACCAGGGCTTTAACAGTTGTGATGGACACTGGTTCCCTAACTCCAAGCCTTGCAGGAGCGTGCGAATCTTTGATTCTTGGCTCTGAGTGTTGCTCTATGAGGCATTTCTTGAGAGCCTCATATTTTTCGCTGGCCGATGGCTGTAAAATTAAGTTACTGACAGAGTTGAGCACGTCGGATTCGACTGCGGAAATCACGTGATTGAATTTGGTTGAACTATGGAAATTCCAGAGATGGCAAACTGTGCCTCTAGCTGCGTGAACCATAATGTCGGATTTGGCTTCCAAAACGGCAGAGGTTTTACGGCGACACGAGTCACGTTAACGACCAGTGTGTCTGGCTGGTCGCTGAGAAACATGGTGGTTTCCAGAACAAAAGGACGAGGGCACAATATTCGATTTAATATAAAATGTACGAATTGTTCAACAGCCAGGCGTACGAGCAGACAAAATTCTGTTAAGCAAGAAAAAAAAATGCTATGCTTACCTAGCGTAGGCACAGGAAATTACTTGAAAATTGTTCTGTGGCCATGTGATTGCCCAAAAATATCACAAAATAAAATAAGTGGTGAATCCGATTATGAGGAGGAAAAGAAAATTGGTTGGGATCGGCGGCGTGAATATCCAGATGAAATTGGATTGAAATTTTGATTACGTTCAGCTCACCAATGTGGTGGTGTTCGCCAACAAAGAGTTCAAAGTTTGCACTTGCTTAAACTAGTCTACACACAGAGACAAGAAGTCGAAAAAAGGTGAAGGGCACGTGTTAGAAGCTGTCTTTATATTTTTCGGGACTTCCTCTGGTGGCGATCGGGTGAAGTCCGGAATCAGTCGCCACAGGTTTATCTGATATCCTGGCAGAATGGCACTGAGAAATAAAGAAAAAAGAACGGGCATTTACCTAAGAGAATGTCCTGACGGTGAAAAAACAGGGCAAGAATGAACCTGGAAAGACGTTTAAGAACAAAAGATTTGATTAACAAAGAAAGGACGAGTTTCTGATTAGAGTACGCCCCCAGCAGAGCTGTTCTAGAAGATTCTAGAAATGTCTAGAATAAATAAAGTGTAATGATGACTTAAAATATAATTTTAATTTAAAAAGAAGTTTGTCTAAGTAAGAGAAATAAAATATTTTGTATAATAATTAATGAAAGTCAAAGGCGATTCACAATTGCAAGAAAACAATCAAAAGAAAATTGGAAAATTTAAGCCGTTTTGCAGAAACATGTTCTGTAAACTGTTTTCTTGCTTTTGTATTGAAACAAAAGGAAATGCCTGAATGCGAAAATTTTGTAAGTTATTGTAGAAAGAAAAACTTAAAGATAAGAATCAGAGGAATTCAAAAATGAGATTTTAATGAATAGAGAAAAGAAAAATAAACCGTCTGTAATTCGATATGTGATGAATTATGTTTGCAAGATTCCGAAACTTTAAAAGGCAATTTTGACATTTCGCGTGGCAGTATGCCGTGTTCGGAGATGGGAAATAAAACAATTGTAGCCATTTCGGAAGAGTTTCAATTCGGTTGAAAATCGGCAGTGTGTTACGGAGCATTGGGATATAAAGAAGTCGAATGATAAAATCGATATGGCAGCAAAAAGTGAAACAACAATGAAAAACTTCGTTCGAGAATGCCCTAGTTATAATCAAATAAATACACATTCATCATCAAGACATACAACAGAAAGTAATCAAGCAGTAAACTCAAATATCTCTTTAGTTAAAAGAATTTTACAGTTAATGAAACAGGATTCAGTGAACAAAAAACATTGGGATGGTAGTTTTATCTACACCAAGCAGTCAGAATGAATCAAATCCCAGTGTTAAAAGTATTACACTGCATACTAAGAAACCAAGTTCCCTTTCATCAATGGAAAGTAAAAATCCAGTTTTTAAAAGTAAAATTATTGACAGAATTCAAGTTGCAGAAAGTAGTAATAAAAATGAATCTTAGTATTTCAGAAATAATAATAATACAAAAGAAAACATTAAGCTTTCATCTGCAAAGTGTGATGATGTATGTATAAGCAAAATTAAATTGGGCAATTCTGATAGCTTAATACTAGTTCAGCTTCAGATGGTAACATAGAAAATTTGGAATCAAAAATTAATTGCAAAAATCCTGCAATTTCATCTTTAAATGTTAGAGGTTTCCTTATTAGGATAAAATTAGAAAATAAATCTGATAAAACTAAAGAATTAGATAGTAAATTTCAGTCAACAATATTTGAATCAAAACCTGGGATAACAAAAATAAGTAACACTACTCAATTGGACTTGTCTTCAAATACTACTCCTAAATTTGTTTTAAATCCTAAAAGTAGAATTGAAATGTGGAAAAAAGTAGTGGCAAGGATGAAATCACAAGAAAAATCAGGAATGTTATCAGAAGTAATTAACAAAAACAAGGAATTCAGTTTATCCTGTTTCAGAAGAAGAAAATGCAAAATGTAGATCACTGAATAATTCATTTGTTGAAAAAAAGACTGAAATAATAAGCAGAGAAAAACAAAATAAAAGACTCGGAGTGTTTTACATAATAATCTAAGAATATCTCTGAACAAGCGAATAATTCATTATCCATGCAAAATAAGGATGCTAACACATTTCTGTTTTCAAAATATTTACAAAGAATTTCTAGCATGAAAACGAATGCAAGTGATTTGGAAAGCTTTATCTGAGAAAAAGAACAATCGGTACATAGTATACGTCATGGAAAAGGAGTTCCAAAACCATGAGGAATGTCAGTGCTGCTCCTTTTGCAATTTCTATTATTGAGGTTCTAAATGAGCATCATTTTCCAGTTTCATCTCCCATACAGACTAATGTGGCCTGCGATGTTTCAAGGATGTAATTTTGTATCTATTCCTTCAGCATTTTCAGGAAAAATTTGTGGTTATTTACTTCCTTTATTATCTTCTCTATTTCAACCAAGATTATACAAAAATCTTCCAAGTAGTGGAAGACCAATTGCTTTAATATTATGTTCTAATTGGAACAAAGTTCAAAATGTGCATAATAACTGTCAAATTTTATTGGAAAAATACAATCACATAAAAGTTTTAGAGATATACGAAGGTGGTTGTGAAACAGTACAGAAGATATCTCTTGTAAATGGCTGAGATATTTTAATTGCCACTCCTCCCTGTTCGTTACGTCGTCTGAAGGACCAAGAATGTAAAATGATTAACTTACAGCATTGTTGTCATTTTATAATAGAAGATGGCGATGTTATATTAAATAAATTTTGTTCAGAAATTACAGAATTAATAGTGAAATATGCCAAAGACAATAAACAAAATCATATTAATAATCTAAAGCAACTAGTTATTTGTTCTGAGCATTGGATTGAGGCTATATCTTCATTTATGGAGACCTGCATGCATGAACCATTAGTTTTTATAACAGCTTTTCACGAAGGAGCAGTTTATTCACAAGTTCCTACATATTGTCATGTTTGTTTGGAGACTGACAGTTAGTTAAAAATTCAGCAATTTATACATTATTCGTTCATTCATCATTATTACATTATGATAAAGATAATATAAGAGAATGGAAGATGAGTTGTAACCTTAATAGCACTGTTGTAATTGTTATCACAGATGACTATATTTGATGTAGATATAAGTGATGCAAAAATTGTATTATTCAATGTGAATTAGACAAGATTTCTTTTACTCAGTTTGGACAATGTTACAGTTATATGTTAGATAATTCTCTAACTTTGAAAGATGTTCAGGCTAAAGTAATTTCTCCATGTGTTTGTCATATATTACTAGCTGAAAATTGCAAGATTCAAGTTTAAAATTTAATAAAATTCTTGAACTGTCTTCCTTTACCAATTCCAAAAAAACTTTTAATAATGGAAGATGAAAGAAAAAAAGGTTAGAAGACTGTCAAATTGAACTTTATTACTACTTAAAAGCATTCGGTCATTGCTTTCAAGAAAACTGTAAAAACCGTCACAAAATTTTTAAGAAATATGATCAGATAACGAATTTGCCAATAAATAGCCGAATAAAAGTTTTAATTACAAATGTAATTGATGCCATCCACTATTACGGACGCATTATTGAATGTAAAGATACGACTGGAGAATCTAGTTCTTCATATTCATATTTAATGTTAGTATAAATTTAACAGAATATTACAGTGTAAAAGAGAACTGCATGTCAGAAAAAACATCAATGTAGGAAACATATATGTTGTAGAGAAACAAGGTAATACATTTCATCATGTTGGTGTTTTGGATAAATTTCAATAATATTGGAGAACCGAGAAATGTAAAAGTGCACTATTTAGATGAAGATTGGCAAGGAATAATCTACGCACATAAATTATTAAAAATTTCCTCTGAATTAGTTTCATATTCAGCACAATTTGTTGAAATATATGTTTGTAATGTCCAGCCTGTAGATAAATGTTTTGAATGGACAACTCAAGCAAATACATTTGTTCACAATATAATTATTGGTAAGGAAATGGAAGGAAAATTAGTTTTGTTTAAGGTATACAGTATTGTTAGACCCATTTGTTCACTGTGTTAAACTTGAAAATAATTGAAACAAAAATTACTACTGCTCTGATTAAGGATCATTATGCTATACCTAATCCTGATCATCTTAAAGAATTACATAGCCTTTGTAATGGTGAGATAACTTTGTTTAATAATATATCGGAGAATGAAAAAGAAGAAAACAATGCTGAAATTTCTCATTCAGTGCCTCAAGCATTTCTTGAATTAGATCAAATTTATGAAGTTTCTGTTTGGCAAGTTCAGAATCCTAATTTTTTTATATTCAGCAATTAAATTTTAAAAAACAAATTTGTAAAATTCGGAATTGTGTTAAAATCATTCTAACGTAATCTGAAATTTTTGAAAAACAATCTAATCCAGTGGTGTAACAATAATTTTGAGACCCTACAAAACTCTGTATTACTGTATAATAAAGACCATTAAAGTTTTTCATACAATAGAAAAAAAAACATGAAATTTTTACTATTTTCATTTTTCTTAAATTGATAAAGTCCAGAAGAATTTTTGTTAGTCTTAGGTCCTCCTGTGCCAAGTGGCAGGTCGGGCAACAGCTGTCGTCTACCTTGTTTCCCTTTTCCATCGCATTGTTTCCATAGTCTTGCAATCAAAAACCACACAGTAGAAAAAGGAAACAAGGTAGACCACAAATGACCTGGCATTCTACATATAAAGTCTAAAGAAAGTTAGCATTCCATGGGATGATGCTGAAACCGTATCAGCTGATTGCATTCACTAGAGACAGCTGTTTGCCTAGCATGCCACTTCACACAGGAGGAGCTAAGACTAAGACAAAAAAAATCTTTGGGGACTTCATCAAAGAAAAAATTTTAAAAAAAATAAAAATTTCCAAGCTGTTTTCTTCTATTGCATGGAAAACTTTAATGGTCTTTTTTATAGAAATACAGTATGGGAAGACCCCCACTTAATGTCGAGGAAAGATGTAAGTATAATTTGGTCATAATTGCAAATGTATTTTGTTTATATCAATAAGCTTATGATTAAATTTTTGTTGTACATTGTTTCGTGTAACGTCACAGTTTCTAAGAACATTAAGTTGAGGACTTGCTGCGTATATAATTTTTAAAAGAATCCAAGCAGCACAGAGAACCTTTCATTGTGGAGTCTGAGAACTCCACAATGAAGGTTCTCTGTGATGCTCAGTTGCCTGCTGTTTATCATTTTTATTTTAGTAGATTTAATATTTAATTTTACTAAAAAAAGATAGGAACAGATGAAAATCATATATTTATTACCATTTTTAAATTATGATAAAAATTAATATTTTTAGAACAAATGCTTTCAATAATTGCATTAGTATATTTAATCATTTAGTTTGAAGAAAAATAGTAATACAAATACATTATATACCAATATAATGTCTGCTGAAACGAAGAATCATTTACACATTTATAATAATCAAAAAATATAAATTATAATTTAAAATTTCATTTCACTTGCAAAACTTATAATTTGTAAATTTAAATAAAAAATTCGATTTGATTTAACTACATACATTATTATAATAATGCATAGGACTTTTGAAGCATGCTAATTACAATTAACATATTTTTTTTACAAAATAAGCCTTACTATACAATTAAGTAATTGTTATGAAAGCTTTATTGTGATTATAAATAGAATTTTTTTTATTTATAATAAAATTTTTCACAAACAGATTTTTCAGTTACAGTATGTACAATTATACATACCGAATATGTGCAATATCATAGATTTATAGATCTTAGATAAAGCAACAATAATGCACACAGTCTTAGAACTGTTCATGAAACAAAACTTTCTTGAAACTTTTGAAAAGTTTAGTTATACAGTTTGAAACTTTTGTCAAGTTTAGTCATAGTTGTGTATAATTTGAGTAATTAAAATTCTTTTTGAATATTTCTAATACAAAAGGTAGAACTTTCAATAGATATATTCTTGTGCACTATAACAATAAACCATTAAGGAAGAGGGAAAATTTTTTCATGATTTATAGGATTTTAGATATCCAAGTCAACGTAATCCATTCAAACAAAAACTTTTTTAAATTTATAAATGCATCATCATCATTATGATAATTTAAAATTAAATAGGTAAATTTGAATCCATCTATTTATCCTAATACAGAATTCAACAATGTTTTAAATTTTCAGTATTCAAGCTATTTGAAATGATTGAACATTTGGATGATCTCTTACATTTAAAAATACATGAAAATAAAAATATATATTGTATTAAAATACACAATTAAACAAATGTGAAGAGATTATAGAAAGTCAGTTTTGTAAAATCCATGTAATTCTTAGTTCAACTTGCAGTTAACTGCCGTTTTTCTCCATCCACTGATCTAAATACTATGTTATGTCGTTTTCGAAAACTGTCCAACCATCCATTGCTAGCTCTAAACGATGAAATGTTTAAAAATTCAGCAAACTCTCTAGCTTTTTCTTGAATTAGTGGCCCGCTAATTGGTATATGTGTAGCACTTGCTTTCTGAAACCATTCCCAAACATATTTATTGACTTCTTCATTTGGCTGTTTCCTTTTTCTTTTGTAATTCATATTTTTATTCATTTCCCATTCTTTAAGCCAATAATCTTTTCTTTGTAAAATGTTGGAAATCTGGGTTTTTCCACAATTAAATTTTTCGGCTAATTTTCGTAAAGTTACTCCTGAAGCACTTTCTTTTATAACTTGAACTCTTGTTTCTAAAGATAATACTTCTATTTTTCTTTTTCTAACTGTAAAAACAAAAGTTCAGTTTTATTATATCTACCTAAAAGAATGAAAATAACTTAACAAAAATAAATATAAAAAATTTCTCATTTACAAAATTGTATTTATCCGAATACATGACAATTCAAATATAAATCTTTTTTCAAAGTGTAAATTTTGGAAAAAACTGATTTGGGATGTAATTTTAGTTTTTTGCCAATATTTTTGCAATATTATTTTCACACATAACAACAAAGGTTATTCTTTCTTAAGGCAAAAGATTACCTCCCAAATTTAACAAACTGAAATAAAATAACAATAGTATGAATTATAAGCAAAACACTTTATAAGAATATGGGTATTATTCTCAACAGTTTTAGAGATACAGCTGTTTGAAAGTTTCTCACACACAATAATAATAAATGATACAGAATCTTTAATTAGTCTGAAGATGATACCCGTGCTAAGACAAATTGAAAAATTTGCAAAAATGTTAATAAACACATTATTGCATAAAATCAACATTCACAATGATTCATGTATATGTTGCAGTCAAAACTAGTTTTTAGTTAGGATGCGTTTTAACTAGTTGAAACTAAGTTTGAACATTAGTTAAAACTAATTTGAGTTACATAAATATGTTTGGGGGAAATAAATAAAGCGATGATTGGGATTAAAACATTTGTATTATTTAATACAATATTTATTGAAAATATAGGTCATACATCTGTGTTATTAACATTAATTAAAGCGATACAAAATTAATCATACACCATAGGAACATTTTTGAAGAAAATCACAGAGCCATGTCGGTAATATTAACACTAAAGCAACATCAGTAATATTAATTAATGTCATACAAAAATAATCATTTAATAAAGGAACATAAATATAAAAATTAAGTTTACATTACTTGTTATTGCAAGGCAAACTAACATGGCATTTCGAGTTACACAAGTTGCCTTTTTTCTTACAAAAGCACAAAAGGGGTTTTGAAACAAGCCCCATTTTTTTCATACTCTTTTTGCGCTGACATATTTTGCACATAGAAAGAAAAATATTAATCATTTCTTTTGTTATGTTTGCATATTTTCTTGAAGTTTCAATTTTTAGTCTGTCTCGACCTCCATGACCAATGGCCACATGAGTTGCTTCAACAATATCAAAAATTTCGTCTACATATAAGTAGTACCTCATAGGCTCCTTTCTTGTCACTAACTTTCGAGTCCCACAAATATTAATAACCTTGAATCGATTTAATCTTCTGTGCTGTTTCTGTGTTTTTTTCTCAGCTAATTGTGCTTCTTCAATTTCGTCCATTAATTTATCATAACTTTCTTTTGTCATAACATTGTAGTGGTCTTCTTTTTTTTCGTGTTTATCGATCTGTATTATTCTTTTCAAAAATTCCTCTTTCCATTGCGTTCCTTGATTTGAATCTGCCATGATAAATAAATATGTACGAGTCGATTTATACGTGCTTACATATACACTATAATGCTCATTAGCATATTCTTCCGTCGGAGGTTGGTTGATATATAAATAGTATAAACAAATATCCAAGTATAAAAATAAATGAAAATTGGTTAAAAATATGACATTAATAGATTAAAAAAATCTTTAATAATAATTTTGGAAAATTAAATACGATATACCCAATCCCATATCAACCAACCTCCAATGGAAGAATATGCTAATGAGCATTATAGTGTAAGAAACGTAACAAGCAGACAAGGGAAAATACATCAGATTAGGAATGAAGAAATAATTTTAATGGTTTGAATATTGAATAACTACAACCAACACTATTCAGGTATGTGGAATTTATCCCAAGAATGTTATAAAAAATGATAACTCGTTATAAACGGTTAAATTAGTAAAACAGAATTCATTCCTGTAACCTCTTAAATTATTGTGAACATAAAGGAATGCAAGTTCATAACAGGTATGTCATCACACGATATTACTTATATAAATGTATAACTGATAATTCAATATAAATATTGGAATTTTAAACAGAATAGGATGAATAACATGCCGTGTTAACGATATACCCCCCTTTTCATGATTTAACCATGTAAGACAAAAAAAAAAAAGAAAAACAGATTAATCAAGGTATGTTAACAGTGAATATAAGAATATAAGAAATAATGTAATATAATAGTTAATAATACAATTAATGCCATATATTTGTCAAAGCAGACATGCCAGTGTATGCATGTAGGTCGCGTATGTGTTGTGTATATGTGAAACCTTGTTCAGTTTGCAGAATCTGTGATATTGAGATATGCCTGTGAGATAATTAGTTTGTATCATTTTAAAATGTAACCAGTTCTAAAGTTGTGTGTAAAAACCTTTATTTTTAACAAATTTTAGTTGACCGAGGAAGAGCATATTAAGCCAGAAACGCGAGATGTACACGCGTATCAACTACAATAAAGATGAAAGGAAGCCAAGTGATCGTTAAGTTGCACTGTATTGTGGTGTTTAAGCCATTTTGTTACAACCCATTTTGTCTAGTTAAAACTAGTTTTAACTCAAACTCATTTTTGACTAGCAGTAAATTCTAGTTATAACAAAAACATCCAGTATAAACTAGTTTCAACTAGTTAAAACACATTCTAACTAAAAACTGGTTTTGACTGCAACATATATACAGTATATTGAAAACAAGTACTGTATATATGATTCATATAAGTTACACAAGTTCGAAGTATGAAAACCCTGTTTTTAAACAAACATCATGAAATTCGGTAAATTTGTAAAGCCAACAACTACCAGATTACATAATCACAGAAAAGTAGCCCAATGTAATCCATGTAATCCGGTGGTTGTTTGGCTTTACCCTTTTTTTTTAGATGCATTGTGATGTGCCCTAAGCAAATTTTGATTTGTGGAATACTAGCATATCAAATTGTTATCGAATAATTCAAGATTATTTGTTTCTTATTAGAGGATGCTGGATTACTGGACATTCTGGATTACTGGGTGCCAGATTAACAAGCTTGTACTACACTCTAGTGCCTGCAAATGGCCTGATTCAGCCCACATTTACAAATTAAGTTTGAAATGTGAACAAATCTTTTCATATTAATTCATATATTTTTTATTGCATATGCAATGATGCAAGTTTCAGTTTTGTTTCTGCATTTTGAGATCATGAAGGATAGTAGTGAAATAAAGTGGTTCTTTCACATATTTTACATGTAATTTATATGATAATGAAGTTTAGTGTTTGTTTTAGTTTAGAGTATAAACTATCATTTTATATTAGAGTGAATTGCATATTTATTTGCTACATTTTACAAAATGCAATTATTTCATATTTGCAACATTCCCTTAACCAGTAATCCAAATGATACTAGAACACATTTAATAATATCCTTATTTTGTTAAAAGGCAATCATTAAACACCAAATCTTTATTTGAATGATGTGTTATTCATCAGCTGAAGTGGATGGTCTACAAGAGCATAGATCATCTTCAGTGCTTTCTCTGCCAGGCAATGATATGTAGATGGCTGCTAGACATCGATGAAAGTTGTATGAAATGACAACAGCACCTTTTGCATGTGCACAGTTTAAATGAACCATTTCCCATACTTTTTGATCACAGTAGTATATATAGGCAGGAAAGTAAAACTGAAGAGAGATTGATTGAAAATCAACAAAATTAGAAACAATCTCTTTCTATATCCTGCTCACAATGCTTTTGTTGTTTCTGAATTTTTTACTAAAATTCAACAAACACATTCTGTAAGTTCCATATTCATATGATATAGAACCATGTGACATTTTCCTGTTTCCTTGACTAAAATTTCCACTGGTGGTCACTGTTTTGAGTTAATTCCAGCCATAAAACAAAATTCACTGAGAGTCCTGAAGGGGTTTCACGAAAATGACTTTAAAACATATTTTAAGGATTGGAAAAAGCATTGGCATAAGTGCATTGCAGTGGAGGGGATTACTTTAAAGCAGTAGTTCTTAACCTTTTAGTGATGAGGGACCATTTATCAAAATTTTTCTCTTGCCATGGACTACGAGCTGTTTGGTAGTAATATTAAGTTCTTATAAGGTTGTTCTATAAATTAAACACGTATAAAATTATTCGGAACCAAGAGTATTATATTATTTGCGAAAATGTTACATTAATTATATTATTTTGGTGTGATTTTTGTAACTGCATAGTGTTTACCAACTGCTGGATTCTTGGTCCGGTGCTACTCAAAGCCAAATGTATGTCGGCACTGGCATCCAACCAATTTCAATATTTATTTTTAATTATCAAAAGCACTGAGAATCCTTGCTCGCATAAATATGTGGTTGAAAATAAAGTTAGGTACTGTAAAGCAATTTCTGGAATTTTAGGGAAAGCAATAGCTTTTGGCTCCAAAAATCTTCAAGATTAATTCCTGTCTCAAATGTATCCTTGCAGTTACTATTGTGTTGCATTTCAATTAACTCTTCTTGTATTTTATCCGGTACCTCAGAAATGCTGACTATGAAAGGATTGCGGATCAGTTTCTGAATACCTTTGTCCTTGCAGTCAGGAAAATAGCAATTGAATTCATTTTTCAAGTTTTGCAAATGGAATGTAATGTTCTTTTGTATTTGTCCTTTAATCTCCCACACTGTCTGTCAATAATTGGGTTCAATGTATCAAATGCAGAAAAGTTCTCTTTTGACTTTGCTGATCCATAAGTCGATTTTAGCAATAAACGCACTGATTTTATCTTCAAATGCAAATATATTGCTAGAGCCTTCAAATTTCATATTTCCTTACCCTTGCAGTTGAAGGTTCAATTTATTTAGTTGTGCAAAAAATCCACTAAATAAGAAAAATGTATTTGAAATTTGAATGACAGAACTTGTCATCATTTATTTAATAATTTTAGGATGACTTCACGAACCACTTCGGCTGCTTTCAGGGACCACTGGTTAAGAACCACGGCTTTAAAGGGACGAAATAAACTTTGATGACTAAATTCAAATCTTGCATTTTATTGAACCATTTCAGATACTTTTTGATCACAGGAGTATACATAACAAAAGAAAGTATCGAATAAATTATGTCAAATTTGACTCTGAGTTTTTTTTACAAAGCTCTATGTTTTGATACCCCTAAATATGCTAATAAGAAAAATATAACCAAAAAGCAAAAAAACCAGAAAATTGCACATCTGTGTGTTGGCATCTATTTTGTTTAATATCTCAGGATAGAGTAGAGTAAGAAATTAAATTTGGCACACTAGCTTGTGTGTAAGGGGCTTCAATGCTATTAAATTTTGCTGGTAAAAGATTGAAGAGGTGAGAAAATAGAGGTGTCATTTATTGTATTTTCAGAAGAGTCAGACTTAAATGACATACTAATAACGAGTAAAATACTCATTATTAGTATTTACAATTTTTTTTAAACTTGTCCCTACCCTCAAAATTAAACCTTTTAAAAATTTATGACCGCACTTAGGCATTTGCCAAGAGAAAATTTTTAATTACAGTACAGCATCGATTATCCAACTCAATTGGGGACTGGGGTTGGTCGGATAACTGAAAAGTATGAAAAAATACATTATTAGTATAGTATATTAGTATATCACTATTAACCTATTTCATGTTGAATTTTCACTGATGTTAAGCTTAACAAATTTTTTTTTTTAAATAATAGTCGTCACTATTGTATTGTTAAAAATTATTTCTTTATTTTGCACAAAATAAATACAGTACTATACTATATATTGAAAAATATATTCGGGTTACATATTTTACATAAAGTAAGCCTATACATTAGAAAAAGAAGTCCAAAATTTTCTTTTGCTTCACAGCCAACACTTGTTTTTTGCTGCTAAATCTCGCACACATTTTAAAAATAGCAATTGGATAGTGTCATTAAATAAAATTAAGCCTCGTTTAAATACTGGCCTCCCTTTCATGGTTGAGCCAGTGTTGCCAGCTAAAACACACAAAAATTTAACAAAAATGATATTAAAGTAGCCAATACATAGCCAAATATTGTAGCGCCACATCACTAGCGGACATTTGAATTGCCAACTAGGACACGGTCGGTTAACCGATGTGACAGTTGATCGGGGATCTGATAATCGATGCTCTACTGTACTAATGTTTTCAGCCTACTCCTATAGGACATCATCAGGTTTCTTAAAACTGCTTTTAGAAACTGTTCCACAAATAGAACATTCCAATTAAATTTTAACCTTTGAAGAATTCTAAATACTATTTAAATTGAAATGAGTTAAATGAATAACTTATGAAAACAGGAGGTTAACAGTAAATAAAAATAAACTTAAAAAATACACAAGGTTAACAAAATACAAATAACTATGCTAATAAGAAATATATATACAAAAAAAAAACTATGAGTATAACACATAAGCTAAAAATGATTATAGGGAACACACAATTCAGGGGTTTTTATGTCCAAATCTTTTTTCAACAATGTATTTCTAGGCTGAAGGTAATGTGGTTGCATCTCTCTTGCATTCAGAAATTGCTCTTTAATCTTGCTCTTGTAAATCTGTATCTTCTTTCCATATGCAGCAATGGTTGGAGAATGTACCTTTTTAATGATGTTTGCTTCATCCCACTTTATAACAGAGCTTCCCACCTGTGGCATTGTTGCTAAAATTGTATTACTGTGGCCTTTTTCTATACAGTAGACCGCCCTATAACACGGGTTCATATAAGATGACTTCGTATAACACGGCAGAAAAATTGCGATTGTGTTCATATAGCATGCTAAAAGAGGCTTGTATAACACGGTAAAAGAATGAGACCAATTGTCATGGCTGACTCGTGTCTCGACAGGATTGGTCGAATCTGGACCAATAGTGGACATTGCACAAACCATTGAGTTTAAGCAAGCAGCGGACCTACTAAAAAAACATTTATTATTCAATGGCCATAAAAATTATATTTCTATTAATGATGTCTCCAAAGTTCAGTAAATTTTTTGCAGAAAGAATAACTTATCAGGAAACACGTCTGCCGTTCGATGAGCCGCTTTGCGATGAAAACAAGCTTAAGCAATGGCATCTTTGAACAGTGCGCACTCGGTAAGTATTCCTACAATTTTTTGTTTATAGCATATTTTATATGGATTATTCCTAAAAAATTATACATTTTTTGGAAATGTTCGAGTCAAATTAGTCTAGAATTGATTAATTTTATGGGAGAAAACCTTTCAAACAGCCATACCCCTAAACCACACAAATGCCAGGCTGTGAATGACTCATGTATTTGTAAAATCTAAGTGACTCTTACAACACGGAATTCATAAAATACAGTACATATCTACCATGTTATAGGGGGGGTCTACTGTATTGTACTTGTGTTCCTTGAGTCACACCATGAGGTTTCTTTTTGTGACTCCAATGTAATCTTTTTGGACCCCTAACTGTTGATTTTCATAAGAAGTATACAAAAAATCTTATGAATATCAACAGTTAAGGGTCCAAAAAGATTATGTTAGAGTCACAAAAAGAAACCTCATGGTGCAACTCAAGGAACACAAGTACAATGCAGAAAAAGGCCACAGTAATATAATTTTAGTGAGAATGTCACAGGTGCTTGTGTTTATTAAAGGCTATTTTTTGTAAAAATCTAATCTATTTATTCCAGTAGGCTCTGATGTGATAAGCCTTCCAATTTATTAAAACTCTATCTATTAGGATAATTAATTCAATCTTAATTAAAGTTGTGGGTTAGAAGCATTATTTAATATTATTATATTTTTCTTATAGCATAGTTATTTGTATTTTGTTAACCTTGTATATTTTTATGTTTATTTTTATTTGCTGTTAACCTCCTATTTTCATAATTTATTCATTTAACTCGTTTCAATTTAAATAGTATTTAGAATTCTTCAAAGGTTAAAATTTAATTGGATGTTCTGTTTGTGGAACAGTTTCTAAAAGCAGTTTTCAGAAACCTGATGATGGTGTATAGGAGTAGGCTGAAGACATTCGTAATTAAAAATTTTCTCTTGGCAAATGCATAGGTGTAGTTGTAAATTTATAATTTATTCTCTGCTGAGCACATCCATACTGTATTTAGCTTTTTGCCATTTTATAATAATTAATAATATAAAAAACCCTTTTTATAACAAAATCTATACCATACACAATTTTATCTATTCTGATTAATAACATAAATGTTATTTTTAAAGTGAAATCTCATAACATTCAGAAAAGTTATGCAACTCATTGCTAGATCTTTTAAGTATAAGATGACCCTTGACTTTTAGAAAATAACATTTTGAAAAAAATCTTCGTTGTATTTGGAGTAATACTATAAATATAAGATAGATCTTATTCAGAATGAAATAAAATTCTATAGATAAGAAACTAAATAAGAAATGTATTTGATTTAACAACTGTTTAATAGTTAATATACAACTTATTAAAATTTATGGTATCACTATTATTGACAAGACTATGTCTTGTTTACAAAATCGTACTGCTGGCTGGGAAGCTTAGAAGTATGAAGGAGTACATGACAGGAGTTGCAATTTGACACAGAGTATTAAGTACCCAAATCATGCACGCATAAAAAAAACCAGACTTGTAGGTACTCAGGGGACTGAGAACTGAGTCAAAATAAAAATACAAAATGGCGACACACTCTACAAACAGGCAGTAGTGCAAGATTTGCATATGTGTTGCTCATTGGGAAGTTGGAAATGCGAATGTTGCTAAATTGAATTTTGATAAATGAATCTTTGAGAAAAAACCCATTTACCTATCCCATGTTATTCCCAACATATCTCTGCTGACCTTGACCAGTTGACCCGAGATATCTTGTTTCAACACTGGAATGTTTTTGAAACTAGATGGCGCTAGTCATTATAATTTTATAACTTCCTATATTAAAACTAACTTCTGAAATATAATTTGTTTTCTTTTTACATTTATTAATATATATATTTTGTTTGTACAAAATAAAAAATTAATTTTGTATGATACAATGGCCAGGATTATTTTTTTCAAAAACGGGAAATTTTCATTAGGCATCGACAAAAATTCAACCCAAGGGAACACCCAATGGAGAAAAATTCAAAATCGGATAGGTTAATTTCACCAAAAATGCATCGTGGACGACCTCATGGTCGTGGCCAAGGCCAGCGAAGTTTGAACAATTGCACTCAAAACCAGCAATACCAAAGAAGATTGGAGAATGAGAATGAGACCTGCCTTGAGTGTCAAAGTGATCCCGCTTAGTAGTGGAGTCTCCAAGACATAGTCTTGTCCCAAATATGGCTTTGCCATTTTAATTGTATATATATTATATCAAACTAACTTTATTTTAAATTTAGGAATAATTTTATTTAAAATAAAGAGATTTTGTAAGACTTATCAGTATTATATATAGCAATAAAATATTTGTATTTACCACGTTGATTTTGAAGATTTCCTAATTCTGTTAACTGTCTTTCTTGACTACTTGATCCTGATAATGAGAGTATTGTATTATCAGTTTTGTTATCGTCATCATCTAATACAGAGGTGGAAACACTACCTTGTTCTGTAAATAGAAATATTAGTTTGGTAGCTAATACTTTTATTAATAAAGTGACGATAATTATTTCCTTTAATAGTACAACTAATTTCTTAATTTTTTGATTTAGTTCATTTTTAAACATCTACATAGAAATGCATTAACCTGTTACAAACATCTCTTATAGAAACTTCCTATCAAAAAATCAAATATCTTTGAATCATATACTTGTGAGCACTATGATGGCCTCTTTATTCCTAGACTTATTACACTGTCTCAGACACAAGATCAGTCTTAGAACATCAATTTATTTTTCAAAAAACGAATGCATTTTAGACCTACAGTCCCTCATCAGCTTTTTTACAAATCTTCACAAAACTTACACATTTTCAACCTCAAAAGGTGCAATGAAATCTCAACATTTGATAAATTATCGATTACCAAATGTTAAGATTTGCAATGCATTCATTTTTTGAAAAATAAATTGATGTTCTAAAGCTGATAATTATGTCTGAGACAGTGTAATAAGTCTAGAAATAAAGATGCTATCATAGTGTTCACAAGTATATTTCAAGATAAACAAGAAGTGTATTATAGTCATCTTTGAATCATTCTACACCAATTAGCAAAAAATTAACATTGATTTTAAGAACTTAAAATTGAATTTAGAAGCAAAGAAATTAAACTGATATATTTTTTAGGATGCCATGCCTGTATTTAAAATAAATAAACAAATCAAAATGTTAATATTTTGCTTTTAAACTCTTCTTATTACATTTGCAAACCAGGATAAATATTACTTTTAATTAATGGATCTGATGAATCTGTTTCTCTGAACTGATAAACACCATTTATTCTGTTTATGCTCTTGCACACTTGTCATTAACTTGTTTTTTTCCTATGTAGAAAACTTAACTTTTTTTTTCCTGCTAGTCTCATCATTTTCAACTAAAATAATGAAGAAATGAAAATAATTGGTTAAAATTATTATGATTAATAGATTTGTGTTACTATACTTTCACATTCTGCTGAAGAATCCATTTGTTCTTGAGTATCTTCTTGACACTCAGGTTTCTAAAATTAAATAAAAAATTTATTAATATTTACAATAATCTTCATTAAAGTAACATGATCAGCAACTTAAATAATTTTCAGAATTTAATATTTTTCACATAAAGTATATACATTTTAAAATTGACATAATTATGATTAATTCAATACAGAATAATCAAGAAATGTGTTAAACTTAACTGTATAATTAAATTATTATACTTGATGTTAAACATGTTATAATTTTATTATAATCAAGTAACAACAAAAAATTCAAGACTTTACAAACAAAATAAAGATATTAGTGTTCTTTACATTAAAAATAATTATACAGTAGAGCAGTGGTTTCCAACCTTTTTGTACCTCAGCCCCCTTTAAAAAAAATTGTTGTGCCCCCTTAATTTTTCTAACAATCTAATTTCATAAATACTAAACAGATATTATAATTTATTTAATGGGCTACAAAATAATATACAATATTATGTAAAAATATACATAAAAAAATAATTATTTATTATAAGAAATAATAATTTTAAATGTACTAAAAATAATGTACTATTATAGTTATGAAACAGTTATGAAATTTACCTCAATATTAATTTAGAAGTTACCAAAGCGAAGTGTTTCATTCTATATGTCAACGTGGTTATCGCAAGCACTACTAACGAACTAATTCTGTTCATAGACAACAGAAAAAAAAACAGATGCTTCTGTTTACTGAAGTTTGGCGCGAGTAAGCACGAGAATACCCGGGATGTTCCGAGTGCTTGTCTTTTGTTTCCTCGCCCCGCCGGCGCTCGGCTCCAAACGCGAAAGCGAGATGTTTTCGTTCCAGCAAGAGTATGGATGGATGTTTTAGCATTTGTACCCGAAAAATTCGCGGCGAGGATTGTGGATTACGTATACCTATTTTGCTGATTCATTTTTTTGACACCTATTCGACTTTTTTGGTTTGTATTCGAAAATGATATTTTGGAAACAGCTGCATGCCCCCCTTGCAACAGTTCTCGCGGCCCTTCTAGGGGGGCGCGCCCCACAGGTTGGAAACCACTGCCAAGTAGACGCATCGATTATTCTGACTTAATTTTGGACTGGGGTTGGTCAGATAACCGAAATGTATAAAAAAAATACATTATTAGTATAGTGTATTAGGCCTGGTTTACAAATACTAGCCTCTCTTTCATGAACAGCCAGTGCTGCCAGCTAAAACATGCAAAAATTTAACAAAATAATATTAAAGTAGCCAAGACATAACAAATATTGTAGCGCCACATCACTAGTGGACATTTGAATTTGCCGACTAGAACGCGGTCGGTTAACCGATACGTCGGTTAATCGGGGGTCAGATAAGCGATGCTCTACTGTAATTCTTTCAACAGAAACATTTGAAAAACTAAATTACATAATTTTTATTATAATCATACATTTTTTCATTAGCCAAAACCAATAAAAACTAAAAAAAATTATGTTAACATTAATTAATGGCCAATGATTGAAGGATATATATAATAAAATTATATACATCTTTTAACATTTGATGAAAATATGTTAATTAAGAAATCTAGACTGCAAACTGTAAGAAAATCTATTAGTAATTTTAATAATTTAATGGCTTAGATCAGGCATGGCCAACATATGGCCCGTGGGCTGGATTCGGACCTGCTTAATGAATTTATGCGGCGTGCAATTAGTCCTTTCCAATATTATCTATTTAACTTCCAATAATTGGTCAAATTGGATAGTCGGAATACTTCTTTATTTTTAAGAGAAAAATCCATTGTAAGAGATTTACAAACTTTTGTACTCATTCTGTGTGATAGTGCCAGAATAAAAAAAATGATGATAAATTTAAAATATTAATATTTATCATAAAATAATGTATGTTAGACATGTAATTCAAGATATTACAGGTGATATTCAATTTAACTTAGTAATTTGTGAGCTTTTGCTAGAAATAATAATACTAATATATTTATAACATTTATTTACTTAAATGTATCGTTTTTGTATTTAATTTTAATATTTCGTGTTCTGGCGCTAAGATGAAAAAACAGTTTTTTTCCAATTTGGCCCGGAGCGTGCAAAAGCTGTTGGCCACGCCCTCGAGACTTTAGATCAATAACATTATCATCACACACTATTGGAACATGATTATGTAAAATATTTTCCAAGAATTAATTTAATTACAAGTTGGAATTTTACCATTTACAATTATGTTGTCACTAAAAATCTTTTTGGGTATGTATTGTGCTGCTTTATCATCTGTGACATTTATATAAATATTAGATATACAAACAAAAACAATTGTAAAAGAAATGCAACTATAATTCTGAGAATCTGAACTATGTTTGTTAGATATTTTTGTACCACTAATAATGTGCTGAAAGGCTTGGGACTAAGAAAGATATTTGTTTGGTTTTCAAAAAGTAGAATAGTATAGTTATTAGAATTTTTAAATTCAAAATAAAAATATTTATGGCGAGAGAGGCATTCATAACAAATCCAAATAAATTTCTGCAAAAAAAATTTTTTAATATATTTTGAATTTAGTAAGTTCTTCCATAAGAATTCCAATAACTGGTATTCAGAAAGTTTTGGTTTTTTAATAAATGCATTGAAAAACTTCAAGTCATAATAAATTTGAAACAGGTTATAGAATTTTCATCACATAGAAATGAGTTCTATAAATGTTTATGGAAAATCTGCTTATTTTAACTACTGGAAACAAGTTAGAATATTATACAAAGATTATCAAAGTGAGATGAGAGAGGTCGTTTAAAAATTTAATAGTTTGGAGTTATTTAATTGCTAAAAGTTATAAAATCTTTTAATTAACAAAATTATAAATGAATGATTTTTCACAACTTTTGGTAATTAATTTAAACCATTTTTATAAAGTACTGTTTAAAAATATAAAAAGTAAAATTGAAAAAAATGATTATTTGGAAATAAATAATAATGAAAGATTTACCTTATCTGTAATAGAAGATTCTGAGTGATTTGAATGCTCATCTACACTTTCCTTAAAATCCTGAGAAATTTCATCTTTATAAACACAAATCTCATTTTGTTGACAATAGGAAGATGGATACATATCTTGAGAGGTAGACTGATATGAAAAGTCGTGATAGTCTGATGCTTTGAGTTGTTGATCTGAATTGCTTGATGACTCAGGTAATATTTCTTCCATTATTTCAGGAAAATTTTGGATTTCATATTGCCCTATTTCACTATCACTACAACTTGAATTACAATTTTTTTTCCGTCTGCCTTTCTCTTTTTCTTATCCGTGGTAAAAATTCTTCATAATTAGACTCAACACAAATAGGCAAAATGGATTCACTCTTGTCGGCTGCATTTTCTACATCTGATTTTTGTGGAAGTCTTTCAGTGTCATCTGACATATCCATCAGACCCTTAATGTTAAGCTCTTTAGCTATTTTAAGAAGTCCAGGTAATTGATGGTGAGAAATATTAACTTCTCCTTTATAAATAAAATCTATTACAGCTTTTAATTCTGCATATTTCATATCTTTCATAATAACAATTGGATGTTTGCAAGGATTTTCTAAAAATAAAGTTTGGAAAAATGGGCTGCTAGCAGAAAGAATAATTTTATGAGCCTTCAAGCTAAGTCCTTCACATGCTAATGTAACATCCACCAAAGCTTCATTCATCAATAACTGATCAAAAATCGTCACCATATTTGAACAATGATTGTTCCATTTAAGAAAAAATTGTTGTGTTCCCATTTTTTTACTCACCTGAAATATTATTAAAAACAATAATTTTACTACAAGAAAAATCTTTTACAAATTATTTAGAGTTTGATTAAAACAAAAGTATTTTGATGATGAAACAACAAATAATACATATAATCAAAAACTTGAGAGACTAATTTATTTATGGTTTCAAAAAAATAAATCAATGAATTTTCATTAATATGCATTCTACAATTTAAAAAGTATCTGTTTAATTTCCCATTAGATTTACCTGAAGTTAATGAAAAATCATCAAAACACAAAGTTAAATATACATCGCTCATCGTAAAAAGTTAAAACAATAAATAATATATTTAGTAGGTGATGTAACGAATATTCGGTTACTACTCGGTATTCGGCCTATTTTTCACTATTCGGCCAAATACTGAATATTTAAATCACTATTCAGCCGAGTACCGAATATTTAATCACTATTCAGCCAAATACCGAATACCTAAAAACAGGAGTAAGAAATAACAAAAAAACAGTAAATTAATCATGTTGGTAACTTTTATTAATGCTGAACATTAAACTATAATTATTAAAGTTAATAAGAAATAGCATCTAACTCTAGTATTAAATTATTTCATAATTAAATAATATTACAGCCTTTATCTAGCCAGATATCTTATTGCATTGATGGCATGTAGGTTAGAATGTATCAGGCATTGATGTTATTGTTTAGTTAATTATGTTATATTCGTATTCGCGTATATTTTAATATTTTTACGATATTTTAAAATGATTTACAAAACATTTTATTGAAACTTATCGTATTTAATGAAAGAAATTATTTATCTATTCTAGAAGACGAGTAACTAATATATAATTTATTTTCTATATAAAGCAAAGAATGAGCATTTCTCATTATATGCAAAAGATAACATTTGAAATCATGTTAATTTTAAAAATATTGACAAAAACAAGAGCAACAAAATATCACAAAACTTCACAAATAGAAACCCCCAATAATATATTTGAACTGTTCCACAACTGGGGAGAAACTAGACTATATGTCCCCACTAAAGTATATCCTTAGGGTACTATTCAGTCTACAAATACGTAGTAAAAACAAAATTTTAGTGCTTAAAGAGTTAAAAAGATCGATTGCAAATAAAATAACTTATAAGTTATAACTTACATCTAAATACCAACAACTGCCGAATCATATCGGGCTATTTACGGCTATTACATAAATTATAATCCAATTTGGCACTAGAGGTAGACGTTAGGCTCCATCTCATATTAACTTTAATAATTATAATTTAATTAATTAATTTAAATAATTTAGACCTACTGGAAGAAAAAATCATAGTGACAGCAGGCCAAATAGAGCAGGGTGCGCGATCCTTGCCATAATGCAGTTTGCACGCCAATTTTCGTATGTGCATTAATCAAGCCGAATATTTGGCCATTCGGCCACACTCCTAGCCGAATATTCGGTATTCAGCTGAGGCTGAATATACTATTCGTTACATCACTAATATTTATTCAAAAATAATTTTGACTAAATATATTATTATTTATGCATTTGTGGTTTTATTATGATAAAGCTCATCTAAATTTTAAAAATGTTGTAATATAATATACAGTGTGTTCCATAAGACAATACAACATTTAGAAAATTCATAATTCATAAACTGTCACCTGCAATAGTGGAAAATATGTCAGTAGAAAGAAAAGGAATGAAAACTTTTCCACGTGTTATACCATTCAGTGTGACTACCATTTGTCATATGGCAGATGTCTAACCATAGCTTAATTCTGTTCACTGCTGTTCCAGCAAATTGAGAGTGATGATGTTAATTATGGCTGTGACACGATAAAGTTCTGAAATGTTTCTAGGCATAGGTAGCACATACATGCAATCATTACTGTACCCTCACATTGCATCTGATCTAATAACTGTGCAGGCCATTGAAATAACACACTGTCATATCTTCTAAGTGCTCAATTCAATCTGTGGTAGCTGCTTGTTCAGTTACGTGCAAACTGCAGTGTGGTAATGGGGTGATGCTCCATCTTGCTGAAAGATGAAAGTTTCTTTGTCTTCCTGTTGAAGGAACTACTGCTTCAGTATGTCAATATGAGACATTTGATAACTGTTTCTAGAAAAGAAACAACCCATACACCTTTCTTCTGTAAGCAATTGCCATGGATAAGGAATACAAAAGCTTTTTGTTCCAAAAAATTACGTACACAGAACCTTTTATGGTGTGATAACGCATAAATATTGACAAACAAATGTTTTCAAACCCCGCTGTTTGTTCTTCTACTTTCTACTAACATGGTTCCCACCATTGTAGATGATAAGAGTTTATGAATTACAAACTTTTTACATAGACTTAAGCAACACCCTGTATAAATATTACTACAAGGAAATTTTTAAATTATATTTTCCAGTTTTTTATCAATAAAAATAATTATGAAAATGAATTAACTATATTTTACTATTCTTGTAAAATATAGTTAATTCATTTTCATAATTATTTTAATTTAGATTACATGTATTAATACATGTAATCTAAATTATTTTATGTATTTTCTTAAATATATAAAATAATTTAAGAAGAAAATATACATTGATATATTTTCTTTTAATTTAGTTGAGTTTTTAGTTTTTCTTTGTTATGATGTAATTATTGCCAGGTAACATTTCTAATAATGATGATAACATTAAATGTTTATTAGAAATAACACAATATTTGTGGGTTATTGGTCAAGAAACAATCATTAAAATCCATCTTAAAAAAACAAAGCATTTACAATCATAGATATCCACTAAAACTTTTTCTTGATGATCATAAATATTTATTGATCAACTTTGATATTAATATAAATGAACAAATAATTCTAATAATTGCACAAATCTAACTGTGTATATTTTTATATATACAATAATTCATAATATTGACTTATGAACTTATAATATTGACTTATAAAATATGCACCCAATTGTGAAGTAAAAAAGAATTTATAATATGCTTATATTACTTTTAAATCTTCAATATAATTTCATTACAGTATACAATGCTTTTTAAAAAAGCAATATGTTTAATATGAAAATAAAATTTTTCTGTTCTTATTCTTAGATGAATTTACAATTGAAATTATTAATATAAGAATTAGGTCTAAATATATATTTCTTAAGACTATACATATTAAATAAGTCAATTCCATTCTGTCCTTTCCCACACTGTATAAGGTAAAAAAAATTCCACAGCGGAGTTGACCTTTTATTATAGGCTACTTGTCCACCATACAATGCAAAAAAGTTAAAATAGTCCTCTAGCGGTGGCATACCAATAAAATTAATAAATACATTAAATAAAATTGCCAGGACAAATTTACAGAAAAATATATATTTCTTACAGCATGTGAAAGGACAGAATGGAAATGACTCATTTAGTATGTATAGGGACCAACAAGTGGCCAAACAGTCTTCATTCCCTGGAAGTTCAGTCGTGGGTTCGCACCTCACTTGAACAGGCTGGCCACGCAGAGTTTTCCAGGTTTTCTCCATGTCTGTAATGCCTAAATAGGAGCCAGCTTCCCTTAAAAAGACTTCCTGGAAGGCATCCCACCTAGGCAGATTGCCCAAGTGTTGCATTGCCATAACCAAACAAACAGACAAACATAGTATGTATAATCTTAAGAAATATATAATTTTCTGTAACTTTGTCCTGGCAATTTTATTTAACGTATTTATTAATTTTATTGATATGCCACTGCTAGAGGACTATTTTAACTTTCTGCCAATCTTTTATTGTAGGCTACTCGTCTGCGTGTGAAAGGACAGAATGGAATTGACTCATTTAATATGTATAGTCTTAAGCAATATATATTTTTCTGTAAATTCATCCTGGCAATTTTATTTAATGTATTTTCGGTCTAAATATGTTGGGAATAAAAATCACTATGTAAAACTCATAATTATAATTTTGCCTATATACCTTTCTGTTTGACAACCCACATTTAACTGAATAATAAATGATTAATTTCTCAAATTAAAATTCTTAAATAATGGAATTTTAATGCAGGATTAAGTAGGCCTATCATGTCACAATAAAGAAAATAATAAAAAAATCAAAACAATATTTTAGGATTTCCAGGAAACAATGCTGATTTCAACCAAATTAAAAAATATATTGAAATATGAAATCTGTAAAGCAAACTATATTAGTAATTAAACAATAATTAATCACAATATTACTTCAATTAAAATATAAACATATTTTACAAAAATTTTATATTCTCATTACGGTGAATATAAGAAAGAAAACTCAACTTGTAATTTCTATTACCATTGTTCTTTTATCTTTTTTTAACAAAAAGACAAAAATTAGACTCAAGATATGTTACTAAAAATAGCTTGATTTAAGATAAAAGTTGAAATAAAAATTACTGGTTTTATTTGATTAATAACTGCCCTTGAATACAAGTAGTAGACATGGCTATTATTTAAAGATTTCTGAAAACTAGAAAAATGTAAAGTTAATAAATACTATAAACAATAATGTTAGGTACCATATATAGTAGGTGTATTTTTTAATTATTTTCTTATGACTGCCTTTTACTGGTGTATAAAAAGTAATACTCATTAATTTGTTTGCTAGAAACAGAGTGTGAAAGGTTTTTTGTGCCTACGATTTTAAATTAGTTCTAGCTTTGTGTGCAGAGATAAAAAAAAATACCAGTTGCTATTTCAAGTATAA
The DNA here is from genome assembly GCF_030686945.1 of Centruroides vittatus. Classification (NCBI taxonomy): domain Eukaryota; kingdom Metazoa; phylum Arthropoda; class Arachnida; order Scorpiones; family Buthidae; genus Centruroides; species Centruroides vittatus. Next base: position 182,504 of record NW_027122652.1, on the reverse strand, counting down.
TTTGTTCTAAATACCATATTTTTAAATATAAATATAAAATATTTTATTAATAATAGACATCAAATAAGTATGTGCAAGGAAAATAATAACTTCCCTCATATAGTAACTGCAGAGAAAAAATGCAGTTAAAAAAGTAGTTGCAGTTATTATTTGAATAAAACCGGTAATTAAAAACCAGAGTTACCAGCTTCCACATTTATAAACTTAGTGTTAGTTATTTATAAAAAAAACTTGTGTTAGTGTTAGTTATTTGCCACGACACTTATGTAAATAATTTTTTGGGCATATGTATACATATGTATGGGACTTATTTATTTGGATGTTACAATATAGACATTTATATAAACTATGGTCGTTTAAGACTACTTCATTGCACTGAAATAAATATTATGTCCTGTTATTTTATCAGTGTAACATAATAATTCATATTGTTGTGTATTGTGTTGAAAGAATAAAATATCACATCATAATGGTTCAGACTAAGCACTTATTCAAAAATCTTTATAACAAGATCTGGTTCAAAAATGGTATAAATTATGTATGTCTGTATAATATTTTTTTCTTCAAAATTTGTTTTCATGTACAAGATTTAATTAAATCTTGTACATGAAAACGATAGCTCTTTGTCAACTGCAAAGACTTCATCCAGGAAGTAGGACAATGTACAGGTATTGAGATTATCCTGGTAAAGCTGAATGATTGTTTATTTAATTAAAAACGATGTGGTGCTTTTATTTATTTAGCATAAAAATTTCCAATCATCATCACAATATCTAACATACAGTCAATTTATTTAGAAATATGTTCAATGAAAAATTATCATCTAAAATTTTTAACAACTTTGGTAAGAAAACAAGTAAGCACAATCTTAACAGTAAGGTATTATTCGTAGACATATCTTAATACTGAGAAATAAATAGACAATAATTTTAATTATAAAATAAATCCAAAAAATAATAACTATTATAAATATGATTTTTTCGGTGCTTCGTTTCGACTGTATTTATCCAGAAAATAACATATGATTTAATATTGAAGTTATAAAATAACTCGATAGAAATTATAAGAGAGAACTGCAGTTAAAAACAGGTATAATGTTATCATAAAAACTTACCCTTTAAATGATAATTTTCTTTCCACGTTCGTATGTAACAGAGGTTTTGACACTTCTGCGTTATATGCCAAATGTGATTTTGTTATTTAATAAAAGGTGATTCTACGTATAACACAATTGTGAGAAATGATTAACACACCATTCAAAATGTTATAATTACTGAATCATATTTAGTACCTAACATCCGTTTGCCACCATTATTGACAGCAAAACAATATCAAACAGTGATGCCAGCTAAGCGAATATAAGAACATTTTTGAATGCTAACAATCGAAAATTTCTGTAGAATTTTCAATCTTGAATAAAAGTGTGACATTTTTTAATAAATAAAAAAAATATATATATGAGATGGCCGAGGCAATAAAATTTTGGTTAGTGGAGCAGGTTCGCCGAGCGATCAAGGTGGCAGCCTACTACTTTGGGGGACCCGGGATCAAATCCAGACGGGTCGAAAAATTCCCAGGAAGTTTTTCGGGGTGGTCTGTCCAGATATGTCGAACCCCATATTTCACCACTCGGCCGCCCCATTGTAGGTCTAGCCGAGTCCATAATGGGCTTGCTAACAGAGACCCTCTGGGAGGAAAGAGTTATTTAAAAAGTGGAGCAAATTGCTTCTATTATATGACGCATTTGCTGAACTGTGCCTGCGACGTCTGCACCCTAAAGTGAAAACTTTTGTTTCTATAGCTTGTCAAAAGACTAAGTTTTTTCGATGTGCATTGCATCCGGACCAAAGCTATTTAGGGAAAATTTGTTTGTTTTTAGGGAAACTCTGTTAATTTTAGGAAAAATTTCAGGTCGGTTTACAGAGTTTTCTCGACAGAAGATTGGCAAATTCAAAACAATGTATTCTTTATGTCAGAAAAGCAACGAGCTAGAATGTATAGAGTGGCTGTAGCGACGCCATGTTTAAAGAAAAGTGAATAAATGTCCGCCATTTTCTTTATAGTCGACGGGACGTGCCATTTGCGTTGTGTAAAGACAACGAGATAGAACAGCATTTCTCGACCCCCAGGTTGAGAAATGCTGTTCTAGCGATAACGATAATGAAATCATTTTATGAGAAAAAATCATTTATTATAAACTTATAAACATTTTACTTACAATAAGTACTGTACACATGTAAAGAAAAGAAATTAATGTGATGGTTACATTTGTTTTTCATTTAATATTTTCTCCATAAGTGGATCTACGTTAGAAACACACAAAAGCAAATTGTTTTCGAGTGATAAAAAACAATTCCTATATTTAGTTTTTAGCGCAACCATAGACAAAAAAAAAACCTTTCACAGAGATAAGACGTGGCGAAAGGAATCAAAATTTTCAATGCTTCTGTGACTAAATTTCCATATTCTTTTCCCGAAATTTTCTGATGTTTCATAGGTTTTTTTCCGGGTTTGGTTTTCTTTGCCTGTGGCCCTCATGATTAGCCACACTAATCCGGACGGGTCGAAAAAATCCCCAGGAATTTTTCGGAGGGTAGTGTATCCGGATATGTCGGTCCCCGTCCCTCACCACCCGGCCGCCCCATTGTGGTCCTGGCCGAATCCATAATGGGCTTGCTATAAGAGGCCCTCTTAGTGCCCACAGGGCGAAAAGAGTTAAAAAAAAAAAAAAAAAAAGGCTGTCGCAGTAATAGGAAAAAAAAAATTATGTTTAAACATAGCTTTGTGGGGGCCCCTATTTTGTGGGGCTCGGGACACCGGCCCCAAATGTTCCTATGTAAATCCGGCCCTGTTCATGTCGACGAGCAAGCCAAAACGTATTTAAATCTTCAGATGTAAATTGCAGTTGTAGCGTTTTGTGAATCTCAACTGGTAACTTAGCAGCGGCGACAACATTTTCACTAAACGGATTCAGTACCCATTCCTTCGAGAAATCATTTTTCAATTAGTAATAGTAAGACTTACTGTTATTATTCCTTTGAGTGGGGTCGCGAAATATTAATTTTATTTATATTTACTATTTGGGGGGTCGCGGAGCTAACAAGGTTGAGAATCGTTGAGCTAGATCCTAACTCGTTGTGTAAAAGTGTGCAAAGGAAATGAAGAGTTTTAACCCGTAACTAAGATGCTGCGAGTCAAAATGACCCTACTTAGTGGTTTTTTTTTTTTTTTTTTTTTTTAAATTTTGAAAGTAAATAACAAGACATTTCTTTATTTAACGCTTTATTTAAACGTTTCTAAACAAGAGAAAATATTCTGTAGCAACAAGTTAAATGCATTTCTAAACATTCTTAAATTTTACTTTCCTGATTGTTATATATACATAACAAAAAGCTTTGGAATCGTGTGAAATTTGACCTTCAGAGTGTTTGCAAATCTCCACGTTTCGAGACCTCCCGAATCCCCCAAAAAGGAAAAAATACTCCGTGTATACAGGGGCGGATCTAGGTTTTTTGGGGCCTAGGGCTTATTGAAGGCCGATGGAGCCCCGTTTTTTTGTTAATACAAATAATACTATAAATTAGGAATGGGCAACCTTTTTCTATGTAAGGGCCACATTTCAAAACTTTTGAACTGATGCGGGTCGCATATAAGAGAAAAGAGAGAGAGAAATGCCGGTAAATCAAATTTATTCATATATAATTATAAGTTAGCATATGTATATTTAATTTAGCTTCTGGAACTGATGTAAACTATGTGTATCGGAAGTATTTGATTAAATATTAGTTACTGCTAGTTTTAAATTAGTTTCGATTATCCGGTTTCTTGTTTTAAATGTTTACTAAATTCATTGCGAAAAAACTATTCACATACATAAGTTGTAGAAATAACGTTTGAATTTTTGCTGCATATTTCGTTAAGCTGGGAAATTGATATATTTATTTATATTTTATGCGACGCGAATCGCAAAAAATATTAATGCGGGCCAGATGCGGCCCGGGGGTCGCGGGTTGCACATTCCTGCTATAAATTATCATTATTATTATATTATTATTAACATTAACTATTTTTTACTATGCGATAAGTGCTTATTGTTAATGAAAAAGCAGTGCCGTAACTAGCCATTCCGATGCCCTGTGTAAGAATTTGCATTTAGGCTCCTTAATTAGGTTGGAGGAAATAATAAAACAAATACATGCATTTTGGGCCCCCTTCCAAGTGGACCCTGTGCGGGGGCACTTAGTTACTGTACTGTTTTTAACACAATTTTTAATACTTTTTCACAGTGCCGTAACTAGGCACTGTGAAAAAGTATTAAAAATTTATGATAATAATTCAATTTTCGTGGGTCCTTGACACTTGAGGGCTCGGAATCTAAGCTCTATTAGATCCGCCCCTGCGTGTATGTGCGTTGGCATCTATAAGAAACGAAATTTCGCATGATAGCTTATGTATAAGGCGCATTGATGCTATTAAATTTTGCTGGTTAAAGGTTAAAGGGGTGGAGATATAGAGGGGTGTCGTGTGTCATATCTCGAGAAAAGTCGGACTTAATGAAGATGTTATTCGTTATTAACATTTACAATTTTCCCCCCTCAAAATTAAGCTTTTTGCCATTCGACAATTATAGAGGTTGAGGCGCACGTACTGTACATACTTAGCCCAAAACGTGAACGGCGGAAGGACGAGCGCCGCCATTTGGCAATTCTATAGGTCGATAATGGCATTTTCTACGTCTAGAATGGCGAGTAGACGATCGGCTTAAACTTCTTCATTTTTTATGTTTGTGGTTAAAATTATGACCTATTTCATTAAAATAATGAAATTATTCAATTTTTTATCAAGTGATGTGAAGTGTCTATAGAATTTACATATATTTGTCTTAATAATAGCTTATCTTAAGGTAGGTTTGTTCTTCCACGGCATCTACCATCAACAGCGTAATACGTTTGTAAATTTTATAAAAATTAATTTTCCGAGCTGATTTTGAATTTACATAACTTCCCTCCTCTTCCCTCGACAAAAGTATGATGTAGTCCTATCGTCCGATCGTACGGTAGGAGACACAATGCTAATTAAAAGTAATTATTTTGTATTATTAAACATCCTATTAATACCTTTAAACAGTTTACTTTATTTAGTTACCTTTGCTGATAATCCTCGACGTTAAATGTATCCGCCATTTTTTCAACAAATTTTCAGAGTCAATGCTCGAGGTTCAATGAGTCACGTGATGCTGTGAACGAGCGCCTGAAGGTCTTTTACTTGGACTTAAAACGTCAAACGTGTACTGTACTTCTGCTTGCCGTACAAGTTTGACGTTTGTACTGTACTTGCGCCTCGACCTCTCTATTGGTTTCAAGAGTGCCAGTCCAATGTTCCCTCTAATTTTTTTGTAGCTGAACGGAACATGTACTTCTCTGAGCAAAAAAAATTTTTCTGAGCAGATTCTGAGCAAAAAATTTTTGAGCATATATATAAATAAAATCTTATTTTTTTCTATAAAAATTAAAATAATTAATTATAAAATAGAGATTAAAATTCATTTTAAAACACTTCCATACAAAATATTATCTTTTGTCGGCGATTTAATGTATTTAATTAAAATATACGTAGCAATAATCATTTTGCTGACAGAGTGAGAAATAAGTAAACAATTCAAATCAGTGTGCATGCTCGCTTGCGTGGCACATAAATTCTCGTGCGCGGCAACAATTTGAGCAGTGCGCGGCCGCGCAGCTTAGAGGGAACATTGTGCCAGTCACGTTAACGGTTAGTTTTCTCGTTACGTTAGAATTTAGTGCTGGGAAGGTATGGAGTTTTCGTCCTTTAAACAAAATAAAACATTCCTAAAATAAATTGTAACATTATCTAAATAAAAACTCCAAATATAAAAGGTAATAGTCGGACTGGACTTCTCCGAGAAACAATATAAATCGAAGTGGTGAAATAAAATATGGCCGAACAACCTGTATTTGGTTAGCTTCACGAAAACACGTCTTATGTTAAAGTAACTGCTCTTTGTGCCGAAAAAAAGGACGAAATTGATAATAGATTAAGACAAGTAATAAATTATAATTAAAATATACAATATTTATTTACAAAATAAAATATACACTTCGATGAAAATTGATCGAAATACGCAATTTTAACGAGAAGTATTATAAGTGAAATGGGAAAATAGAGATTTTATAAATTACTATCTGAATCTACTTTCTCAATTCGTTCACACAGCTATGCTGTTATCGCTGGACGATTTACTTTCGTCTAATTTAAGTTTCGATGAATAAATTAAAAATGAATCCCAAATATGCGATTCCACTAAATCATCGGCATTCAACTTTTTGAATATGTCTACATCTTGACTCGCAGAAATTTTCTTAATCGCAGCCTGCAAATATAGAATATAATTAGTTCATTTAAGAGAAAAAATATTTTAAAGTAACACAAATTGTAGCTCACCAGACAAGCTATGAGGACCGTATCACTATCATTTCTTTCTTTTCTATCTTTGCATAACCTCACCAATCTATGGATTCCTAGATGAAAATTTTAAATTAAGTTCTATTTATCTGTAAACTTCAATATTATTTCTATTCACCATTTATTTACCTTGCATTTCAATTATTATGGATGAAATATCTTTATAACTCGAAAGACGAGATATAGCGATGGCTGATTTTTGCAAAATACGCTCACACGCCGATTTCTCTGCTTTACTGTGCATGAGAGATGGTCTCAATTGAAGAAAACATAAGAGGAGGACAACGCCACCCGTATCAGAAACGTGATGAGGAAAAGACGTAGCCATATTTGCAAATATCGTAGCCATCTGTGACCACAAAACGACATTAAATCAAAGTAATTAAGTTCAAATAATAAAATATTCATAATCCGTACCTGATCTTTAATATATAGAGATGATGATGATTCTGTATGTAATCTATATTTCGTTATAAGTTTTTGCACTGTACCACATTCTTTAATGATATTACAAGATTCACTATCTAAATATGATAAATTCGCTAAGGCTGATGTTGCGAGTAAAAAAACTTCCTCACTGAATGTAGTTTCTATTAAATCAGTAAGTGAACTAATGATATAATTGATATTAAATTTCAACTTCGATACAGTGAGACCACATTTATCCATCCAAGGTGCTGTAATCTGTGTAAGTAAACCCGCTGCTTCACTTCTTATTTCTTCTACAGATTCGTGTTGAAAAACATGCGTAATGCATTCAATTCCTCCGGCCTAAAAGATCATCGATTTTCAATCATCAAACTCATAATCTAATTACTTATTGGAAATTTGAAATCGTGGAAAACTTACTTTAACGAATTTTTCAACCGTGCTAGGAGTAGAACATACAACAGATAAAGCTCTCAAGGCTAAAAGTATTAGGGAGTTATCTTTATTCTTTGTGCATATTTCTAGTAAGGCATTAATTCCACCAACCTGTTAAATTTATTGCAAGATCTTAAAAATCTACATTGAAAAATTAAAGAAAAATTATTAAAATTAACTTCAAGACTAACCTTAGAAATCAAATATCTGATGACATCTGAAATTTCAGCTAATGTGATAAGAGAAGTAATTGCAGTTTTCAAAGAGTAGGCATCGTTTCCTTTAAGGATCATTTGAACAATTGTCTACTTAAAAAATTTATAATACATTATAAACTACTCTGACTAAATTTAATATTATTTGAGAGATAAAAACATTACATGTAAGTTATATGTTATCAATATTCTTGTATGTCTTTCCACTTCTTTTCTAAAGTTTTCGAGAATTATTTCAATTCTATCTTCATTTCTGTATTATTAAAATTATAATAAATTTTTTAAAAATGGATAATTTAAAACTTTTTTAAAGTTAAATAATGAAAAGATTTTACTTCTTAGATAATTCTTCCAATTTTCTACACATTTCTTCCATTTTCGGTTTGTACTAAAATAAGAAAATAATCGAAGAACAAATGACTGAAAACGTACTTATCTTTTTTGTTTATAAATTTCTAAATACTTACGTATGATAGATGTAAAAATGTAATGTTTATTTCATAATATTTAGCTAAATTATTAATGCCGATGCACAGTTCTTTACAACTATTCGACCATTGTCCATGAATGGCTGTTTTGATACAATGATTAAAATTTTCATTAACTTTGTTAGTCAGTTTATTTAAAGTAACCACAGCATCTGCAATAATATTGATTAATTATTAGGCAATAAAACAAAATATGAAATAAAAATTCTGTAATACCTTGAGATATCCTAACAAATTGGCATTGTGTTAAATCTTTTCCTTGCAGAGTGCTGAGGCATTCAGTCTCTGTTAACGTGTGAAGATCATAAAGCCACTTTTGTATAGAAGTCGAAGTCCATTCACTGAGGAAAAAATATTTATAATAAAATGAGATTGTTAAACGTACTGTAGAACAGGAAAGCTGGCATTATGCATTGTAATATAAACATCTGAAACTTTTAATATTTGAAAGAAGGACAAAGAATCAACTACGCGAATGAAGTCAAATAACAGATGTTCTTTCTATTGATGACGGAACGGCAGATGGTAAACCTCAGTCTGCACAACTACAGTACTTCCATCAGTTGAATAATAAAAAGTAATATTTTATAACATAAAATTCTTAACAATCGCGATGCTTTAAAATATGCAATATTGAGAAAATACCAAGAGTTTATTTATTGTTGAGTTGACATAATAAAAATGAATATAAAATGATATTTGTAATTCGTTTAATTGTATTTAACGATATTTTATATTTATTAATTGAAAAGCAATATCTCACCTGCATCTTTCTGGGATTTCTTTTTTCAATGTTGTTTTCGCTGACTGATTTTTTGCTTGATTTGTTAAAGGCGCCATATCGGTATAGGTTTCATCGATTTTATCAATTGAAGTTTTTCGTTCTCGATTGCAATTATTTTCCGAAGCTTCCTTATAATAATTATTGGAAGATAAATGTTCGGAAGTAATTTCTTCATATATAATTTCTTCCATTCTGGGAGATTTTTTCGGAGTACTAGTCTGTGGAGAAGGAGTTAACGCTTTGAAGGAAGCAAAATTTTCATACAAAGGCTTTTCTGTTACTTTCTCGGGAGAGTTTGTATTTTCATTTAAATTATTACTAATATAATTTGTATTGGCATGATTTCGTAAAATAGGCGTTTCCACTTCTTCGGGAATACCAACTGTTGGTAAATGAGGTGTACTGGAAGCAGTACTTATTCGTATTCCATTCGGATACTGTGGAGAATCTGTAGAAGGCTTATTATTATTAACAGATTCTGTTGGACTGTTATTGTTCAACAAGGGAGTACTAGCGGAAGAAACTCTTTTCTGTAAAAAAAATGTAATTATTATTATTTATAATGTAAACTTAACATTTTCAGGTTTAAAAACGAATAGTTTCTTTATAGATAATTTTGTTATTTTATAAATCTATGGTTAGATATTATAAAATTTCCATTAATTTACTTTTTTTCGGATGTAGCAATAACTTGTAAGAAATAGTGGGAGATTTTTTAAAATTTATGTAAACTCAGTATTGACAACTAGTTGTTTTATCATTTTTATTTAAATTAAAAATAATAGGTTAAAAATAATAATTAACAATTTCTGCAGAATTAAGAATATGCAGCTATTTTTTTTCTATTTTTATTATTAAAAAAAAATGTAATTGGACTATATTAAATCATGTTTATGGTTACAAATGAAATAGATTGGGGCACGTATACCCCTTTTCGTCTAGGTTGCCATTTTCCTAATCCCCAATGGGGCCACAAATTCCATTATCAACAAAAAACAGAAAATTCGTTACATGTGGCCTATTCTGCAAATATAAAAGAAACTAATGAACGATATTTGTACATTGTCTCACGTGACTTTTTCGTAGGTTTATCAAAACTTGGCTTTGAAAACAAGGAATATTCCTTGTTTTCAAAGCCAAGTTAGCCCCGGTTGCAACCAGTGCCACTTTGCGAGAGCACTAATCCAACGCTGAATCATAGTTTGAAAGTCTTGCATAATGTATGATGCTCTTTTCTACAGCCTGTGCCCCCTCCTTTTTTATAGTCTGCGAGAGTCGCTGAACACAATATACTAAGTGGAGAGAATTATGCACGTATCTAATAATTTTAATTAATAAATTTCCGAAGTCTGAATATTTTTACTTTCATATCTTAAATGTTTTTCAAAATAAAAGTAATAGATTTTATAAATTTTAGTCACATTAAATATTACTTTATATCTAATTTTGCATTTATGATACTGAACGAAAGTGTAAGGCCTATTACATCAATATTTTAAGTGCAGCTTTGCCTACACAAAGTCACAAAGCATACATTATAATTGCTCTTTACGACCAATTAAAATAAGTATAACAATAATAATAAAGAATTAGCAATGCTTTATTATTCCTTATAGTGGTTTGTTATTCATCTGAAATATATTTAAATAAATAAATATAATGTTGATATATAATTAGCATAATTTATTTTGATTATTTAGTTAGTTGATATAGCAGATATTCCGATCTATACATATCCTGTATATTTCATATTACTTAGTGTCCTTACAATGAATAGTGATATAGGCTAATATAATGTACTGTACAGTACGTAAACGATATAAAGAATAGCATTTGTTATGAATGTTGTCTGATAATCTAAAGCGATTATTTACGTTAGTTAGCACTGCAAACAAAAATTCTAGTGGTATTTCATTTAACTCGAACGTTGCGTCAAAGTATTTTACTCTTGTCACTCGTTTCAGATATGAGTGAGATTAGAATGATCTAGCAGTTTTTCTTTAGTAACTTTAGCAGTTGCCTCCACAATTATTTCCTCTGCAAATTTACCAAAGAAACATTAAAATCTTGAGATAATGAGACAGATTTTTTAAATTTTATCAAAAATTACGCGATTAAGTACACAATTCATTCGATTGACATTAGTATTGTAACAATAGTATTTTATTTGGTAATAATCCTCACGGCAATAAATTCCGTAGAAAAATTTATTTTAAATTAAAACCAATTAAAAAACACAAGAAGCGATATGTCGACATATAAAAATGTGAGTTAAATTTCATAGGAATAGAAAATATAATTGTAAAGTCTTTAGATATAGAAAACACTATAAACACATTTGACAATTGGAAAACGAGGAAATTAATTTCGCAAAAAAAAATGTTGAAAATTTTGCTATTATTTTCTTTTCCAATTTCACTATATAAGCGTGTGTACAAAAGTCATAGTAATTATTCACGTTATTTTACGAGAAGGACTGAAATTTATAATTTAATAGGAGTGTAGAACAACTATTGACATCCCTCGAAAAGAGGCCATAAAGTTTATAATTAATTCACAAAGAAATAATTCAAAAATCCAATTCAATATTTACTTATAGATAGTAATCATTTTAATAGCGATAAAGTACAATCAATATAATTAATTATACATACAACACAAACAAATTACTCCAATAATTTATGACTACAGTCACGCATTCCATTATTTATCAACACTAATTTCAGATAAGCATACTTATTAAAAAAAAAAAAAAAAAAAATACGAAGTGGTTTGTGGTTTGAATAATTCGTATTTTAAATCTACAGATTTAATTTGTTTCAAATTAAGTATTAGTTAATATGAAAAAATAAATTCAAATTAATCATACAAAAATCTAACTATAGACTGAAAATTAATACACTTATTTTTTAAGGATTCCGAAAAATTTGAAAGCATCATTTATTACCTGAGAAATGTTGATTAAACTATAATGATAACAATTTTAATATTTAAAAATAATAATAATAATAATAACAATTTACATCACTAAAGTACACTTAAACAAATGCACCTGAAATATTATTTGCTAATTAAATTATATTTTTGTTAGATTAGAGATGGGGGTATTGGGTTAAACCATACACATGTAAAATATTCACGTCCAACTGATACTACTGATTAAATTATACGTTGGTTATGTTTATCGGGTTTCGAGGCGAGGAGGATTGTGAGCCACCTCCTAAAGACGTCATTAAGATGCATTATCATTATACAGGTTTGTTCTCAAAGTTTCTATCTTAATTAGAAGTGAATTAAGTTTGAGTTGAAAGATCTTAAGAAATGACACAAAGCAAATTAAATAAAAACGTTTAAAATAATAATACACAACGGGCCAAATACGATAGTTACAAATTATAATAAAAATAATAAATAATATGTTTAAACTTTGTAAAAAATTATCATTATAATAAACGTTTAGGCTACATATTTAATTTATTCCGTTACAAATTTTATCATATGCTATAAATAATCAATAACAATAATAATAAAGAGAAAAAATGACATTTATTCGATTATATAATCAATCATATAATAGAATAATTTTATAAAGAAATCTATAAAAAGAATAAGTTATTGAGTTGAAAGGGTCTAATTTAAATATTCTATTCTATAATGAACTAAATATGTTTTAAACTATTTAATAGCGTATATATTTAAAAGTTTTAATTTTAATTATTTATTTTTTCTCGATATAATTAAAAAATTTTAATTTTCAAAATATGCCAATTTTAAGTATTTATAAACATTGTTCTCTATTTTACAGGTGGTATTCGATTATCTACGTCCTCTCAACGGATGAATTAAAATCGTTTAATCATTGAAAAAAATATATATGTATTTTAAGTAAAATCACAGGAAACTCACCAAAACGGGAGTATCTTGACCCGACAACTTGCCGATTCTCTGCCCCATTGTGAACTAAAAACACGACATGTGATGGAAATCCTCCGGCTCCGTGTAAAGAAAAGCCATCTGCTCCCATCTGCGCGATGGCCCTAACGAATTCGCACGAGATTGCCACGCGACCGTTATAATTCACCCAACACACACATACACACACAAAAAAAGAGGAAACAATAAAGTGCAATTCAAACGGTCGCTCTTAATTCAGTCTTTAAAACGATCTTTACTTTTTGTAAAAAATTTTATAAATTTACCTTCTGATTATAACAAATTAAAATCTCCGATTGTTTAAAGTAAAAATTTATAGTCGATCGAGGCAGATGTCGATTTATTCCGGGAATAAGCCATCTGCTTCGGTAGCAGATGGCAAACGATGCTTGACCGCTCGTATGACGTCACGGCACGTGCCGAGTGACCGTTCATTCTATTCAAATAAGAAAAAGAGTTTGAAGTTTCCTGATTTTTGAAAGCTTCAAAAAAATGTGCGGATGTCCGAAGATTTCGATAGACAAAAAAACCGGATAGTCACTTCCGCTAGATAATAAATACGAAACAAATTTTTAGATTTTAATTTACGAAAGTTCGAGCCTGCATTAAAAAAGCGTGATCTGACGTATTTTTATAGAAATATGACAGAAATTGTTTAAAATCTATGTAAAAAATATATCAATTATCAATTAGCATAGAGCAAACAATTTAATTTAAACGTTACGTTTTCCGATCTACATTCGAATTGCACTGCGTAAACCGAATAAAATAGATACAGATCAGTTGAATTTTATTTTAACATATTCTTAAGTCGTATAGTGTAATTCTGTGCAAAGTAAAAAATTTGAATATTTATTGATCTTACAATAGCGGGCATGGAATACAATAAAGGGCTTAACGAAGAGTTCGTATGATGTGGCTAAGTCCCGCATTATTTAACTAACAAAAGAAGCATAAAGCTGTAGTTGGTCCATCGATCATCAAAAATCCGTTAAAAAGGAGCGGAGGAAAATATTAAATAGATCAGTTTTTTATCAATAGAATGTTCTAAGAATGAAATTGGGGTATGGCGAGAAAATTTCCATACAATAAAAAAAGGAGAGAACCAGTAGGCCTAATATTAATAATAATAAAAGTTTAATTACAAAAGTCTAGATTTTAATTCAAAATATATACAATTAAATGTATAATTGTTACACGTTACAAATAAACGCGTTATTATCCATCTTTCACGAGTTTTTTAAACAAAAATTCTGTAGAAAATCCTTCGAATATAAATAATTTAATGATAAAATTAAAATTCGGAAATGTAAAAACGGGTGCGTATCATGTGACAGTTCATAAATCTATCTTTTTCTCTCGATCTTTTATATTTATCATAAAATTTAAATTACAGTAACACATACACGATGATATGCAGAATACGACTTTATCGATTCAAATTTTTATTATTTAAATCAATAATAAGAATATTTTCCTAATATATTTTCTTCTCTCAAAATATTGAATCCTAAACAATCAAATAAATTCAATTTGATACTAAGTTTTATTATCAAAACAATATTAAACAATTGTTATTCTTCGGTTTATAAAAAAAAACCTTTATAGGCCAAAAAAGCTCATTTTAAATTAACGAATAAATAAATGTGAATAAAATCTGGTATAAAAAAAATTACAGGAAAATTTTTAAGGGGGAAATCTGCATCCTTCGAGGAATATGCCTCTTCGAATTTATAATTTTATAACTAGATGTTTTTGTAACAGAACGGGTTTCTAGAAGGACGAATAGTAGTAATTTATAGATCTTACACAAGTTAGACATGAAAAAATATAAAACAGCATTCTTCTGTGCCACTTGCATCCAACTTATGGCCCGCCGGTTTGTTTTTATCCGGCCCGAGAAAAAATAGACCGAATCGATGTTTTAAGATTATTTTAAGAAGCGTGAACATCGACTTAGCAATAATAGCACGTCTATCTGAAAATCTTATCACTTATTCGCCATTTTCAGTTACAGTTAAATGTTAAAATGGAATTCCTATTTCAGAGTGAAACCAGTATTCACCGCGCAATAAACATCGAGGTTGATTTTCAACTCTCCGGCTAACCGGCTCAAGCTTATTATGCCCGTTATAATGGATAGTTTTGTAGAAAATATTTAACGAGATGAACAATCATCTCGTTAAATATTTGTTGTTATATTGTGTAGTTCATTAAAATAAAATATTCGAATATTTTCAATTATATTATGTATATTTTTTTCATCGTAACGTCGAAAGTATCATTGATCCATTTAAGTTTAAAATTATAAAACTTGAAGATAAATGATATAGATTTGTCTTAGAAATATGTAGGCCTAATTGTTTTTAATATAAAGACTAAAAATGGTAACGGTGACATAAAATAAAGTATTATTTTACACGTAACAAACATTGGAAAATGTGACACGCCATCTTTTCTTTGAACGAGTTAATGAGGTCCGCCAACCAAATTTAACTTCGAATGTGCCCCTACACGAGATAAAGTTTGATACTACTATTGTGTGCATTTACATGAAAATAATTATATAAGAAAGCGGTGTAAGTTTTAGAACGTATAAACATTTCATCACGTACAGTATATACTTTTTTCGTATTATTAAATCTTTGAAATAATATAAATTGGAGTAGTCAAATTTAATGATATTCTCAACATACTACAAGGGCTGTTTTTATCAACCTCCAATGGTCCATAAAAAAAGACAAGTGTAAATAACAAAATAAATTTATTACCAAAAGTTAGGTGCGAACATGGTTACTTTTCGACATAATCTCCGAGAAGATTGAGGCATTTGTCATATCTGTGGACGAGCTTTTCCACCTCCTCTTTATAGAATGTTGGCTCCAGTGAATTGAGATGGCCTTAATGACGTTGTTTTGAAGATCGTTATTAGTTCATTAGTCTCAAACCTCTATCCTGCTAGCCACGTTTCAGTTCAAGAGGTAGAAGTTTTCACACATTAAAAAGTTTTAAGCTGGGTGGAAGTCTTCACCACCTTTAAAGACCCAGCGTATAGCCCCGATTTAGCGCCGAGCGATTCCCTAACAGAAAAAGTGGCTAGGAGGGCAGAGGTTCGAGCCTAATTACGAACTTCAAAACAACGTTAGGGCCCATCTCGAGTCATTGGCAACATTCTATGACAAGGGGATATGACACAGATATGACAAATGCCTTAATCTTCATGGTGATTACGTCGAAAAGTAACCATGTTGTACCTAACTTTTGGTAATAAATTCATTTTGTTATTTACACTTGTTTTTGTTTTATGGACCATCAGAGCTTGAAAAAAGAAAAAACAGCTTACGTAGCTTATATTTCTGGCGTTAACCTGTACCTAACTCCAATTCAGAGTTTAATTTAATAAATACACAAAAGATTAAATCTTTAAATACATATAAATAAATAATAGATTTCTATAGAATATAAAGCGTATAAAATAAATGTGTATAATTTTTATTATTAATAATAATTTTTATGAGTCATTATAAAAATGTTAATTGCATTCATTTACTAACAATAAATCATAATTGAATCACAATTCATATCATTAATTTTTTTTTTGTTACGAATGCTTTTCTTACTCTTTCCGCCTTGTGTGCGCTAAAAGGGCCCATGCCCATAGTGAATCCGGCCACGAAGGTGAGGGAAGGGACCTGTACCTGTGCACCTGCCTAATTACGGCACTGAGTATTATAAGGGAACTTCAACATTAAGGTAAAACTAAAGTTTTAAAACAACGCGTGGCCGGGTCAGCTAGTATATATATATAGCTTACAAATCAATCTTTGAACTTTTGTTGACAATTTTCGAGACTAGTCTCTATGCACACAAATTATTTTTAACATAAAGTATAGAATACTTAAGTTGGAAAAAGTTAAGAGGTTAAATACATCGGAGGCAAAGCAGTTCTAAATATAAGTAATGTATTTTTCGACTTTTTCTTCTTCACTAATAAAAACATAACCCCCTCTATAGAATGGTAAATTCTGGCTGGTATCTTTACGTTCTGTTTTAGAACAAAAATATGATTCAGTTTCCCTGTTATGGTTAAATTTTAGTTTTTAAAAGTACCAAGTTTAGGTATAGTGTTATTTTAACTAATCTTTTGAAAAAGGATTTTTATAGGAAAATGTAATTGATTTATTTAATATCTAAATTTTATTTTGTATTTTTTTTTTTTTTGTTGAAATTAGATATTTTTGTTTTATGAAATAAAAAATATTTAAATAAAATTTTGCAGAAAATTACCTATACTTTTGAGACATATCTTACAAGTAGTTTCTCTGTAATATGAATTTTCTAATGTCTGCTGATAAAACTTGAATCATCTTCAGTAAATGTATATTGTAAAAAACAAATGTTTGCTTTATAAAGATTTTAACATTAAATTCACACAGTTTTTTTTGCTTTAAATATTTTTATGAACTTTATTTCTTGAAATATATACACTACAAACACTGATAAATGCTAAAACAAATTAAACAATAAAAATTTCCAAGATCATTTTGAAAATAAGAAATATTTCTGAAAATAATTGAATTTCATCTGATTATAATAAACAAAAAACTTTCAAGTGTAAAGTTTCAGAATATTTATTTATTATTAATCTTTTAACTGTGGCAAAACGTTAATGTGATTTTCTTGTAATTAAATAAGCATATATTATGAAAGTAGATTTTCAGGTTTTAAAATTTATAATTTTAATTCTAATCTATTATATACTATAGAAAGGAATATATATATAAACATTATAATTTTATTCATTAAAATAATTACACAGATATCTAAATTTTCAATTTCTCAGTTGAGAAAGATTTTAAGAAATTAAAATAATACAAATAACATTTACAATATACATATTTTTGGTAAAATAACACTTAATTTTCCATTTATATAATACAACAACTAAATAAAAATATATTGAATTGTGCTGGATCTTCATTTTTACATTCTAGTTACATTCTAATAAAATATGCTAAATGACTTCTGAAAATTATCCATAATAAACTATTTTATTATGTTTTAATAATTTTTGTTTCTTAATAAAACTCTAAACAAATTTTAAATATATATTCAATTATTTTACTTCAGGTAATAAATATACTTAATAATGTTTATTTCATTAGCAGAGTCCATCTAAAATAAAAAAAGTTTTCATTCATTTGATTTCTATAAAAACATAAACAGATGCCTCTAAATAAATAGAACACAATTCTTCATAAAATAATCAAATATAAAAAATAATAATCAGTTTATCTGTCAAACAATTATTGATTTTTTTTTTAAATATGCAAACAAAAAACATCAATTCTGTAGAAAATGAAAGAGATTCCTGTGTATAATAATATGGATATATGCATTATTTGTAGATTATATAAATATTTCACTTGTCAAAATTATAAACTGACTAAAGCAGATAGAAATGTTGATTACTACTTGTATTAACTTTAGGGTTGTTATTTACTTCATTTCTCTCAGAATACTGAACTTACAAAATTACCTACCTGAGACTGCACAAAATTTCACGTAATATTTTAGCAGTTTAAGGCCACCAAATATTAGAAATTTAAGAATTATTATGTTTTTTTTTTTTTTACTGTATTTTAAAATTTTATGGTATAAAAACAAAAGAAATTTTTGATGTGTCAGATAAACTGGTAGGAAATATCAATGATATAATTCAGTTTTCCACTTTTACTTCAGATATTTTTTGATTATCAAATTCTACATTAATCTTTCCTGTTCTTCAATTAAAAATTCCTTTTTATGCTAAAGAATACAGCATATCTAGATCTCATCTATCGTCTTCGTAATTAGTTAAGGGAACTGTTATATTTTCTGCGTTTTGAACCAAATAGTCTTCTGTAAAGGCTGCTAGTCCGAATAGACTTCTTCTCGTTGCATAACATACACGTGGATATAAAACAATCTATGGCCGGTCTCGGAACATTTAGTGTTTTTTGTAAAGCGATACGCATTTTGACTTTTCCTCCGTGCCCGGTTGTATTAACGTGACAATCGTACAATTTTTCATACAGATCTTCATAAGGAACTATGTAATTTACATTCAAATCATTGCCAAATCTTTTACGAACTAAATGAGATTGTTCATTATCAGTTAATACATCATATGTACCTAATAGATAGTAGTCTCTTCTACTTTTTGACTTCCTGTAAATAAATAATATATATTTTAGATTATTTAAGTAGTGTCTAAAATAACAACAGTTTGTTTATGAATAAAATTGATAAGTTTATAATATTTTTACTTTTTAACATTTATATAATTAAAAATAATAAATATATAATCATTTAAAGCTAATATATTTTATTTATAATTATACAGAAATCCATAAAAATTATAAAAACAAAAATTGTATAATGTTAAATTGATAATCATGTAGAATATTGTTGTCTGTACATTTTTTAATTAATAAAAAACTGATCTTAAACTTTTCTAAAATATTTATTGCAGCTTTATCAATAACAAAACCATCTTAAAAAACGATTTTTTAAATCATAGAGGCATAGGCTCTCTATGGTTTTTCTACACCCAGCATACTATAAGTATCCTTAAAGTATTTATGTCATAAATTTATAATAAATTCATGTGTCTATTGAACAAAAGTCACAATGTTACAACTTATAAATTTAAAAATCAGTTTTTCCCAGTATTCGTTATTCCTTTACAAGACTTGGCAACAGATACAAATAGCAATTGTACTTATTAATAAATTTTAATAATTGAATTAAAACATTGAAAAACTAATCAAAAAGTTTAATCTCGTACTTATCACTAAAATTAAGTACAGTAAATAAAGGTGGAAAAAGCCATGTGATTGTTATTAACACGATTTTGTGTTCAACACTTCTACAGTAAATAAAGTTTATTTTTTTCCTAAAACTTTCCATTCTAGTTTTTAAAAGAATAAAAGCGATATAATTTTACTACTTATATTACAATATATACAATCAAAGTTTATATAAAATTTACATAAAATCCAACACAATGGTACTGTACCTCATACTTCGAACGATAAATTCGACAAAAATTTGTCTCGGCTTTCGAACTGCACGTGCAGTGAAAAAATGCTGTTGTGCGCCCGAGTTGTCCCAGGCTCCCGCTCTTGCGTCACACTCTTGTTTTCAGTTCTTTTGTCGCTTTATTTTGGGTGTTTATATATAGTTTGTTACTGGATTTTTAACAATTATTTCCTGCAATTTTTCTTCCTCGACAGTTTTTGGGTGTCCCGTACGTAATCTATCATTTAGTTCAAAATTTCCCGAACGGAACTTTTTAAAACCACATGTTAGGAGTTTAGGAGCATCTTCCCCATACGCATTAGAAGTAACAGGTGCAGTGTTATATCTTTTCCGAAATTCAAGCATAAATGCCCGATATGCTTTTTATACAAAGACATTGCAACTCCATACTTTGAAAACATTCAAAGTTTAAAATTAGCTTCTAAACAAAGAATACCTCCTCACATTAGCAATAATGTGTGATTTAATTATAAGTTGTGAAATTTAACACAGCTATGTTAAAAATATACAAAAACTATTTGTTCGACTAAATATGACGTAATAACCATAGCACGGATGGCCGAGCAGTCAAGATGGTAGCCTATTGCTCTGGGAACCCGGGTTAAAATCTGGACGGGTTGAAAAATCCCCAGGAATTTTTCGGGGGTGGTCCGTATGGATATGTTGTGCCCCATCCCTCGCCGGCCGCCCCATTGTGGGCCTAGCCGAATCCATAATGGGCTTGCTAAAAGAGGTCCTCTTAGTGCCCAGAAGGCAGAAAGAATTAAAAAATAAATAATAACCATGGCATCCGAGAAGTGTATGGAAGCAAGGCATTCTCTTAGACTTCGTTGTAATATTGATAATTGAGGTTAAAAAAGCAGTTATCGCGAAACACGAAAGCATACACGTGTGGCGGATCTGGCAGCTGTGTTTAGGATGACGATGTCAGTAAGTGCAATTTTCGTTTTATAATAATAATTCAAGTATTTTATTTGTTTTCATATATACCATTATGTTATTTTTATCTTAGATTATGTGTATTTGCTATTTTAGGTCTTTTCGATATTCTTTAGGGTGTGGGAATGGATTGATTCCGTTATTTCTAATGAAAAAAGTTGTTTCGGACTAGGGTTTCTCAAACGGGATCACGGTCGTTTTTTTAACCCGGGAAATCCCGCAAATTTCTTAAAAATTCACTTTTTTCTTATTTTGTCGTAATGTTAAGGAAATTTTGCAAACAGAAAGTATAATTGACTCATAAACTGTCAGAAAATATCTGTATTTATTAATTTTAAATCTACTTATTAGTTTTTTAACTTTTTGCTCGTTAAGGAATGTCACAAATGGTCAATAATCAATATGTAGCTTATTTGTGGCAGGACTCTAAAAATTCTTTACTTGTCAGAACCTGTAATATCTGGAATAATTGTACTTATGCTGTCTTCATTAATTGCATAACGCCAGGTTGTGCAAATTGGGCAAGGATACAAACGAGTACGAAGTCTGCAAGTATGAAGTTTTTCTTCATAAACCTGAATATTAAAGACAAACGAACGGCCGAATTATTGGGCTATAAGCTTGATGTTTCTAATAAAGCAGCCGAGGTAGACAAATCAAGAATACTACAGAGCAAAAGAAGTACTACAATCTCGAAAATGAACTAGAAATCTTCCAGGCTACCGGTGAAAAAACACATAACATTCGTCTTCTCTTAAATGCATTAAAGACGATTCCACCCACATGAATTGAATCAAAAAGGGCATTCTTGGTAGCAGGACTTTTCATTAGTTAAATAAGAATCAGATCGAATGATTGGAGTATTGACCATCTTTGCTTTTTAAAATCTTATAAAAACTTAATATAAAATATTATTGTAATATGTTTCATTTAAAAAACAAAAATTACCATTTAAGTTAAAAGTTTGATTTAAGTTTTTTTTTTTTTAATTTCCAACTCAATTCAAAGCACTTTGTTGTTGTTGTTGTATGTAGTTTCCAGCAAACTTTAATAAATTTTTTCTATTTGTGAAAATTTCTACGTAATTCAAAGGTAACTTTTAATATATATCTTATACAGCATTATTAATATGATTTAGGGTGCCGGTCTGAACTTAATTCATTCCAGGAGGCCGTTTGAAGTCCAAAATAGGGTTTTTCATTTTCTTGTCTTTTGCTTGTCCCTGGATTCCAGGATAAAAGTGAACTGTTTCCTGGGATCTCGGAATAGAATTGATTATTTTTAAGATTTTGATTTCAAGATATTTTGTATAATTATTTTTCATTTTTTAAAGTAATTTAATACGTTCTGTATTAAATTACTTTAAAAAATGAAAAATAATTATACAAAATATCTTGAAATCAAAATCTTAAAAATAATCAATTCTATTCCGAGATCCCAGGAAACAGTTCACTTTTATCCTGGAATCCAGGGACAAGCAAAAGACAAGAAAATGAAAAACCCTATTTTGGACTTCAAACGGCCTCCTGGAATGAATTAAATTCGAAGTACCAGGCACCACTGTATTTTTAGGGTTTCGGCCTGATCTACATATTTATAAATATGCTAATTATTTTATCAAATAAATCTAAGATTTAAATTAAATAAAATTAGTAACCGGTAAATTAAATAAAACAATAATTTTATAATCTGTGAAACTGAGTTGCAGCTATCCTTAAAGCCAGTTTAATAAGTCCTGTTAATAGATACGTACTAGTAGACGAAATAAGATTATAAATCTAAGATTTATTTTATAATAAAATTTTAAAAACGTCCAGCAACGAGTTTAACTTTCCCGCAACATTTAAAATTTTGGTGGCGCCATCTGTTACCATATATTATTTTAAAAACTTTTTATATTTTTAATTATTATAAAATGGCAAAAAGCATAATTTTGAGGGTAGGGATAGATTTTATAAAAAGAATTTAAATGCTAATAAGGAGTAAAATCGTCATTAAGTCCGGCCCTATTTGAGATATGACACCACCCCTTTTATCTTCCCAACCCTCGACCTTTAACCACCAAAATTTAATACCATCAATCCCCTTAAAACACAAACCTCCCTGAAAAATTTCAGAAATTTTCGACAAAAAGTGCAGGGAAAAGTTCACGGTTCCAACTAAATTTGAACATTTTTGACATATTGAACAATGTTTCAAAATGATACATTAGAAATGTTCAAATTCAATTGGAACAATGACTTGTGACGCTGAAGCTGTCCTGACACAGGAAAAAAGCATTCCTTTACAAAAAAAATCTAAACAGTTGGCTACCTGAAAGCAAGCATTTTATACCTGAAATAATCTAGCTAATTATATAGCTAAAACTCCATTTACCAAAATGTAAAATGACTATGCAAGACATTGTATGCTGAACTGTTCAAGCAATACAAACATTTTCAATCAATATATCTTGGTAAGTCTAACTAAAGTATTACTTTTTTGAATAGAGAAAATACATATTGTATGTAGTACGTGTGGTCCTATTGAAAAGTTTCTGGAGTGCTGCTGTGGTACCAAAATCAAGTGTAGTATGGTATTATACCACTTAAAGCATTGCAATCAAGCCTCACAAATCGTTGTTTCAAATAGTAAAGTAGTTTAGGGTATAATCAACTGGTGGGGGAAAACTGAAGGGGAAGGTTGATTTGTAAAAATAGGGAAATGGATTCAACTTTACAAATTTCCTCTCATTCTGCACCTTTTCTACGTGATTTATTTCAAGTTGTCATGAATTTTAACCCATTATAACTTAACAGGAGTGTGTGATGTTTTCTCAAACTATTTTTCATTATTTTTAATTTTCTTAATAGAAACCTATTTCCCTTCAACCTACTTTCTCACTCATAGCCTTTCTTTTCATTGGTTGACTACACTTGCACGTTGCACTCATTTATTTTACATCATACATTATGAAATTAAATTGGTCACTTCACAAACAAAATGTGTTTATATCAAGTTTTCTTTTAAACTGGAAAAATGTAAACTGAGACACATCAAATACTTAAAAAAAACTCTAGCACCAAAGCAATGTGAAGAATATAAACATCTGAATGATATTCTCATTATGCAAGACAATTTTCAGCATTTTGATCAACCTGTTACCAGATACACCCAAAACCATTGAGAAAATTTACTAAGTACTGTAATTTATGAAATACAAAAAAACACATCACTACCAAGACTGCTGTCAGACATCCAAAAGCTGTATCAATTGACTACCTACAAGAAATGGCAGGATCACATCAAGAACAACTAAGATGTTCTTTCCAAGACTGTAACAGGATACAAAAGTTAGGTGTAACTTATCTGTACAATCCAGGAAAAAAAAACAGTCATCTCATCAGTAAAGTCCTGTAATATCAGCCAATAGCAACAGGAAGTCAATGTTCTGCTTTTATGATGTAGAAGGAACTATGAATGAAGAATATGTCATGTCCTTCATGATTAAACATCTGCTATGTTTATCTTGGCTATTAGTCTTTGACTTAGGAGCTTGTTAATGTAATTTTTATTCATGATCCTCTTTCTTGCATAAAGTTTTTGAAGCCAAAGCATTTATGCCTATTAGTCTAATTTCTTTCATGTTAAAGATATTGGAGAAGTTTATTGATAGGCTTGTGAAGAATGTTTGTTTAAATAAATTTCCTCTCCATTCCCTTTAGTTTGCTATCAATCTGGAAAGTTCTGTGAGACTGCTTTACATGATTGGTTTTCCAAATTAAAAAAGCCTTGGATATATATGAAACTACACTAGCTGTTTTTCTTAGTGCTTTTGGTAAAAATCTTTTTTCAGATTTAATATGCTGCACTTGAATATGGTGTCAGTACATGTTTTGTTCAATGGATGATTTCATGCTTTACCATTATAATATAGTGATTTTCTTCTTTGATTTTTCCCTGAGAGTATCCATTATGCCAACTGCATAATGATACTCTCAGGGAAAAATCAAAGAAGATCCATTAATATCAAAAGTGCTCAGCAAATAAATATACAGAAACAAAATATCTTTCTCAGCAACAAATTAACGTGTTTTGTTTCTGAAGATCCATTATGCAAAACTGCTCATAGATTGTTCTTTCAGTTTTATGGACTTCTAAAGAATCTCAATGGTTCTGACAGTTTGATGGATGGTATCCTGGATTGTATGTCCAGGATTATGCATATGATAATTGTTCTGCTTTATATCTGGATAAACTCCTAACACTTTTTCAGACTTTCTTCAAAAGACATCTTTCACTCAGAATTGGTATAGACATAATAGCTCGTGTTATCTTATGGAATCTTGTCCCTTTACTCACTGATGGGATTTTATGAGCCTTTCTTCCATAGTAAAAAAAGTGAAGTTTTCTTCTTCAGTATCTAGCCTTTTATGGATTTTGCATGTTGGGCTGATGCTTGATAAAGTCAGGTGTATTTTCTGATTTTGCAAAAGTATTCTTGGCACATCCTGGCATTTGCAACCTTGTACCCTTTTTCAGATTAACACTATGGTGGTTTGATGTAGAATTGTCCACACTGCCTTAATTTAGTGGTCTGAAGTGCTTTGAAAAAATTACAGCTAAAATTGTAAAGCCTGAATATACTGCACACTTTTCTATCACTGCAGTTATGCCTATGACCCTGGGTGGTTCTTGAGGTTCTGTTGGAAGGCCCAGAACTATCTCAGGTTACCTTTTGGAGCAGGGAAGACTCTCTAAAAGGTCATGTGTAATAATATGCTTAAACTTAACACTATGTCATTGGTCATTTGTCTCTGCAGAGGGCATAAATATTGGCAGATTCATAGCAGTTTGTCATTGTAAATTTCCATGAATTTTCCATGTTTTCATTAAAAATTTCCAGTGATCTAATATTGTTAAAGTTAAGGCTTGTTCTCTATACTAATGGCAAAATTATTAAGTGTATAACATAGCAATAATACAAAACTCTTTGTACAGTTGAAAACTAAAATAAATCATTACCTCAGACCAATTATGAAGATGACATCATAGAGTCAAATTTGATATAATGCATAAACCCAGATTTTATTAATCAAAAACATTAACTTAGAAACATGCTTTGAATAACTTTAGGTTCAAACCTTACCAAGTCATTCATGATCTGATCCATGGCTGGATTAACCATTAGGCAAAATAAGCATTTATTTAGGATATCAATGAAAGGAGGCACCACAGAAACTTTTCATTGCTGATTTACCATGGACCGTATTAAGGTTTCTCTATCAGGAGCCTGTGATCTCAGTTGATTTTAATCATTTCAATTTTGTGGAAAATTCTGCAAATTCCTTAAAAATTTAGTTTTTCCTTAGTTTTGTTAAGTTGGGAAAATCTATTAGAAAGTATAATTAATTCATAAAACAGAATGTCAATAGTCAATATGTATTTCTTGCAGGACTCTCAAAATTCTTTACTTGTCAGAACCTGTAATATCTTGTATAATTGCACTGATGGTGTTTTGTCATCATGTTCAATAGACTCAGTAACTGCATTATGCTAGATTATGCAAAGTGTGCAAGTATATAAACAACTCCATGAACCTGCTTATTATTTAAAACCAAACAAACTGCTGAATTATTAGGCTATAATAAGGCTAATTAAATGTTTAGATACGAATTAATTTATATAAATGCAGAAAAACCTACAGGTGTTCCAATATTAAGACTATCAGAAGATAAACCCAAGTTTCTCTTACAACAAAGTCTGTTTTTAATCAGGAGACAAAATTCAGTTGACAAAATACATTTTTATTCACTATACATTTCAGGATTAAAACATCCACTCTTCAGGCCACAAATACATAAAATATAGTATATGTGATATACAATTTAGGATGTAAATTGTTGTATATATATATATATATATATATATATATATGAATTAATTTGTCTAGGCATAGGCAGTTAGGCTGCCATCTCTTGCTAACTTTAAAATTTATAACTATTTAACTTTAAATTTAGAATTTCTGGATGAAAAGAATCAGCCTGTAGTGAGACTTTGAACCCATTTCAGGCCAATTCTTTTTTCCAGAAATTCTAAAGCTGGGCAACACAGGATCAACTTTACTTTCATCAGGTGTTTTTTTTTTCTTTCATTTTAAATGAGTTATGAGGGTGATTGAAAAGTTTCTGGAATGACAATAAAAACAAAATAAATTATTTCCAAGTTATGCTTTATTTTTCAACATAATCCCCTCAAATCTTAACACACTTGATCCAACATTTTTCTAGCTTTTCAATTCCCTCCCAAAAATGGTTTTCTCCAAAATTCTCCAAAATAGCTGTTTACAGCTTTGATCACCTTTTCATTGGACCAAAATCTTTCCAGCTGAATGTTTTGAGTTTCAAGAACAGAAAGAAATCTGAAGGATGCAAATCCAGCAAATATGTGGATGTGGAAGGATTTCAAACTTAATTTCTGCCAGTTTTTGCTGAAGGAACACTTGAATGTGCAGATACACTGTCATGGTGAAACAACGCTTTTTTCTTACGCATTCTCAGGCATTTTTCTGTATTGCTGCTTTTGGCTGGTCAGAAGTGTTGCATAGTATCGGCCAGTGATAGTTTTTCTTTCTCAAGATAGTCAATTAACAAAATTCCTTTGGTGTCCCAAAAAACTGATGCCATTATCTTGCCAGCTGAATGAATAGTCATTTGTCATCTTTTAAACCTGCTCACCATCTTCAATCCAATGTTTTGATCAAACTTTTGTTTCCAATGTGTAGTTGTAAATCTAGGTCTCATCCATTGTCACAAATTGCTGCTTGAAATCCATTGGATTCCTCTTAAAACAATTCCAAAGTCTTTGCTGAAACTCAGGCTCAAATGCATTTTATCTCCAGACTGAGCAAATGTGACATCTAACTTGCAGACAATTTTTTAAACTCAATTTAGCAAACTTTGACTTAGTGATCTTCTAACAGCATACCATAGATTTTAGCCAATTTCTGAAGTGGTAGCAGTTTTTGGTCATCCTGAATATGGTTCATTACTTGTGTGTGTGGCTACACTTGAATTCCAAAACCCAAAACTTTACTGTGGTAAACGAAGGTGATGAATCAATAAGAACAACATCCAACCTGGATTTGATTTCTGCTGAAGTTTTTCATCCAAATGGAAAAATTTGTTAACAGCTTTATTTTTACTTTGCTCCATATATGAACAGGCACACAGGCTATCTCACAATGCTTGTAAAAACTTAACTATTGGCCAGATCAATGTGAAATTTGGTATCAATGCATATGAGAGATTTGCTAATGCAGCATGGGAAAAATATTTCCAAACAAATCATCCCCTAGTGGCAATTCTGGAAAGTTTTCAATCCATCTTGTAAATCAAGTAAACTTACCTTTTTCAAAATGACTAAAGGAGTCCTTTATTTAAGATATAATAGAGAAGAAACAAGAAATTGATTGGCCTTATACACTTTCTCAATACTGGAAAGAATATAAAAAAGTTGCAATTTTGCAAGTGACAGAAGTTTACCAGCCTTACCAACCAAGTCTATGTTAATTTTGGCAGCAGATATTAGATCATCTTTTTGGAGTACCTGCTGATTCTACCTCAAGTGAAACAGGTGAATATAATGATTTTCAAAAACCAGCTGTCCTCCAATTCATCTTCAATGACTCCAGTTGAAAAGGTACTGTCACTATTAAAGCAGCAAAGGTAGAAAAATTAGGAATACTAGACAGCAAAAGAAGTACTGCAGCATCTTAAAAAGGAACTAAAAATCATCATGACCAGAACATTTCTCTACTCTTGAATGCAATAAATACAATTCTGCCCTTGGCATTAGAATCAGAAAGAGCATTCTCAGCAGCAGGACATTTTGTTCGTAAAATACAGACAAAATTGAATGATCAGAGTATTATCCATCATTGTTTTTTAAAATCTTACTATAAAAATTTACATTGATAATTTTTTTAAGTATTACTCTCTGAAGGTAATTTTCACTTTTTCTTTAAATTTTCTATTCAATTTAAAAGATTTTTTTTGTTGTAATCAGTTTTCAATGAAAATTCAAGCAATAGCAATTTTTTTTATTTGCCTATCATGGAAGTTGCAGAACATATGAAATTACTTAAAACATGAAAAATAATTAAATTATCCTAAATAAGTGATTTATTTTATCCTGGGACAGAGATAAATTTTTTCTCAAAATCCCAGGATATGCAAAAGACCAGGAAATGAGAAACTGTAGACCATCTGGTATAAAACTGCAAATAGTGCAGCTGAACCAGGGTCCACAAAATAGGCCCACACAATAAAATAATGAAGTATTTTCTGATGTGTAAGACTCATTTTTTTTATTTTTAAATGTATAAAAAAATTGGCTTGCCTCTGTACAGCTGTATTAAAACTGGAGACTGATTGCCTTAGGTTAGGTAACAGGATGAGCACAAGGCACTAAAACTGCTAACAAAAAATATTGAAAACAAGCCAAATTACCAGTCTGTTAGCACAAACTTACAAAAAATTACTTATGGTATGTTGGCAGTTAAGAAAAAATCTCATCCTTCCCCATCATACCTAACACACTTGATATGTTGTGCATTATTTAATGACTACGTTACCGTTCAGAAACATTTGTTTATTATCTAAATGAAAAAAGAATGTAACGAACTGTCATCCATTTGCAATGAGTAAACTACAATAATACCATAGTGATGGTTTCATCCAGATGGCTGATCATAGTAACACAAAACGTGACAGCCAGATATAGAGTTTCACAGTGAGTACAGTAGTACTCAGTATCTCACTCACAAGGAGAGGGTCAGATGTTTAAGTATCCAATTTGAATGAAACTTGTGTGTGTGTATGTGTATGTATGTGTAGCTGTCAACACAAACAGCTCCTTGCCAAAATAATAGCACCCAACTCTCAAGCATTTCTGAAAAATGAGTGTTTAGCTTATAAAGCTTGGAAGTACTACATTTCCTCAGAGTGGCAATAATTGAGTGGACAAGTAATTGTGTTAATATTTCATAATTCTGTAAAGTGGACTGGTAGTGGTTACTGCTTATGAAACATCAGCTCTTGGACAATCAACAGAATATACAGTACACCTATCTGATTCTAATCAGAAATGTACAAACTAAAGAACAAAAATCTATAACCTTAATTTCTATTTAAATGAAATTAAATTTGTGTACTCATCTACAAAAGCATGCATCATCAAAAATATATAATGTTTAAGCCAAAAATTATTTTTTTAATCAATGTTTACTTGGTGCTTGTTAAGCACTGAACTTTGAAGCAACTAATCCATTTGGAAAGTGAGCATTCAGTTTCAAATAAAACTCATTTCCAAATTGTTTCCTTTGGTTCAATTAAGTTGTAGATATTACACACAAATGAAACTTTGCACACCTACTGTATTAATTAATCAATTATTTTGGATAGAAGCATGTAAAATTAAGACAGAGAATTTCATGGAACTTGCCATACTATTTTCCATATGAGGTCTGTTTAATCTGTATATATATATAGATCTTGGGGATGTCAGGCCAACGAGTAAGAAAAATTTTCATTGTCAAATTTTGAGTGAATATAAAAAGTAAGGTATATAGTTTTATGCACAGTACTTAGTTTTATTCATAATTTTTGTAATATGATATTAAAAAATACACTGGGTGAGAGACAAATTTACTGGTACAATATTGGGGAAATAATCCATAAGGGACAGAGGGGATGTGATACCCATAGCTGAGGGAAATTTTAAAAGACATCTTTTTGAGAAATTCTGAAAGGATATTATACCTTAGTTTATTTCTGACAAATGCTATTTGGTCTCTTTTCCTAGTCATCTTGATTAGTACCTGGAGTGGGTGACCTTAAATTGACAGAATTTAGTCCAATTTACAAATGGATCCAAAAATGATAGTGACATTGGTGCAGATATTTGTGGAAAACATTTAAATAGGGGAATGGTTCCAACTTATTCAACATGAAACTCTTTTCACCTTGATAATAAGTTTTGAACTCTTTACCAGTTTTACTGATTATAAATAAAACAATAAATCGAAAAAATCAAAAATAATTTATTGAACATACAAAAAACAGTTTAATAATGAAAAAACAAATACAGTACAATCCTGGTAATCTGACATTTATGGTACCAGAAAAGTATCAGATTACGGAGATTGACAAATTATTGAAAGTAAAGTGAATTCAGTGGTTTCATCATTTGGAAAGAAAATATTTGTTTATTTGCATGATATTAGCATATTGTATTAATCAAAAAATTGTTGTACAGAACAAGAAAATATAGAAGGGGAACAATCAATTTGAGCAACCTAAGGTAATGGATGAACCTAACAATCTTTAAAGTCTGTACTCCACATCACCTGAATCCACATCAGAATCATAAAACTGACAAAACTTTCAGTTTGACAGAAACAAGGCTGAAAGCAGAGTTCAAAACTATTTAAATTTTCCAGTTTTTGTTCCATTTTTCTGTGATACCATAACAAATAAAAACCCACAGATTTATGACACATACTCACATGCAATAATCATGTAAGTTGATTGTTGTGATGGCAGAAAGTATAGTGAAGAGAATGAGAATCAATTTAGAAATATTTGTCAAAGAAGTTAGAAAATATAGGTATCTAAATGACAAAAAATGTAAAGAATTTAAGGATACATCATTAAAACACTGTACAGATAGCATTAGTGTGAAATTTGAAATGAATGGTACAAAGTTCAATATACTGCACTAAGATCCTAAAGTGGAATTGTTTATTTATAAAATGTTTTAAATAGGAAATGAGCAGAATGAAGAAATGGAAAGTGCAGAGAGATTACAGAACAAATCAATGGGTGGCACATTTCCGTATAACATTCATTTTGGTCAAGTTAAATCATAAACATAACTGAAACAAAAACTCTGTTTCAGTTCTGTTTTCAGATAATGTGTTAAAATTTAATGGGAACTGGATTTTGAACTAGTGGGAAGTTTGTCTACAACCTAGCAACAGTACTAATAATACCCAAGAATTGACTAGTGTCAATTACCAGACATGTCAAACTAGTGAACAGCTGAATTATGGAGACCTGAATTGTATTAGTAATTCAAATTGTTAATTAATATAAAGGATTAATTTTCACAGATGATTTCATCAGCAATGAAATCATCTGTGAGAGAGGTGGGAGAGTTGAATGCATTTGATTTTTTTTGCAAATTGCAAAATGAGCACTAAAGTATTCAATTATTGCTACCCCCATACTTTAGTAACAATAATTAGTATTTGAATGCAAAGAATTGAATACATGATTCAATTTTCTTAGCATTAGACTCAATATATTTTATTTCCACAATACAGAATCTATGTGTAGATTCTTTTTATCCCTGTGGAATATTAATAATTTTTTAAGCATTTAAATTAATTTTTTATACAGATTTTAAACTATTAATTAATGCTCAAGAACTAATTTTATTGTGGAACCCTAGGATTCCACAGAACATAAGTTGAGAACCACTGAAGTAGGGTTTTTGCATCCCACTAAGTAAGCTTCCAAATTCAAGTTTTAGCAACTACTTGATGTGTTTGCTCCAGTTTCTAACTGCTTTAAAGGCATTTAATTCTTATCTTCAGTACTTACTGTTTGCATCTCTCTGAACTGGTTGCCTATAATATTAGTGAGGTTGCAGCCAAAGTTTTCAATGCAAAAATGTGTACATCAGAAGTTCAGCACTGCCATTCTGTAAGCTTAGAAGTTTGACAATGGCATTTGGAATGTTGAGCATGATTCCACTGACATTCCAAATGCCATTGTCAAACTTCTAGGCTTACAGAATGGCAGCACTGAACGTCCGATGTACATGTTTTCACGTTGAAAACGTCAGATGCAACTTCACCAGTGGCGTGCCGTCATTGGAAGCGATGGAAGCGCCGATTCCACCTTCCAATGACCTTCCCTTGTATTTTATAAAATATAAATTTTCATATTTTAACGTACTTTGAATTAATTAAAATGAATATTTTATTATAACTGCATTATGTATCTTTTACAAATTTCTATACTACATGTGAAAAAAAACGATAAGATTGCTATTGTATATTTGAATAATTCGGTAGCGGAAGGAGTGTCGAAACCGGGTCAGTTTCCAATCAGCCAGATTATATAGGCATTGGCACAGGCGGTTTACAGAGCACCAACCTCACCTGGTTTAGCTGGTAGAAGCGACACACGCATAAAGAGTCCTACTTTATATCCCGGAGCGGTTGTGGGCTGTTAGCCGCCTGCTAGATATTCGGCCACTCTCGCCCGATTATGTGAATCATAAGCAGACTAGATCAACGGCGGGCAACCCGCGGGCCAGCTACGGCTGGCGAAAAGTTTCTATCCGGCCCGCGAGATCTTTAATAGATTATTAAATTGGAAAAATAACTATTAATTAGTTATTTTTCCAATTCTTTGTAATTTTCGAAAACGATAAAAAAAATAAATGTAGTAATTAACTTTTTATTTATTTATTTCATATTTGCAGACTAAAAAAATTACGAGTCACAAGAAGGCGTCAATTAACTACTACGGCGCGGAAAAAAACGTAAAATTTATTCTGGCCCATGTTATAAAAAGGGTTGCCCACCCTAGACTAGATTTATAACAACCCAACCGATAGGAGTTTACCAGTGGCGTGCCGTCATTGGAAGCGATGGAAGCGCACTTCCACCTTCCAATGACCTTCCCTTGTATTTTATAAAATATAAATTTTCAATGTTTTAACGTACATACTTTGCATTAATTAAAATTAATATTTTATTATAACTGCATCATGTATCTTTTACAAATTTCTATAGTACATGTGAAAAAACGATAAGATTGCTATTGTATATTCGAATAATTCGGTGGCAGAAGGAATGTCGAAACCGGGTCAGTTTCCAATCAGCCAGATTATATAGGCATTGGCACATGCGGTTTACAGAGCACCAACCTCACCCGGTTTAGCTGGTAGAAGCAACACACGCATAAAGCATCCAATTTTATATCACAGACCAGTTCTGGGCTGTTAGCCGCCTGCCTGCTAGATATTCGGCCGCCCTCGCCCCATTATGTGAATTAAGAGTAGAATTATAACTTAACCCAACCGATAGGAGTTTACTGGCATGCTTTTATGATAGTTCTGTATAGTTGACAGGAGTTAAAAAGAAAATCCATTAAAATATTTAATATATTTATTTTGCGTTTATTCTGCTCTTCCATCTTATATTACTTACGGATTTCAATATTAAACCGGTGATATTACGAATATAGTATGTCTCATCTGTAAGAGAATGCAGAAAAAACGTGTACAATTCTTGTATAATGTTAAAAAATTAACTGTTATTTTGGCAGCATCATTTACAACCAAATTTAATGAATGAGACGTCAAGGTACAAAAACGGCTCTAGAATTTATTTTCCTTAAATTTGCAATTTTTATATCCGTTGTCATAAAAATTTGTCTTTCCAATGTTTTCCCAAGACTACAGATATTCAAGTACAAAGTAACTGGTTTTGACTTATTTCTACTAAGAAATAGTTAAATAATTAAGAGATTAGGGAACGGGGACATAAATAAAACCCTGCTGAAAGAGCCAGAATTTTACTTAAACAAAAGCTTAACGAACCAATCACCAGCTCAGTACAGTGGGGAACTGATTTCCGTGTACACCTGGTATTAAAACGAATTAGTTAGAAAACAAATGACTATTAAGTTTAACATATTTAGATTTTTACAGCTATAGTGAGAAACGTTTAAAATTTACAACAGCCCTGTGGCGTCCTTTGAGATATACTAGTGATGCGACAAAAGAGGCATTTGACATTTGACAAAGAGGTATCTGTACCCTCGGGATTTGGCAACCTGCGTGCATGCACGCGCCGCACACCTACCAGGATGTCTCTGATTCCACTCATTAGCCACTCGTAGGGAGCTATTTCACTAAGTGGATTGTTTTAAGATTTAAAAAGTAAAGAATATTTTGTTTTTTTTATGTAAGTTTCTTCACAAAGTTATATTTAATTATAAGTTTCTTTAAAAGTATATTCATACGATTGAAGAATTTTTTGTACTAGGCATGTATATTCATCACACATTTTGTTTTACCAAGTAAGTTTTTCTGATAATTTTAATTTTAGCCCTTATATCGTGGCTAGTGATTCAAAAATTTATTTTAAAAAAGTTTTGGCTCAAGACCGTATAATGAAAAAGAAAACATTATTAAAAGAGAAAGACCAATGTCTAAATAAAATATAAATATGTCAATAAAAACATTTCGACATTTTGACGATAAAATTTATGACGAATGACGATTCTTTCGTAAAATTGAAGCAATTTGGAAATCAAACTAGGAATAGAATTTAACATTGGTAGACAATATAAAATAAATATTGAAAATTATAACGAGATAATTACGATTAATAGATATATCTAAATTAATAGATGTTATATGTTTTTTTCTCAAAGCAAGAATTGGCATTTAGAGGGCGTAGGGAATTTATTGAATCTAATAACGGAGGTAATTATATTGAACTTTCTTATTTATTAAGTACGTCAGATAATCTATTAAAAATACATTTAAAGAAGTATACGGTTTTTACTGGCTTATCGAACAAACGAATACGAACGGGCCCTGACGCGCAATTAATTGATTTCCCCTGTAAGTCGGCTTCTTACAGAAGCACAGCTTCCCTGTCATCAAATGTCACGACACGCCACTGAACTTCACTATAGTTTTACTGTTATGGGTGCCAGGACTTGGGAATTTCCAGCAATTAAGTGCTGATTTACTAACCTAGCAGGGTGCTTCTTACCCTTTTATTGAGACCAACCTTCTTCTCTTAGTATTTCTTTTAACATTTTTTTAGAGGTGTTAAAGATTGGACTATTTCTGTCATTTTCACACAGTGGTATAAAAACTCCTGTTTTAAAGCAGACCAAGTCATTTTTGTCTAGCTTGTCTTTTGTGTTAAGTTTGGCAAGAATTATGTTTGCTTTTCAGTTGACATCATGACAACTTTGGTCACTTTTGTAAACATTTGTACCAACTGAAACTCCTTAGCATTTTGCTGCTTTTGCAATTCTGTTGGCAAGACATCTCTGCATCTCAGTTTTGTGTATGCATACCCAGGGACATCCCGATACCACAAAAGTATTGATACCAATATCTATACTGATATCAAACTTAAAAGTATCAATAACAGTCAGTATTGGCATCAGATATTGAAGCTGGAAATCTTACTGCCTATCACTGTTCCATGTGTGGCTTGATTTTGAAACATTTTAGGTAATTGAAACTTTTAATTTTAACATAAATAACATGCTTTATTCTAGTTATTAAAACTGATCTCTAATATAAACTAAATGTTACCAATACTGTATCATTTGATTTGAGATATAAGTTGGATGACTGAGCAGTCAAGGTGGCAGCCTATTGCTCTAGGGATCCGGATTAGAATCCGAACGGGTCGAAAAATCCCTAAGAATTTTTGGGGAGTGGTCCATCCAGATATGTTGGGCCTTATCCCTCACCACAGGGTTATCCCATTGTGGACCTGGCTGAATCCACAATGGGCTACCTAAAAGAGGCTCTCTTAGTGCCCACAGGGCAGAAAAAATTAAAAAAAAAGTTGATTTCAGATTTTAATATATTTTCAAGTTTTTCAAATAATTGGCAAAAATAGTAATCTGAACTCTAAGCATCCTGTATACACATTCTGAAAATGAAGTTTGATGTAATAAATTTATTGATTTTTGGTCATTAATAAAGATAAATGAGGATGTTTGTTTGTTTGCTATGAATGCCTAGACTGTTTGACCAATTGCTACAAGACTCAACAGTTATGTTCAAATACCTCTACCTCAAATTGATATTTTTTGGAGGTGATACCATCATACATATCACCCCAAAATATCAATAAGATTTTTATATATCAATTAATTTCTGTCTACTTTCGATTTGCTGGCTTTACAGTAGTGCCATTTATTGGCAAAAATTTAAGAAAATAATAAACTAAATATAATTCTTATAAAAAAAGATATAATTTTAAAAAATTTATATTATATTCATTTAATTACTACGACAATGATATAGCTCGAAATAGATGCACTATTATGCCATTACTGCGACAGGTAGCAAATAGCACTTGCCTACATGGATTGGAGTAGTTTTCCCCTGTACATCCTACTTTTCCTGTTAACAATGGAATCACGCCAGTTATGTATCTAGCTCTATCCAGGAACAAATTTTTGTATTGTAATAATGTAACCTGCAGTGCAAATCGGAAGTTCTTATATAGTTAATCTGGTTAAGCTTTCCATATCTGATCTTGACTTTCATCTATCTAACTCTGTTCTTGAGATTGAGGAAGGATAACTTTCAAAAGTTCCCTTTACTTAATGCTTTTTCTGAGCATTACTTTTTCAATCTGGTTTCACCATTCATTTATTTTTTTATGGAATCATATAAAAGCAATTACTCTTATCAAATTTTTACAATATTTTTCAAATTATGGCATTTTTACAATATTTTTATTAGTCTTATACAAAGTCTTTCGGATGTTAAGGTTAGCAACATGGATCACATGCAAAGTCATCACAACCTATTCAATATGGATCACTTTTCAAACATTAATAGTTGACCAGCATTAATTAGTAGTCATTGACTATCCTCTCTTCCAAGAGGTCAACTACTACTTTTTATCAAATTAATTTCAACCCACTTCCTCAACAGTCCTTTCTTCCTATCGAACCCAGCAGTATGGCGGCATTTGAATAGGAAAATTACATAATACAAGGCTACCAATGAGCACAAAATATGTTTTCAGTTGTTTTTCAGGGTGCTGAGTTTAAATATTTCGTCTGTTTTTGCATAATTTTATGTCATTGCCAGATTATAATTTGATATTTGGCTGTAAACTGAACAATTTGCTAGAGCTAACATTAGAAAAATTATATCTTAAAAAATTTAAGATATTTTCAATTGAAAATATCTTAACTTTATACTTGACCAATGAAATTGTGCCATTTTGTATCATCTAAGTATCGCAATAAACATGACAATGGTAGGCTAAAATAACCAAACTCTTTATATGGTTTTCATTTTAATGTTAGTTACATACTACTATACAATATTTTATAGTATTTGATTTATATAACTAGAAAGGTTATATAAGGGTTTATCACACCAAGTGACCAATCTAACTCATTTTAAAAATTCTTTATTCCTCCACTGTACACAATTTAAAGAATTTTTTAAATGTTTTAGAGTGGTCACTTGGTGCAATAAATCCTTATGTAAGATAACCTTTCTGGTTATATAAATCAAATACTATCATTTAATATTAAATATAATAGAAGGATTAGAAGAAGTATGAAATAATCTAATAATCTTAATGTTTGTTCTTACTTTTTGCCCAGGCAATGTTAGTATTTACTATATAAGATTCACTTAATCAAAAATAGTGTAAGATTTAGTTTTGGTTTGGCAGAAATTGACTTTAAAACCAAAGTTCAGTTTTGGTTTTGGATTCAGCTGCAAAATTCAACTTAGGTCGGATCTTATTGATAACTCTGTAAAAAATGTAACGAAACCAGATCCAATACCCAAAGAAAAGTATCAATACTGATATCAGACCAAAAGTACACATTATTGAAGGAAAGTGTCAATATAGTATCATATTGGCAGTATCGGGATGTTCCTACGCATACCCCTGTTCAGATAGTCTTCTTTTTCTCCTTTTTTTTTAAATTCTGGTAACATCTGCCAGTTTTTCTTTAGAAGTCTGTTAGTTTTCTTTGAAAAGATCAGACTTCTGAAGTGATTTCTTGTGGAGTGCAGAAGTCCTTTGGGCTCTTGCCCCCATTCATATAATCTGTAACCTAACCCTTTGTACTGAAGACATTAAGAAGACCTTTCCTTCTATACCAATTATGGGCCCACTATGAAGGTGGTCAAATAATAATATGGTCTTGTTGAATGACAAGGCCATCAACAAGACCATATATCAAGACACTGCCCACAAAACAGCAGGCTGACAATTACTGCTTTGGTCATCTGATTACTGAAATTGGAAAGAGTAGTTACAAAGAATAGACTTTATTTATGTACAGCACAAACATCAAAAAAATAATAATTATTACTTCAGGAACTGTTTATTATTTATTCATAAAATGTTTTCAACCTTAATTTGGGTCTCTTCAGTATGTATTATATATCAGAACAACACATTTTAGGACACCAAATGTTCTAACAATGCCAAGTAGGTGTTCTATGTAAGTGTACACTACTGTGGCAACTATGTGACCTTTACTTCTTTAGGCAGTTAAAATTTTCATAGTGAAACTTCAAAACAATTCAATGCTTCTCCAAGAAAATCAAGAACTCTACAGGAGGTGCCCGCTATAAAAATTCACGCACTGGTACATAGTTATTGGTATCTCCCTTTAATGATATGCTGTTGTGTACCTGTACCTCTCAAAATTAAAAATAGAAAAATGTAGATTTCTAAATGTTAGTGACATGTGTTTTAGCAGTAGCACAAACATAAATGTGGTTGTGGCAGGAATTCTACATTTACATATTTTGTACACGAAATATAAAATTGCACTGGATTAGGCATTTATATTATATTTTGTTTAAAGAACAACCGAAGAGGGCCAAACAATTTGGATGAAATGCATTTTGTAAAAGATGGTTAAATAAACGAATAATAAAACATCTTTCCAAAAGTAAGGAAATTTTGTTCACTTTCAGTAGTCAGTGGCACAGAAAAAAAAGAAAAAAAATCATTGTGTCCTCTCAACTGCATTACTAATGTTTTAAGTAATTATTAATGTTTAACACTTGTTTAATGAATTAGAACATTAACTAAGATAACTGAAAAAATAAAACATACGTTTTCAGTTTTGCATCAGTTATTTCTTTAATCATACGTTGTAATTTTTCACGAGTAAATGGCTTTTTACCAGGTTTTCCATCATAATAATTATCTAGTATACTATAGAACCTTTCTTTTTGGGAAAACTGACTATCAATATTTTCATCAGAGACCTGTAAAATATAAATATAAAATTCATTTAAAATGTATTTTCAGAAATGAGATTTCTTGTTAAATAATATTAACATATCATTATCATATTTATCATAATTACTTAAGTTATGGATTTACATAGAAGTTTTGATTATTTTGAATTATATTAATATTTAGATTGATTTTTACATTTATAAGTTTAGTAGTATCAGAATTGAAACTAAATTAATAAAAAACAAGTTATTTTGTTAAATTAGTTTTTTTAATGAAAATCTTCAAGCTAAAAACAAATAATGACACATTTAGTACTGATAGTAAAAAATTATCAATACTACTAGAATTTCTTGTAGTATATTAATATCATTGTCTATCATTTATATTCTCTTTGATATAGAGAATAAATAACCTCTAATCAACTGATGAATAAATAAAATAACTTCTAATTCTAAAGTTTTTCATAATTAATTTTTGTTTTTAACTGTAAAAGGTTAAAAATAAAATAAAACTTATATCAATAAGAAAAGACATAAAAATAATTCTTTTGCTATGAGTATTTTTATTATAAATAAACTTTTTACTTAAAATATAATGTTATTTCTGATAATGTTTCATATAGGGTGAATCACTTGGGACAGAACACTTATTGTGTTGAATATCTCTGTATAAAATGAAAAGATGAGCAGAGCAAGATGAATGGAATGATTCTTTACTTCATGACAAAATAGTTAATTAAAGTTCACTTTACCTAATCCTATCTGTTTAGTCGTATCTGACTCTCGGTCACACTATAGATCAAAGCTTTACATTTACCATATTCAACGATTTACATTACACAATATTCAAATACGAATGCATAATCATGAAGTATTGAACAAAGTAAGTGTTCACTCCCAAGTGAATCACCTTGTATATTTTTGCTAAATATTACCAAGAATGTTACACGTTGTATTTCCTTGATTCTGTGATGCATGTTTTTTTAGCCATTTTTACTTGTCCAAACTGGAAGTGCATCTTAGAATTGACGATGTCGACACTTGCAGGTCAAAATAATAATCAGACCATGTGATATGCATCAATAATAGATATTTTTGGCTATACTGCTCAATGGTCATAATTTTAAACTGCTTTTTTAATAAATAATGAAAGTTTTATATATTATATTATATTATAAAAGCTTTTTAAAATACTTGTAAGATGGCATTATATGGTAACACCCAAAAAAACACAGTTATTGTATATGCAGAGGATATTAACCTTTCAGCAGTGAAAGAATCAGGTATGGTTCTAGGGTTCTATCCCTTAGTAGTGGAGAATATACCTGGAAATTTTTAAAGTATTTTTTCACGCAATTTTTCTCATTTCCATTTCAGAAAAAGTATTTGTGAAATTATGTCTGGTAAAGAAAAGTCTTTTTTTATTATTACATAATTCATTTTTTATGTGAATTCTTTTTTGTGGTAGTTTTTGGCAATACCCCCAAAAGAATTTAGCGGATATATACGTCCCTCACCACTGTCACACGATCGCCCTCGACATATATATACGTCCCTCACTGCTGAGTGGTTAACATAACTACCAAACACTATCTGTTTCATGAAAATTGTATTGTTTTTCTAAACTGATATAACTTTACAAAACTAATTATTTAAAAATTTTCCTTCCATAAAAAAATCTTAAAATTGAATTTAAAACTGGTGATACTTCTTAGAATCAAGGAAATATATTATTTAATAATGAATATGAAATGTAACATATATCTAAGCATATATTAATAGGTGATGATTCATAATAATATAATTTTTGAACTGTAAAAGTATATAAAAAACTGAATCACATTTAATGTTCATCATTGACATAGGATTTCAAATGTAAAATTTATAATAGAAAATTAGCTATACTAAATCTGAAGTCCTACCTCATTTAATTTTCTTAATGAAGTTCTCCAAGTAATGTCCATCCCATATTCGGGATGGTCAATAACTCTTTAAAATTCAAGTAAACAAAAATTTATTACAAACCTTTTCATTTACACATTTCTTTTCCCCTTGTCTTTATATGTATACCTGTAATGCCTCTACAATTAAATAGATATCCTGATATGGTAATGAATAATAACATTTTTTAAATAACAAAAATTAATGTCTGCAAATTGAATTTTACATAATGCATTCATTTAATTTAAAAAGATATATTCTGTATATCTATAGTTTAATCAAAATGATTCAATTTTACCTTTCTCTTCTTAGCTCATAAAATCAATAAAATTCAAAACTTTTTATTTTAATTCTCTAACTTTAGATAAATTTATTAAGTTATTGACTTAAAATTCATGATATATTTAATCTTTTGCTAACTTGATTCTTGGCAAGATTATTATATGATATACAAGATATATTTTGTGTAAAATATTATAAACTTAAATTGTATTTATATAACAACTAGCTGCAAGTACCCGCTTTGCTGGGTTTTTTTTTGTTCGTACATTTATATGTAATATAGTTTTTTTTTAATATAAAAGACATGCGTTAAAAGACTTTTCTTTTCCTAGCAGATAAGTCCAGCATTGCTCGGACAAAAAGTAACAATAGCGAAGATTAAGATTATTATGTTATAGCCAACCTTACCCGTTTTCATAGAATGCAAGAATTAGGTCCCCCTGTTTCCAGAGACTAATTAGAGAATTTTTAGATGGGTCTAAAAATATGTTTGATTTCCTGCAAAAACGCATAAAACCGCATCTGTGCCTGTAAATCTTGTACGTCGCTTTCTCTTAACACTTCCTTTGTTAACACTCCCATTCTTAACACTTT
Source organism: Centruroides vittatus (assembly GCF_030686945.1). Classification (NCBI taxonomy): domain Eukaryota; kingdom Metazoa; phylum Arthropoda; class Arachnida; order Scorpiones; family Buthidae; genus Centruroides; species Centruroides vittatus. The sequence continues at coordinate 139,845 of NW_027122652.1, read as the reverse complement.
CAACCCACAATCTCTCAACTGTTATCTGCAACTGTGTTCGTGCGGATTTTGCAAGCAAACCCTATTTACATTCAATATTTCAACAACCATAGTAAATTGTTATATAACACCTACTGCTGAGAATGATGGGAATTGCTGAGAATCAAACAAATTGTTTTCAATTTGATTAATTTTCTGGAACGTTTACAATTATTCTATAATCCAACCAACATAAAAAAACAAATTCTAATTTAAAACAGTTCAAACATTTGGTTAAAAAATCAAAATATATAAAAATATTTATAACAATGTCTGAAATGTTATCAATTTAATGCCCCTAAGTACTCAATGAAGACTAAACGTAGTTAAATATGAAAAATCACATATAAAATAGTACAGTAGAAGACGTTCTTCGGGTTAAGACTTAATGCTTTCCCTGTCTCCCCCGCAGGGGAATTTCGAAAAATCCTTTCTTAGTGTGCGTTTTTATGGCGTACCCTAACTGTGTACTAAATTTCACCTCTTTAGGTGGTTGCATCAGTTAATCTGTTATAGGAAAAATCCAAAAGTCTTTCTGAAATAATATAGAATATTATGGAACATTCTTGAAAGATCTAAAAATTATTAAAGTAATCCAAAGCTTTCCAGAATATTTGTTGTTTGTTTTTATGATTTAATTTTTTTTAATTATTTGATTATTTAAAAAATGTACTATAATGTAATATTAATTTAAAAACAAATGAGAGGGGGTAGGTTGTAGGGGTGAAGAATGAGAGGACAGAGAATGTGTGTGAGAATTCTACAATATTCCAAAAAATTCTGGAACTTTCTAGAAAAAACTGGAACATTCTCATTGAAGAATCACACATTTTCGAAGTCAACTACTTTCAACCCCCATATCTCCCACACCCATATAGTTATTGAGACGCAACCACCATAGAGCATAATGGGAGACTTGGGACAACTAATTAAAAATGTAATTAAAAACAAAAAATTGCATCTAAAATAGTACAGTAGAAGCCGTTCTTCAGGTTAAGACTTAATCTCTCTCTCTCCCCTGCGGAGGAAATTTCAAAAAATCCCTTCTTAGTGTTCATTTTCATTGCGTACCCTACTGAAACGTAGTTAAAAACAAAAATTCACATCTAAAATAGTACAGTAGAAAGCTGTTCTCCAGGTTAATGCTCTCCCTCTCCCCTGCAGGGGGAATTTCGAAAAATCCCTTCTTGGTGTGCATTTTCATGACGTACCCTAACTGTGTACCAAATTTCACCTCTAGGTTCTGGAACTTTCTAGAAATAACTGGAACATTCTCATTGAAGCATCATACATTTTTGTAGTCAACCACTTTCAACCTCCATATCTCCCACACCCTTATAGCTATCGAGACGCAACCACCATAGTGCACGATGGGAGACTTGGGGCTACGATCACACACAAACACCATTCATGTGCGATGTGTAGTTTTGGCTGCAGAGTGGATATAGGCACACACACGTCCATTTTCATATATATATAGATAATATGAATGTCTTTTGCTAGTATTTTAAACTGTTTTAAATTTATAACATGGAAGCACAAACTATTTATATCTATTATAGAATCAATGTTGACCATTCGTTTAGTTATTTGTTCAAGGCTACAATATTTCTTGATATTTTTATTTGTTTCTTCCATGTTAGTATTTAATTTCTCAATACATAATCAGACAAAAATTTTACTTTGAAATGGTAGTGTTACTCTGCTTCCATTAAGGTATCAGATGGTGACACAAGTATAATTTCAGCACTAGATGGACATTCAAAGGTTAACCATGTGTACAATAACTAAAGATGACTAGTCCATAATCTTAATTGTAAAGAACAACAGATGCATACAGCTTATCAACTCTCATTTCCTTCAAGTGTTTATTCATAGATTTCCTGGCATACAGCTCTCATTCATGAAGCCTTCTTTAGAATAGCATTAACTAAAGAAGCTCAAGTTATACATGAGCAAAAGTGCTTTTTATTTAAATATCATAGTTCAATAATGTTTATCTCTTAAACAAAGCATTTAGTATCATGGATTATGTGAACTGTTTTTTGTGTTGATTCACTACGAGATAAAAGAAAGTTAATTTGGCATTTGTGTAGACATGTTACCTCCTACAGAAATGTAAAATGAAACATTCCAACTAATAAATTTGAATACTACATTTAACAATTAGCCTTAACAGATAATGATTGTCAATAATCTGAAATAAAAATTATTATTAATATATTGCCATATATTATTTTAAAAAAAAATGTTAAAAATAATTGTCCTCAAAAAATTTGCAAAAATTATAATTTGATGTACAACTTTTTTAATTTAGAATCAAATCAGGTATTCTTTATGTATATTTAAACAATCTAAGACAACATGTGGTAGCACCAATATATGCACCAGGATGGTTCACCCTAGGATAGTAAATAGGGATAGAATATACACCTGGGATATTATTTCAATCCAATTGGTCCTTATTGTTTCTTAAACAAGAGAAAACTGTTGGGGATCTCCTGTAAACAATCCTATTACTTGTAAAGCGGGCTATTTGTTTGTAGGTGTTAGTAAGGATCTTGCTGTAAGCAATAGGTAAAAAGGACTCATCTCCTGGAAGTGCTGTTTCCACTGGTTGTTCCTGACGTGCAACCAGATTGTTAATTAGGTGTGCAGAGTAACCATGCTGACTAGCTACACTTGAAATATACTCCAGTTCTATTCTCCTATCTTCTACCATCGAACAATGGGTGTAAGCCCTTCTTACTAGGGCCTTAAAAGCAGAGATCTTGTAACCAAAAGGATCATGAGATTTTGCATAGATGAAAAGTGAAGCATATGAGGTTTTATGGAATATCTTAGTTCTTAATCGACCATGTTGTAATGTGATGTCTATATCAAGAGTGTGTACATTGGTGAAGCTTTGTTGTTCCGCCCGCAACGAGAGGCTGTAAACATTATCATTGAAAGCCTCGATGAACGCTGACAAGTTGGTTTTTTTCTCCAAATAATCAACACATCATCCACGTATCTAGCATACAACTTAATGTCATTGCTTACGCCAGGTAAGACACACCGCTTGAGTCGCCTCACCACCAATTCACAAAGTGTTCCTGAGATGGGACTACCCATGGGTACCCCTCTACTTTGAAGGAAAGTATCTCTTTGTAAAAAGGACTGGCAGAATTACAATTTAGTAAAAAGTAAAAATATACTACAGATGGATACTAGTCCAATCTTCACTGCTTGCCATGTCCAATCACCAGGAACAACTATTTCCATTGCAGAGACAACCTTTCTTTAGAGGCTATGCCTCTGCACAAATATGCAAAACAGTTTAAAATGTCCACTGGTGACAATCCCAACACAATTAAAAATATAACATTTCTTTGTAAAAACTGCTGGCAGAATTACAATTTAATAAAAAGTAAAAATATATTACAGATGGATACTAGTCCAATCTGTAATATATTTAGTGCCAGCATTCACAAAGAAATATTATATTTTTAATTGTGTTGGGATTGTCACCAGTGGACATTTTAAACTGTTTTGCATATTTGTGCAGAGGCATAGCCTCTAAAGAAAGGTTTTCTCTGCAATGGAAATAGTTGTTCCTGGTGATTGGACATGGCAAGCAGTGAAGATTGGACTAGTATCCATCTGTAATATATTTTTACTTTTTATTAAAATGGAAAGTATCTCCTTCAAATACGAAAAAGGCCGAGTGACATATAAAATGTGCTAACTCTAAGATGTTGGAAATATGTCTGGAAGAGTTGTTGATGTTACGAATGAGGAAGTCTCGTAATTCACAAAAACATGGTTCAATACGAATGAAAGGGAACATGAACTCAAAATCACATACTGTAAAGTAGATGCCCTCCAAGTTCCCAAGGGCATTTTAATCTGTGAATTAACTCCACCGGAATGGACACAGTGTACAGATATTCTTCCACGTTGCTGCTTAAAAGAGTTGAACTTGCACTCCATAAAAATAGATGAGATCTTGATTTGTCAACTGCTGGGCATAGTTGTTTACTGGTTTTATAGAGTTTGACAAAAGCGAATAAGCAGGGGGAAATTGATGCCGAGACTGTTGCCTTAGTTACTTTGAGTATTCTAGCTAATGGGGAATTAGCTATATGCTTAACCCTAGTTTGAATCTTCTCCAAATACCCGCTGGGGGTCTTAGTGCATTCAGTGTTGCATATGTATTCACATAAGCTGTTTCTATATGTGTCCCTTTTCATTAGTACTATGCTTCTGGATTTGTCTGCTCTTACGACAACTATACTGTTACAATCCATCCATCCCCTTGAATTATGTATGGCCTTCCAATACCTTACTTTATCTTGTGCTTTGACTGTGTGGTTATGTATATTGAAGAAAGCATTCCATCGGAAGTACTCCTTTTGGGTGTTGTTAAGACCTTCAACTATCATAATGATGACCATTAAAGACAGAAGAAAACCTTCGTTTAAAAGAGAATTAATGCTGGTTATAGGTAGTTGCTTATTTATTTATTGAATTCTGCACCAGTAATATTTATGATAATATATCAAATCATTAAATTTTTATCAATAATATTAATGTGAAAATTATAGCTTAGAGAAATGAATTAAATAGTAATAAAGCTAAAGCTCCTTCTTTTCAAAATAATGAAATATCTGATTCTTTATATTTTTTTAGTATTTATACTTTACTCATATTATCACTATAAAAACTTTTTATAACATAATAAAAAATTTCATATTTTAATTACATTTATGAAATTAATAAATATATAATAGATGTAGATAAAACAAATTTAATTTTTACTTTATTATTATTTGCTGTTTGATAAAATTTTTAAACTAAGAACATTTTAAGGCATCATACCTGTTCAATAAAACTGAAGGTATCTCCTGTAATAAAAAAAAAAGTAATTTTTATATGCTTAATATTAAAGTATTTAATAGATAGATTTCAATATAAAAGAAATTTTTGGAATAAAAATTAACTATAGTAAAAGTTCATTAATTAATCTGGTATCTGCAGGACCAAAGTGGTGCTAGATTATTTAAAATGCCAAATTATTAAATTATATTTTTGCAAAATTCAATAAATTATATATTCTAAGATTGTTGAAGCATTTGACACTGCTGTAAGCTTCTTATTTGTTTACACATGCTCTTTAATCAGTCTGATGATGATACAATGCACAACTGTGTTGTGTTAAGGTCAATTGAAAAACCTAAAAACAATTATTTTATGCTTCTCACTCTTCTTCCAGTAGACAATCCTTGGAGAAAACAAACATTTTTGGCTTGCCTCAGGTAAAAGAATGTTAATACAAAAGTTCAAAGCTCGAAAAGTGTTCATACATAAAACAAGCTAAAAACCAATAAGGCTCAAATTTAGCTTCCATGCATTCCAAAATTTAAGAGTTTCAACCCTTCATCCAAGCATAAAACCAGATTCCAAATATGAAATGCAAAATAGAACTTTGCTTTATTGTTCTTTTATCTGAGAAGAGCCAATGAAATGGCCAAAAACATTTGTTTTCTCCAAGAATCTATCTGCTGGAAGAGGAATCTATCTGCAGAATCTGCTTCTCCAAGATTACTCAATCTAGGGTAATTGTTATACACTATTCCAACTTCTGGAATGTTTTTAAAAAAATCTGAAAAGATGTTAATGAGCATATTATTACACAAAGTCAACATTGACAATGATTCATGTGCTTATAATTCTGCTGATTTTTGTAATTTATTGAATTTCTAAATTGCATATTCTGGACACCAGAGGTTGTAAAAAAAAAGTGGGAATGGGATTTTTGTTTTAAATGGCAAACCATTAAAGCATTATTCCTATTTATTAAAAAACTGGTGTTGTGTTGTATATTCTACATCTCACGCAACAATGATATTTATTTTCTTGACTATACAATGAGCAAAACAAGTTGTTCAAATGGCAGGTAAGTTTTATTTTCCCAAGTCATTTAAAAAAAATATGATCACGTAGCACAATAAAAAATAACCAAAATAGAGAAGACACATTCTTTATTTCTTTTCCCAAAAATGATAACTACAGTTATAAGCAAATGTAAGGAAAAAATTGAGTTTGTTTACTATATGAACATTTCTCACAATTATTAAACTTAATATTTTGTGGTTCCTTTGCTTTCAATTATTGTCAGACATCATTTTGGCATTGCCATCAGCTTTTCCCAAACAGTTTGTATGAGTTTCTTCATCCTTGATTTTTGGCCTCCTCTTTGCCATCTGGATTTCCATGCCAGCCATAAATTTTCAATGGATTGGCAATTAGATTGGATCTACTTCTGAAACCCTATTATTTGAACAGATGAGAAAAAATTTAATCTGGAGCAGATGGTTCAATAAAAGTGTGACCAAAAAAAGGAAGGACAATTAAACTCAACAGTGTAAAGCTAATTGTTAAACTGTGTGGGATCAGTGATGATTTAGAAGTGTTTCTGTGCAAAACAAATTGACAAATTAGTATTAATGAAAGAATGAAGAAACAAGACTACTTAAACATTCTCAAGGAAAATTTGGAAGAGTCAGTTTGCAAAATGGGATTGAAAAATACAGAGCATCGATTATCCGACTTAATTGGGGACTGGGGTTGGTCGGATAACCGAAAAGTATGAAAAAATACATTATTAGTATAGTGTATTAGGCCTGGTTTAAATACTAGCCTCCCTTTCATGGTCAAGCCAGTGCTGCCAGCTAAAACATGCAAAAATTTAACAAAAATAATATTAAAGTAGCCAAGACAAAACCAAATATTGTAGTGCCACATCACTAGCGGACATTTGAATTTGCTAACTAGAACGCAGTTGGTTAATCGGGGATTGGATAATCGATGCTCTACTGTAACTGTTTTCCAAAAAGACAATGACCCCAAACATACAGCAAAGATTGTTACAGATTATTTTCAATATAATGGCATTACTAAGTTAGATTGGTTTCCTCAATCACAAGATGCCAATCCAATTGAAAATTTATGAAATGACATGGAAATCCAGATAGCAAAGAGGAGGCCAAAAACAAGGCACAGATGAAGGAACTCATACAAAATGTTTGGAAAACAACCAATCCAATCTTTGTGAAAAGCGGGATGGCAATGCCAAAATGATGTCTGGCCACAATTGAAAGAAAGGAGGCCCCAAAAATATTAAATTTAATAATTGTGAGAAATGTTCACTACTGTACACAAACTCATATACAGTAGAGTCCCGTACAACGTGGGGAATTTGTTATGTATTATAGGAAATCGCATTATCAAAACCTGCATTATCAGACGATTTATGAAAGTTTAAACCTTGGCCTATAAGTTGAAAAAAAAAGTATACCTCTGATCGACAAAATTTGAGGGTTGTTGCTTGCTTTATTTGTGAGTTGTAAGGACTCTACTGTAATTAATTTTTTTCAATGTCTTTGTCATTATTTTAAATTTCCCCTCCTTACATTTGCTTATAACTGTAGTTTTATTTTTGAGGAAAGAAATAATGTTTCTTCTCTATTTTGGCTATTTTTTTATTGTGTTATATGATCATATTTTGAAAAATGACTTGGAAAAATGAAACTTCCCTATCATATGGACAATTATTTTTACACACTGTATTTCCATCCAGGGTCTTTAGTAAATCACAAGTCCAAATAAATTACAATTTTCAGAATACTGGCATGCAGATTATTATTTGACAATTCTGAATTATTTGTTACTCTTCCGAAAGTGCCAGATTATCAAACATTCTGGATTATTGGATGCCAGAGAAATGAATGGCTACTGTAAATTAATTTTCTCTGAAAAATTCTTGTTTAAATTTGTTGCATTATAGTTTGATTGAAAGAAACAGATAAATTGATAAATACATTTAAATGAATAAAATAACCACTGCCGACTATTCTGCTTTAAAATTTTATGCAAAATTGAAAAATATAAACTGTATAAAGAAAACAAATGATCACAAATTCTATTAAGATTAGCATGAAACTCTCCTTTTTTAGATAAATAAGCAAATTGTTTTAAGCTTGTAAGTTGACAACACATGTATTCTGCCATCAGCTTCTTTATATATATATAATTATAAACTAGTATTCAGCTTTTATTTCAAACACAAAATATTCTGTTTTAATTTGATTGATCTCTCTTTTTTATTTGACTGTTTTCATTATTTACATTACATCCAGTCAATTCTTATTTTTCAGTTAAATATTTCTATTAAATATTTAAAAACTTTTATTTTAACTAATTATATTATTATTTGAATTAAAACTCATAATTTATGCAATGCTTTAATATTTCTCTGTCTTTAAAAATATTTATTATTATTTGAGAAAGAACAAGTGTACAATTTATAGAAGGTTTCTGATTTAAAATTTATCAAAAATAAATATTAAAAGCTCTTATTTGATTTTATTCAATTCACATTTTACAACTATTTATTTAGGCTTAGTAAACACTAGTGTTGTGTGTTTTCCAAAGACACTTGGCAAGTTTTCCATCAAATATCTTTATTTATTTTAGTTGATTAGTCTTCCAATTTGTATATATTTGTATTTTATCGCTGCTCTAAGAATTTTAAAGTTGATATAATTTCTTTCTCTTGTAGGTATAGCTTCTGCGATTGATTTAGGTAAAGATAATGTTCTAAGGAGTGTCCGTTCATTGAGGTGCGTTTTTAGGTACTTTAAGTCTATAGAAAGTTTTTCTATCTCACCTTGTATTTTTTCTTCTTGTCTGTAATCTTCATGTTGACTTCTTTGCATTTTTGTTTGATGAATCTCGCCGTTTCTAGTTTCCTTTGATTTGTTGATCTGTTTGATGAAACTGTGTCTCGTTCTACAAGTCAACATCAAGATTACAGACAAGAAGAAAAAATACAAGGTGAGATAGAAAAACTTTAAGTCTATAGAAAGTACCTAAAAACGCACCTCAATGAACAGACACTCCTTAGAATATTATCTTTAACTAAATCAATCGCAGAAGCTATACCTACAAGAGAAAGAAATTATATCAACTTTAAAATTCTTAGAGCAGCAATAAAATACAAATATATACAAATTGGAAGACTAATCAACTAAAATAAATAAAGATATTTGATGGAAAACTTGCCAAGTGTCTTTGGAAAACACACAACACTAGTGTTTACTAAGCCTAAATTATAGAACGAGACACGGTTTCATCAAACAGAACTATTTATTTACTTTGAATATATTTGTAATTCCCCCTTTTTAATATCTGTTATTCTTTAATTTATTCAGAGTCTTTTTAATTATAGAAAAAATTAATATAGTCCTTAAACCAAATCTTATAAATATTTGAAAAAAATAATAATAAATTCAACAAACACTACAATTTTTGTGTTCTACTATATGTATAATAATCTCTACACTATTTATAGTATCTATCAAATAAATATAAATCTGCATTAATCTAAACAATTTTGATATTACAAATAACCAGTGTTGTCAATATGAGTTGATTAACTTAAACTCAAGTTGGACTTACATCAACAAGGTGACAACTTGTAACTTGAAAACTTTTAATAAAACAATTTGCTACCTTGAATTTTCATTTTCTGCAATTTTGATTATCGTATAGAAATAAATTTATGATTTTGCAGTAGAGACACTAATGTATAGGTGAGACCAGGGCTAGTTGTTACTAAGGGAAAGTTATTGAGTCTTTTATTGTTTTGCTGTGTGCAGTTTTTGCAGTGTGTGCAGACTGAGCATGTGGTCTGTAGATAGTGAGAGGTGCATGTTGAACAAACACCTCTCGTGTATTTTGAGGTTTGTAATGACAAATGTTCTAAAAATAATTTTTTTTGGTTGTGTTTTGCATATGATTTTAGCTTGAAAGACCATTGCAAATATTGTTTATGTTTATGTTACTATTTAGCTTTAATTTCATGCTATTACTAATCACTTTGGTTAGTTTAAAGGCAGAACTAAACATAATGGGAACTCTATGGGCTATTAATTGCAAAACAAATGATGTAAAGATGTCCAGCTATAACAAAAGAGAAGACAATGGTTTTAGGTTGTCAGTTTTTTAATTTTACTTTAAACACAATCTCTTACACATATACACACAGTTTCTAATGACCTGAATACACTGTACTGTGGTGATACACCAATATATTTTTGTTATATTTTAGATATATATATATATATGTGTGTGTGTGTTTTTTCTCCTTCCTTCTTTCTTTGTTCTGTGTTCCTTTGTCTATACCTTCTGGAACTTTCCTCTAAGTGTGGGTGGTCGGTGACCTAATTAGAGACAAAGATTAGGAAAAAGCCCAGAGGGCAAGTGAGAGAGGAGTGAGCTACTTTTGGCTTTGGACCTGGAAGAAGGAGGACGGTCAGGGAGAAGTCTCCAAGTTGGTGTTGCTTCGACTGAAAGAGTTACGAAGAGCACGTACGAGAGAGATAGTGTAAATAAGGACGTTGGGAGGCCAAAGATAAAAGACATCTGTTTTGTATCGAGTCTTGCATGCGATCTGTCCCCAAAAGAGAAGAAAATTCCCAAGACGAAGTCATCCAGCAGCTGCCACCTCGATTTCCAACTCGGGTACCCATTCCTTCCTAAAAATATATTTCTGTTCCTCCATTCTAATCTATCTTTTCCCTTCCTTTCCCTTTTAGATATAAGTAGGTTTAAGTTAGAAATTAAGTGTCTCTTTGTGTCGCGAAAGTTCTTGCTTGACCGTGAATCGGAATAGGTGTTGTTTTGTTCTTTGTTTGGAAGTAAGGAACCAGGAGGCGGAATCAACAAGAACCTTTCCTGTATATGTTCGCAGAAATTAAAATAAAGCACGTCTTATTTGTTTTATATATCTGTCTCTTTGTGAAGAAAGTCGACTCTCACCACGTGCTTATTACAACAGTACACAGTTCCTGAACAAAGGATAATTTTGTTCCCTGTGTGCAGTGTTGTCAGAATGTTCTGATTGAGAATTTCTCTCAACAAATGGGACATGTTGTTACACTGTAACAATTCACTTCATACTTTGACATGATGTTTTCAATTTTATTTTCACAGAATGGTACAAACATGCAAGACAAAAACTAAAGAGAATCTATATAATCACCACAGAGAGAAAACTAAAGAAGAAAACTAAAGAAAATCAACAGAGAAAGATATACAGTATATGAGAAAGCAGCAAAAGATGTTATGAAAAGAAAATTCCCTCAAAACCTCTGCAGATATCCACATGGATGAAAACTGTCTCTGTATTGTATATTTTAACTGTAGTTGAGAAGTAAAAATGAAGAGGCTTGGATTCAGTGCATAGTCCGTAAGAACTGGCTCATGAGCTCTTTGGAGGAAACAATAATTTTATGTTTGCTTTCATTGGATTTATTTTTTCATTCCAATTGTATGACAACTAAATTTCAGCAAATGTATTTATCAGGTTTAGTTATTTTGTACTATATGTATCTGAATTCCCTGTTTATTATAAATTTTTATTATTTATATTTGTCTATTGGAAGTGAGTTTCACCTGTTTGATTTTTTTTTATTTGGAAGTAAATCTGTATAAATTTATAAGAAAAACTTTTGGATTAAGTGCAATATCAGTTCAGACAGGAGTAAACCCTCATGATGCCAGATTTTGATGATTTTCATAGAATAGATGTTCTTTGCATCCATATGAAGCCCTGTTGAACAATTTTTTCCTTGATAATTTTATTACTACTTTCTAAATTTTTAACTGTTTGGAAAAGCAGTTTACAATTAGCCCAGTCTTCCCTATTTATATATTAAATGATTAAACTAAGCAAACCTCTCAGTAAGTTTGAAATGATAAATTTTTGCAAAAATTTAAGTATTGATAAGAACAGAATTAGTAAATCCTCTTCTTGAAAACAAAATGAATTATCTGTTGTATTTGTCAAGATTAGGGCACTAAACATAACTAATCTGAAAATGGTGGAATGCAAAGTCACTAATCATGCATTTAAAATAGTCATTAATTCAATGATTTGACTAATCATCTGTTGATGAAATAAGTCTAAAGGTTTTCTAAGAAAGAGATTTAACTTTGAATGTGACTGAAATGACTTCAAACTAAACTTAAGACTTGACAGGGCTGGACTTAACTCTTTTACCACTGTAAACACAGACTAGAATACCACCTTTTCTGAAATAAATGTAAATGCTACTGACACTAACTTGGACTTTATTATATAAAATATTTAATAATTTGAAGACAGAAGACAGTAGATCTGAACCTGGGATGGCAAATTGGCCATCCCAGGTTCAGATCTACTGTCCCCATTCAGAAATCCAGCCCTGTAACTTGATCTATATTTCCACAAAGACTTGAGAAGTTCAGATTAAACTTGAAAATTTTGAGAAAGAGTTGGGACTTGGGACTTGTAATTTATATCATGAAAACAAGATTAAAAGTAACTACTTAAATTTATTATTTTTACTAGCTGTAACTCATCAAAAATGATGGTAGAAAAAATTATTTTCAAACTGGAACATATCATTGGAAGTTATTTATTTTCTGAATGTAAGTGAATTGAAATTCAAAAATTATTAGAAATTTAATGATTAACCATTTAACCATTAAAATTTAACAGATTGTTCTAAGAAAAATATAAATTCAAATACTGTTGATGTAGGAATGCATGTTCTGCCAATAAAAAGCAGTTTGTAAAGAGCTACAAATGTACTCACACAAGATATTATATAATTGGTGTTAATTATATTGCATTGCATAAATTTATGTAATATTATATAAAAAAAATACAATAAATAGTCTCAAAATTTTGAAGAGGTACAATATATACTTTTGGGATATATATATATATATACAAAAAAATTAATTTTATATTTATTAATTTATTATGATTGAATAAAAGGAAGATATATGAAGAACAAAATATTTATCTGAGTAATAACTGTTATTAATGTACAGCATTTAGTTACAAATCATTTATGAATAAAATAAATTTAAAATGACTTTTAAATCCAAACATCAAATTCCATTGTGTTTTATTTGTCTGCATTATTTATCTCTTCAAAAAAATTATTTTTATTTTGTGACAAAAAAGAAACAAATAAAGTAAACGTAAATGACGAAAAATACTGTTAATTTTGACATCTTATGATAATTTTATATAATTACAAAAACAAAATTTAGAATTATAATGGAAAGTATATACTGTATTTACTTGCATATAAGAAAAGGTTTTTATTCATTTTTCACTGCTTCAAAAACCTAGGTTGTCCTATACGCGCAAGCAAAGGATCCTTTTCGTTTTTGCAATAATTTTTGTGAACTGTGTATTTTTTTACCAAATTCTCAGCTTCTGGTGTTTAAAAACAAAAGTATTTATCTGGGTCATTCGAATCATTCTTGTGTATTGTCAGGAGTAAAGATGAATAGCAATACAAAAAGCAAAGCTTTTGAATTGAATTCCAGATTGAAATTCCAAAATCACACGGGAGCCCGATATAACTTTTAATTCATTCCCACGTGAAAACAGATGATTTGGAAATCAGAATTCAGAGAAACTCATAAGTGTAATCAACGAAGAGTGAATTTGACTTCAACTGTTAAGAATTGGCAAAAAAAGTTCCCAATTGTCCAACTTTACATGAACAAATTACATTGTTGATTTTACAAGATTTTTTCTTGAAGTTTAAAATGCCTGTAATTTTTGTGGGACGGTGTGTGCATATATGTGCATTTGATATTTTATTTGTGATTAAATGAAATAAAATTAGAATTGTATTAATAAATCTAATTTTCTTTATTTTGATCTTTAAAGTCACACCTCGTCTTATATGCGAGTAAATACAATATAGAAATTATCAGAATAAAAAAACATGTTCATATTATTATAAAACCATTAAATTAATGCAATTTTCTTACCATGTGAGTCTGGTTCTTTTAATTCAGAAGACTGTTTGTCTAATTGATAAATACTTGGACCAGGTAAAGAAAGAACCCCAGATTCACTTGCATGTGCTAAATCTTTTGGTGTTACATCTCTTGCTGTAGGATTTCCAAATTCATCAAATATTACTATAGGCTTGATATCTAAATTAATAACAGAAAACCAATTTATACTTATAATAAAATAATATGTTTGTAAAATAAATTTTTAAAGATAATTTAAAAAACAATGAATACAGTAGAGCGTCAATAAGTGGAACCAATTGGGGACTGGGGTCCTTCCAGTTAATGATTTGTTCCAGTTTCCGACTTTGTACAAAAAAATACATTAACCTGTCCGATGTTCAAATTTTTCTCCGTTGCGTATCGCTTCCTGTTGAATTTTTCTCCGTTGCGTGTCGCTTCCTGTTGAATTTTTCTCCGTTGCGTGTCGCTTCTGTTGAATTTTCATCGATTTTAAGCCTAACGAAAATTTTTATAATAATCATCGAGGCTATCGTATCGTTAAAAATTATTTCTGCATTTTGTACAAACAAAATAAATATATTAAAGAATATAAAAAACACAAAAATTATACTTTAGAAGTAAATTTAGTATCAAAAACATTTGATTCAGCACGACACAGTCCGACTGAAAATCGTTCCACTTACCGACGTTCCACTTATCAACGCTCTACTGTACATATTTTTTAAAAAAATCTCTTAAGATGAATTAAATAGGAATTTCTTTTATTATAAGAAAATATTCATTTGGTTAACATAGTTACTATAATTTTATTTTGAAAACTGTCAGTTAGGCTTATCAGTTTTATGCAGAGAGAGAGATTTTGTCCTCTGCTTGGCTGGAGTGATTTTACTAGAGGAGTCAGGGATCATTTTGCACAATTAATGAAATTAGTCAGTTGTCGTAGCAAAGGCAGACTGAAGTAGAGTTTCTGACCCAGCTCTAGACTGGCTGACCTTAAAAGTCCACTAAATCCTTAAAAGGAGAGAATCAGAAGGAAAAAGAAACCTTACCCTCCTACTAGACTGAGGAGATATACTACCAGCATACCAAATTATTCACTCATTGTCAGTTTTATATGTTCAACCTAAGTCATAAGATGTTCTTTCCAATAGACAATGATACACATCCCTAATGGGAAGGAAAAGAAGATCATGGAATCGACTCCTAAATTCACTGTAACTTTAACAGAAAAGATTGATTGCTTTTAAAAGACTGATTATTTTACATTATAGAGAATCTAATTTAAATAAGTAGAAATATTTTGAAATAAAATTTAATGAATAACTTTCTTCAAATAAAAATTATTAAAAGAACAATCCAAAGATAATACAAATACAAATGTTCACATTTTTACATAATAACTCTTGGATTTCTTCTGTTTTGAAGTTTAATGACAAGACAATACAAAAATATTACATTTTTGAGTCCATTTTTTCACCCAATTTCACACCAGAAGTAACAGTCACAGTAGCTCGAAGAAAAACTTTGTTAAAAAGACAATTAATAGCAGAAAAAAATTTTTTACAAAGTTAAAATGATATCAGACGTCAGCCTTTCATTGTAGGATCTGACGTCTGATATCATTTTAACTTAAACATTAAAAACAAAAGTATAATTTTCTCACCATACTATCCATACTAAGAATGGACCCAAAAATGTAATATTTTTGTATTGTCTTGTCATTAAACTTCAAAAATGTTCATTGTTAAAAATATATTTTACAAAGATAGATATAAATTATTTGCTCAAAGTCTAAATATTCAAATTGATATCAGAACATTCATAATAAGTACTGTATGTCTAATTAACATGGAAAATATCATAGAAAATTACTTTTTTCATGAGTCCATATTCAAGTTTTATGTACTGTTATACAATGAAATCTCAATTAGCATCAATGTTTAATTATTTGACATACCATTATATCTAACATACTATTAACAGCATTATATTATACACACATACCATGATTTTCTGAATAATTTTAAAACAATCCTTACTAGTGAATCATCCCATTATTATGACTTATCATTAATTTACTTACTGAAACAGGAAGTGTCCAATCAAAATCCTCACATTAGTTCAAGAAAAAGTGCACGAGTCTCAGGAATGTCTAAAACCAATGTTTTGCATTTATTTAAATGGCATATCCTTACCATATTTTGCTGCACCAAGAACTCCATGGTGATAACTTTCAAAATCATATGAACTTTTGTCATTGGTTAGAACAACAAATACAACTTAATAACAATTTTTTTAAACAAGTATTGTTTCCTGATGAGACATCATTTACAAATCATAGTAAAATAAATTTGCATAAAACATTTCTCCTTAAGATACAATATTCTGTCCCCACCAAAACTGAAACCAACACTTTACAAAGAAATGGTGTGTAAGTAGATCATACCAGCTCGCAGGTGGGTCTACAATCTTAGGTTCACCAATTAACTTCCTCTGTGAACTTGGCATGAATTTGTAGAAAGGGTTAAGAAAGGAAAAGGAAGGTACAGTCGAGTCTGCATAAGTCGTCACCCGGATAACTCGACACCGCAGGTTAATTAGTCAGTTTTCCGTGGTCTCAGCTGACTTACATAGGCATTAATGTTATTAATGTTAAAAAACTCGGTTTACTCAACATTGTTTAACTCGTCACCACTGGATAAATCAACATACTTTTTCTGTTTCACACTTTTTAGAATTCTGATAAGTCGACTCCCCTCCTGAAAAAATGAGTTCACACCGTACAATAAGCCGTGTGGTGTGAGCTCATTTTTCAGGGGGAGTTAACTTATCAAAATTCTAAAAAGTGTGAAACAGAAAAAGTATGTTGATTTATCCAGTGGTGACGAGTAAACCGAGTTTCTTAACATTAATAACATTAATGCCTATGTAAGTCGGCCATGACACAAAAAACTGACTATGTAACCAACAAGTGTTGACTTACGCGGACTCGACTGTATTTGTTTAGGGATAGGAGACAAAAGACTTCACTTTTGACTCAGACTTGGAGTTGAAGAGACAGCTATTTGTTTGCTTCCATAACAACTATTCTTTAAGTTTGATATTTGAATAATAACCTTTGGTTATATACAGGATACAGATGTAATTTTAGTTTTTATATTAGTTTTAGTAATTTTTATCTGTATACAGTATATTTTAAAAGCAAAATGTTTGGTTACCACCACCACACACAAATAATATAAATTTAAAAATTAATTTGATTTACATTTTAAAAATTTCAAAACAACTTTTAAACATTTTAAAAAATGTTTTAATTTTCAACTGATTTGATTTTAATTAGTTTTGATTTTATTTTTTTAATTCTGTTTTGGTGTAAAGACCAGAGTTTTAATTATGCTGTTATTTTTAGTTTTAATTTATTTAGTACTAGCAGATAGGCCCGGCGTTGCTCGGGCAAAAGTAACGCTAGCGAAGATTAAGATTATTACGTTATACTGAACTTTACCCGTTTTCACAAAATGCAAGAATTGGGTCCCCCTGTTTCCAGACTAATTAGATAATTTTTAGATGGGTCTAAAAATATGTTTGATTTCCCGCAAAAACGAAAAAAACTGCAGCTGCGTCTTGCACGTCACTTTCTCTTAACAATTCCGTTGTTACGTAACACTTCCATTGTTACATAACACTTCCATTGTTACTTGACACTTCTATCAACAATGGAAGTGTTAAGCCTTAATCCTGTCCCTCTCCCCCGTGGGGAGGAATTTCGAAAAATCCCTTCTTAGTGTGCATTCTCGTGACGTACCCTAACTGTGTACCAAATTTCAACTTTCAACTCCTAACCATTTGGGCTCTGCACTGATTATTATTATCAATTCGTCTTGATTATATATATAGATTAATTTAGTTGTATTTTATATATTTTTAGTAGTTATTAATTTATTATTATTTATCTAATTTTGCCATTTTTGAACCCTTAATTATGATTTTTTTTAATTAATTGCAACTCCTTTTTCTTTTGCAATGTAACTATTGGAAATTGTTTCAGCATTGTTTCACTGAACAGATAATCAAATTTAAATTTATTTTAAGTTTTTACAAATTTCATTAATTTTTGTTTTATAAATTTGCCTGCTTTTAAAAAATTTTTAAAAATTTAATTTTAAACAAGTTAATATCAATTTAACTATCGAGCTACCTTAAAGAAACATGCAGCCTAGAAACCAAACTTATAACTTCTGATAATTACATCTTTCAAAAAATGTTTTAGATAAAATTTTATTAGTTTATGTAAAATTAAAATATGTAACAAAAATTGGTTCCTATTTAAGGACCATCTACAATGAAACTTATAGTGACATCTTGTGCCTCTCTTGATATCAAACAAATTTGATCCAAAACATTTTTTGTAAGAGAGATATTTTTCAAGATATTTCCCAGTAACATAAGTGATCCACCTTATATACATACACTTAATGGAACAAAGTTAATGACTACATGTGTAATATAGAAACATGGTGTATTTAATAATTGAAGCCCTTGGCAACATAGAGTGCTAACCCATCATGTTTCTTAGGTAACTGAGTTTGAATGTTCAAAAAAGTCCATGAGTCATATGAATAGTTGTGTTAATATTTTTGCTCTCTGAACATTGCTTGTAGAATGTGGCTGTCATCTCATTGTTTTGGCATTTTTCATTTTTGGATTTTTTTCAAACATTCAAATTCAATTACCCCAGAAATGTGATTCTGAGGTAGCACTATATGTCCCTCAGGGCTTCAATTATATCCTTAAATATGGTATACTGTATATTACTAAATACATGTCATGGCATTTATATCTTTTGGCCACCCTCAATTTCACTGTTTATTAAGGAGTGGCATTTATTTTTCTCAGATTTCTGCAAGGAAAAATTTTCTTATATGGTATTTTGCTTTATAACCAAACACACAAGAATATAGTTAGTATAATACAATATTTATTTATACTTACAGTACTGCTAAATAGAATTTTTTTTTGTTTAATAACAAATTTTGATACTATACTACTGCAGTAATATATATTAAATTTCAATGCAGTATCAGAATCAATTCCAAGAAAAGAAATTTTCTTCAAATTGATCATTATTTTCATCATTAATCCTGAATTTGGCATCTCGGCTTTCTGATTCTAATAACTACTGTCATTCTTTCAAGCCTTCACCATTCAAACAATAAGATCATTTTCACTGTGGTCAATGGCATTTGATAGTCCACAGTGTAAAAAAGTGTTCTGATTTGCAGTTCAGAAATTTCCATCCAGGCATATCAAAACCGATTTAGAATTTCTTTTACACATTTGACCATATACTGTATACTCATGCTCATCTCTGGTTATCTAATCATCATACTACTCATTATATTGTTTCTTAAAACTCTTATTCCTGGAGACATCTTAAGTTGAATGAATTTTTTACATACCTTTGGAATAATGCTGGAATCAATTTTCATCTTCTCTAACTGTTTTTTTGACTGACTTTGAAATGTGGCATCAGTAGCTGTCTCAAATGAGTAAACGGCAACTAAAGCTGAATCTCTAATGACTTTGTTCAGATAGGCTGCTGTTAGCAATTCATCCATCCATCATTAGAATAAGCTATCACAATTTCTGAAAACATTTACTCTAGTTCAGATATTAGTCATTTTTGTTTTAAAACAATATACAATTTCATCTTCTTGCCATCAGCCTTAGTTATTAGCATCATGGTGCAGCACATCTTTTCATGCCTGGTTGTCACAAGGGTTACATCTTTGGAATTAGATTGATTTGTTGTAGTGCCAATTTCTTCAAACTATACTGAAGTTTTATTACAATCCTAGAGATGTCATGTCACTAATGTTAAATTTCTTGTCATTGCAGATGCCATATGTAGCTAATGGAAGCTGATGATTTTTGGAATGTGATCTTGTGTAGTGAGTTACAGTGGTAGACCATTGTGATGTTGATTAAATCAATGGATAAATCTTGGACTTGCCTTTAATTTTCCAGTCAATTCAGGATTTTCTTGCCATAGTGATTTCCATAGTTTTTTGGCCTCTCTGCTCATCATTTTAGTTGTCACCCAAAGCTTCTTCATAAGCATTTGACAAAACTCAGTACAGAGAATTCCAATTCTTTATTGAAGATCTTATGATCCCCTGTTTCCAATTAAAATCTTGTTTTGGACTTTGCTTTATCTCTTGGTTCCATTTCCTTGCTTCTCCACTTCCAAACTCCTTTTTCATCAATATCTAAACTTTCAGCAGCTGCCCAATTTGATTCTAATGCCTTTGCCCTATCTGTTGCAGTTAGTTTATCTTCTATGAAATATTTTCTTCTTTTCTCACCTTTAGGAGACAGGTTGCTTTAAAGTTTCTTCATCATATGAAAATAGATTGAAAAGTTTGCACAATCTGATGTAAAGGGCATACAAATAAAAAAATAATGTTTGTCAATTTGACCATTAATATTTTGTTACTTAACCAACAAATATTTTTTTAATTCATTGGATTGTTTATATTTGGTGGCTGTTTGAATTCACCCTTATTAGCTATTATCTTTTCATGTAAAACTTGCTACATGAAGCACTTGCAACTTGTCTCTATTTTACATAATGAATGAAGAATTTTTGAATAAAGCTGTAATTGGAAACTCAATAGAAATATTGAACTTTTTATTCAGAAAAACAAAATAAACATTAATATTTCTTCTGTTGAGTTTCAATAGACTTTACTGAACATTAACATGCAGTCAAAGTTGTAAACTATAGTAACTACCCATGACTCAGAGCCTTCAGCCATATCAAGTAAAAACGCGCATAAGAAAACTGTTCTTTTTTATGCATCTTGTAGGAGTAGAAGTGTGACATTTATTTGGTAATATATAGTAAGTATTAAATATATATGGATAATAAGAACTTAAATTTAATATTAAAAAATGAATGAATTATAGTTTTTAAGCAAATTGTTTTATATTGAAATACAAAAGACAAGAAAATAAAAAATATTCAATAAATGGGCATGTTAAATAAGTCAGAACTTGTTATTGATAAAAACTGGTACAAACATTCTACAGCAAAATGATATGAAATCAATAAATTCTTCAATAAATACAAATTATGATTTATCATTATTACGAAAAATATTTAATAAAATCTGATACATTAAACAACTAAAATCTAAATTGTGATTTAATAAAACAACACACTAACATTGAAAAATATAATTACAGAAATAAAAATTTAATTCTTAAAAATTTACATTAAAATGGAATTTTTTAAATAATGTAATATTAAACTTCAGATGCATTTCCAAGAAATATTGAAGAAATTATATTCTAAAATCTACATCTTAGTATCTTCATAAATTAGCAAGAAGCAAAGGTAACTATAATAGAATTATAGGTTAGATCCATAATATGCCAATAAGAATAATGCAGAATAAAATTTCATAATGAATCAAAAAATAGATACCTGGCATTTCATCATCAAGAAAGTTTGGTGTAGAAGTTTCAGATAATGTAGAACATGGAACTAATTTTTCACTATCCTGTGATCCTGTATTAATAAAATTACTGTTTCTAAATTCAGCTTGAACAGTTCCTTGTGAAGATACTGAACATATTGTTGGACCCTCTGAAGCACAATCTTGAAGTAATGATTTCTAAAATTTCAAATATTTAAAAATAAATGCATATAAGTCATGTAAAATTAAATATATTAAAACAGCTTAAAATTTCAATGCCATTTTAATTATTATTTACTATTGCAAATAGCATTGCAATTGAAAACTATTACAGCTTATTCTGTTCTTGTATTTATGTTATTAGTGTATCCAACTCTATTTCATTACCAGGACAAGATAATTATTTTCCGCCCTTTTTAAATATAGGCATAGTATAATTTTAATCAAAAGATTTGAGGGCTCAGACCTCACACATTTAATTACTTAATTGATTATTTTACTTTTTTAAAATAATTATCTGAGATTAAGAATGTTCTTTTATTTTGATTTTCATTTTCCTTGGCCAATTTTGTCAACATTAGTAATCTGCCTCCTTGAACAGCCGCCCACCTTATCCATCCTTGTATCAGCCCCTATTCATTACTATAGTCAGTGCAATGAGAAAGTGCATTTGGTCAATACTAATTGTGTCTACCTTAGGAGAGATAAGGAGATAGGATGGGACAGTTCTGTGGTAATTTTGCTATATGTACAAGTATTTATGCTATATGAATTATGAATTATGCTCACTTATTATATGTCATTTTTCCTCAGAGAGCATTTGTGTAAACAAAAATGAATCCTCTATAGCCTGAATGATAATTGGTTTTGAAGAGAGAGATGTAGAGAAATGTTTTGATGTGGAGAGTACTCCATCCTGTCACCCTAACTTCTAAAATAGTCATTAATCAAGTACAATCTCTCATTGCACCAACTATATATTTAAATAAATAATTTTAAGAACATTTTTGATCTTATGTTAAAATTAATAATTATATTACATAAAAATAATACTTACACTTTCAGTTAAAATAATCTGTTTTACAAAATCAGGAGATTCAGCATAATTTTGTTCATTCTCAGGTGGCTCTTCTACATTTACAAATGTATCTTCTTGAGTTGATGGAAAAAATAAATTTTGTGACACACTACTATTAGGATGGTCTGAAGACACTTGAAACTGTTCTTGCTGTGAAACAGAAACTTCATTATGAGAATCAGAAATTGTTTCTGGCAATATTTTATCATTAATTCTGGATTCTTGTAATTTTGGTGGTATTTCTTCATTTTCAGTAGATGTGGAGTCATTAGAAATTCTTCTTTTCCTTTTACCTCTTCTCTTTTTATGCAAAGAAGGTGATGCCACTTTTTTCTGTTCTGCTGATGAAAATGGAATTGTTTGAGACGTGTCAACCGACTGTTGTTCAGTAACTTCAGTCTGTAAAGGTTGTTCTGGTTCATAATTTATATTTTCATCTGCAACCTCAATCAAACCCTTAATGTTAAGTAATTCTGCAGTTTTAAGAAGTCCATTTAACTGATAATGGGAAACATTCACTTCCCCTTTATATATAAAATCTACTATAGCTTTCAGTTCAGCATACTTCATATCTTTCATTATAACAATTGGATGTGTACAGGGATTTTCCAAAAACAAATTTTGGAAGAAAGGACTGCAAGCAGAAAGGACAATTTTATGGGCCTTAAGACTCAATCCTTCACATGCAAGAGTGACGTCAACTAAAGCTTCACTTGACAACAACTGATCAAAAACAGTCACCATATTTGATTGATGATTATTCCATTTAAGTTGAAATTGTTGTGTACCCATTTTGAATTTTAGAACTAATAAATTAAAAACCAGAATGATAATCTGTAAATATATAAATATAAAAATACTGTATCAATATCTAAACCATTTTTTATAAATAACTAATAAAAAAGTTAAAAACATTTTAAACAAATCTATATAAACTATTTTCTTCACATTTGTAAATATAAAAAAATAATTTTATTTCATTTGTTAAAAAAACATTACAAGGGAATCTGTCTGGTTATAAAAAACTATTCTACAATATAATAAAATATTAATTCCTTTAATGCCAAAAATATTACTTGATGTCTTCTGGTAAACTTATGTATAGTGATGGCCATATAGAAAACTAAGCCCAAATTACATTAATAATTAAATTATGAAACTAGATTCATCAGGCTGTAACTTGGCTAATTAAATATACAAACAATTTTTAATTTGAACTGACTAAGTTGACATCTTGTATTAAATTTAATAAGTAGAATTAAATTAATTATTCATTAAAATATTCTGGAGGAAAAGATTGATCTAGATCAGAACTCAAACCTGCAACTTCTATACCTGCATGGTAAGCAGAGCTGTAGGTTTGAGTCTCACTCCAGATTGATCTTCTTGAGATGAAAAACTTGTATTTTTGAGACATTGTTTAAAAATAAAAAAATAAAAGTGTTAAATAATAGATATGAAAACAGAAGTTATTTTAATCCAATCTAATTTTTTGTTTTGCTATTTCTGAATAGTTTAAATGTAGTTAACTGACAGTTTCACTACTTTTATAAAAGAAAATTAAATAATTACATGATTAACAGTATTTAAATTACATTGCATTTTATACTAGTTAACTATTTTTTATTTAGTTAGTGCACATCATTACTCATCACTGAAACTCTCGTTTTCTTAATTCAAATGAATGCAGCAAGAGTATATAATATTTTTCTCAAATTTGCAAAATTATTCATAAGTTTTAATCTTGTAATTACTAAAATAAATTCACTTTTTAAAAACATTGTTTTATAAATTTCTGTTTTTATGTTTATTGCATTATATCCTCAATAAAACAAAATAAAAAATAATTCTTTCATAACTGACTATAAATAAATTTTAAAGTGGTTTGTATTTGAAATGAAACTTAAAGTTTCCATGAAATGTTTTTAGAAAAACATTACTTTATCATATAATAAACTTGTGTCAAGAGATAAGAAACAAACTTAAATTTTGAAATATTTCGAAATCCAAATAAAAACATCCGAGATGTAAAAAAATTGCACCAAGTAAAAATTTGACAATTTGGATGACAGTCAATTTTTTTCTTATGAGTTTTTCTTTAGTAAAAATAAACTGGTGCTTTGAAGCAAAATGTAAAAAACATTAATACAGATAAATATCTTATGGGTACCACTTTAAAATGCCAAGTTTATCTTTACCAAAAAAAAACTGCTAAGAAAAACAGTTGTAAGCTTCTTGCCTCTTTTTAAGTTTTTAATAATTTAATAATTATTAAATTTTAAGAAAAAAATTTAACTGTTATCCAAATTGTCATAATTTTTTACTTGATACAATTTTTTACATCTCAGGTATTTTTGTTTGGATATCAATTGTTTTTTGATTAATGATTGTGTTATTATATCAAGACCGAAGACGATGACATACGATGACTTTTGACCCTCTCCCTCCCTATTATATACAACTTTGTACTTTATGCATAATTAAAGGAGCGGGTCAACAGTAGTTTGCAAACCGTTCTAACACTGAAGAAATGACTTAAAAAGTTCTGCAATTATTTTTTAACTAATAATCTATTCACATGACTAGTAACTAGGTTATAAAACAAATTCACATGCCACTAATACCACTAAAAAAAGTCCATGTAGACAATGTCTTGACCTCTTCCTTCTTCACGTTCAGTCATGTACTTTTTGCAATTCCCTCCCCTCCCTTAAACTGTACATGTAATTAACCTTTCAACAGTGGGATAGTCAGGTATGGTGCTACCCCAAAGTAGTGGAGAATAAACGTGGAAAATCTTAAAAGTATTTTTTCACACGTTTTTTTCTCATTACCGTTTCAGAAAAAGATTTTGTAAACAGTTACGTCTAGTAAAGAAAATTCTTTTTTTATTGTTACATAATTCATTTTTTATGTGAATTTTTTTCGTGGTAGATTTTGGCGATACCCCCAAAAGAATTTAACGGATATATCCAACTCTCACCACTGCCACATGATCGCCCTTGACGGATATATCCGTCGGTCACTGCAGAGTGGTTAAAGGATGGTTCCATCCTTCAACTTTGGGTGATAATGTTGAACATGTAACTATCATTCTTTGAAATAAACAATGATAGTTAGAATTATTTATGTTGTTAATTTATCATATTTTACAGTCAGAAAAATTTTAACTGAAAATCACAATATGAAAAGGGTGTATGCAAAAAGTAGTGCCAAAAAATTTGACCAATGAACAGAAAGCAAATAAAAAAGTGACAACAGAAATGTTGGAAAGCCTTGATATCAAACAAGATTCCATGCAGAGCGTGATTATTGGTGTCAAAAGCTGGTTCGAGTATGATCCCAAAATAAAGCACCAAAGTGAAGAATGACAAAGTCTAAATTCACTGAGGCAGCAGAAGATTCAAATGAACAAATCATAAACATAAAATCCAAAGTCAAATGTCATCATTTTGAAACAGTCAAAAACACCCAAAAAACTTTAACAGACACAATACAACAACTCAATGAAAATGTTTTCCAGAAATGCTAAGAAAAACATGGAATAAGTTCATTATGTCAGGGGGGACTTACTTCAAAGGAGATTGGCATTGAAATGTAAAAATTTTGAATAATTGATTTGTAATAAAATTTGTCTCTACTTTTCAATCAGACCTCATATACCTTGCAAACTTCAAGGTATATGGGTTAGTTTACATCATTAATAATACATTATACAGTATACTATTGATACATTTTAAATTATAATTCCTAGTTTGCAATAAGTGCTTTTCAGATCAATTTATACTTTTCCATCACCAAAAGTAATTGTTGAATGACTTTGTGAAAGTAACAACTTTTTGGCATTCTTTCATCAAGTTGTGACAAATGAAACATTACTACAATTGAGACTAAAATTAAGCAGCAAAGCATGAAATGAAAACATGTCATCTGCAATAACAAACAATTCAAAATCAAATTGATCAAAGTTATTCTGGGTAAAGTGACCCAAAAAATGCTTCTTTTGAATTGTACTTCCTTATTCTGATCTGTTATTTGAAAAAATATAATAAATAAACAAATTCTCTCATATTTCTGGAAGACATAATTTTAGAAACTGAAATATTACTTCTAAATGAAAAAATTCAAATAAAATTTCATTTTAGAATGAGAATACCACTCAAACATCTTGCTACAACTTAAACAATCTTTTCCATATACAACTTGCATCATCAAAAACGATTCTATGGCACTTCCACCTCATTTAAAACAAAATTTGATTGTCTCTTTGTGCCATCTTGAAAATCATGACAGCAAAAAAAGATGCACAAATTTCATACCCTCACTGCTTACTAAAGAATGATTTACATTCAGTGAAATTTGAATAGAAGATTAATGGAAGTTTCTTACAGAGATGGTGCCAATTATATCTGTGGCAACAGCAGTCCCACAGCTTTTTGAATGCACTGTGTATTGAAGCCACATTTTATTTAACAGGAAAAATTCACAATTGTAAGAGTTTCACAATAATAAATAATTTTTGGAGTTTTGAGAAAACTAGGTTGAGTGTTTGAACATTTTCAGCTGTAATATCAGTTAAATCTTAACACATTTGAAAATTCTTCAGAGATGTAATTTAAGTCAAAACGACAAACTTATGACAAGAATTCATTCAAATAAATTAAGGATTTAGCCAGTTTAATAAAAAACCAAAAATGCTAATTTATTTATCACACTGGAGGTGTACTATAACTAGCCACTGTATTTATTATCTGGAGTGTTATAGTGCACGATTTATAATTTTGCACTATAAAATCTATAACAAATAAATCAGCTACACATGTAATTGTAGTATACAAGATTTTCTACAAACAGTAAAATACTGTAATGTGACAATGTTCAATTTGATTTAACTGTTAAAATAATTGAAACATTTGGAAAACTTGTTTAAATAAGTTTATGTTATGATATTTAGTATCAATCGGTAATAATGTGTAAAAATTTTAATAAAAAGTTGATATAAATAAATGGCTGTAGTTTTTTAATGAATTTAAGTATATTATTGTTATTTGATTTTAGTAACTATAAATTCTATAAGTTCTGATTTTATTAAATATGTATTATATAAATGTTTGAAAATATTTAATTTATTATGACATAATCATTAATAATACCATAAGAAAGATCATCATGAAAACACAAGGTCAAAGACTAAATCTCTCTGATTATAAAGTACCTTATAGAAACAAAATTCATATTATTTTCATAATTTTGCATAATTATTTAGTAGATAATATATTTTATCCAATAGATATAGATAAATAATAATAATAACAATAAACTAAAAAGGCAAAAGCATACTTTTTAATATTATGATAAATAATGTATTAATAATCATATATAAATATATCTAAAAATGATTTTAAAAATGGTATTTCAAAAATCAGAATAGAATTTTAAAAACTGTTAATAAATATAATATTTATATTATACCCTAACAGGCCTAACTATTATAAATTCAACAAATAAAAAGTAAAAGTCTTTTCCCAGCCAATTTTTCATCGAAGTCATACATTCTCTATAACATTATTTGACAATGATAATGAAGTAATTGAAATAGCAATAAATGTTTAAACATTGAACTTCAAAATTTCTTAGAATAAAAGACTGTTATAAAGGAACAGTTTAGTAACATCATTTAACACCACAGACAAATCAAAACAGGCTTTTATCACAATTTAAAAAAAATCAAACTCTCCATTCAAATCTACAAGGCTTATTTTTAATGTAAGCAGAAAAAAACATCATATGTTTTTTTTCATTAAATAATTACACTTTTTATATCACTCACTTTTATATGTATCTAGTTATTAATAATAATTTTTTCCACGCAACAAGCTCAATATTAGAATTTGAATTAATTTCAATACATATACTATTTCTGAATATATTAATTAAAGTAAAATCAAAGGAATCTGAAATAATTACTATCCTTACTTAATTCAATTACAGTATCTCAGATTCAACTCAGAGAAGTCATTCTATCTTTCTCTGTAGCATTTCCTAACATAAACAATTAAAAAGCCTGGCTATTGAATATTTTTACTTTATTCCAATTGTTATTTTCCTTAAATACACACATTTACATCCTTTTACATCTCTCCTTCAAAATATAATATCCAACAATTCATAAAATTTGATGTTTATTTCATCATTTATTGAAATGAGTTGTAATTTACACATTGTGATAAGCATGTATATTTCTTGTGTAATTTAATAATCAACTATGTGTAATTTTAATAAAAGAGTGCTGTGATATAATTGGAAAAAGATTTATAAGATAAACAATTTGAAATGTACATCAAATACATGTGTAATTTTTTTTTTATTTATCTTTTTCACTTATCAAGAGATGTTCTTTTCTTATACAGATTCACGAATATACATTTTAGTGATTGACTTGATTTTAAGCAGAAATTCTCTAGGTTCGTTACGTAAGTGTGAAATTACCTTTAATTTCTGTCAAAATGGAATTCTCTTGTTTCAAAATTCAAACATCAGACGACATAACGTTGTATTTTCATATGGATAAAAACAAGCCGAATATTCGATATTTTTACAATAGTAAATTATTAATTAAAATATTATTATATTATTATTTATAAAACGTAATATAATTATTATATCTCTAACATAATAATTTCAAAATTTCCTGTGTTGTAATAAAAAAAAATTATTCTCAAGGTAAAATTTACTTAATACAGAAGTAAACAACTTACGGAATTTATTTTATAACTTTTCTATCTATATATATTGGACACAGATTTATAATATATTGAAAAATGAGCAGTATCTATAAATTCAATTAATTCTGTAATGCTTAAAAAAATTTTGTTTGTTTATGTTTCTATGGGAAACAAGAATATATAAAAACAAAATTTGAAGTGTTTATACGAAATTGATAAAATATAAATTTTTTATGGGAATAATTATTATTTATTTACTATATATATTCGTATATAATTATATGCCAACTATTCCTTTAATCGCGAATCCTTTTTATATCATTTCTGTTTAATAGGACTTTTTTTATGAAGCGTTGTATAAGCTTGTGATTCCACTAAGAATATCTTGAGAGAATTTTCGTATTGTATTCTTTTTTCTTTTATATGGCGACTCTACCAGGGGCAAACTGTAAACAATATTAGGCCTTTGTATCGTATTAAAAGCTGGCCTTCTAAAAAAGCCTCAAGTAAATACGCCAAGCCGATTTTTTAAGAATATTGCCACATTGCCTACAGAATACATGTCAAATAAAAATTCTTGAATGACGAAATAATCTTTTGAAGAATGTTTAAAAGTATAAATTAAAATCCGTAAAATAGTATTGTTTCTGGTTCACTGTCCGGAACATATTCCCGATTCAAAACATTTCTTACAAGAAAAACTTCTATTTTTATATTTTGTAAGTTGTACTAGTAAAGAAATTTGATACCAGTTTGAAGAATTTGAAAGATCTATGCGGCAATTGCTCGTACACAGTGGCAGATTAAGGATTTTTGTGGTCCTTTTGTCGAATGCCAACCCGGCATCCCCTAATAATAAGTAATAACATAGTTTAAACTGTAAGTAAAACTTGTTATAATGAAATACTGCAAAATACACTTTTTTATTTTATTTTCTTCAAAACTCTTTACACTCTGTGGGCATTAAGAGGACCTCTTTTTAGCAATCCCATAATGGGACGGCCGAGTGGTGAGGACGGGGCCCGATATATCCGTACGGACCATCCCCGAAAAATTCCCGGGGATTTTTCGACCCGTCTGGATTCGATCCCGGATCCCCCAGAGCGGTAGGCTGCCACCTTGATCGCTCGACCATCCGGCCTGAAATGCAAGATACACTGGCAACGTAAAAGATTAATTTCATGTTCATATAGTATTAGTTAGTACCAGTTTTTGTACATTTAAAATAATATTATTTAGGTATAACTAAGTACGATCTCACTAAAAGTTTTATAATTGAAAAAAAAAATACATATATTGCATACCTGTAGTTCTAAAATTTCTGTTTTCTGCGCCTTTTTTACGCAAAACCATCAATTATGTCGACGAAGGAAATACATCAAAGCAGATCGGTCTCCATTGAGATGATGGTCAGTGCGTTAAGCTACGATTGCTTCGTAGCCTTAGAGGAAGTTGACTTCTTGCCATCTTGGAGAAGGCTCTCTCGGCTTCTGCGATACTGACTGGTAAGATTAGATAAAATATAAACGTTATATTTACATTTAGAAACATTGACAGTAAATTGCGACATGATTTGTGGTGTGAGACGTATATATTCTTCAGCTTCCTTTACATTTCTCACCACTTGCAGAAATTGGACCATTTTTTCGACAAGAGCATCTTCCAGTTTTGGATATGTAACTACAAGACTTTCAGACAAGTTTTCCTTATTTCATCGTTACTTAAATTTGTAGGAGAGAAATCCAAATACTTTTTGTATAATACCGTACATTTCTCTTTTCGGGTGTGTAGTTTATTCGTAAGCATGTATAAAATGACGTAGAAAGTTTCTATTCGGAATATTCCGAATAGAAACTTTCCGTGCATTTCCGCTGAACGCGTTTCCCATTCTTCGTTGTTCCTGCTGAATAAATCTTTAGTGAGATAACGTTTATGTACAGGAATAGTTCTTAATGATTGAGAAAAATCAGCAGTGAAGTTTCGACAGTCTGAAGGACCTTTCTCAGTCGAACAGTCTCTAGTTGGAATCGTATGACTTAAAATTACTCAGGAATTCCCGAATTCTCTTCGCTGTTGGTCGACTTGCCCCTGCTCTTCTTGTCCATCTTGTAATTGTTTTACATTAATTTCTGCACTTGTTTAATGACTATTACTGCTGAAACCGTAGTGCCCCCAACAGAATTGTTAGACACGATAAGCATCTGCCTTACCACTGCCCACACCTATATTTGGTGTAGTAAGGCACCGCTGAATACAGCAGTGAGACTTCTGCAAGTCTGTACTGTACCTTGACTACGAGTAGAGTTAGTAGAGTAGATTTATTCTTTTGATTTTGGTATTAAAAACTTTTCAAATGCTTTTCTCAAACCTTCTTTCTTTTCTACTTTAGCTTTCTTTTTCTTTTTTTGGCGACCGCTTAAATAACGGTGCTTCATGATGATCGAGAAATCAGACAACGGCCTGAAACAGGAAAAATAAAAGCAAAAACTTAATTATATGTAGTTTAAATATAAATTAAATAAAAAGACTACTTGAATCAATGAATAAAAAAGCTAGTATAGATCTGTAAGCTCATAAGCTGTAACGTTTATGGAGCTCAAAATCATTATTGTTGGTAATGCCGGCATATCCACAAATGCACGAGGGGTATGCTGATGCCACGAATTTTACAATAATTGACGTTTTAGTGAATATCGCTCTCTTCCTTCGGTCTGCTGGTGGTAAAAAGATAAAAGATAAATGAAATTTTTAAAATGAATTAGATTATTATTATAATAAGCTAACTCGTTTTACTTTCCCACTGTTATATATAACAGAGGGAAAGTAAAAAAAATAATAATTTGATGAGACTAGTGATAAACGTTACTAGTTTCGTGATTTATAGTTCTTTTGTACAGTTATATCCGTTCCATTTTAACATTTTTTTAGTTAATTTTTAAGAAAGAATTATTTTCGTTAACGAGATGTTTTGTCTTCGCTGTTTCATATAATCAAACAAATCTAGCAACGAGTTGCGTAACTTTTCCGGCCGTTATTTTAAAAATAGAATACTGTATATAAAGTTGTGTATGGCGCCATCTGTTATGAGATTTTGTCGCAAAAAACTTTTTATATTATCAATAATTATAAATTGGCAAAAAGCTCTTGATGATAGTGACGAGTTTTATATAATGTTGTAAATTCTAATAACGAATAAAATCTTCATTAAGTCCGACCTCTCTCTAGACATAACACAACACCTGTCTAACTCTCCACTCTCAACTTTAACCACCAAAATTTAATAGCATTAATATACCTTATCATAAGCTACCATGCCAAATTTTGTTTCTTAATTTTTACCTCATCATGAGATATTAAACGAAATAGACGTCAGCACACACGAACATACATACAAATTCACAGAATTTTTTCTGTTTTTTGACTTTTGTGGATTCAGGGGGTCTCAAAACGTGGAGACGTGCAGAAAACTCGGATGGTCAAATTTGACACGATTCCAATATCTCTGTGAGCCCGACACGATTCCAATATTTCTTTTATTCAAAATATTTCGTCAAGCTTTTCGTCAAAGAGTATTCAGAGAAGATGAATTAAAACTATTCCCACGGACTTGTTTCCTTGTTTGAGGTGACACAACGAATGTGTCACCCGGAACCGACGATTGAAATTCAACACTTGGAATAGTGGTGTGATGATTTCTGATGAAGTCATGGGAAAACCCACGAGAGACCCCCAAATACAAAAAAAAAGAGGGAGATCGCCACCCTTTTGAACTGGTGTTCGCGCCCGATCCTATTTCGGATAGTCGTCGCCGATCCTTTACCCTTCTCAAGACATCTAAGACTTCCGAACCATCTGGCGAACCACCACAGTACGCCGATTCTGAGACTTGACAAAGAACCAACTTCTACTACTGAGGTATTTACCAACGCGCTACCGATTGTGAAGGACTCTCGGTTAGGGACTATAATTGATATCTAAAATTAGCGCTTTGCTAAACGACTGTACTAACTATGTACCGAATTGTAAATAGTATCGATAAATAAACGGGTATTGTTTATTGTTAAATTCGTAGTTTCCATCCCGAATCCAAGCGCCTATAAACGCGACCGCTCGCGTTCAAAAACGAAATTAGTGACCATCAAGGTTTCTGTGTCTGTCCTTAAAGACCAATGGTGTCAGTCCTGACGAACTAATCATCGCAAACGTGGTGTCGACCCTTCGGTCCCGTGGTGCCGAAGCATAGGAGACGCTCCGGCATTGTCACTTCCCTTGTTATGTATACATAACAAAAACTAAAATTAAGTATTACATTTTATACTTTAGTTTTCGACAGATACAAAACAACCGCTCTAATAACTGACTTAACTTCGTTCTAATAATATTCGTTGCAGAAATATTTTATTAAGTATAAATAGATATTAATGCAGTACTTACGCTATTACTAGTACGCGACGTTGATCTTTTCTGCATTCCAGATTCCAGAGTAAATTTACTAAATTAATTAATTAGTGAAATAAGAAATGCTGTAATAAGTATTGGATAAAACTCAAATCAGTAGAACGCATGTAGCTTCTTCGCTTGCTTGGTGTTGTCTACTATTTGTGCTTGACTATTCGTACTGTACTGAACGTTAGAATAACATCAAATGAGTAAAGGATTAACCACATTTATTGAACGAGTAATTCCTGGTACCTTGTAATCCCTTAAGTCGAACTACAAGTTAAAAGTGATCGTCACTTCAGTCATCCAGGTTCGTAATGGAGTTCTTGGAACAGCGGAGATTCTGGATGACTCACATGTCTCGAATGGACATTAGGGACATATTAGAAGGAATTAGTCTAATGTATCGTAAAATACGACAATGGATGCGGCTGTCCTTTGAGTCTTTATAACAGAAAACGCACGAAACACTCCTAAATTTCTAGGCGAATGAAGTCATGATACTGATATTAGGAGAGTAAAAAATACAAATGAAAGAATGGTAGATCAGACCGACAAAAATTTACGCTTTTATCGGGTTTTATTTATCGGAAAATAAGTCACACGGAACATAGCTAAGGCCGAGTTTACCAAATGAGCCCCTTGTGTACTGTACAGTTACAGTCTGAATAGTAATCAGCCACTGCTCGTACATTTTGTTATTGGAGAGATAAATGAACGAAGAAAAGAGTGAGAAATCAACAATTGCAGCGTTGTAACAATAAATTGTTACAATAAATTGTTACAATTTATAAAAATTAATATTTTTATTGTACTGAAATTAATAATACAAAGTTTTAGTTTTAAATTTTAGGCATTAAATTGTTTTGCGCCTTCACGAAGAAAGAGACGATTAAGAACTGCTTTCTCAAAGCAGGCTTTTACAACGAAGAGATGAGCATATTTTAGGCAGAAAATAATTCATTTAAACAAATAAAATGGGGTAGAATACTTAATGTTCAGTGCAATAACGGAAAAGTGCCGGGCTTCTGAAAATTTTTTTAAAGGCATACATTTTACCTTTTGCAGATACACCAGAAGATCTCAATAATATTAACCTAAAAATTGATTTTAAATTCAAATAAATGATTTACCTTTTTTAAAATTTTATTTTTATTAAAGTTTTTTTTATTAGAAAATCTCATAAAAGGCTATATAGTGGAGATATGTTAATTAACTTAATAAAACTTGGATTGAAAGTTACAGCAGCTACTATATGCCAAGTAAAAAGTCACAAATCGACTGTATATACAAGAATCAAGAGCTGCCGAATTTTGAGAGTCAATTTTTTCCTCCCCCAAACACCTATAGCAATTCGGAATATCTCATCTCGTTCGAAAGAAAATTGTTTTCTTAGGTAGTGTGCAAAATTTCAAAATTTTCTATAAAGCGATTGCCGAAATATAAGCAATCGAAAAGTGCAAAAATCTCCAAAAAAGCTGTATTTTTTTTTTTTTCATTTCTCTTTATCCGACACTGCAGACGCTCGTAGAGAGAAAACAGCTCGGTCTAGAAAGCTCAAATCTTAAACTTAAGCCTTTCTCGTTATCAGTGAGGTTCTGGCGAAACTTATGAGTCGATAGGTCAAAGTTCACGGGGGTTTCTTCATACAGCTAATTCAGTTTTACCAGTGGCGTGCCGTGACATTTGATGATAGGGAAGCTGTGTTTCTGTAAGAAGCCGACTTACAGGGGCAATCAATTAATTGCGCGTCAGTGCCCGTTTGTATTCGTTTGTTCGATAAGCTAGTAAAAACCGTACACTTCTTTAAATGTATTTTTAATAGATTATCTGACGTACGTACTTAATAAATAAGAAAGTTCAATATAATTACCTCCGTTATTAGATTCAATAAATTCCCTATGCCCTCTAAATGCCAATTCTTGCTTTGAGAAAAAACATATAACGTCTATTAATTTAGATATATTTATTAATCGTAATTATCTCGTTATAATTTTTAATATTTATTTTATATTGTCTACCAATGTTAAATTCTATTCCGCGTTGATTTCCAAATTGCTTCAATTTTACGAAAGAATCGTCATTCGTCATAAATTTTATCGTCAAAATGTCGAAATTTTTTTGTCGACATATTTATATTTAATTTAGGCATTGGTCTTTCCCTTTTAATAATGTTTTCTTTTTCATTATATTGTCTTGAACCAAAACTTTTTTAAAATAAATTTTTGAATCACTAGCCACGATATAAGGGCTAAAATTAAAATTATCAGAAAAACTTACTTGGTAAAACAAAATGTGTGATGAATATACATACCTAGTACAAAAAGTTCTTCAATTGTACGAATATACTTTTAAA
Organism: Centruroides vittatus; assembly: GCF_030686945.1. NCBI lineage: Eukaryota > Metazoa > Arthropoda > Arachnida > Scorpiones > Buthidae > Centruroides > Centruroides vittatus. The sequence continues at coordinate 103,872 of NW_027122652.1, read as the reverse complement.
GAAACTTATAATTAAATATAACTTTGTGAAGAAACGTACAGTACATAAAAATAACAAAATATTTTTTACTTTTTAAATCTTAAAACAATCCACTTAGTGAAATAGCTCCCTACGAGTGGCTAATGAATGGAAACAGAGACGTCCTGGTAGGTGTGCGGCTCGTGCATGCACTCAGGTTGCCAAATCCCGAGGGTGCCGATACCGGTCAATGTCAAATGCCTCTTTTGTGGCATCACTAGTATACGTCAAAGGACGCGACAGGGCTGTTGTAGATTTTAAACGTTTCTCACCATAGCTGTAAAAATCTAAATGTGTTAAACTTAACAGATTGTCCGTCGTTCGTTTTCTAACTAATTCGTTTTAGAACCAAGTGTCCACGGAAATTTCCAAAATTTACAACTTTTCGGTCACTCTCATTGAACTGGAAAAATTTCTGTCTTTATTACTTCTAATATTATGAAGAGATCAGACCCCACTGTACTCGGCAAGAGATTGGTTCGGTTAAGCTTCTGTTTAAGTAAAACTTCGGCTCTTTCATCAGGGTTTTATTTATGTTTCTAATTCCCTAATCGCTTAATTATTTAACTACTTCTTAAAATAAGTCTAGAAATAAGTCGAGACCGGTTACTTTCTACTTGAATATCTGTAGTCTTGGGAAAGAAGTGGAAAGAAATTTTTATGACAACCGATACATAAATCGTAAATTTAAGAAAAATAAATTCTAGAGGTTTTTTTGTACCATTGTACGTCTCATTCATTAAATTTAGTTGTAAAAGTAACAGTTAATTTTTTAACACTACTAGAATTGTACACGTTTTTTCTGCATTCCCTTACAGATGGGACATACTAAATCGTAATATCACCGGTTTAACATTGAAATCCGTAAGTAATATAAGATGGGAGAGCAGAATAAACGCAGAATAAATATATCAAATATTTTAATGGATTTTTTTTTAAACTCCTGTCAACTATACAGAACTATCATAAAAACGTGCCAGTAAATTCCTATCGGTTAAGTTATAAATCTAATTTATAGTGGACAACCTTTTCTACAGTGGCGTGCCGTCATTGGAAGCGATGGAAGCGCCGATTCCACCTTCCAATGACCTTCCCTTGTATTTTATAAAATATAAATTTTCATATTAGAAAGAAGTTTAACGTACTTTGAATTAATTAAAATTAATATTTTATTATAACTGCATTATGTATCTTTTACAAATTTCTATACTACATGTGAAAAAAACGATAAGATTGCTATTGTATATTCGAATAATTCTGTGGCGGAAGGAATGTCGAAACCGGGTCAGTCTCCAATCAGCCAGATTATATAGGCATTAGCACATGCGGTTTACAGAGCACCAACCTCACCCGGTTTAGCTGGTAGAAGCGACACACGCGTACGGAGTCCAACTTTATAACCCAGACCGGTTCTGAGCTGTTAGCCGCCTGCCTGTCAACTTCCAAGCAGCCAGATTATAGGCATTGGCGCATGCGCTTTACAGAGCACCAACCTCACCCGGTTTAGCTGGTAGAAGCGACACACGCGTAAAGAGTACGCGACTTTATATCCCGGAGCGGTTGTGGGCTGTTAGCCGCCTGCTAGATATTCGACCACCCTCGCCCGATTATGTGAATCATAAGCAGACTAGATCAACGGCGGGCAACCCGCGGGCCAGCTACGGCTGGCGAAAAGTTTCTATCCGGCCCGCGAGATCTTTAATAGATTATTAAATTGGAAAAATAACTATTAATTAGTTATTTTTCCAATTCTTTGTAATTTTCGAAAACGATAAAAAAAATAAATGTAGTAATTAACTTTTTATTTATTTATTTCATATTTGCAGACTAAAAAAATTACGAGTCACAAGAAGGCGTCAATTAACTACTACGGCGCGGAAAAAAAACGTAAAATTTATTCTGGCCCATGTTATAAAAAGGGTTGCCCACCCTAGACTAGATTTATAACAACCCAACCGATACGAGTTTACTGGCACGTTTTTATGATAGTTCTGTATATTTGACAGGAGTTTAAAAAAACTCCATTAAAATATTTGATATATTTATTCTGCGTTTATTCCGCTCTCCCGTCTTATATTACTTACGGATTTCAATGTTAAACCGGTGATATTACGATTTAGTATGTCCCATCTGTAAGGGGATGCAGAAAAAACGTGTACAATTCTAGTACAGTGTTAAAAAATTAACTGTTACTTTGGCAGCATCATTTACAACCAAATTTAATGAATGAGACGTACAGTACATACAATGGTACAAAAAAAAAGCTCTAGAATTTATTTTCTTTAAGCTTTTGTTAAAGTAAAATTCTGGCTCTTTCAACAGGATTTTATTTATGTCTACTTAAGAAGTGACTAAATAATTAAGAGATTAGGGAATCTCTTAATTATTTAGTCACTTCTTAAGTAGAAATAAGTCGAAACCAGTTACTTTGTACCTGAATATCTGTAGTCTTGGGAAAACAGTGGAAAGACAAATTTTTATGACAACGGATGTATAAATCGTAAATTTAACAGAACCAATCACTCGCTCAGTACAGTGGGAAACTGATTTCCGTGTACACCTGGTATTAAAACGAATTAGTTAGAAAACGAATGACTATTAAGTTTAACATAGTTAGATTTTTACAGCTACGGTGAGAAACGTTTAAAATTTACAACAGCCCTGTGGCGTCCTTTGAGATATACTAGTGATGCGACAAAAGAGGCATTTGACATTGACCGGTATCGGCACCCTCGGGATTTGGCACGCACACACTCACTACACACCTACCTGGACCGTCACTAGTTCCATCCATTAGCTACTCGTATCAAGATATTTGACTAAGTGGATTGTTTTAAGATTTAAAAAGTAAAGAATATTTTATGTTATTTTTATGTACGTTTCTTTACAAAGCTATATTTTAATTATAATTTTCTTTAAAAGTATATTAATACAATCGAACAATACATTGTACCAGGTATGTATATCCACCGCACATTTTATTTCACCGAGTAAGTTTTTATAATTTATTTTTAATTTTAGCCCTTATATCGTGGCTAGCGATTCAGAATGTAATTGTGATATTAAAAATACATTTAGAGAAGTCTACAGTTTTTACTGGCTTATCGAACAAATGAATACGAATGGACCCTAGACCAGTGATTCTTAACAGGGAGCCGCGGCCCCTGGGGGTCCATAAGAAGTTTGCCGGAGGCCGCCAAATTATGCAAAATTTCCTTCAGAATATAATGTGACGATCGGGATATTGTGAACTTTATCATTTATATGTACCTTTATAATCTTTTAACTATATTTTATACAACCTCTACATTTTATACAAAAACGGAACGAAATAGACCAAAAAGGGTTAGTTAAACGGGAAATCAACTGATAAATTCTGTTGATAAGAACAGTTTAAACTCGATTCCCACGAGTTGAGTTCCTTGTTAAGATGAGTCAAATTTCGGTGACACGACTACGTCACCAATAATTTTATTGGTCCAAGAAGATCATCTCTTCTGACGAAATCAAAGAAGGGCCTGCAAACTCCCTCCCCATATAAAAAGGGAGTACGATGAGTAAGACGGAGAAGTTGTTACTGACCGTGTGTTTGTGCGCTCAAAAGGATAGTTACCTGTCGCCGCCGATCCTCCCTCATCATCTATATTCAAGCCGAACTGTCATCGTTACACTTCCTATCTGAACAACTATTACCTGTTAGTGGACAGAGTCATTACCAACGATCTACTACAAGATCATTTATTCTTAGCCCGAACGCCTACAACGGTCTATAAGGATATCATCGATTATTACATCGACATTCGACTACATATCTTAAGGTATTTATCCTACACGCGAATATTTGTAAGCTCTCTCTCTCTCTCTCTAATCCGCGTAGAATTTATGTTCGCGGATCGTGAGCCATGTACCTTATCACGTGTCTCTCTGTAAAGTAATCGCTTGTATCTAATTAGTCCTATGGAAAAAATAAACGGGTATATTTTTATATATAAATCTCTGGGTGCGTTCTTTCCGTCATCCTCTCCACTCGCTTCATTCCGGGTCTAACCCATACGTAACCGCTCGCGCAATTGATTTTCTGTATCAATCTAAAGGTACAGTGGTGTCATCCTGACGTGGTATCAAAGAGATACCGGCCTTATGGTCACAATAATAAAAAGAAAATTGATGTATAATCCGAATATCGTATTGAAAAGTGAAATAAGAAAGATAGTTTTCCTATTTAGTTTTTATTTATTTATTTTGTATTTCTTCCTACATACAACTTTGTTAGTACAGAAGAAATAAATGTAAATATGCTACTTACACCGCAGTATTTACTTCTTTTATTCCAAAGCAATTTTAAGAAACTATTAATGCTTGGAATTTTAAAAATAATTAGGAAAAATAGTAGGCTTTGAAAATTTAAATATTTTTGCAAAAGTTATGCAAAATCCTTACCACAAGTGGGCGTTTTAGTTTTAGTTTAGTTTTAGCATCGACATTGGATCGATTTATCGACATGTTTCTTATTTTATTTTCTGTTAAAAATTAATGAGTTTTCATGTTTAATTGTGAAGTTTGAATGTTATTTAAATAGATAATGAAATAATAAAATTATGATTTACATTTATTATATAAAAAATAAAGCAATAATAAAAAAATCAATTTATTATAGATAAATTATCAAATTATCAAATATAAATTATTATTAAAAAATGGGGGTCACAAAAAATTATGAAATATTTGGTGAGCGGCGAGTATAAAAAGGTTAAGAACCACTGCCCTAGACCATCACTGACACGCAATTAACTGATTGCCCCTGGAAGTCGGCTTCTTACAGAAACACAGCTTCCCTGTCATCAAATGTCACGGCACGCCACTGGTTCTCATTAGTCAAGTGTAATCGTTAATAATGGAATGGTGAGTTTTAAAATTTTAGAAACAAAATTAAAAAAAAAAATTAAACATGAATTTTGCTTATTGAAGTATTACAGATTTCAATTTGTACGACCCGAAACAATTTAAGTTTTATTAATTAATTTATTAATTGTATACTTTTAAGAATTGGATATTATTTCAATTTAAAATACCTTTACAGTGTACTTTTTAAGTGCCACAGATTTGCTGTATAGTGAATCTTAAAAAATTAAATCAGGGAAGTATGGTGCATTTGTGGCTCTCGGGAATATAAATATATACAATATACAAAATATACAGTCGAACCTCGATTTAACGTTGCCATTCGTTTATGGAATTAGTATTAAATCAAGGGTGTGCTAAACTGAAATACGTCAATCAATAAGGATTACATATTTAATTGTAATAAGTCTATACGAAAATTTTGCAAATAGAAAGTATAATTAACTCATAAACTGTCAGAATACATTTGTATTTAATAATTTTAAGCTCGCTTATTCGTTTTTTAAATTTTTGCTTGTTATGATATCTCACATATTGTCAATAATCAATATGTATTTGTGGCAGGACTCTGAAAATTTTTTACTTGTCAGAGCCTGTAATATCTGGAATAATCGTGCTTATGCTTTCTTGATTTTTAACCATGCCCAGTAGCTTTAATAACTGCGTAACGCCAGGATGTGCAAATTGGGCAAGGGTACAAACGAGTACGAAGTATGCAAGTATGAAGTTTTTCTTCATAAACCTGATTATTAAAGCCAAACGAACTGCCGAATTATCGGGCTGTAAGCTCGACACCGCTATTAAAGCAGCCGAGAGTAGACAAATCAAGAATAGTTCAGAGCAAAAGTAGCACTGCAACGAAAACGAAACTAGAAATCTTCCAGGCTACGGGTGAAAAAAACACGTAACATTTGTCTTCTCTTAAATGCATTAAAGACGATTCCATTCGCATCCATTGAATCGGAAAGGGCATTCTCGGTACCGGGACTTTTCACTATTAAAATAATAACCAGGTTGAGTGAACAGAGTATTGACCACCTTTGGTTTTCAAAAATATTATAAAAATTTACAATAATATTTTGTATTATGTTTAATTAATAAACGAAAATTACCTTCTAAGTTAATTTTTTGTTTAAATTTTAAACTCAACAATTCAAAGGCATTTTTTTTGTAAGCAGTTTCCAACAAACTTTAATAACTTATTAAACGTTGCTAAAGTTTTTGAAAAATATAAACCAATTTTTAAAAGATTTTCTGTATGCATAGTTGCGAACCAAAAGAATAAGATGTCTAACATTATCAGTATAATGAACAGTGAAAATTCGCCCGGAGACCAATTTAAAATCGCCGGCGTCGTATATAGGATGTCATGTACATGTGGAAGCCCAAATTATTACATTGGAGAAACCGGAAGAAGATTGGAGTTGAGAGTAAAGGAACATGAGGCAGCCATTAGACTGAGAAGAACGGAATCAGCATGGTTTTTACATTGCAATAAATTTAATTGTAATATAAATATAAAAAATACTAAAATTTTGTATAGAATAGAAAATAACTTAGAAAGAAAAATTGTAGAACATTTCTGTATTGCCGAACATGTAAATTTACTTAATTTGAATGCTGGAGTGGTTGTTGATGCATGCTGGGAACGGTTGTTGGGTATAAAACGTAATCAACGAATAACATCCTGATGTATCCACTGAGGAGGCCTAGATAGCGAAATGCATATGGATAAATTAATAAAGTAATGATTGTTCCTTGCCATTTGTTTGTCTTGTTTTGGCTCATAGAATCCTCGAAGTCGGAAATGGAAAGAGTATAATTTTTACTTGTTTTTTAACTAAAAATTTTTTATTTTTAGTGTGTTAAACTTTAATAAATTTTTTCTATTTGTGAAAATTTCTACGTAATTTAAAGGTAATTTTAATATATATTTTACACAGCACTATTAATATTATGATTTTGGAGGTTGCAGAACGTATTAAATTACTTATAATTATATTTCATTTTTACATCACTCGATTTCAAGACAATTTTTATATTTTAAAAATAATTAATTATATTCCGGGAAACAGTTCACTTTTTTCCCGGAATCCCGGGACAAGCAAAACACCGGGAAATGAGTAACCCTACATTTAGTAACGAATGACGACCAATTAGAAAACGGGGTGAGTAGAAACAACCAATCGGAATGGTCGATCTGGAACCCAAATAAGTTATAAAAATCAGAATTTCAAGGACACTGGGAGTTTCTCTTTATTGCTTCCTATTGTGCCACGCCTTCCTTGGAAAAATTATCTTCATCCTCAACTAAAAACAGGACCAAACATCCCCACTTCGGACTTCCTACAACTACGCCCCGGGGCCGTCGACTCCGAAAGGAACATCGAAGGACCTTTCTCTTAGGACTTTCGTTCTCAGTTAGAAAAGGAAATCTGAAGGTCTAGTCTCCGCTGTCAGATCGAAGAATATTGTTATTGTAAGCTATATTTTTAAGTTACAAGAAATCGGGAAGAAATTTATGTAAATGGAGAGTTGTCTCTGTGCCTAACTCTCCCACATACGATTCAGAACTGCTCGGATATCCTGTTATTACGCGCGGATCGGCAACCTCACACTAATACAGTATTGTATTTAGAATTTGATAGTAGAATGCAGATTAAAACAAAAGAATGGGTGAGGAAAGTCTGTAATATATGAATTACAGTGAGAAAGTCTGTAAACGTCTTTAATATAATTTTTTAAAAATGTGTAATATATTAATGTGTATTTTTTAAATTACACAGTATCAGATTAACTATTAGAGAATTCGTTCCATTAAAAAATGCTTTTTGGTCGTGTTTTCTTTGATGGGATAAGGCGACACAACACAAGATCCACCTGCCAGAGAGGGATACCGTTCTAGGTAGGTTTTCTATGGAAAACTAGCCTGCCTTATCTAGGTGTTCGATATCTGAAAAAGAATTAAGAAAATCCCACACGGCCAACCCGTTGATCCTGCTACTGCAATTTTACAACCCGACCGAGATTCGTAAAATGAGCTGTAAATTTTTTTTTATCCGTAATCATTGCACGAATTCTACGTGGCGATTAGATGATTAATAAATTTGACGTATTTCCGCAAACTTTTACTAATCTTGAGCACAGTTTACATAATTCGGCTGTATTTATTTATTTATTCATTTCCAGTAAAAAAAGTCATACTAACAATTGGATCGAATTCTTAAGTTTTTCATTTGTTTTACTACGCTTTGCCGCCATCGCCATTTTATTCCCATCCAATGCTAAATCTATAGTTTCCGAGATATCGATTACCACGCGCTTTTAAATTAACTAGAAAGAATTTTTAAGCGATATGCCGATTCAAATTTACAATTGAAAACTAATTGATCAGTTGATGAGTAATCGAAAAACAATTTAACCGATTAATTGTTAATCGACCAAAAAAAATTAATCGATTAATCGAGTATCGAACGATTAATAACGCGTCACCATAGGTTGCTTTTTCATTTTATTTAACACGAGTAGGGAAAACATTAAAATATTATCATTTTTATTTAATGTTATCATTATATAAAATTAATAAATTAAAATAATTTTTATATATGATTTTTAATTTAAAAAGAATTCAAAAAAATTGAGTAAAAATAAACATCCTTCAGGTGGCGATTGTGGTCATCCGAAGGCAGTTTAAAAATGTGGTTGAATGTTTTGCTGATCGGAATGTGTAGTTGTTTCTCTTTAGCAGAAGGTTTTATAGAAGGTTTATATTGTGGTCAACGGGATTGTTACGAAGGTTTGAATTTTAATTTTCACGCTTTTCATAATTAGAATAATTTATTGCATTATTTCCTATATTAATCAAGTGTTACGAGGATAAAACTGGAGGATCTCTAATGATTAATTATAAAATGAATATCTGATTGCGAAATAATTACAGTTTTCTATATTAAATTATTATTGGTTTGTATTCGATTAAATGTTCATTCATCTCCGTCATTATTTTCCGGTTCGAGATTAATAAAACCAGATCCACGTGGTGCTATGGAAAGCAAAACATTGGCTGTTATTTTGGAGGTTATTCATTCTTAACCAACAGCTTACGTCTTTATAATTTCATAATTATACAAGAAATACTTTATACAAAATATTCATCTTAATTATTTATATATATATAATCAAATGGTTTTTTAATTTTATATGTCTTTAATGAACTGACATATTTATTAATAAACTAATAATTATTTCAATATTTTCACACTAGTCAATACGTGTCATCTAAAATAAATGCTGGAGTGGAATATTAAGTAAATATTAAAATTCAAATAATGTGTTTTTGATTTTTTAAATTTATATTATAGGGTAATGGCATCGGTAGTTGAGAATTTAAAGCTGTTTTGGTCTTTGATATTTTTTATTATGATGTGTAGTACGAGTAACATGAAAAACAAAATTCATATATGAAAACAAAGTTTGTTCTATACTTGTCATGAAAAAAACAACAGTTTTTATTAGATCTTTTTTACATTATAAAAAAAAATTTAATCACGGACTGTTTACCCAGTAGTCGACCGGCAAGTTTCGCGATTGTTTATGGTGGTCCGCGATTGGATTTTCTTTCGTCGCGAGCCCGACAAATTTATTAGTTTAAAAAAAACATAGGTAAAAGTCGTTTGTAGTCGGACACCCATTGTTTATCAAACTGCCAGGCAGAAACCGTAAATCGCGGAAGGAAGTCGTCCTATGATCGGTGGAAGATCGAATTCGTCTTCGATTTTGACTTTTCTCGCGCTCCAGGTAAGAGTCTCGTTACGTTTAATAACCAGGGACCAACCACTCGGGAAGCGTGATTGAGGGAGAACGATCAATCAAAATGGACGAAAGAAAGAACGGAGATTGATATAATCTCCGACCAATCGAAGACACCTGGCACTCGGTTAACGTTCCGAATAACCATAACGCCGTGTGTCAACGCGCGCAAAAAAAAAAAAGAAAAAAGTTTCTCGTCTACTGTGCCAACCTGTAACCCGTGCCACTTCGGATTTAGACCGTGTTCCCGACTCCAACAGAGGAAGTCTCCCCGTGCCCTACAGACTTGTCAACGCCACTGTCCCGAAGCCATCTTCGATCGACCATCGAAGAATCACATCGACGCCCAGAATGTCCGAACGGCTGATTGTTCTAAAGGAAACTATTTTGTACATAGTGCATGTTTATTTTATGTTAAAATAAACGGTTTTTATCAGATACTTGTTGTCTTTTTCTTCCGCCACCACGCACGTACGAATGGACCCTAGGCCATCACTGACGCGCAATTAACTGATTGCTCCTGGAAGTCGGCTTCTTACAGAAACACAGCTTCCCTATCATCAAATGTCACGGCACGCCACTGCTTTTCTATAACATGGGCCAGAATAAATTTTACGTTTTTTTCCGCGCCGTAGTAGTTAATTGACGCCTTCTTGTGACTCGTAATTTTTTTAGTCTGCAAATATGAAATAAATAAATAAAAAGTTAATTACTACATTTATTTCTCTTATCGTTTTCGAAAATTACAAAGAATTGGAAAAATAACTATTTATTAAATTGGAAAAATAACTAATTATCTATTAAAGATCTCGCGGGCCGGATAGAAACTTTTCGCGAGCCGTAGCTGGCCCGCGGGTTGCCCGCCGTTGATCTAGTCTGCTCGTGATTCACATAATCGGGCAAGGGTGGCCGAATATCTAGCAGGCGGCTAACAGGCCCACAACCGCTCCGGGATATAAAGCTGGACTCTTTATGAGTGTGTCGCTTCTACCAGCTAAACCGGGTGAGGTTGGTGCTCTGTAAACCGCATGTGCTAATGCCTATATAATCTGGCTGATTGGAGACTGACCCGGTTTCGACATTCCTTCCGCCACCGAATTATTCGAATATACAATAGCAATCTTATCGTTTTTTTTCACATGTAGTATAGAAATTTGTAAAAGATACATAATGCAGTTATAATAAAATATTAATTTTAATTAATTCAAAGTACGTTAAAATATGAAAATTTATATTTTATAAAATTCAAGGGAAGGTCATTGGAAGGTGGAATCGGCGCTTCCATCGCTTCCAATGACGGCACGCCACTGGTGCACGCCATACATTCTTGCTGTACAATCTAGCAAAATTGTTTCTAAATACTTATTTTTTCATCTCAGTTTATCGGACATTTTAATAATGATGTTTTTACTTGTCATTTATAAGTTTTAAATAAGTTTCCTTGTCAACAATTGAACGTGCTTCTTCTGTAAGCTTAACTACTGTAAGCTTAACTTCAACCATGGAAGCCGCCATCTTTAATCTCTTATCCGATTTAAACGATCCTACCCTCCGCTCGGATTAGTTTGATCGCGATCCAGTTGATCCTAGATGGCGTTTGTATACGCAAATAGAGATTGATCGGATCGCAGTAGTTCCTTTGTATACACAATTTGAACGATCGAAGTGATCTTGAATCAGTTTGATTCCAAAAGTATATGCACCCCTAGATCTCAGAGTAGCGACACACGAGTCATCGCCGCCATGTTCTGTCGACTGTCATCATGTGGTCTAAGGGTTTACATTAAGAAATGACGACTTTTTTTAGTTTAATAAAGCATTTTATTCCTAAAAGTGCTTTATTGAACTAAAAAAATCGTCATTTTTTAATATAAACGCATAGAACACGTGATGACAGTCGACAGAACACAGCAGCGATGAGCCGTGTGTCGCTACTTTCATATCTAGGTACTCTAGGTTTAGAAAATGAACGCGTCGCAAACGAATTTGGGAAGATGTCACGTTTGTGTAACCCTTTTCTGACCCGCCAACGGGCAATAGAGCCGCGTCGGCCCTCCAACCATTTGATTTTTGTCGCTGTCTATAAGTTTTATGGGATGGACACGTATATCTTAACGAATAAAAAAATACTTATTCACACGTCAGCTGACAAGTGAAATTTACGTAGAAAGCGCAGGAACACGCTCGGCAGTGCTGGCGCTTCGAAATGGACTAGCCAACTAAAACGGCAGCGCTCGTGGCGGCAACACTGGTGATGTAACTGAGGCGGGGGTGGAACTCCGCCCATGCTCTTTTCCCGCGCGCATCTCAACAGATAAGGCCATTCACATACTGGCCACACGCTCGCAATCTAAATATCGAAAAGTAAAAACAAAATTTTTTTCTATAATTTTCTTTACTACTAAGGCGCTACCTAGGATTTAGCGCCTGGAGCGACTGCTCTGTTCGTTTTACGGTGGGGCCGGCTCTGACTGTAAGACATTCTGATAGCATTACTTGGCGTGCAAAAGGCCACAATCATTACAAATTCCTCTTTGGATTTTCAAAAATACAGATAACATTACTTTAGAATAAATGAATGATTCGACATTTCTATAATTTTATTTATTAGAAAACAGAAAGCATTATTTTAACTTAAAAATCATAAAGTAATCCTGTTTCTAATGAACATTATTATAATAAAATAATCCTTTCTGAAATATTTCAAACCGATTAATGCTTTTACGTAACGCGTGACGTAAAAATATGACGGGATCATAATACGTCACGCGTTCTAAACAATACATTCTAACAATACGTAACGAATTGTTAAAATGTATTGTTGACTTTTTCTATTGTAGGTGGCTATTGTTAAGGGTAAATTTGTTCGAAGTTCCGCGTTTCATTGAGATTTGAGAACAAATTGTGATTAAGTAATGTACGGGAGGCAGAAAGGGCTCTCTGTGTCGCCTTTCTCTTAGGCCCGCTCGAGTAAAGAGATGAAATTTCCCGTCGGCCTTTTTATTCGAGTTACTCTTTACTCTTTACTCAAACTAACTCTTTGTGTTCTGCATCATTAAGGCTCGCTCGGATGAAGACGAAGACAGCACCCGTTCTAGAAAAGCCCGCGGAAGGCGAACAGGCCCGCGTAGGGCGAAAGGCCCGCGAGGCGAACAGGCCCGCGTAGGGCGAAGAGGCCTTCCTAGGGAGAAGAAAGAAGATACAAGAACGGGGAGGTCGAAGGCGGCCGTCGACACCGTTCTAATAAAGTCCCGTAAGGCGAACAGGCCCGCGTAGGGCGAACAGGCCCGCGTAGGGCGAACAGGCCCGCGTAGGGCGAAGAGGCCTTCCTAGGGCGAAGAAAGAAGATACAAGAACGGGGATCGAAGGCGGCCGTCGACACCGTTCTAATAAAGTCCCGTAAGGCGAACAGGCCCGCGTAGGGCGAACAGGCCCGCGTAGGGCGAACAGGCCCGCGTAGGGCGAAGAGGCCTTCCTAGGGCGAAGAAAGAAGATACAAGAACGGGTCGAAGGCCGCCGTCGACACCGTTCTAATAAAGTCCCGTAAGGCGAACAGGCCCGCGTAGGGCGAACAGGCCCGCGTAGGGCGAACAGGCCCGCGTAGGGCGAAGAGGCCTTCCTAGGGCGAAGAACGAAGATACAAGAACGGGTCGAAGGCAAAAGACGGTGAGGCTTTCTGTGTTTCGTTTCTTTAAGGCCCGTTCGAGTGAAGAGGCCGACCGGAAATGGAGAGGGCTTTCTGTGTCCCGGTTTATTAAATCGCGCGCAGGGCGAGTATTTTTTTAAATTGTTTTCGGTTAATGAGGTTCGGTATGAGATTAAACTAAATTTTGTGACCCTAACGTGCATTTTATTACGACCTTGTGTATTTATAAATTTCCGTCTTTTTTTATTACTAGTTTTTGTAATATTGCATTTCTTAGTTCAGATAGTAATAATATGGTGAGTTTCGAATAGCTGAATTCAGAGGTAATTATGAATATTTTCATGCGAGTTAGGAAGAACTCGGCTCGACAAGTGATGTTGGTCACTTGTGGAGTTGGATTCTTTCCAACTCTTGGTGGAACTCTGAAGCAGCCACCTCCACGTGGTGAGTTCTGGGTTGTCGTTCGTCTGGTAATGACGAACGGCAGGCGAAGAGCTGCTTGTTCCATTTTATCCATTCGGCGCTGCTGCGCAGCTTTCTTATGCCGATTGACGTTGAAAACCCTAAGTGTTTTGGTGTTTGGTTGAAATAGTCGAGTACAAAATCAAATTTAAATTTATTATAAACTGCTGATAAGTAATTTACGATTGCTCCTCCTGTGATTTATTAATTCTAAAACTGAAATATTTTGTTAAATACATTTTATTATATTAAATCCGGCTTTCTTGATGGGTCGGTATTGACCCTTCAGGGGTCAATGAAAGTTTGCGAGGATAACTAAGACTTTGCAAATAATTACAATTTTACACATTTTTCTTCTTGCTCTTAAATAAATGTTTTTTAAAAAATTATATAAGAAGTTATATTATATATAATATACAGTAATATTGTATAATATATATATAGTACTTAACATTGAATGAGTGGACAGAAAAAATACTTTTTTAAATAGGGACAATACACAAAAAAGATTAGGAACCCTTCTATTAATTGGTTTAACTTTTCATTTTTATTGGTTTGTAAACAACTTGAACCAATCTTCCAACTTACTTTGTCGGCTTCTTGTGTATATAACACGGCAGTGGCGTGCCGTGACGTTTGACGATAGGGAAGCTGTGTTTCTGTAAGAAGCCGACTTCCAGGGGCAACCAGTTAATTGCGCGTCAGTAATGATCTAGGGTCCATTCGTACGTGCGTGGTGGGATTGTCGAAGATTATATCAATCTCCGTTCTTTCTTTCGTCCATTTGATTGGTCACTCTCCCTCAATCACGCTTACCGAGTGGTGGTCCCTGGTTACTAAGCGTAACGAGACTCTTACCTGGAGCCGGAGAAAAGTCAAAATAGAAGATGGATTCGATCTTCCATCGATCATAGGACGACTTCCTTCCGCGGTTTATAGTTTCTGCCTGGCAGTTTGATATAAACAATGGGTGTCCGACTACAAACGTCTTTTACCTATGTCTTTTTAAACTAATAAATTCTTCTCTAAATTAACCGTTTTCTCGCCTCTTTTCGTAACGGGTCAGACCTGTCCGGTGCATGACATTTCCATAAAAGTTTTAAACAAATACTGGAAATGACAAAAATAAACAATTTATGTATTTTGGTTGTAAAATACAAATAATACATATATAATACAAATTGATATGATATGATTGAATGATCGAAAAACTTGCTTTTTTTTTAAAAATTTTTTATAAACTAATTCTATTCGGCGATTTTTTCCGCAAAGTTGTTAATTACTTTATCATAAAAGTCGCTGGTCGTGACTCCATCAACGTATTTAAAAGCTCTTTTTCTATCGAAAGCAACGTTAGCGACGACAATTTTTCCTCCGACCCAGTGTTCCTGGCCAATGTATGAATTCTCTCCGTGGTCGAAAAACTGCGCTCAACAGACCCACTGGTAGATGGTACCGTAAATATTAATGATATTAAATTATATAATTCTTTTAGTACGTCTTTGTTCGGATCGACATTAATTATAATGTGTTTTATGTCTAAGAGTTACTTGTCAATATAGTCCGGACACGAATATAAATATTGCGATTCGCTACGTAATTTGGATAAATCAAAAAATTTCCCATAAAATTTACTTCATTTAAAGAATTAAAACACGCTTGGAAAAATTGTTAATAATTTTAATATTATGAAAAACATCTAAAAGTGATAAAAATTTTAAAGATTTTATGTCTGAAAATCTGTCAATATAATTATAATTTTCTTTTAATTATACTGTAATTAAATATAACTTCGCGAAAAAACGTACATTAAAATAACATTGAATACTCTTTACTTTTTAAATCTTAAACAATTCACTTAGTCAGATAGCTCCCTACCAGTGGCTAAAACATAAAACTGTTGGAAGCGTTATACGTGTGTAACTTCCACCAGCTAAACCGAATGAAATTGGTGCTCTGTAAAGTGCATGCGCCAATGCCCTCTGGCTGCTTTACACCATTTAGTTATTCTCGCCGTGAAAGCTGTCTCGGAAGCGCTTCCATTCCGCCACTGACATTCGAATATACAATAGCAATCTTATCGTTTTTTTTGACATATAGTATAGAATTTTTTAATAAGATACATAATGCAGTTATAATAAAATATTAATTTTAATTAATTAAAAGTACGTTAAAATACGAAAATTTATATTTTAGAAAATACAAGGGGAGGTCATTGGAAGGTGGATGCGGCGCTTCCACCGCTTCCAATGACGTCACGCCACTGTAAAATAGAGGTTGAGGTTGATCCATAGGTAAAACTTAAATGCAATGCAAAATTTCCTTAAAAAGTGTTGTTTTGAGCAGCAATCAGTCCAAAAGGAAGATCTCAAGCATTAACATCTATCTAACACCTTTGAGTGAAAACGTTTGAATTGAAATAACGTGACTTCCGGTTTGCATCGGAAGTTCGTGTATATTTAATCGGGACCTCCTGGCCCTAGTTTTCACATCTGGTCTCAACTCTTCTCTATCTAACGCTGTTCCGGACTATGATGGAAGACAGCCGGACAGACGGAGGCGACAGTGGGAATTCATAGATGTACAGTACAATTTTTTTCAAATATCAGCCAGTTTCAGATAAAATTCAAATAAAACTTTTAAAATTTCAGAAGCCGTTTTGTAAATAAATGGTTTAGACTTGCGAAACTGGTGTTTCACCAGTAATAAACGCGCAGAATTGCTATTAAATTAACAATTCCGCGCGTCAACAATAGACTTATTATTGCCAGTTGCTTACAATCTGTAATGCAACAGGAAGCTGTAGTGGTCGCCTCATGCGCTACGCTGCGCCGTTTGTGTCGTCTTGAGCTTGTAGGCATGGGTTCGATTCACCGACGCTCCTTTAAAATAAAAAAAATAAATAAATAAACAGGCAACCGAGCCCCTTTGCTCGGCCGGGGGTTCCCCGGGACAAGTGCTTGCTTGTTGGGCGGATCCGGCGCACTGCGCTGTTAGCCCTGAATTCGTATCTTAATTAGGATGTAATCGACCAACTGCGAACCTCGCAGTTGGTCGATTACATCCTAATTAAGATACGAATTCAGGTTTCGCCCTGCAGGCTTCATTTGTAGCTGGGCCGCTCTCCGGGCTTATCCTGGAAAATCCAAAAAACCAAAAATATAAAAAATATAAATATGAACGATGCACCGGACCGTGTTCCAGTCCGTGGCACGCGCGTTAATTCATTTATTATTAATACAATCACACACTTCTTGCACTTTTCAATCAATTTTTCTGTTCCAGAATAATCTAATCTCTTTCCAACCCCCCTAAAATCTTCATTTTTATTGTAAAATTCGTCATTTAGTCTTTAACAATGCAAACGACAATGTATTTCGTAACAATGATGACAATTGCTTAGCGACAATTAAAAACAGAATTAAATTTCCCATTCGGCAAAATATGTCTATTTTTTCATTTTACGTGGCCAAATTATTCAAAAATAATTATCGTCCACATAATTCTTTTTAACCTTACTCTATTCGTTACATCTAAGTACTAAAATCTTATATAAAATAAATTCCTTTATATAGCAGTGTAGACTCAAACCGGACACGACCACAAAACACCAGATATGACGAAAACTTGGAGTGTCGGAGCCCTCTTACGCGGTCTGGCGAAAACCTGATGGATTTAAACACAGAGAAGACTATTTACACACCGATGTGTGTTTTTCTAGAACATTTTTTAAAAATAAAACAAAAAAACACAACACAGCTTCAAGTGACCGGTTGTGCTTATATGTAAATTAACTAACGAAAGAAAAACGATCTATATTGGATGAATCAAAGAGTAGAATGCCTATTTTAAAAATTACATAAATGTAGACCGTTAGTAGATTTTCGCAATTCTAGTTAGAAGAATATCTTGAAAAGAAATTACACGGATTACAGAAAAAGCACTGGCAGATGAATTAATTTATTAACGGAATATTAAGTGCGGAGAGAACACCGGTGATCCGTTCGAGTTTAAATTAAAAAATACCGAATCGCATTGCAGTAAAAATAATATTAAAATTTTATTTCTACAACACCATGTATATCTACAGAAATTTGAAGAACATGTAGCGATTAAAAATAATTATATCTTAATTAATTTGAATAGCAGAATGTTAATAGATGACGTCATATATAAAAATAAAAAAACAATGTTACGCGATCGCGACAGGCCCAAAATATCGGTGTAAACTCTGTCGCAGATTGTACCTTTGTAAGTTATTTTTATATTTTTCATCTTTGTTTAAAAAGCAAAATTATTAACTGAATGCTAGAAAACAATTTTATTGTTTATAGACTGAAGAGAGATCGGCGAAAACTGTAAACTGCAATTTTTAATTATATTTTAAATTAATTTAAAATATGTGCTCTCTGCCTGAAATTACCAGTGGCTTATCCGTGTACATCATACTTTTCCTTTAATAGCACCCTCTCATGAGTACACGAAGGAATTTATTAAGAAGGGGTTGACCCCATTTCTCATGAAACACCACTCGGATGAGCTATATGCCTTCTTGCCGGACTTTACAGTTGCACATTACGCAACAGATACAGTTTTTGTGCTAAAGGAATATAGAGTCCGTTACGTCAGCAAAGAGAGCACTTTCGAACTCTGGTAGCCAGCGTCAAGACTAAAATCAGAAAAGCCGCAAACAGTTGGCGGCTTTTCTGATTTTAGTCTTCACGCCGTCTATCTTAGTCTGATCATAGTCTTTACGGTCATCTATCTAACACCTTTCAGGCAAACATTTTTGAATAAAAAGTGTTCGCCTGAAAGGTGTTAGATAGATGACCGGCACGACTCTATTGTTAAAAGAAAAGTATGATGTACTGTACAGGGGCAAGCCACTACTAATTTATGGTGGAGAGCACATATTTTAAATTAAAAATATAATTAAAAATTGCAGTTTACAGTTTTCGCGGATCCCTCTTCAGTCTATAAACAATAAAATTGTTTTGTAGCATACAGTTAAGAATTTTTTTTTTAAACAAAGATGTAAAATATGAAAATAACTTACAAAGGTACAATCTGCGACAGAGTTTACACCGATATTTTGGGCCTGTCCGACATCAATCGCGATCGCGTAAAATTGTTCTTTTATTTTTATGTGACGTCGTCGTTGCATACGTCATTTATTAACATTCCGCTATTCAAATTAAGTTATAATTATTTTTAATCGCTACATGTTTTGCAAATTTCCGTAGATATGTATGGTGTTGAAGAAATAAAATTTTAATATTATTTTTACTGCAATGTATAAACCAAGATGATTGGGTATTTTTTAATTTAAACTCAGACGGATCGACGGTGTTCACTCCGCTCTTAATATTTCGTTAATTAATTAACTCCATTTGCCCGTACTTTTCTGTACAGTAATCCGTGTAATTTCTTTTCAAGATATTCTTCTAAGTAGAATTGCGAAAATCTACTGACGGTCTACATTTTCCCCCCGGGTATATGAGTTTTGAATGTAATTTTTAAAATAGGCGTTCTACTCTTTGATAGAATTTCAGTCGTAGAATCCTCTTCTAGTTCTATAAAATCCTCATTCTTTCCCATTTGTTAGCAACTAAACTGAGTTATTCTGCTTTGAACGGAACGGAACGGAGTTATGCCAGAAGAACGGAATCCCGATATTATTTTGTTGTAGGCTTAGGAAAACATTTTTAACTCCTTCCTGTCGACCAACTGCCGAAATTTAAATTCGAAGGAACACGCAATATTTTTTGTGATAAATAATAAATTTTAAGACTTGAATATTTGAAATATATCTAAAATGAAATCAATATAATATAGTTTTTTTTTTCGTATTCAAATTTCCGTTTTCTGCAGGAAATTCTCCAAATATCCGCGCGTGAGGGGTGCGAAGTCTAAATGCAGCCTGTCAAATCTTTGGCGAATTGTCGCTGATTTCTAGTGTTTACGATTAGAATAATTTCCATGCGTTTCTTCTTAAGACAGCTCTCACGCAAGAAAAATCACTACGGAAAAGTAATGCGGAAAAAGAATACAGAGAAGTAATTCTATAGTGGTTCTGTGCGAAATATACATCGCGTCTTCGTCAGATCCGGAAAAGAATTTAAGCAATCGGATATTATTGTAATGACGTCACAGCCGATATGGCCGAGATTAAGGAAAATGCTATTGTAGCATTTAGTTGGCACGTCTGCGTGTCAATGGATGAAAATCTCTTCTATAGACGATCGCATAAAATCCCGATTGCTCTTTTACTTCAAATACTATATTCTTTCGAAACTCTTTATTATGCAATGGTGATGACGTAAATCTCTACATGATTGCTATCGGTGCAGGAAAGTCCTTTTCCCTATTCCGTAAAGAAAAAGTTAGACACGATTTTCTGCACTAGTTTTGTGGTACGGAAAGGGAAAATTTCTCTAAATACGTTTTCCGCAATTTTTTCCATAAGGGGCTTTACTCAAAACCATTATCTGCCTATAAAGAAATAAATAAAAATCGACACAAAACTCGTGGTTCTAAGATTTAATAGACACTCCGATAATACAGTGCGATTTAAAATTCGTCCGCACTGGGCGTGAAAACGACAGGCGCTTCCAGGAACGAAATAATGACTTGTCGCGTCCAAAGGCACAAAGTAAATTATGAAGCAAAGCAAATCAACCCAGCCACGTAGGGGCGAAGACCCTTTACCATCGCACTATATAATCCATACCTAGCTAACGTGCGAGAGAGAGAGATTGCTTATTCAGAATACAAGTAAAATGCGCGGTTAGTAGAATTGCAATTGCCGAAACACAGTCTAAAAGAAGTAGAGGATAGAAGAATCAATATATAAGTTATATTAACATAACGAAAACTTTAATAAACTATAAGAAAGTTTAAAATATCCTAAAACTGTTTGAGAGGCGAAGCAACTAAAGAATTAATTAACCAGGCATTTTGCTTTTCAACTGTTTCCGAATAGCTTTATAGACTTTCCATTTTCTTTAATGGTAGCACGTTAATGAAAAATGTCTTGTAATATTTCGGTGTAAATGAGAATTGAATTAGAAATGGCTTGTGTGTTATGCGAAAAATGTATATACAAATTTTGAGTCTACACTGCTATATAAAGGAATTTATATAAGATTTCAGTAATTAGATGTAACGAATAGAGTAAGGTTTGAGAGAATTAAGTGGACGATAATCATTTTTGCATAATTTGGCCACGTAAAATGAAAAAAATAGACATATTTATGTCGAATGGAAAATTTAATTTAGTTTTTTTTATTGTCATTAAGCAATTGTTATCATTATTACGAAATGCATTGTCGTTTGCATTGTTGAAGGCTAAATGACGATTTTTACAATAAAAATGGAGATTTTAGGGGGTTGGAAAGGAATTACATTGTTGTGGAACAGAAAAATTGGTTGGGAAGTGCAGGAAGTGTGTGTATGTAAGAGTAAATGGAAGGACGCGCGTGCGTCGGACTGAAACACGGCCCGGTGCATCGTTCATATTTATATTATTTATATTTTTGGTTTGTTGGTGGTCCGAAGGGGTTCTTCCAACGGGACAGTGGGCCCCAGGGCCGCCGATAAAGCGAAAATCCCAAAGGGGGCCCGGAGGGCGGCTCAAGAACGGGATACGCCCGGAGAGCGGCCCAGCTACAAAAGGGGCCTGCAGGGCGGAACCGGAATCCGTATCTTAATCCGGATGTAATCGACCAACTGCGAGTTCAGCGCAGGGCGCCGGATCCGCCCAACAAGCAGGCAGTTGTCCCGGGGAACCCCCCGCCGAGCGAAGGAGCTCGGATGCTTGTTGCTTTACAGATTGTAAGTAACTGGCAATAATAAGTCTATTGTTGACCTCTGGCTTTTATTAACAATTTTGCGCGTTTATTGCTAATGTTTCACAATTCTAAACCATTTATTTACAAAACGGCTTCTCAAATTTTAAAATTTCTATTTGAATTCCATCTGAAACGTCTTAGGGCTGTTTCACACTATGACCGACTGGGCCGACCGGTCCGACTCCTAGTCGTATTGCCATGGCAACAGCAGTCGGTCGACCGACTGGTCGTTCCAGTCGGACAGATTTAAAAAGTTAAATATTTGTAGTCGCGTCGGAGCAGTCGGTGAGCTACAGCCAATGAGAGCTTCGAAGCTATAACCAATCAGAGTTTAGATTTATCCGAAGTTAGAAAATGGCGGAAGGTAAAGTTTTCTCGGAAGCTTTAATAAACGAAGTCAGAAAATATCCATGGCTTTATGATATTCGGCGAGCCGATTATAAAGGCGACATTGAAAAAAATAATTGGTTAGAGTAAAGCGAAAGGTATCCAGCTAAAAAATAGTCTTAAACTTCATATTAACGAATAGACGTAGACATAACTAAATGTAATTTGATACGCTGAATCGATTGGTATTAAAAAAAAATTACTTACGATCAACCGTTTAAAAGTTACGAACGATTTTTTATTTCCGTCTATTTGCTTCGTTTAAGAACAACTTTATTAAGAAATACGCAGGCACTCATCGATATTAACAAAACGAATTACTTTAATTCACCATAATACATTTCATTTACAAGAGAAAGCAACATTAAAAATGCTAAAATGGTATCGTTAGCCCGCGAACACGCGTACACACGACAACCTTTCAATGACGGCCATGTTTTCTATTTAAAATTGAAAAACTTACCACGATTGGCTAGTGTTCTGACCTGTAAGACGCGTTCCGATTGGTCCTTACGAGTCGGCCACCGACATAATCGTACTCAGTGTGAATTCTTTTACTACTAGTCGGTCCGATTATAGGATCGGTCGGGTCGGACCGGTCGGACCAGTCGGTGACAGTGTGAAACAGCCCTTACTCGTACGAAAATTTCTTAAAAGTGTATCGTTTCTTCCATAAATCGTCTTAAATTCCCTTCCGAAGTTGCATTTCGTCGTTATCTCGCCCTCCAGTAACGAGTGTTGACATTCAAATTTCTATTAATATTTAAAAATTAGTTTTCAATCGACAATTTTCTTATTTAAACAAAATTTTCTGTTTCCGTGAACACCGACGTCGCTGGCGTTGCTTTCTTCTTTGCTCTTGTTTTACTTATCATATTTGCATGCTGACGAAATGTCTGGTGTCATCGGGCTGCATTTGAAAAAATTGTACTATACACCTATAAGTTCCCACTGTCGCCGCCTGTCCGGCTGTCTTCCATTCATCTCCAGAACGGACTTAGAGGAAAGACCTTATGATATGGAAACCTTAGGACAGGAGACCCCGGTTAAGTATATCCGGAGTTCCGATGCAAACCGGAAGTCATCTTATTTCAATTCAAAAACAGTGGCGTAGCGAGGCCACTCGCAGAGGGGCGCCCAAATTGTGTCCAAGACAAACTATATGTGTTTCTGGAAGGGGGAGAGGGGCGCCAATAAAGTGTCGTACCCCGGGCGCCAGTTATGTTCGCTACGCCACTGCGCCAACTACGGACTAAATTCCTTAATTTAGAGAGAAAAGAAACAAATTTTGTCAATTTTGTGTTCCTGATTTTTGTGCATGAAATGTCGCATATTTGTTCTAAATATTTCATTATTGATGTATTTTTGAAGCACCTTATGAGGCAATAGAGCTCAAAAGAACAATACTTACATTATAAGGCGACTTATAAGTATTAAATATAGATCAATTATAGAGAACTGAAAATATAACCGGTTCATTGTATTTCAGATTATAATGGTTCAGTGTATTATACTTTATTAAAATTTAAAAATTAAAATGTGAGTCCCTGACATATTTTAATAAGAAAAGTTAAAAAATTTATTTGTAACGACTATTTAAGAAAATATTATTATAAATTGAAAATATAAGATAAATTTTAAATTTAAATTAAAAATTTGTTTAAACGGCGATAACACCTAATGAATTTTTAGGTTAATTGTGATATATTTATTTTCAAATATTTGAATTACACATCATTAATATAATATTGGTCCACATCACCAGCAATGTACAACAACAATACAATTATACAATTACAGAATACTTTAATCGGTTAGCAAATGAAATCCTTCAAAATGGCTACAATTTGCAGCTAAAGTGGGAAATATGTCGCGATTCCATCTTGTTTCATTTGAAAACAATTCGTGAGTTTTTCCTTCTGAGGAGAGAATAGAACTTTTTGCATGCTGAGTGTCACGGTGACGTCTCAAGTCCACTTTTCTCTGAAAAGCTCTTCCACAAGTATAGCAGGCGAAAGGCTTAAACCCTGTATGTTTTCTAGTGTGAGTAATTAAATTTGAAGATTGGCTAAAAGCCTTGCCGCATACTACACATTTATGAGGTTTTTCTCCTGAAAGAAAAATAGTTTGTAGATAAAGGAATAATGACTGTAAAGTTTTGCCCCTGTAAAGCTTGTTTGTCTGCAATACTTGTAAATACTGATGGAAACATACATATAAGTCCTATACTCTTATTTCAATTGAATATCTTTTTTTAATTTTATTCATACTTTTTTAACTAACATATTCTGATATATTTAATAGTGATATTTATCTAAATTATTATAAGATAATTGATTGTTAATTCTTATTATAATTAACTTAAGCTGAGCAATTACAAAAAATTGTTTTATAAACTTTAAAGTTATTGTTACTTTAATTATATTTTTCTAGTTTTAAACTTCAATAAAAAGTTATTTAAAAGAATTGCATTTAATCTAATTAAATTATTCATTGAGTTAAGTAAAATATTACCTGTGTGAATGTATGTGTGTTTCTTCATATCTGATTTCTGATGAAATCTCTTTCCACAATACTGGCAAGGATAGGGTCTGATATCAGAATGAATCAGCATATGAGTCGAAAGGGTAGAGGAACGCTTGAAAGTCTTACCGCATTGTTTACATAAATAACTTTTATCTGTCATCATCCTGGATTTCGCCATTTTGAAGCAATCGGTTATACTTGTTACGTTTTGAGGGAGACATTGATCTTGATTAGCGTTTAACCTTCTAATTGGAGGCGATGTCATTTCTTGGCATGCAGAAGGGCAATGCTTAGATTGATGTATAAACGGACAGGGGAGAGCATAAAGTTGTTTTGAAAATTCGGTCTCTGAGCTATGGTAATTAATGTCCCACCATGGAGATCGATCCATAACTAAAGGTAGAATGTTCGATCGGACTGGAGAGAAAACTTCTGAAAAAAATCAATAAACTTCATTTGCTCTTTGTTTAAACTTTTCAAAGTTTGCTGTTTGATGCTGAAAAGTTGGCTACTGAATTTTTTATAATTGAAAAATAATTTCATCAGAAGATTGTGTTTGGTATATTTAGATTTTATTCGAAATTATGAAATAAATGTTGCATAAAAATTATTTTTGAGATTATTTTAATGTTAAATAAAATATGAGAGTCTTCATTCTTTATTGCAAATATTCTAAATATAATTGTAATCAGAAACTAGAATAAAATTGAAAATACAATTTTTCATTATAACTTACCTCTGTATCGAATTAATTTTACTAATTTATTAAACACACATTAAATTTTCACATGTAATAGACGTTTTTTACAATTATTTTGTTACTTAAAAATTTACATTATTCGGTAATAAGTTATTATGAAAGTTAAATTTCTAAATTAAATCATCCTTATCGTTATATGACTATTTAGGAATTTTGTAATTTTGAATGCTTTTAACGGATTGACGGAGTAAGGCACACAACAGGAGAACGATCTGCCTGTCGGAGGGCTTTCTATGGGAAAGTGGTCCCTATTTAGATGTTAGACACGTAAAGAAATTCCGGAAAACACGTGGCTATCCGTTGGTCAGGTACAAACTGAGGCCAGTGTCCAGTGGTTTTATCCATTCGGCCATTGGTAGGGATTTTAAAAAAATAATTAAATACTTTATTTTTGAAATATATTTTTGTAGTTAGTTATGTATATATTAATAAAATACATGCAGAATAAAATTACTTTCCTATACAAATACTCTTCTATATTTGAAGAAAAAACTATATGATGGAAATTAATAGCGAGAATAAAATTATTTTAAATATTATTAACAATATTCATAAAACTTTAATTTCCTTAAGCCGTATTACTTTTAGTTTATTTTGATACGTTTGATTTGATTAATTTAAAATAAATATCAATAACATTTAGAATGAAAGATTTTCAAATAACTTTAGCCATTTTGTTGTTTAAAATATATTTTTATTTAAAAACTAATTGTTAATTTTTTCAACGGTACTATATTTAGATGTACATTTTAATCAAAAATTTTGAATTTATAAAATAATAGTTGTACCTATTAATTTTATAGACAAACTGTATTCGAAATTCTAACTTTTTAGAAAAACAATGTCAAATTATTTAAAGAAAGTGATATAACGAAAATTAATATATTTTAATTATTAAAACGTTAATTAAATTCGTAAAATTTGAACAAAGATTTACAGAATAAAAGTTTAAATTATCCTTAATTTTAGAAAGGTAATCGAAGAGAAATATAATGAATTTATGAAACGTTTATGTGAGAAAAAGTAAACAAAACGATATAAAACATTAATAATTAATAGACAAAACTTGTAAAAGCTAAATAAGTGATTTAAATCTATTTTTAAGAAATTAATAAAGTTTTGTTGCAAATTATGTAATCTTATTTCGTGTATATTTTCAAATAATCTGATTTTATAAGTTTCAATAATAAACACGTAATTTTAGCAAAGTTTGTAAACTGTTTTAGGAATTAAATATATAATTATGAAAAAATTATTTGTTTACAGAAAGTTTAACTAAAAATTAATTTTTTTAAAATTAATTATTTTTTACAGTAGGCTTGTAAATGAATTTTATTTAATCTAACTAATTTACATAAATAAATTAAAAACTTTTCTTAATTTTAATTTATTTTAATGAAATAAATCAAAAAGTTGTTACATTAGTAACTACTTATGTATTCATGTAATAGCAACTCATTGAATTTTAATATATTTCTGTAGACTATATTATAATATTTAATATACATTTTTAAACTAATATATTTCTATAGTCTCTATTTACGTCAGGGATGTTTACGTCTTTTTCTATGTAAGGGCCGCATTTAAAACTTTTGAACTGACACGGGTCGCATAAAAGAGAAAAATGATGGTAAATCAAAATTATTTATTCACAGGCTATATAATTATAAATTAACATATTAGTCAATGTTCGTTTTAAATTAGTCTGTTAGCCGATTTCTTGTTTTACTTTTTACTAAATTCATTGTGGAAAAACTGTTAACATATGTAAGTTGTAGGAAATAACGATGGAATTTTTGCTCCATACTTTCTTAAAATGGGAAATTGATATATTTATTAATATTTTTTGGGCCCGGAGGCCGCGGGTGGCCCATCCCTGCTTTACGCAAGCTTTATTTTCGCCGCGCACTACTATAACAACCCCCGCATAACTGGCATTTGCGGAATGTAAAGTTTAATGTCTGCAATAATTTATGATCCTTGAAATCAACATAATTTGAATAATATACCGTAAACTATACAAATAAAAAAATCTTTAAAAAATATATACAGTTTACTACTTCAAAAAATATCTTGGAAAATGTTAAGTTACATAAAGTTATAAAATATCATAATAAAAATTATAGCGCAGCGGTTTATTCTGATGAAAACATTCCTCAATTTCTCGTATTAATAGTATAGAAAAAGTACTGATATATATTAAAAGAATTTAACTGAAATTACAACCAAAATCATTTAAAAAATTTTTTTCTAATATAAATATTTTTCATCAATTCTTTCACTTCATCATAATAATTAGCGCAATTGCGTTAGATGTGAAACAATAATTATACTATATAAATATACAATAATCAATATATTAAATTTTTATAACAGAAATTAATTTGCTATTATTACTAAATATTTATTCAAGAAATTCTTAAGCATTTATCATACAGATTCAATGTGAAAATATAACGGAAGGAATATAAAATAGTTTATAACAATTCATTACAGAAACGAAGAAAAATTAAAGAAGAATGTTTTACAATTATTTCATTACGAAGAATATTAAAAATATTAGGACAATTTAAGCTTTTGTCAGTATAGATGGTGGAGAAAAAAATCAGAAAGATAAACGATCGTATTATATTCTCTTACGTTAGTAGGCCTATGTTTTAACATATAACCTATTTAATAAAGGGGATGGCTGCCATTTGCTTTATGGCATTGCTTGTATATTTAAAAATAAAGATATTATTAATGGAAATAAAGTTTTATTAATGATTATTCAAGTCTTGATTTATATTATTAATTAGACTAATAAGAAGAGAACTGTGTCGTAATTGATATTATTTTAAAGTTTAAAATATTTTTTAAAAATTTATTTAATATTCAAGCTTTTATTAAATATTAAATTAACTATTTCCTTTCTTCAACAGAAGAAATGGTGATTAGAATATATACTCATTTGATAAATATACAGATTTGTAGAAATAGCAAGGACTGTAATTGCATTTTAAAATACAAATTATATTACAATTTATTAATTATTTAATTTTTTTAAATGTTTATTTTATATTAAATCTATGGCATTAATTTTAGGCATATATAAAAATTTCGGAAACCGTAAATCAAAGCCGAGAAACGTCATTTGTCAGGAATTATTTAGCAACAATGGAAGAATATTACGATCATTTACAAAAATTAAATTTTCTATTTATGATATTTGATAGATAATTAAGTATAGATTAAGTTTCTTCACAACTTTATATACAATAATGAATTATTATTATATTTTATTTTATCCCCATACAACATTTATTGCGACAATTCATTACCATATTTAAATTCTCATAGCCTTGATACGAAATTTATATCGAAATATGATATAATATTAAAATCAATTAATTTATTTTTCAATATAAATGAGATGAAAAGCGTTAAACAAATATTTTGTATATATTTTTAAGAAATAAATATTAAAATCTCATTTACGATAAACAGATAAAAACAACTTATTATGAATAATTAAGTTAGTCTAATGAATATAATTGTATAATTATTAGGAGCAAAACAATTTTAATTGACACGCGGATAATTAAAATAGAATCAATTATAAAATAAGTTACTTAGAATGTAAATATTGTAATTTATTAAAAGTTTTATTTAGGTTTAGAATTTTTAAACTATTGAAGTAGTTTTAAATGATAAAAAAGTCGATAATGTAAGAAAAATTGATAAACTTAAAATACTAATTTGAGTCTATTTATATAGACAATAGTATCTCACCATCTTTCATCGATGTAAAATAGGAGGCATCCGCCTGCAAAGTTCCAAACGTTAAGAGAGCAACTTGTCTCAGAGGGTTGTTAACAGGTGAAGTTTGCCACCAAGAAAAATTGGGAAAAGAAGGAATAGTAGCGGGAATAACGGAGTCTTCTTTATCTCTTAACAGTTCTTCTATAGTATATCTAGTATGCCCTATAAACAAAATATAATTACTTCGCTATTAAATGAAAAAAGAAAAGAAAAACGAAAAATCAAGCTTCTCGACTTACCTGTCGAACACCTGTTTAAGGAATTGTTAGAGATACTTTGCGTCCAGTTTTCCATTATGGTTTTGTCTTTTGTATCTACTTTCCTGCATTCATTCGATATTTAACATTGGAATAAAAATGACAACCAATCACTTACTAGAGATTATAAGTCAACCAATCCCAAGCTACATCGCTTATCTACCTGTATGGATACACCTGAATCAGGCAACAAGTTTTATGAAAAATGATGCAATCTAAGAGGGCAGACCGATAGGGATGTAAGGGGGACCGAAGATATTTCCCGCTTGGTTAAATCCCATTTATAATCATTGCTTCTACAGTAATAGAACTACACAGATTTTGACAAGGTTCTATAGTTTAAAAATGTCAAACCCTCCTAAATTATGTTAGCTACTCTTCGATCACATTCATAATATAAGAGCCACTCCATCAGGTGATTTTTTTGAATGCAAAAAATATGCGGAAGGAATTTTTAATAAATTTTTTCTTTCAATTTTCAATTGTTTTATAATTTATTCTGGTGAAATTGTGTTAAGGTTAATTGTTTAAGTACGAATTGATACAACCCTTATCAAAGCGATACATTTTTATTTGTTAATTAAAGAGTTTCAGTTTATAAGTTATTATTATTATTATTATTATTTAAAAAAGTTGGTTAGATAAAATATACAAAATAAAAATTTCAAATATAATGACAAAAAATTTAACTGAAAAATGAATTTATAAAAAATTTAAACAAATTTATATATATAATGCAAACAATCCTAGTTTTTATTAATTTTTTAAAAGATTCAAATTTATAGAGATAATGTATATATAAATTTTTAATTACTTTGTTTTAACAGAAAGTTTCTTACACACATATAGGCCTATATAGGCCTATGTGTAAGAATCTTTCTGTTAAAGATAAATAATTAAAAATTCAAAAGTTTATTTAAGTTAAAATTTGCATTAAAAAAATTGATTCTTCGATATTTAAAATTTTAATTGAGAAATTTACAGTTTTTTAAACTTACAAAACTTTAAAATTTGACCAATGAATAAACATAAGTAAAAATTGGTTTCATTATATATTAAAAACTGCATGTAAATTCCTAATCTGAACGCGACAAGCAGAGATTTCCCGACTTTTTCTACATTTTATAGCTTAACTGAACGGAAATATCGCTCTCTTTCGTCTGATTAATCGCTCCACGAGTGATTAGATGGTCTACAACTTGACTGCAAAGATATTCATTAATTATATCACTCCCTCTTCATTTTCTACGCTCTATCAACCAATCTGACAATTGCTGTACGATATAATTATCAACCAACCCATTCCACTTGATTTCCCTCATATTTTAGTTGAAACTGCTGAATCGGGTAGTTTTTTGTTCTCCCCAAATAAGAACGTGGTTAGCTTCTCACCATAAAACTTTCACACAAAAATTTGGTCGAAGAACTGCTAAAACTTTAGCTGTACACATGCGAAAAAATACCGAAGTTTTTATGTTCTTTTTCCTTAAATTGTCCACTTTTTTTCTTGTTTTTTCCTTTTATTTTTAGTGAAGCTACCAAATTTAATATTAATGTAATTATATCATAAATAATAAGAAATATGACATTTTTTTTAAATGCTAATAACTAAAACTTTAGCTACTTCGTTTTTTCAAAGGATTAAATTTAAAAATTATTTTTCGCATTAAATCTCTTAAAAATGTCCAATTTTAGATTTAAATACATTAATCTTCTCAAAAGTAATACCGTATTTATTAAAATGTTTACATTTTTAAAATACATTTTATAAGCCAACATTATATATATATATATTAGAAAGCTAATAAAATAAGAAAAAAAAAAAATTACAAAACGCATTAGAAAATACCAATATTTTGTTGTTAGTTCAATTAAATTCTGTAAGTAATTTTATTATCTTCAATTTTATAAGCTTTAATACAATTCTCTAGAGATCAAGTTAGCAAATGGCTCCTGATCTGCCCACACCTTGCAGATAGATAGGTTAATCTGGTGGAAGAGATGATTTCTTCCTAAGAGTAAGCAGATAGAACAGTTACAATCACGTAAGCGGATTTGTTTTCTGTCATGCCAACATTAATGGACTCATACCAGTGATACATGACCACTAATCCTTTCCCATAGGAATTTAAATGTTTGGGGTAAGTGGTGGTTAAATACGAGATAGCTTTGTCCGGGCTTTAGGATATTTTCAGGTTATTAATGAAATGCTGTCAGCTCATAAGTAATCTTGAAGAAAAAATAAAGAATATGCACTAGTTTTCGACGATTTTTTAAACTGATATATCTATATACTTTTTAGCTAAGTAATGGATTAGACTCCGTTTCCGTTTTTTTTAAGAAAGAAAAAGCGTTTGTTTATCGTTAACATATTAGTCACGTTGTGTTAACTTCTGTCGAAAATAATTTACTTATAATTGTATTTAATTTGAATGCTACTTAGACGATTTAAAACGGTTTATATTTACCTATTACCTAAGGATTTTTATCCATTTATGAATAAGACATTAATTTAATACCAAATAAAAATGTTTTTATTAAGTATTTTATAATTTTTTTTTAAAAGTTTATTTTGGTTTTAAAGTAATTGTTGAATATTGTAATACTTTATATATTTAATAATTAGTTAAAACCGTATAAAATAGTATATTTTTAATATTGAATACTTTAAAAGTAATTAAAAAATTTCACAAATAATTGTTCTAGTAAAATTTGTCTCTGAATGAATCTAAATAATTATTTTGTAAAATTTTAAAATTCATTTTTTATTAAATATCCACAAAATCAATTTGATGAATAATAGCATCAATGAGACTTTTTTGAAAATCTTAAATAAATCATAAATAAAATATCTGATATTTTATAATCTCTAATTTCTCTTATATAATAAAATTCGAAGATAGTTTCATTCCTGCAAAAATAAAACGATAGAAAATCAATAATAATTGAATTTTTTACATTGAAATTAAACTCTTTTAAGAATGAATTGATTTTTTTTTTAATTTTATTTTTTTATCATTTAACTGAACTGCAGATAATCAAGTTAAAAACTTTTGTTGGAAAAAATATTCTAAGAAATTTGTTACAATTTTAAATATAAAATTACTCTTGTATTATAAAGACTCGTTTAAATTTAAAACAAAACAGAAAATAAGATTCATAATAATGGAATATAAATAAATATGCTTTGAAAATAAGTCATTTTTTAACGAAAAATTCATAAAATAATATTTAGAATATTTTTTTCTTTTCAAATATTGTGGCTGCTTGGAAAATTTTAAAGCCAAAATAAGCTAAAGAAGAGGGGTAAAACTAATTTTTCAAGTTAAATTCATACATATTGCTGATTATCGTTGTTCATTTCTTACTATATACGCCTAGTTATACGCTTTCATCTGTGTATGTAAGCATACTCGCTATGACCCAAGTGACTAATTGTATATAACAGAACTAACTTAAAATACGTTATAAAGTGATAATTATCGTTAAAATAATATAACACTTATCAATACTACTTTTAAACCGTCAGCTGTTTTATTTTGTTTTGTTATTATTATTACACAGCCTATTATTAATGGATTTAATTTTTTTTAACATCAATGAATAATTTAACAACTACGAAACATACGTTGTAAAATTAATACATTTTTCCACTAATATATGATATTTAAATAAATCATTTTTGTACATTTTTCACAAATGAAATATGCTAAGTAGAATTATATACAATCTAACTTCAATAATATTATAATAGTATGATATATATGAAATTGATATTTACAAATTAATAGTTCTATTAAATCGTCAACCGATATTCGTTCTGTAAGACCCTATTAAAACTGTGACGTATTTCGTACGTTCTACTGGAAATGGAAGTGTTTCTATAACCATCTTTCACACGCATTGATTTTTGAGAATTCAATTGTTAATATTCAATTGAGAATTAAATATTATTGATAATTCTCTGCGGATGATAACTATTAGTATTGTTGTAACATTACAAAAGTAAAATCGATATGACTTTAAATACAGAATGACCCCGATTTACAAGCGTACTGTACTTCTTTCTTGAAAAGTTCTTTTAATCAAAATCTCGTAAATTATGACGAATTTCTTTCATTATTTCTTATAGCCAAAATTCATACCTTGTTGTAGTATAATACAATTATCCTATCCCACTTCCCCAAAAGACATTAAAGTGCAATAAAACACACATTAAACTATTAACCAATGATTCTAAATGAATTTAAATTATTGATCAGATTACTTAACGATATAAAAGGATATAATACGAAATGAAAGAACACAACATAAGAGACAAAAACACAACGTATAAGTTGTCAGATATTTCTTTAATGGGAAGAAAATAAAAATTATTTGAGGCAATATGCAAATAGAAACGAATAGAATAGAATAAAATAAAATTGTAATCACTTATTAAAAAAAGACGATTTTTTTTCTAACTCCACCCCGTGGGCACTAAGAGAGTCTTTTACACAAGCCCATTATTGATTTGGTCAGACCCATAATGAGGTGAGGGACGAGGCTCGACATATCCGGACAGACCACCTTCGAAAAATCCTGAGGCTTTTCGACCCATCCGGATTTAATCTCGGATCCCTAAAGCGGCAGACTGCTATCTTAACCGCTCGGCCATCTAACCCCAAAGAGATGGTTGTTTCGAAAGCAAATTGATTACTACAAGTTTTCGTCTGAGATAAGTTGTGGTGCCTGTTTTCCTGCGAGCGAAGGAACAGAGTGAATGAAACAAAGAACAGGAAGATTGAAACTTACGAGCCATCTAATCAGAATGCGCCGAAATTTCAATCTCCTCACACTCGTAATAAATATATACAGTATACAGGGTGATTAACGTAAGTGTTACAAGTAAATAACTAGGAAAATATACTTTTAATTAAAAAATTGTAAGTTTTATTTGAAATTTTGAAGTTGCTCCCTTGCCCTACCCAGAAGAATGGACCAAGCTTTATATTTATGGCATTAAACAGGCTCCTCTAAATATTAGTTTTATTCTTATCCATTTTTTATTAGAAGCATATTTTCCGAACATATTGACTTGTATACATGAAACACCTTATATACGTTAGGCTCAAAGATCGAAAACGTTCAATAAGCGGGGGGGAACGACCAGGAGTTGTATCTTTACAGAACAGACAAAACAAGAAATTTCGCATCCTGGCTTGTTATAAAAGCCACGAAGCGTTCTGTCATTTTAAAACATGCCAAAATGAGAAATTATGTTGTGACAGTCAAAAAAGGTTACTATAACGCGTTCCATACATACCACAATGCATTGTTGCAGAAACATGAGACATTTTTATCACACTCATACAACAATCCGTCATCTTATCTTCATTAAGGAAAACGGGCGGATTCGAAATCGACTCAGTCATTCGTCAGTTTTGATCTTCACCATATTAGCGAACACGTCTAGGCTTTGTCAGTTAGGCATCAAAGAAGGCCTATTTGCGCAGTTCTGTGCTCGCAATGAGTTTACAACTACGGACAATTTCATCGACATACAGGATGGACATTGAATTTGGACCCTAAATTCAACGTATTCGGTCATTCTCTGATAGCTCTGACGAGAGAAGTTAACTGGCGCCCCATTCCCCCTCCAGAAAAATATATAGTTTGTCTTAGAGACCATTTGGGCGCCACTCGCAGAGGGCGCCCGGTGCATGATACACCCCCCTCGCTACCCCACTGGTTATGGACAAGGATAAAGAAATCAACGGAACTGGCTTACATTTCATATGAAATTATATAAAATGTAGCAGTTTGTTTTTCGATTGTTAGTTGTCATTTATCCAATTAATAATATAAAAGCTATCGTCTGTATTTGTGTTTGAAGAATAGAAACAGAAGAATAATGACTCAATTTTGACCAATAAGTATATTTTACAGTAAAATTGTCACCAAAACAATTGCAAATTTAATAACAACAGTTGGAATGACATTAAGTTTTGATACAGATTTAAAAAAGTAAATAACTCGAATTTTAGATAGAACACTGAAATGATATTTAAACGATTTTAAAAATAACTATATTTCACTCTCTTAAATCTGATACCAATGGAATACTATATTATATATGAGTAATCGTTTTATATTTTACTAATTTTGTGTAAAAATTATAAATTTTTGAAGCACTCAATTAGCACTTAATGAAAAATTTGTTTAATATTAATTATTTACTTATTTTGCTCATTATTTGTTTGACTTTTATTGAAGCTAGCAGACTATATCATTTATTTTAAAATAATCAAGTACTCAATTTTTAAATTGAATAATTAAATAGCACTCAATTAGCACTTAATTTTGAAGTAAGTTTCAATCCATTCTGCTAACTTTCGTCTGCCAGCTGAAAATGGGCCTTTTAAAGTAAATTTCTGTTTCTTTGCAAAGACCTATCATTGTGGTGTATGGAGGAGGAAATATGGAAAAATCAACACCAAATAAAAAGATTGACGGCTCGGATCCGGTTGAGTCGTTGGGACAAGACAGATAGGGATTATAGTTAGGGAAATCTCAAATAGAGTCTGGAAGTAAGCAAAGCTGTGTAATCTGCAATTGTGAGAGGTATTGCATCGATAGAAAGTGCAAATGCCGTTCGAAAAATTTCAACTTTATTTTTAAGTGTGGTTCTAACAGTTCCTGCAAAAATAATCGAGCTTGGTCGTTGTTCTTGATTATATTACATTATTCTATTTTAAGTCATTTTCTTCAAAAATAACTTGAGACTAAATTCAGATCTTAATATTAATTATTAATGAAGCCTCATCTAATCAGAGTAAAACAGACCAAATAAAATTGTCCTTTATTGAAAACGACGAGTTTCGGATTAGAACTCGTAACAGCTCCTCTTCAGGCTAAGAAAAAAATACAGGATTTTTCAAAAAAAAAAAAATGTTTTTACACAAAAAATAATAAAAAAAATTACAAACTTACATATTTCAAGGAACATTACATAAAGTTCGTCTAACTTCATCAAATCATCCATGCGAATTACAATTTTTATAACTGATTATGACGTGTTAAAAACATTAAAAGGGTTGGATTTAGACTTATGTGTCTAAGTCTAGCTCTGTTAATATAACGGGCCCTTCCTCACCAAATAATATACATTAAAAATTTAAGGCCCTACAATACGGACCCAATTCCAAATATGTCAGCATGCATGCCGATAATTAAATTTATATATATATATATACAACTCCTTTACATTTTAAGACAAAGGGTTTTTTTGTTTCAATAAAATCATTTTTAATTTATTTTTAAAATTATTTGCTAGTCTTATTTGAAAACTTTCAGCTGTTTTGCCTATTACATTTTTAAAACATTTTGTATTTTAAACGAATATGAAGCTGTAAGGAACTGAGTCCAAGCGTTATTTTTATTTTATTATTATTTTTTCGTTTTATTATATTTTGTTTGGGGCTTATGTTTATTTAGGACGAAGGTTCCCCACCACTCTCTTATTAGTAACGAAAAAAGAAGATAAACCAACTCACGAAGGAACGAGCGCCGTAGGAAAAAAATTCTCGCGCACTTGCGCTGCCCAGCGGAATTACAGTCCACAGAGGAAAAAAAATGGAGGGGGGAATCCCCACACTCACTAGTAAAGAAATACTTACTAAACCGTAATAACATCCCAGAAAATTGTGCTAAATACTTTGTAAACGGTTTATAAGCTTTTGTCGGAAAATTAAAGCTGCCAGAAAGAAACTTAATGTTAGAAAACTAAGTATGTAAATAAGGGGAGTAACCCAGCTGAGTTGTGACGTCACCTGACAGCATAAAACCAGCACGTCAACCGAAGAAAGCGAGGTGATTCCTGGTCGAAGTCCAGATTGAGAATTAGGCGATCCAAGGTGTTAAAGAGGAATTCGATTAACGATTTGACGATAGCGAAAAGATTGAGGAAACAGGTTCCTAGTATAGTGAGGTGATGGATAGACTTTTAGTTCGTAAGAGATTCTGTTCGTAGTTCCTAAGTATTTGATTTGTCGAATTTTCAAAGGGGAATTAATATTAAAAGCTAAGTAGCTGAGTTTATTGTCGGTTTGATTTTCGTTAATAAATTTTGTTTTGGATTATAGACAATTGTACATAGTAAATACTATTTACTAATTAAATATATTTGAAACTTTGACTTGATATTTGTCGTTATTCTTACTAATTCTTTTCGGTGCATGCGTAAAAGTCCAGGCCTGGCAAACTAATCTCGAATCCGCGTAAAGTACCCGTTAGGTTAACGGAAGTTTTACCGGCCGCAGTTAGTGTCGGTTTCCTAAGATACTAAAAATAGTACTTTAGCTTCGCCAAGCCCCATAGCTTTGTAATGACCTAGAACCCAAATTACTCCAAACTGGCGGAAGGAAGAAACCGAATCAAATTTTGTCCGAATGGAGTGACAAGTTCGTACAAAATTCTGACCCAAATATTAAAATTAATTGTTTTCCCATTAAAGATAGACGAATACTTGTGATAACGCAAATCTATCCTCTGCACAACAATGTAACAATATATTTATTTTATATTGTATTATTGTCGTTTTAATAGATTTCGACATTGTAAAAAATTTCAGGTTATGTTTTAGAAATAAATGTAGATGATGACACGGAAAAAGACCCAAATGTACTCGAATTCTTTAACCAAATACAGTATTTAAATTTTAGAGAAATATTTTTCACTTGACAACCCTTTTTAATAGATATAAAAAATCTTAACAAATTAATTTTTGTCTCTAACTGTAGCATCGCGGCAAGGGTTTTTTTTTTAGATTAGATTAAAATTAATCAAGAATTACCTGTAGGTCGTCGTCTCAGGCCAATTAACTAATCTTTCATCATTATCTATAAAAAAAAAAAGTTTGCTAGGATTTGGATTCATCGAAAATAATTGATGAATTTGCGTGAAAAATATGCAGCAACAATATATGCAATCTTCTTTTTTCGTTACTAATAAGAGAGTGGTGGGGAACCTTCGTCCTAAATAAACATAAGCCCCAAACAAAATATAATAAAACGAAAAAATAATAATAAAATAAAAATAACGCTTGGACTCAGTTCCTTACAGCTTCATATTCGTTTAAAATACAAAATGTTTTAAAAATGTAATAGGCAAAACAGCTGAAAGTTTTCAAATAAGACTAGCAAATAATTTTAAAAATAAATTAAAAATGATTTTATTGAAACAAAAAAACCCTTTGTCTTAAAATGTAAAGGAGTTGTATATATATATATAAAAATTTAATTATCGGCATGCATGCTGACATATTTGGAATTGGGTCCGTATTGTAGGGCCTTAAATTTTTAATGTATATTATTTGGTGAGGAAGGGCCCGTTATATTAACAGAGCTAGACTTAGACACATAAGTCTAAATCCAACCCTTTTAATGTTTTTAACACGTCATAATCAGTTATAAAAATTGTAATTCGCATGGATGATTTGATGAAGTTAGACGAACTTTATGTAATGTTCCTTGAAATATGTAAGTTTGTAATTTTTTTTATTATTTTTTGTGTAAAAACATTTTTTTTTTTTTGAAAAATCCTGTATTTTTTTCTTAGCCTGAAGAGGAGCTGTTACGAGTTCTAATCCGAAACTCGTCGTTTTCAATAAAGGACAATTTTATTTGGTCTGTTTTACTCTGATTAGATGAGGCTTTCCCGGCCTTCATGATTTCTTTTCTAAAAATGTTTCTAACATTTTGCAGAGATTAAAACAAAATTTAAACTTCTAATTTTTTACGTGTCTTAAAGGTCTGACAACAAAAGGACCTTTTTTAGAGCCATTTTTGTTTAGTCTTTTGGCTTACCAAGTAATAATGAATACCGCTCGCGTATGATATACATCTATTTGGCTTTCAGTTGCGTTTGAATTTGAGATCTCTGCTCTAAACAATAAGTATCTTGGCCGTCAGTTAAAAGTAAAAAATAGTGGATGGATCGAGATGAGTCGATTGTAATGGTTTTTGTCCCCTCTTTCAATTCGATAAATACATAAAATTGGAAGTTAGGCACCAATATATAAAAAGCGTCCTGACACATCAATTTTTTTTTTTTTACAAATGCTAAGAATGGATGGTCATAACATTCCAGTATGACCGCCCAATCGGCAGGAGCATGTGTCTCTATTCCAAGAGAGAAAACAGAGGTTTGATTTAGTATATGGACTTGTTTATGCGATGTCTATATGAATGCCGATATCGGTTCATCCTCTCCCCATCGGCAGTCGAAAAGCTCCATCAGCATCAAAAGGATATCGGAGTAGCCCATAGTCGGAATGTTCCCGGATACCCATAAATTTAATGAACGCAAGGGGGTTTTTATAGTTTTTACAATTTATTCGATTAGAAGTATACAGATACTTCCTAACGCCTCTCCATAAGCAAATAGTGATTTGGGGAGGGCAGTCTGCGCAATGTGCCCTTTTGCACATTGATGGATAGGTGGTTGCACTTAGCCTGTCCAATATGCTGTCGCTAATAAAGTTCAGGGCCGGCCTTCTCGATAAAGGGGCCCGGGTGCAAGAAACTATTTGGGCCCAAATGTTTTTCTAAAATAAAAAAATTTACAAACACGAACATGTATTAATGCATGTTTATTTAAAGCGTGATTTTGTTCTTGCTAATACATTAATTACTTCAGAAAAATTACAATTTTTTGCAATTTCTTTTTCGATGCTTAATATAGCAAGTGCATTTAAGCGTTCTGCACACATGCTGGATCGAAGATAATTCTTTATTAATTTTAATTTGCTGAAAGAGCGCTCAGCACTTGCTATAGTAACTGGCAACGTAAAGAAAAGTTTTAATACAGTTAATACATTTAGAAATAACTCATTATAATTATTATTTAGTATGTATTGCAATATATCTTGTGCGTTATTTACATCCCTTTCATTCAAAATCAAATCCCGTAGCAAACCAATTTCCTGGATTAGGTTTTCATCTACATCTTTGTTATAAAAATTTACAAAGTTTTTGGAACATTTTTCTAATTCATGTTTTTCTAAGGTTTTCATATCAGTGATTAATTTGAAATCAGAAATAATATTTGGTATACTTTTAAATCTATCTTCTATTTGTACAATAACCGTATCAATTAGAGTGTTAAAAAAATAACATCTAAATTCCTCTACCGGGTTTTCTATAACTTCATCTTCTGCTATTTCGGAATATAACCTTTTTCTTTTTCGTATTCGTTTTTCAGGAAAATGTTCTGAAATATTTAAATTACGTGCTAGCACTTTTGCTTCGTCTAAAAATGTGTTAAATTTCGTTCTTAAATTTTGGATTTCAGTTTTAATTTTATTGACTAAATTAAAAGCCGACTCAAGAATAATTGTTTTTGCTTGAAATAGTATATTGATTGCGTTGATTTTAGACAACATTGCAAACCATACTACTAAACATAAAATAAATGGCATTTCTTGTATTGAATCCAATAGACTTTTAGCTTCGGATACCGCTGTATTATCGTTACTTACATAAATAAATTCTTCTAGGGCATTACAAGTTTGTTCAAACTGTGTATACACTGCTTTAACCGAATCTATTTTGGCTTCCCAACGAGTGTCACATAATGGTTTAAGAGTAATGTTTAAATGTTTTTGTAGAATTTCCCATCTCTTTGTAGATGCAGAAAATAAGCAATATAAACGTTGCAATATCCCAAAAAAATTTTTACAATATATACTGCTGGAAGCGGCATCACAAATTAATAAATTAAAAGAGTGTGATAGGCAAGGCACATATATTGCATGAGGGTTTAGAGCAATTATTCTAGATTGTACACCTTTATATTTCCCTTTCATGTTGCTACCGTTGTCGTATCCCTGCCCTCTGCAATTCATAATATCTAAATCAAGCTCACTTAATGTTTTCAATAGAGTTTTTGCTAGTCCTTCTCCAGTCACATCAGTTGCTTCAATAAACCTTATAAATGACTCATTTATAATTAATCTTTTCTCTTCAAAATTTACATACCTAATAATAACTGAAGTTTGTTCCTTATGGGAAATATCAGGAGTACAATCCATTTGGACACTATAGTATGTGGCTGCTTTTATATCGTTTTTAATTTTGTTAAGGACTTCATCTCCTAACGCAGAAATAATTTGTTCTTGTGATCTATGTGCTAAATGATGCACAATTCTATTTTTCGAATTTTTTATTCTGTTTATATGATCCATTAACACAGAGTCGTATTTACTTAAAAATTCGATTAAACTTAAAAAATTTCCATTATTAGGCGTTCCTATTATTTCATGGGTTCCTCGAAGTGGAAGATTATTACATGCTAAAAATAGAATCACATCTACAATTCTTTGAAATAGTAATTTAAGTCGTTCCGTTTCCTTATTTATATTAACTTGATTAGTTTCATCAATAGTCGAACATAAATTTAGTCGTTTTAGTAATTCTTTCCAAGCAATAAACGAATTAAAGTGACAAATAGAACGCTCATGATCTTGAATTACAGTTGACAGCTTTCTCCAGTTACTATAGCCACCTATAAACCGTGTAGATTGTTCATTTCCTCTTCTTTTAGAA
Source organism: Centruroides vittatus (assembly GCF_030686945.1). Lineage (NCBI taxonomy): Eukaryota > Metazoa > Arthropoda > Arachnida > Scorpiones > Buthidae > Centruroides > Centruroides vittatus. Next base: position 61,870 of record NW_027122652.1, on the reverse strand, counting down.
AATAGTATACAACAAAAACAAAATACCGAGTCTTGCGTTTTTGAATAAATTAACCAGCTGCGAAGCTGGGTTTCACCATTTGGCATTTTTTTAAAGTAGTACGTAGTGGAAAATGACCTACCTTCATCATTCTTAGCAAAAACTCCTTTGTGTTGTACAGGTCCGGTTTTAACACAAAACATTCGAAACTTATCAGTTATAATACTTGGCCATAAATCTGGATCACTTATGTTCATTTGATCATATTCGTTATTGTCATTTTCGACGTTATTTTCTGATTCGATCATATTTGTATAAACATGCGGTTCTTCAACGAATTTCACAGTTTCAACATTTTCATTGCAAGACTGTGTAGTTTGTGCGGAACTTTCTTCTCCAGTTGAAGCTTGAACTGTAACTTCTGAAGTCGAAACAATTTCATTGCTGGAATTACTTCGTAGCCAAGAAAACAGATCTACTTGTGATTTCTTGAAATTTAGCTTTTCTACTTTTTTCTTTTCTGCTAATTTTCTTTTTTGACACCCAGAGGGATATTTCCTTGGCATGGACATGATTAGATGTAACAATAATTAAACGTTTTGTAGTATGACACGTCTTTCTTTCTCGTGCTGAACTCGAACTCTCACAACTTCTCGGAGGCTCCTTGTAAAGTATTGATCTTTTAGCAGAGTGGGAACAAAAGAAGCGCGACCTTGTCAATTGGACCCACGTGCGGTCGGGTAATACCACTTGTAAGGTCAACACCTTACAGAGGGAAAACAAAGGAAGCGCCGGCTTTGTCAATAGGACCCACCTGTAGGCTGTAGTCAGACCGAAAGTTCCAGAAATAAGACAGACAAAAAATGATAGAAGAAATTATAAAAGAAACATTAAAACTACCATTATATACCAGGGGCGTGCCGTGACATTTGATGATAGGGAAGCTGTTTCTGTAAGAAGCCGACATCCAGGGGCAATCAGTCAATTGCGCGTCAGTGATGGTCTAGGCTCCATTCGTATCGTTTATTCGATAAGCCAGTAAAAACCGTAGACTTCTCTAAATGCATTTTTAATATCACGATTACATTCCGAATCGCTAGCCACGATATAAGGGCTACAATTAAAAGTAAAATAATAAAAACTTACTCGGTGAAATAAAATATGTGGTGGATGTACTGGTACATACAAAATATTCTTCAATTATATGAATATACTTTTAAAGAAAATTATAATTAAATATAGCTTTGCAAAGAAACGTACAGTACATAAAGATATAAAATATTCTTTACTTTTAAAATTTTAAAACAATGTACTTTTTACAACAATTTTTTTATCATCTTTTGTGGGATGTTTGAATATTGCACGAGGAACCCTAGAATTCCACAGAACAGTTTGAATAATCCCTATTTTATAAGCAACTTTAAGTTCTATTAAAAAATCACTTTTTCTCTCTCTCTCTTTTTAAACAATTATATGTTATGGACCAAGTGATTAATCGAGCATTATTCATAATGACCAAAAAGGGCACGCAGTGTGATAAATATTGATTAATGTATCAAATTGACCGGTCATTATGAATACTGCTATCACCTAGCTGGACAAAGTGATAATAATATGTTGAGGAGTGATCATCCGATATATGCTAGCCAATGAGCACTCGAGTTGCACGTGCATATCACATTTAGTACTGAATTTTAAATTGTGACATTTTAATTTGATTAAGAAAACTCCACTTATTTCATTTAAAAATATTTATTTTTTGTGAATTATTTCAAAAGTATTTTAAAAAGTACATGTAATCTTTTAAAACTAAGTACTATTAACTATATTGTTGCCGCCATGAGGGTGCACATAGGTAAAATTTTACCTATGTGCACCCTCATGGTGGCGGTTGCATCTGTTTGTGCTCTCGATGGATTCCTCCTGGAAGGGAGCCACGATTGTTTAACGTCACTAATTATTGATACGTATGTTAAAGAACTACCGTGAATCAATAACTAGTGACGTTAAACAATCGGTGGCTCCCCTCCAGGAGGAATCTGCCAAGAGAACAAACAATTGCGACTGCCGCCAAATTCGGTACTAAACACAATACGCACGCACAACTCAGATGCAAGTGCTGATTGGCTAGCATATGTTGGATGATCACTCCTCAACATATCGCTTTGCCCGATTAGATGATAGCAGTATTCATAATGACCGGTCATTATGAATAATGCCCATATTAATCACTTTGTCCATAACATATTATACATATTTATATATATGTATAAAAATGACAATTTATTATATTTCTAATTAGTTTATTTCAAATCAAATGAAATTATACTAATAATTAATTTTGAAAACAAACTTTATACTATTTTATAATTATGACACTTTCAGATGGACACAATTACAGGCAATGAGAATTACAGACAAATTTCTGTTTTAATATTCAATAATTTATTTTAACCAAATGGATGGCAATGCCATAGGTCTTTTCCAATAAATTCTTTTCCAAATTGGAATTTCTTGCAACATTTCATAGTCTGATATTCTATTTTCATATAATTGTCTCAGTTTTAATTTAGTTTGGTATATTTCTTCTTCTGATCTTTTATCTTCACTAAGATAAGGAGTCAGGTTTAATCCTTTTGTATAATATGGCCTGTTTATAAAAAATTTATATAAAATCTTGAAAACATCTTCATTTAAACCTTTAAATTCATTATTTTCAATTACATCAAATAATTCCATAGGACCAGATGACCAACATAAGTTTTGAAGAGAATTATTATCTATATCACTGTGTAATCCAATGGTATTTAATTGATAAATAAAAAATGCCCAAAGTTTGCCATTACTAACTACTGTTTGTGTAACAAGTGGATAAGTTAATTCGTGAAATGGAGTAAAACCTGTTAAAAAAAATTATATTTTGTAAATACAGCTTTCACAAGTTTTCTAATTAAACATTATAATTCTTACCTAAATGAGTGGCAATGCCCATTAACCAGCCATATGACACAATTAAACCATATGCATCAAGTCTTACTTTTCTGTCTTTCTCATGAATAATTACTTCTGTATTTGCTAAATCTCTCATATTATGAAAAGACATCAGAGGAAATTTATATGGACTACCAGGCCAAACACCTATATTTATAAAAACAAAAACAAATACATACACGATATACATAATAAAAATAGTCTAATTTTAAAATAATATTTATTGAATAAATTAAAAATTTCTTATTACATATTCTTGAGCTTAAGACAAATTAATTATTAAATTCTTATTATACCACTATAAGCAAATAAAGGTTTTGATGGAATTTAAAAAAAATACTGAGAGGTTCATTTTAAGCTTATTTGTTTTAAACATTATTATAACTAATACTGTTCAGTAACAAAAATATCTTTTTCTGTAATGCAAAATGTTTAATTTAAAATACAAAACTGAACAATATTTGATTGCCACGAAATGCAGTTTGATGGTTTACTTCATGATGATGATGGATTTTTCTTTCATCAGCATAATTTCCATCTTGTTTTGTATATATCAGACATGGGCAAATGTGGCTCCGAGAGCCGCATGCGGCTGTTTTTGAGTTACATGCAGCTCCTGCTGAAAGTGTTAATTTCTGTTTTTTATTATTATTTTTACAATTTTATATTTATAAACATATTTGTTTTATATTATATAATAAAATTGCACGCCTTACCATACTATCCCCCACGACAGTACAAAACTGGCTCCCATGCATTTTGCGAAACCTACATTTCAGCTCCCACTGAACTCTTGCTTGCCCACCCCTGGTATATATCCTCTTTTAAAATGAATATTTTGGATGATTATCCAAGATACTCATTTTAAAAGAGGGTAAATATATTCCAAAGAAAACAGCCTAGATATAGTGATGGCAGTGCCGTAACAAGGGTGGTACCAGCGGTGCCCAGGCATAAGGCACAGACTCTGGATGGAGCGCAGAAATGACCTGGACCAAGTTTTGGGTCATAGTTTTGGAGCGTAGTTATGAAACTTGCACTGGGCGCATAAAAGCTAGTTACAGTGCTGAGTGATGGTACTGGGTAATACTCTTCTCTTCACTGATGTATAACAATGACTTAACCGACCTTTAAATATCAATCTAGGTATGGAATTACAACTACTTTTATCTATATTTAATAAATCATATTATGTGTTAATAAATATTTTGCTTCTTTATCGTTATGAAAAATTCAATTCAATCATCTTCAAAGTAATCAAAGAATCTTAAAATTTTGATGATAACAGTTTCATTTCATACAAACTACATAAAATAATTTTGAGCCATCTGAGCTATAATGATTAATTCAAAATAGAAATATTAAAATATTAGTGACATATCAACATGCAATACTGACTAAGACAGTTTATTACTTTTATAATGTTTTTAATAGCTTTAGAAAAAAATTTAAAATTTACATATTAAAACTGTATAACTGCAAATACTTTTAACAGATCACATATCATTTCAAAAGTTTGGAACAAAATGAAAAAAGCATTTAAATTTAATTACAGAAGAAGTTACACATTAATTTTTAGAGGATACAATTATATATATAATAAAAGTTTACTAGTCTGGCACCTAGAGGACCAGAGTAATGCTGGACATATTTGGATGTTCACAAAATTTAGTAAGTAAAATTCACAAACATCTATGTCACCAGCAGAAAGATATGAAACAATATTCTAAGAAAACATAGAGGAAGCAAAAAAACTCAAAACATCTAGGAAGAGCAAGGAAGGCTGGGAGATGATGATCCAAACTGAAAGGGTAGGAAGGAGTAAAAAAAAAAAGCAGGATCCAGGAGAAAGAGATAATGCTATTTTCTACCAACACAATAGTTATCAAGAACTGCATCTGCAAGCAGTGGTCCAACATGTTCTACTAAGAGCTCCAAAGAATTTTGGGATGCTGCCAATAAAAAAATGGCCCAAGAACTCATCAGTCAAGTAATCATTTGGTTAACACCGGATTGTACAGAGAAATTGTACAAGAACTCATCAGTCAAGTAATCATTTGGTTAACACTCTGCTGGTGTTGAGTGTACTTCACTCACAGATGATGCAGATTTTCCTGTGCTCAGTAGTGCATGTCAGTAGAGTTTACCTCAACACAAACAAACAGGATGCTTCATCTGTGAAGCGAATTCATCTGGGAATGGGAGGATCTGCCAAGATCCATGAACATTTCTACAAAGTTTATCCTTGCCTTGTAGTCCTCAGGAAAAAGCTCTTGATGACATTGGGACTTGTACAGATAACAAAACCTCTTGAGAATTGCATGCACAAAGGTTGACCCAATTCCTACTTCCAGAGCCACACGATAAATGGAAGTAGTTGGGTTTCTTGTGAATATGGCTATAATGTTCTAGCTGTGTTCTGTCATAGAACTCCTGGGATTCCCAGGTCTTAGTGCATCATCGAAGTCATTCATGCATTGAAATATAGCTACTGTTCTTAAGAATGTAGTATGTTGGGGCCAATTGAAGTGCAATGCATGGAATCACACATGACATCCCTTATGCTGCATACCTGAAGGTAAAATTGCGACCTCTTGCTAGTCTGCCTTTGTATATCTCATTCTCTCACACACTGTTTGCACTCTGCTAAATCAACTTTAAATATCTGTCTGGAGTAACAAAGTACTATACCACAGACAGTAATTTGTATCATTGCTGTAAGAACAGAAGCTTGCAATGTACAGTACATCTTTATTACTAATTATTTAAAATTAACATCTGGAATTACATCAGCAACTTTTGAAAGTACATTGCAACCATACAATCTTCAAATCTATCATAGACAAGAAGTACTGTACATGAGACAGATTGCATCTGACAACATTCAGAATGCCATCCAGCAAAACACTGACATCATCAGTGCTTTGCTGGACAGCATTCTTGCTTTGTCAAGTGCTCCTATGGCACATTATTTTCTGAACATCCTGTATAATATAAGTTAGTTTTAATATTTTCATTTGTTAGTTAAAGTAATAACATTTAGACAAATATGTTGAGATTTCTTAAATAGTGTGATATATTATAACATTAAACATTATATGCATATTAGATATCATGACAGTTTTTATCATATTAACACACATTATCTTATGTATTTGAAAAGTTCAATGCTTCAAAAGGTTCACCATTGGAGAATTGCATGGTTTGTTGATTGGGCTGCAATTTGAAAAAACTCTAGACCTATAAATTCCCACTGTCATCCATCTGTTTGTCCATTTGTCATTCCTTAATCTTGAGAATAGATATGTAACTGCACAGCACACCTGGATGAATATAAAATATGACTCACATCAACCATTAACCAGTGTGAATAGGATTAGCACTTGAACAATGAACATTTTTGTAACTCCTGGGCTCTTCCTGAAGAAGAGCCCAGAAGGAGTTACACTATTCTAATAACTGTCGATGGTTATAACGTAAGCTTATATATACATCCACAAGAGCTGAATTATCGGGCTAGAGTTGGCTATAATAAATAAATAATTAATAAGACAATTTGGCACTAGAGCTTGGCGTTAGGCGCCATCTCTTACTAAACTTAATAATTATAATTAAATTAAATAAATAATTTTAATAATTTGGAACTGGAGGAAAAGAAATCGGCCCGAAGCGGGACTCGAACCCGCAACTTCTGCTATCCGTGCAGACACGTTACCAGTTACGCTACTCGGACCTTCAGTCCGACTGCCTCCTCCAGTATATATAAGCTAACATGACGACCATCGACGGTCATTATAGCCAACTCTAGCCCGATAATTCAGCTCTTGTGGATGTATAGCTTTGTAACGGGTTAGTCGTTATTTATTTATATTTATACGCCTTGCCGGGGTTGCGATGGCCGGTTGAGTGCCTTGGGAGGACGTGGGCACTTGATGTGTCCCCAGCCGGCATTGTAATGACCGTCGATGGTCGTCGTGTTAGCTTATATATACTGGAGGAGGCAGATCGGACTGAAGGTCCGGGTAGCGTAACTGGTAACGTGTCTGCACGGATAGCAGAAGTTGCGGGTTCGAGTCCCGCTTTGGGCCGATTTCTTTTCCTCCAGTTCCAAATTATTAAAATTATTTATTTAATTTAATTATAATTATTAGGCGCATCTCTTACTAAACTTAACGCCAAGCTCTAGTGCCAAATTGTCTTATTAATTATTTATTTATTATAGCCAACTCTAGCCCGATAATTCGGCTCTTGTGGATGTATAGCTTCGTAACGGGTTAGTCGTTATTTATTTGTAAGCTTATATATACTGAAGAGAAGATTGGACCAGAGGTCTGGGTAGCGTAATTGACAACACATCTGCATGGTAACCAAGAGTTGCAGGTTTGAGTCCCACTCTGGAAAGATTCTTTTCTTCCTGTAGTTCTAAATTATTTAATTAAAATTATAATTATTAAATTTTCTTTTCTTTTCTTTCGAAGACACAATGTAGTGACGTAAACTTAAACACTGGGCGAATTTTTCATCCTTTTTATTCGGTTGGAACGCTTTTTTATTACATAACGCGTTTCGGGCCGATGCCCCTCTTCAGCCAACTAAACATTAAAAAGTGAGAGATGACTATATACAAATATTTAAAATAAATATCGTGACAGTATACATAATTAGTTTTTTAGAGGTTGTTACCTTCTAAATCCTGGTAAGAGCTTGTATACCGTTAAAAGCTGGTCCGTACCTCATTCGGTAGTTTAGACGGATGTAATAGTCCAAGGGTACGAATCTTGATAAAAATTCCATAAAAAAGGAAGGTTTAGTATCAGTCTGTAGAAGTATACGGGGTTATTCTTTCACAAATCATATTCGTGAAACCATACCTGAGATTCGTCTTCCGGTGTGTTGTCTAACACTGAGCTCGTACTCCTCCACCTAACAACTGCGGAAGAAAATAGCAATGGCCACGGCTATGTTCTAAAAAATCACCGCTAACCCCCCGAATAATTTTATCGGAAAAGAAACCTATTAAAAAAAAGAAACATTCCCCTGCTAATGCTCGACCAGACATATGCAAATTAAAAATAGATCGTGCTCCGCAGTTGAGGTGGAGGAGTACGAGCTCAGTGTTAGACAACACACCGGAAGACGAATCTCAGGTATGGTTTCACGAATATGATTTGTGAAAGAATAACCCCGTATACTTCTACAGACTGATACTAAACCTTCCTTTTTTATGGAATTTTTATCAAGATTCGTACCCTTGGACTATTACATCCGTCTAAACTACCGAATGAGGTACGGACCAGCTTTTAACGGTATACAAGCTCTTACCAGGATTTAGAAGGTAACAACCTCTAAAAAACTAATTATGTATACTGTCACGATATTTATTTTAAATATTTGTATATAGTCATCTCTCACTTTTTAATGTTTAGTTGGCTGAAGAGGGGCATCGGCCCGAAACGCGTTATGTAATAAAAAAGCGTTCCAACCGAATAAAAAGGATGAAAAATTCGCCCAGTGTTTAAGTTTACGTCACTACATTGTGTCTTCGAAAGAAAAGAAAAGAAACGAAAATACAAAACACGGTTTCCTCAAGATAGAACTATAATTATTAAAGTTATCAAGAGATGGCACCTAATGCCTACTTCTAGTGCCAACTTGTCTTATAAATTATTAATATTATAGCTGTTTCTAGCCTGATAATATTCAGCATTGGTTGATGTATAGCTTTAAATATATCGGGTTTAGTGATGAGGTTTGTTTATGTACTGTAGCTTCTTGACAACTCTGTGGTCCATTAAAGAGGATGGTGTATACTTTTTGAGGATGATTTCTGTTGAGTGTGTCCTTGTTGTTCCTAAGTAACATGTATACAGTTGGACTCCTTTTGATAGCTAATGATACCTTTTTAGTTTTGGTGATCTTTCTGTAGTTTTATGCAAATATTTTGTTGTAAGTTACACTCCTGTAACATTGGGCTGCTGCTTTTTTTACCTCTGGTTGGGCTTGGGTATTTCTTGATGAGGTCCTCTATGTTAGGGTTTTATCTATGTTATACTTCTACAGTTTTGATATAACTCAGTTCATCCCTCCTACTTTTGTAACTGGATCTGTGCATGTAAACTCTTTTTATCAATGATCCAATGCCCACTATTTTAAATTTGAACAGATAATGTGAATACGCCAGTATCAACATTGGATGGTAGAATGGTTTCCTTTATACTGGTAGTGTAAAACTGCTGTTCTTTCTTCTTATATTCGTGTCAAGAAAATGCACTTCTGTATAATATTCCTGTTCTTACTTTTGACCATATGGGTTGTTGGTGTAAGTGTGTAACACAGCTTGCACATCTAGTTTATTTTTCTAAACAACAAGGATGTAGTCCACATATCTAGCATAGATGTGGACTACATTCAACATTATTCTTGAAGATAGGGATGACAGTATTGACAGTTCCTATGGATAGCCTCTGTGTTGCATGTACTGTACATCAAACCTTCACGTTGAAAGGACGGGTAGCATGTTAAGTCCACAAGTTCAAAATGTCCTTCAGGCATTTGTTGGATTCTGGTAAAACATTGTTCTACATTTAAAAAGTGGTCATAACCTGATGATGTTGGCTACAGCCCACTGAAAACATTTTTTCATTACAAACTATACACTGTATGCTGTTTGGGTATGTAATATAGATTTATTAGTTTATACAGTTTATTCTGTGGTACTTTTTTTAATGTATTATTCATACAGGGTGGGCCAACGAAAACGAAATGGCAGAGTTATCATGTTCATCCAAGCAAATTGCTTGGACAGGTCGATTTTATTCTCAAGGGAGACATCTTTTGCAATAAAAATTTTGTGATTCTGAATACAACAGACAACAAAAAAATATAAAAAGTCATTTATCTTTTATTAACTAAACAAACATTTATTTCGGAAAAAATTACACAAACTATTAACAAACATAAAAAAAAACCTTTTTAGCTAGACCACATATGCAAGGAAAAAAAATTGATCATAAAATTAAGGCTGATAATGTGTTATCTGTTTGCAGATGTTCTTTTTTGTATTGTTCACATTAAGCTTGACCACTTAGTGATTCAATCAAAATTTAAGATTATGTTGTACAAAATTCAAAATAAACAAATCATAATCGTTATGGTTTACACCAAGAGTTCTCAAACTTTTTCGATCCACCGCCCCCTTTGTTCCATAAAGTTGTACCCAACGCCCCGTAACCCATCAGTGACCCCAACTTTTGCTTTTGGTCACCGTTCATTACCTGCCTCCAGCGCCCCTAGATTTACACACCGCCCACAGGGGGGCGGTAACGCCCACTTTGAGAACCCCTGGTTTACACAATTGCTGAAAGAGTGGAAATAGTAATTCTTCATTTCAGAAATGGTGAGAATGCTCATCTTACTGCAAATTTATTTAATCAACACTATCAAAACAAACATTGTAACACAAAATACATTCTGGAGTTGGTTCAAAAGTTTCAGTTAACGGGTTCTGTGGCTAACAAAAGACACAACCCTGGACATGAACGTCCAGTAAGAAACGAAGCGACATAGATTGGGATTTTGGGGCAAGTTGCTGTGGACCCAACTTTAAGTACAAGGAAGCTGGAGGCTGTGACTAGCATTAGCAGAACACCTATTCACCGAATCCTCAAAGCTCACAAGTTTCATCCATACAAAATTAATTTAGTTCACCAATTAAACGAAGATGATTTTGATTGGCGACAGCAATTTTGTGAAATAATGATAGAAAAGTTAAGAATTGGCGTGGATTATCTTTTTAACCTTTACCCGGCCAGGGTACCAATCTATCGTTACCCTAATTGCTTAGCAAAAACGCCAGTGTACCGATTGATCGTTACCCTGTTAACAATCAAATTTTATAAAATTTATCGACAACAGATGTCAGCACTTGACGGCATCATCTTGTTTATCGTCTGTTTTACATATTTTCGTCCAGGTGGTGTTTTGTCGACTTAAAAAATTTTAATTATCGGTTTTTTTTCTTAATTTTTCACTTTCTGATAATTTTTTATTTCATTATTAGCATTAATGCTATAATAAGTTTATTCAGCTACAATATGTTAATGCATTATAAATATTCAAGTTATGACCTTCATTTCCGATATTTTATATATATTTTTTAATTTTTTTTTAAATCTAAAATATCAGCAAATGTTACATCTATTGCTACTGGTAATCATATGTTTATTACAAAAATATATAATTTTGTTTGATATGAAATGAATAAAGTATATTAGTTCATTATATTAGTTGAAAGCAGAATATAGTTCAGATTTCAAACAAATGTTTGATATAATGTGTGATAATTTCACAACGAATAAACGTACATGCATAAATGTTATATCAAATTGTACAGAACAATATTCTACGTCGTTCTGGCTCAGTGACAATAAGAATGAAGTAACCAGACAATGTTAATTTTGACAAAAAGTAACAAATTTTCAAGTTTGAATGTCAGTTATCATATATTATTTTTTTTTTCTCATAAATTTTTCAAACAAACTTTATTGAAAAATGTCGTATTTAAAACTAACTATATTGATAAATATATGTGATTTTTTTCATATAAATAAAATAATAATTTAATTTTTGGTGAATTTTTAAAATAATATTGCCTGATTCACCTATTTTGCCCTTGGCCGTTTTACAAAATAAGGGGGCGTGGCAAACAGCAGGCTAAGGGTTAACATTTGTTTTTCTGATGAGTGCACGTTTTTTTTTAAACTCAACAGTTAATCGTCACAATTGTCGATATTGGTCTGATAATAACCAAAGTGTATTTCATGAAGTTCATAGCCAAACTCCACAAAAGCTAAATGTGTGGGCCAAAATCTTTTGGAGATCAATTGCTTGGTCCCATTTTCCTACATGGTAATCAAACGGGAGAAAGTTATTCAGATTTACTTGAAAATGTTGTACATCCATTACTTGTTGATATCATCGAACATGATGACCGATACTTAGAAGATCACCTTACTTTCCAACAAGATGGAGCCTCCCACATTATGCAAGACCAGTTACAGAGTTTTTGAACATGGCTTTTTCTGGGTATTGGATCGGACATAGAGGTCCTTTAGAATGGCTGGCTAGATCCCCAGATCTTAGTCCTCTTGATTTTTTTCTTTGGGGACATTTAAAAAGTAAGATCTATGCATTCGAACCAGGATCTCTTGAAGAATTGCGACAAAGAATTATAGACGAGTGTTGTCAAATAACACCCGAAACTTTCTGAAGTATAAGAAACTGTTTTGAGCAAAATTTGTATTATTGTATGGAGGCTAGTGGTGCTCAATTCGAATATTTATTGAATACTTGATAACTTTTTCTTATGTTTGTTACTTTATTTGAAATAAATGTTTGTTTAGTTAAAAAAAAAATAAATGAGTTTTTAAAATTTTTTGTTCTCTGTTGTATTCAGAATCACAAAAATTTGCTTGGACAAACACGATAACTCTGCCGTTTTGTTTCCATTGGCCCACCCTGTATATGTTAACTTTGATGCAAATTTTTCATGTTTAAATTTATGTCAATGTTTTAAAAGTTATAGAATTGTAGCAAATGTTATTCTTTAAAACAACAGTTGATATTAAAAATAATTTAATTAATATAATAATTATTTAAGAATTTAAAAGAAAATAAAAATAAGAAATTTTACCCGGAACACTTGATGGATATCGTTTATCATATTCATATCCTTGATATTTTGGATGATAATTAAACATTGGGATATTGTCTTCTGAAAATTTACATAATGGATCTTCCAATGGAACTATCTATAATAAAAAAAAAGCATAAAAAAATGTCACAAATATAAACATCCATTAACCTAATTTTTCGTTTTAAGACAAATAATTGCCATTAGTAATGAATGCCTAAATAGTAGCATTATTATAGCTGGATGTAAATTGGCAATCGTTTGCAAAAAATATCACACACAACCAATCAGAAAAAGTTTCCTCTATGATACATGATCTATATTAGGGGTCGCAAACTGGCAGCCTGCAAACCACACATAGCCCATTAAGAATCAACATTTCCAACATTTTGTGGAAATTAAAAGAGAAGAAAGTCTAACTGTTTACGTACGTCATAAAAGCCTAGCAACAAAAAAGGCCTTTGTTAGAGCCTTTTTTCTAATTACAGTATGTTTTGTTTACTGAATAACATTGAATACGGCCCACATCTGATTTACATCTATTTGACTGGTCCTTTGTTACATTTGGAGTTATTGAGATCAGTACTCAATCAGTACTGATCTATATTTTGCCAATCATAAAAGGCTAACATCCAGTAAACCAGATGTGCTAGCATTATTTCTCTCTCATTTCCAAGATTTAAAGTACAGTAGAGACTCGTTAATCGGAACCCCGGTAATCAGAATCGCCGGTAATCGGAACGATTTTCAGTCGGACTGTGTCGTGCTGAATCGAACATTTTTGATACTAAATTTACTTCTAAAGTATAATTTTCATGTTTTTATATTCTTCAATATATTTATTTTGTTTGTACAAAATGCAGAAATAATTTTTAACGATACGATAGCCTCGATTATTATTATAAAAATTTTCGTTAGGCTTAAAATCGACGAAAATTCAACACGAAGCGACACGCAGCGGAGAAAAATTTGAACATTGGACAGGTTAATATATTTATTCGTACATAATCGGTAATCGGAACAAATCACTAATCTGAACAACCCCAGTCCCCAATTGATTCCGATTTTCGGTTCTCTACTGTACTTACAGCACATTTTTAGTTAAAAGTTTGCTGTAATATGCATATATTACGAGAGTAGTTATGCATTTGTCAAATATTTTCCTAATTACTTTCTGTGTTTATAGTTGTTGGAGTTGAAAATGATTTCTATTCTGAACAATCATAATGCAGGCATATCCTGTTCCATTACAATGAGATTTTATTTAGTCTTTTAAAATTTGTTTTTTTTTTTAATTTTTTAACATTAATTGTTTATCCCAAGTATCTCATCTCCTTCATAGCCAATCAATACAATTAATTTTACAGACTATTCTCTCAAATTCATAATAGTGCATAATTAATATAGCTGTTTTAAAATTTACAAATGACAGTTGATATTTCCATATGTTATATTTGGGACTTGGTTTGATTCCCTGGCATTTTACAATGCTCTGGAGATAAGATGGCAAAATTAACTACACTTCATGTGAAAATAGTTATGATGTAATGTACTCTGTCTTATGGCACTAAAAACAACTTTTTATTCAAAATTGCAAGTACTTTCAATAGCTTACAACTATCCTCATCAGGTTGATTTGATTGAAATAAAATTGAACAAGATTTTCCATATTTGAACAGAACAAGAACATAACAGGCAAGGTTCAGACAAGTACTGCTTATAGTCACGATGTTATATAATGATCTGATTATAAATATTAACACAGTTAAAATGGTTTTAATTAAAATTTCTCTCTCTTAGTTCATATTGCAATATCTGTTGATATTTTAATCAGCTGGAGATGTATTGATATTGAGGGATTTCTCAATATCAATAAATTGGAATAGATATTTCTACAAAGAAAAACTGAGGTCTAATGAGTACCTGCCTCTCACAATAAGGATGCTGGGTCAGACTTTGGACTAAAGTTTATGGAGAAAACTGGCAAACATTATCCTAAACCCTAAACTTTATTTATTTATCTTACTTTAACAAACTTGGATTGGGTAAGAGATTGGAAAGTCATCTCTTATCCTAGGGCAAGAGATGACTTCTCCCATATACAGTAATAAAAAACCCCACTAAAAATACAAAATAAAAATTTAAAAGATTTAAATAACAAACATAAAGTTGGTACAAGTAAAAAACAGACATGATAAATATGTAATAAATAAGAATAAAAAAGACAAAAGCCAAAGTAAAAACATCAAAATATAGTAATCACTAAAATATTAACTTATCATGAGATTTTTACACAAACACTTATATTTATTAAAATCAAAGCAAAGATACTACATGATATAGTAAAAAATGAACATTAGAATTAATAAATTGAAAGTTATGAACATAGTTACAAGAACTAAACATACAGCAACAGACAAAAAAAATAAAATAAA
Organism: Centruroides vittatus; assembly: GCF_030686945.1. Taxonomy (NCBI): domain Eukaryota; kingdom Metazoa; phylum Arthropoda; class Arachnida; order Scorpiones; family Buthidae; genus Centruroides; species Centruroides vittatus. Next base: position 46,774 of record NW_027122652.1, on the reverse strand, counting down.
AAAAAACATTGAATTGCACATTGATTATTATAATGCTGAAATTTTTTATCACTAAAAACAAAATTGTTTTTTATTTTCAATGAAAGCATCAATTTCAAATAATCTTTAGTATATATAAATACAGTGATACCTATGTTTTCATCAATAATCTGTCCAAAAACAATCGACAAAATCCAAAACCGACAAAAACCAAGGCATAGAAGGGGCGCACGTGACATCACACAACTCTGCTCACATATACAGAGACTGTGCAAAGAAGTGCACACCATATTGGTTGCTATTGGTTTGGTTGTCGACCTCGATATTTCCATGTAACTCATATTTTTTCAAGTTTAATTTTAATTTATTATGATTCATTGCATAGTATTTGGTTGCAATTCGAACCATAGAAAGTATAAAGGTTGGTCATTTTTCCGAATTCTGACAATAATTCACCATCAACATAAAAAAACCGAAAATCTTTCACGGCAAAGGTGAACGGAATGGCTTGCCAGAATTAACAGGCAAAACTTTACCAATTCTTCTGTGACGGATAATAAATGCATTTGCAATAAACATTTCATATCAGGTAAGTGTACATAATTGGTCTTGTTTTTGGTAATATTTTTTTATAAATTGAGGTTGTGTTACATTGTAATTCATATAGCAAAGAGTGGGAAACAGTGAGATGCTTTTCTTAATTCATGCTTCAATCCTGCTAAACGGTTGTTTCATGATTATTTTAATTCTGAGAAAAATAATAGATGCCCTGTAGAAAAAATTGGTGGGACAGTGAAATATTACGTACCAACCACCTTTGAGAAAATTTTTTCGTGGAGTCATAAAATCCTCTGTTCCCTTCAGAATGAATATGGTGACACACACAATTAACTTTAATTTAAAGGTTTTACAAATAACATGTAGAATTTTACTTAATATTTAAACAAACTGAAGTAAAAGGTGTAATGAAAAGATAAACTTCTTACCTGATATCTCTTTCATACCTGGACTTTTAAAGCCAAATTACAGAAAAGAAAATTAGTTAAATAGAACAGTAATGTTTATGAAGAAAATAATAGGCATGTACATTTTCTCAGACTCTTATGCCATAAAAAAGTATATTAGAATGAATTACAAGGGCTCAAGATGGAAATTCTTTCATGTAAAGTTGCTTTCTTGTTATAAATTTTGCTGTCTCACTACTTCCAATTTTTCTCTACTTGTAAACACAAAACTATATGTGTATGTGAGCAAAACTAATTGTGAAACTATTTTTTTTTATTTAAAGGAAAACCAGCAGAGCTGTATGATTTAGAATCTCCAGATTGGGCCTCAACAATAAACATGGGAGAAAGTAGCAGATCAAAGAAAGCAAGAGCAAGACAAGAATGATATGAACATGCTATGAAAAAAAAAGTAGACAGTGCAAAAAAGTGCATCAGACTGAAGTTTCTTCCAATGAAGAAGTTTGTGAAGTTTCCTCTATGAAAGAAACTTCACAAACTATATACTACCAAATAGCAAAGAAAAAGGATATCCGCTTAGCTTTTAGGAGATGCCCAACTATTTTCGAGTGACTTAGGAACGGAAAAGACGCTCCGGATAGAAACAGACTTCTGGGAATATACTCAGTACCCATCACCGACCACAGAGATAACAGCGAAGCTGTCTACATCGGATCCACCAAACGCAACATACAAACGAGGATTAATGAACACAAAGTGGACATATTACATCATAGACAAAATACCGCCTTAGCAGTCTATTCATCTGACTCAGAGATAAAGCCTCTATTCATCTGTGCCGGATTATTCACTCCACGTTTCGACAAGATCACCTCAAATGGCTCGAAGCTGTACACATATTACTCAACACCTCCAGCAATACGCACTGTATCAATTTTAAAAAGGAAATCAACTTATCATCAGCTTGGAAAGCCTTCCTTAACAAATCCCTGAAGTAGCACTATACTCTCAATGTGCAAGTCTAATATGGCGACATCGGCTACACGCAACAGCATTCCAGAATGCAGTTTTTTCTAAAACAACGGTCAACTTTGACGGGATATTTAAATTTTTAAAATACAGAATTCTGTTATGATTGAGGAAGAACCTGACGAGGATCAAAAATGTTTGCGATTTACTGAGAGAAGAAGCCCACCAGTCAAAGGCTCTTTAGTTGTTTATTTTAATTTTGTTCCGGTATTTATCCTTTATACTTTATGCCACTTACATGTCACCACAGATTCAAAATGAAATAATCTGCCTATGTGGCGATGTCATTAGAGACGACATCACTACTGACATAAATAAAGAAAGCATGTGCTTACAGTATCCTGGCAGACAAGAGCAGTGACATATTAGGAAAAGAGCAACTTTTCATTGGGGGTTAGAGTTTTTGATGAAGAAAAGGTGATGGTTCATGAGAAATTTCTAGGTTTTGTAGAGTTGACTGACATGAATGCAAAATCTGTAACATCTGCAATTAACAACTTTGCAGAAAAGGTAGGCCTTGATCCAGAAAAAGTGTGTCAGACAAGGATACGCTGGGTGTTCCACTATGGCAGGAAATGATAGTGGTGTCCAGAAAATTCTTTGAGAAAAGTATACGAGAGCATTATACTTTCATTCTGCTAGTCACAAACTGAACTTAGTTGTAAATATCTTAAACAAAATAGCAGTGATAAGAAACACAGTCTCCACAATAAAAGAAATAATAAGATTCTTCCAAAAATCAGCCCTTTGTCAAAAATGCATATCGAATATACCAATGCTCTGTGAAACTGACTGGTCTCAAAAATAAAGTATTGCCACATTCAAGGAACATTATATGCAAATCATTATGGCACTTGAAAAACTATCAATAGACAGTAACAATGCAATGAGAAAAGCTGCATTTCAAATGCATTGTGCTGCAACAAAATCAGAATTCACTGTTAGTGTTTGTCTCATAACAAAATATTCAGCACTCCTGCAACCAGTAGTAAATACTCTTCAGTCAAAATGTGTGAACTTACTTCAATGTGCAAATCACATGAAAAAAATCACAGACATCATGAGAAAACACCGTGGAAATGCAGTTGTTGAAAGTTAAAGTGTTATAGCAGAGGCTGAAACAATCGCCAAGCATCTTGGAACAGATTTCAATATGCCGCAAGTCATAAATCATCAGAAACATCGTGCAAATCCACCAGCACAGACTCCTAGTGAGTTTTGGAGATCACTAATTATTCTGTACACAGATTCATTAATAATGTCTCTGGAACAGCATTTTTCTGAGAACTTGCCCACATTCTCATTGCTTATGTTGCACCCTCACGTAATGCTTGATATGACGTATGAGGATTATTTAAAAAAAAAAACCTACAATTTGAATGATTTCCTCAGTGAAGCTGAACTTTGGTACAACTGATGGAAAGGAAAAAATGTGACAAATGCCAACTGAAGGCGATAGAACTAGCTGCACTCGTTAAAGAAATGCAATTGTTCTACCAATCCATAAAACAGGCACTACTTATCTCACTTGCACAGCTCTGCACAATATGCACTATTGAAAGATCCTTCAGCATCTTATGCAGGGTAAAAACTTGGATACAGTCAACAATGACAGAAAATCGGCTTGTTGAATGAGTGTGCATAAAAAGAGGGTCTGGAAGCTAAAAATAAATTTGAGAAAGAAATTTTGACAAGATTTAGCTAGAACTCTCGTAGGCTAATGCTGAAATAAGATTTAGATAGGTTCAAATAGCATTGCAACTAATTACTTTCAGCATTTTCAAATAAAACCATTTTTTAATAAATATTATCTTATTTTTGCCTCCCCTGGAGAAAATCCTGACTACTCTCTTAGCCAAAGTATACTTATAAATGCTTATAATCAAATAATCAACAACTTCACTGCAAATTTTTTCATTACAAACATTTATCCCTCTCTTACTCTCAGGACTATGATTTATTAAGTACATCTTTATTGGCTATTTCTGGACTCTAGCTATGCAGAAAGGCATATCTACTTCACAAATATAGTATTGCTTTCTCATACATTCATTGGTGTGCTTGTGTTGCTCATATAAAGCAGCAATAAAAGCTTTAAATATACCTTTATGCATTCTATCTTCCTTAAGAATAGGTAGATTATGCTAGACAAAATTTTCATAGAATTAGAACATACAGGTATATTACCTAGGAAAGTTGTAATGAGTTTAATTCTTATCTGGAAAGCATATTTAATATTTATATAACTCAGTATTCTAAAAGCTATCCTATCGTTGATAAGTTTTTGGAGGAATTAATTTGATGTTTCTTCCAAGATAATCAAACTGTTTTAGATTGTGATTAAAAACCTTTCATTTGAATTTTAAGATCCATATAAGGAGAATTAATACAGTATGATAATGCTTGCTGACATGTAATAAATGTAGTAAATAATTTTTAGATATACTAAGTAATTTATATAACAGTTATATTTTTCCATCTTTTCACATAAAGCTACAATTTCTATAAAATTATCAAACTTACCGGTGATAACGGTTCATCTGTTCTTAATTGATAAGCAGGTTCATCAATGAACTGAAAATTTACATCCATAAAATCTTTTTTATATCTAGATTTATAAAAACTCTCACTGTGTATATTACTTTTCCACCAAAAGGATTCACATCTTGGTTTAAATGCCACCTAAAATAAAATATATCATTGATGTTCTATAAATTCAAAAAGAATACTTTAATAAAATTATATTTACAATACACAAAATTATGCTAGTGCTTTCTTCTTATAACATTTATAAGCAATGTTTCAGTACAGACCAGAGTTTCCAAACTCTGGTCTGTACTGAAACATTAGGTATGAAATGGAAGGAGTAATAAAATACTGGAGAAATCAAATTTGTAATCTTCAGAGTTTTTTCATTTAGAGTGAAGAAAAAAATAAATTGGGACACTTTTCTTGATAAATTCAGTTGTATTCTTTTAATACACAATGAAAAACAATGCTTAATATTACAGCAAAGTAGCAAGCAATTAATAAACTAAATGCCTCAATAGTACAAATAATTTTTTCTTGTCTGTGTTTCATTGTATGATATCAAGTGTTTACTTACAGAATATTTATCTAAATTTAGGAAATTTCTTAATACAAATGAATTTCAACCTATACTTAAAAGAAAAAATTATTTGCTCAAGATACATTTTATTAAATCTCAAACTGTTGAAGCAGGATTGTTTATTTTTAATGTTAATATTAGAAATAAACAAACATCCTACTTCAACATGACAGATGCAAACACTTCTTTTTATTATTTAATTCTTCAAAATTTTATGACCACTCACTCAAAAACCTTTTAATGCAGTATATATAACTTGAATCTAATATTTGGTGATTCGTAATGAAACGGGTCCTAGGTATGAAATGAAAGGAGTTATAAACATAAGCTTCTCACTTTGTGCAATCAATGCTGTAGGTGGGAAAAGTGATCTATCTACATACTTTGATATTATTGCATGATTATTGATATTACAAATCCATCTTACCGAACACCAGAATGATATCTGTAACAACAAGTGCACTATAGAACAGGGGTGGCCACACTTTGTCACAGTAAGAGCCATATACTGCATATCAGAAATATGTGTGAGCCACATCTTATATCAAACATTATTTTATATATAATATAAATTAAATTTTTTTATACTGTATACAGGGTGTATCAGTACAGTGGTTACAAACTTTCAGGAGAGATAGAGTACACCTAGATGATGGGAAATCACTAAGAATAATAAACATGTTTTCTCACCCTGTTTGTGTCTTTCCTTTCTTGTGTTTTTGTGTCATCACTACCATACCAGGAAAGCATTTCCGACCATGCATTACTATGTGATTTCCCATCATCTAGGTGTACTCTATCTCTTCTGAAAGTTTGTAACCACTGTACTGATACACCCTGTATATATTAAGGATAGGAGTCCAATATACAGGAGCTGCAATAAGGTCTAGAAGAGCTGCATGCAGTTTGCAAGTTGCATTTTGGCTATCACGGTATAGACCAGGGGTGGCCAGACTTTTTAGAACTTGAGCCATATATTGAAAACAGAATTAGTTGTAGAGCCGCATATACATATATACATATTTTTCCACAGCTAAAGACAAATTTGGTCAGTTTTTATATAGTAAAATAAACATGTTTTTACATATTATGTTATTTAATAAATATTACATTTATTTTTTAATAAATAATGTATAACGCTGCCATATTTTGACTTTTTTTATTTCAAACAATATATTATTTATTTTATATTATCCAGGAATCATACATAAAAAATAATAAAAGCAAAATTAAAATAAAAACAAATTTGGTATAAATTTAAGCGTACTAGAAAAGAGCCACACTTTTGCCACCGTGGCTATAGAACTTTCTAAGAGTGTGGTGGAAAGGAACTGTGTGCAGAAATGGAATGAGACCTCGCTGCTAAAGCAATAAAATGTAAAAAATAAAAAAGTTACTTTTATTCTAACATTTTTGATCATTTTAAATGATCATCTTCAGGAAAAACATTCAAATAAGAACAAAACTTATATACTGCATTAAAAGAATTTTGAGCAAGTATTTTATAAAAGTGCAATTTAGAAAGGAGTAAATATTAATTTTATGACCACTTATTTTTTAGAATTGTAAATGAATTAGCAAGATCCAATGACTAGAAATATACAGTATAAACATAACCTTAACAATTGTAATAAATAACTTTTTGCACTGATAAAAGTATTTCAATTCATATTTTTAATGGCATCCGTAAATACACCAACGTTGATAATTTTAAAAAGCTTTTATATTAGTTTATTATAATATAATTAATAAAACTCAGCACACTGTAAATATATTAACTATCAGATATAAATGTAGAATATAAGCCATTAATACCAATGAACTCTCACCTGAGCTTTCAAAAGATGGCTATATTGCTTATTCATGGCTGGCATTATTGTGGATACAGCTTGATGAAAAGCAAAGTTTCCTCCTAAACATTCTTTTTCAACTGGATCATCAGTTTGTATCCTAAGATAGCTTTTCTTCAATTTTTCAAGAAAATGTGCTTTAACGTTTTCATATTCATCTTCCATTATTTCTACGTTTCGAAAATTTTCAGGAAGCCCTTCAATAAATCTTGTTCTTGTATAATATTGATATAATGGTAATGCATTATATACTGGAGTTGACGGGCGAACGATTGCCATATAACGTTTATCATAGGCAGTCAACTCTAATAACTTTTCCTCCGCCGTTGGTAATTGTTTAATATGATCATACCATAATTGTCTTTGATAACGTCTGTTTCCTTCACGGCCATGAGGTCTAATAGGAGGATATTGTGGAACGTCAACATAATCTGTTTTGGCTGCGGAACTGCAGCTTCGTGTAATATACTTTAACAAATTAGTGAAAGTTTTAAGATATCTTCTCCTTACATCATACGTCACACATCCCTTTACGGACATCATAACTCTAGCTTTATAAATATGCATTAATGTATTCAAAATATTAAACTGAAAATTATCTTTTGACACCCCTTATTTTTCTTCTTACAATCTATTACAGCCCTTTAACACTTTCAAATAACCTGCTTTTTCTTACTGTAGTAAGAAATTTTATGGTATGCTGCAGATGTTCATTTTCTTCGATAACAGTAAAGCATGCTTCGCACCAGACAAAGCGAAGTGTTGCCAGTTTCTCTTTTTACTATTGACGTTGCCAGATAAATTCCCTTTACATGTGAGCTATGGACAGAACACAATATAAAGAAATAACCCTAAGCATTTTTAAAATATTTTAATATAAAAAATTTTAGTAATCTCTAACACTTCATACATTTTAAAGTATACGAGGATTTTTTTACTCCGCCCTGTGGGCACTAGGAAGGACTTTTTTTTACTGGGCTCGTTATGACTTCGTCTAAGTCACAATGATGCGGCCGGTGGTGAAGGATGGGTCTCGACATATCTGAAGAGGCCACTTTCGAAAATTTCCTTGATTTTTTCGACCCATACAAATTCGATTGTTGGTCCTCCAGATGGCAGTCTTCCACCTTAACTTCTCGGCCATCCGCCCGTCAAATTATACGAAGATCGCTGTTTCAAATATAAATATAGTATATTTTTTAATCAAATATTTACTCCGCAAATACTGCATATAACTTTACTTTTATTGGCTTCTTTAAGAGTTCCGCGCTTGATCCTTTTCGGCTGCCCCAAAACATATTTTTGTAACATATAAGAATTCTTTTAAATAATATCAGCTTTATATAATTTTTACATTTATTTAATTAAACTACCTATAAAATATCATTAAAGAATAATTAATAGTGAGACAAAAGAAAAGTGAGTTTTAAACCGATTAAAGTACCATATGCAATATGTTAATTAATACCGGTATGTGTTAATAGATAAAAAGTTTTTCAAAGTAGATAGATGGTTTTAATTGATCGCATCGATGCCATGGCGTTACGCGAAGTGTCTAAATTTGAGTTTTCACACTTAAATAATAAATAAAATATTTTATGCTATCTTTTGAGATTTTGGATCTTTCTGGTGAAGTACCCGAAGTACCCTTTGACTGTTTTATTTTTATTCTTATCTTAGTTTTACCGTTTTGAATGTATCATTTATAAAAAGTCTTTTATTCAAACATCTCGTGCTATTCAGTTGGTGTAACTATATTGACGGATCAAACACTCGAAAAGCTCCAAGCGCAACCTACTTTTGAAGCCTCTCGTTTTAAATACTAAGTAACGCTATTCAGTGGCGTGCCGTGACATTTGATGATAGAGAAGATGTGTTTCTGTAAAAAGCAAACTTCCAGGGGCAATCGGTTAATTGCGGGTCAGTAATGGTCTAGGGTCCATTCGTACGTGCGGTGGCGGAAGAGACAAAGACGACAAGTATCTGACAAAAACCGTTTATTTTAACATAAAAACAACATACACTATGTACAAAATAGTTTGCTTTAGGACAATCAACGGTTCGGACGTCCTGGGCGTCGATGTGGTTCTTTGATGGTCGATCGAAAGTGGCCCCGGGACATTGGCGTTGACAAGTCTGTAAAGCACGGGGAGACTTTGTCCGTTGGCGTCGGGGACACGGTCTAAGTCCGAAGTGGCACGGGTTACAGGTTGGCACAATAGACGAGAAACTTTTTTTTGCGCGTTGACACACGGCGTTTTGATTATTCGGAACGTTAACCGAGTGTCAGATGTCCTCGATTGTCGGGGGATTATATCAATCTTCGTTCTTTCTTTCGTCAATTTAATTGGTCATTCTCTCTCAATCACGCTTCCCGAGTGGTTGGTCCCTCGTTACTAAGCGTAACGAGACTCTTACCTGGAGCGCGAGAAAAGTCAAAATCGAAGATGAATTCGATCTTCCACCGATCGTAAGACGACTTCCTTCCGCGATTTATAGTTTCGGCCAGGCAGTTTGATATAAACAGTGGGTGTCCGACTACAAACGACTTTTACCTATGTTTTTTTAAACAAATAAATTTTTCTCTAAATTAATCGTTTTTTCGCGTCTTTCGTGACGGGTCAGACCTGTCTGGAACCTCACATTTCCATAAAAGTTTTAAACAAATACTGGAAATGACAAAAATAAACAATTTATGTATTTTAGTTCTAAAATATAAATAATACGTAATACAAATTGATATGATACAATGATAGAAAAACTTGTTTTTTAATTTTTTATAAACTAACTGTATTCGGCGATTTTTTTCGCAAAGTCGTTAATTACTTTATCATAAAAGTCGCTGATCGTCGACTCCATCAACGTATTTGAAAGCTCATCGAAAGCAACGCTAGCGACGACAATTTTTCTTCTGACTGAGTGAGTGTTCCTGGCCAATGTATGAATTTCCTTCGTGGTCGAAAAATTGCACTCAACAGACGCACTAGTAGATGGTACCGAAAAAATTAATGATATTAAATCATGTAATTCTTTTAGCACGTCTTTGTTCGCATCGACATTAATTATAATACGTTTTATGTCTAAGAGTTACTTGTCAATATAGTCCGGACACGAATATAAATATTGCGATTCGCTACGTAATTTAAATAAATCAAAAAATTTTCCATAAAATTTACTTAATTTAAAGAATTAAAACACGCTTGGAAAAATTGTTTTTCCTAATGTTAAAATTATTAACATCTAAAAGTGATAAAAATTCTAAAGATTTTATGTCTGAAAATCTGTCAATATAATTACGGTATAATTAAAAGAAAATTATAATTAAATATAACTTTGCAAAGAAACGTAAATAAAAATAACATTGAATACTCTTTACTTTTTAAATCTTAAACAATTCGTTTAGTCAGATAACTCCCTACCAGTGGCTAAGGGATAGAATCATTGGAAGCGTTACACGTGTGTAGCTCCCACCAGGTAAACCGGGTGAGGTAGGTACTCTGTAAAGCGCATGCACAAATGCCCATAATCTGGCTGCTTGGAAGCTGACCCCAGTTTTGACAATACAGCGCTTCCATTCCGCCACTGATATTCGAATATACAATAGCAATCTTATCGTATTTTTTATCACGTGAAGTATAGAAATCGTAATAAGATATCATAATGTGGTTATAATAAAATATCAATTTTAATTAATTCAAAGTACAGTACGTTCAAATATGAAAATAATCGCCTAATATGAATTTATATTTTAGAAAATACAAGGAAAGCGGCGCTTCCACCGCTTCCAATGACGGCACGCCACTAATGCTATCAAATCGATTTATCACTGAATAAAAATATACCAATCAATTAATTTAATATTCGATGGAATGATACTAATAATCGACTGAACTTCAATGGATTTTACTGTTTTGAATGGGTCCTTGCTGTTAATTCTAATAACCAGTGATTATAATAAACAGTGCTTACTGTATATAATATAAACAATAATATAATACACGAATTACGTTTAATAATGTTTCCTTTATTAAAATCCAGGAACGAGTTGCATAACTTTCCCCACTAAACTTTAAAATTGTGCGTGGCGCCATCTTGAAAACTTTTTATATTATTAAATATTATAAAATGGCAAAAAGCTTACTTTTCAGGCTAGAGATAAGTTTTAGTTTTTAAAAAATGCAAACGCTAATAACAAGCAAAATCTTCACTGAGTCCGGTCCCCTCGAAATATTACAAGGACTTCCTTTGGACCTTTAATCATTAAAATTTAATAACATCAACACTTTTAACACACAACTCATCGTGCAAAATTTCAGAAATTTTCGACAAAAGACAGGTTTCTTACAGTTTAACTATATTTCTTTTAAAAAAGGTAAATTATGCTAATAACGTCTTCGCCGTTAGGCATTTGGCTGTTTAGTCGTCTTAGCGTCACTCGCAAGCGAATGGCCTCTAAGAAAAGAGCATTGCGTATTTCTCATTTATAATAATATCAGGTAACCAAATAAATAATGTCGCTTTTGAAGTTCTAGTAAAAATGTTTGCATTTTTTGTTTAAAATAATTTTATTCATCAAAATTACCTCCACATTCAATTACACTTTCCCAACAGAAGGGCAGTTTGAAAATATCTTTTTTATGATTTGAATGATTCTCCAAAAAATCTACGTTCGTCACAAGTACTTGAACGTTTATCAAACCATCACAACAGATTTGTACAATAAACAGCTACAAAAAGTACATTACAAATTAAGGCTAAAACAGTCATGTTTGGTGAATCGTCCAAGTGTTTTTTGTTTTTACAAGATAACGCTCATCCATACATTGCGGCAATTACAAGAAACAAAATAATGCAATTGGGATGGGTTCTCTACCATCCCTTAAAGTTTGTTCCACGAGTTCTGAATCACCCTGTATATATTTTTGTAAGCATATTCATATTGAACATTCAAAGTAAAAATGTATAACAATGACCATTATCAAACTGATATAGAAAGCTAGTATTCGCTTCTTCTGGTCAGTGTATAACTGTTGAATTGTAAGTTGTTTATTGATTGATTCTTGTTGATCAAGATTGCTTGATTGGTGTTGATCAAAGATTTTTTTCTGCTAGTTTTTTCACTAATCAGGTCAATTGAGATTTTGAATAATTATAATTTTGTAAATGGTACTAGTAATCATTTTTATTTTCGTAAATACAGAATTTGAAATTTGTAATATATGAGTTTTATACTAATTATTGTTTTAAAGTTACAATTTTTGCTCTGTAGACAGAAGGTCCACTACTGGCATTTATGGTTTAATAAAGCTTTTGATATTTTACAAACTCTGGTGCAAGGGTTGTTTATATATAATATAAAAGAATATATATATATATATATATATATATATTTCTTTTAGATCTTGCAACCTCTTCTTAAATTTTATAAAAAAAAATTGGAAAACACACCAACCAACTCCCCAATGATGCTATTCTTTTAACAATTTACTATATTTTAAAACAACGATTCATAAAACATTAATTCTTCTGATTCTAAACAACGTGCATATATAAATTCATCTTTTTATTATTTTTCATTTCAATTTTTCTTAATCTTGTATTATTCTCGTAATTTTATAACGTAATTTCAAACCTGTAATTATATAATATATATATGTATAATTAAAGGTTTACATATAATTATATTATAATTATTAAAGATTTTATATTAAAATAATAACAATACTTTTACAAACTCACTACCATCATATGTGCAACTTGAAATTGTTCTTTATTGCAGTTATTTTTCTTTTCATGTTTTTCTTTTCTGAGATCTGAAAATAGAATCTCACCAGTTCGCTTTGATAATGTATAATGCATCAGTAATCTGCATAAACAAACTACAGTATATGGAATACATAGTGATTAGGAAACGACTTCATTTTTTCTTTACCAAAATATAAAATAATATGAATTAAGAAATAAGATGATGTGAAAATTTAAGATAATTGAAATGAAGAGTCGTTTCGCACGTATAATTTTATATTTCATGCAATATGCTTCGGAGTTATATTCTGGATAAGCTTGCTACTTTTATTCCTTTTCTTCCCCTTTAGGGAAACTTGGTAAAACTGGAGTTTGAGAAAAAAAAAAATTCTACAAACTCTTTGTTATACTCATTTTTTATATAATACCATATTACTTGTAATTTTTAACTCAAGTTGCTGCTGCAGTCCATATTATCCGAGATACTGTACCATAGCTCTACATTAACTCGGATAATCGGGGTTTACTTACTGTATTTGAAAATCACTTATTAACATTTTCAGATTCGAAAAACAAATCTGCTTCATCTGTTTGCACATTGTGATAAAACTTTCATTAATTTGTTTATATAAAAAAATAAATCAAATTTAATCATTTGTGCAGTATATATAGAAACAATATATTGCACGAAATCTGATGTTGAACAGAGAGAATTTAAGTTTGTTAAATATTTTTAATTTTAATTTTCTTTTTTATCACATGAAGAAAGCAATGACACCAGCTCGGTGTCATTGCTTTCTGCATGTTCTTTCTCTGACAGGACTTTAAATTTTAAGCATGAATATATGCATAATAAAATGCTATGTGAAAGAATTATTTTGTAAAATACGAAACTTGAAAGCTTCTCAGAAATAACCAGATCTCGTAATTCTTGTCATTAGTTGCCAGTTTTACAAGATGCATATGTAACTTGGAGGTCGATGGACTCAAAAAAATATATTTGTTATACTTATTGTAATAAATCAACTTCCTGTAATTTTTATGCCATGACGAATTTCTATATTATTTTTATTCAAATTAAAATTAATTGTCTTTATTATCACATTTTAAAAAAGATATCATTAAATTATTGTTTTTAATAAATAATATTTCATATTATTCTTTAAAATATTTAAACACACAATTCAAAAATATTAATATACACCCATTTCCACTATTATAAATTTAATGCTTATTTAAACTCCAAAGTTAGAGTAACAATACTAAATGCATAATTTGATTGAAAAATAAATATCATGTACTGTACATTATAAAACTATATTTAAAAAAAAGAGGAGAAAAAATAACCAAAGTTTGAATAAAAACTTGGTCAGCGACCTGAAAACGACTTTCAGTCCAGATGACCAGTAGTAATAAGGTGATATTCCAGCAGCCAATGACCTTGCAACCTGTACACAAACAGCTTCTCTAACGTTGATTTGTTTATAATAACCAATGTTGATTTGATACATTGTGATTCCGAAACAATAGATAATAAATGAATGATTAACTCGTGTTCCAAAAGTTCACGAGAATATTTTAAACTAAGGATTTTCATCTGTATCATTGAACATACATTTATCATGTTTAAAAAATTAATGATCACTTTCATTCTTAAACATGAAAGTATTTACTTCTTTTTTACTATAAAATTGTTATCATTTGATTATAAGTACATGTACATAAGTGAATATGCACTACTATAATGTAATATTATATTACCAGAAATTACTAAAACTAGAAATTAGGTGTGACTTTCATTCGATATTTCAACTGGGAGAAAAGGTCAAAGTCGTTTTTACTTCCGGGAATGTTGCGGTCACGGTCGTTATTTACTTCCGGTGAAGATGAGAAGTAAGAAAGAAAAAATTAACATAGAGCACGTTTACCTCTTATCCTGTTTAAACTCTAGTCAGACCTGTCTCTATAAAATAGCTTCCACTCCGCATCTCCGTTAATATTGTGTATGCCTTGATAAATACTTCGGTGAGGAGTGGAAGAAAGAATTTGTAAGTAAAGCAATTTATGTTTATAAAAACCTATATAATTTTGGTCATTTTGAACAATCATTTAAACTTTACTGACTCAGTTATAACTTAATATTTTATGTATATTTCTTATATTTTTATATTATGATTACAATTCGTATTTCTTATAAAAATTTTTGTATATTCAGATTAGTTAAAATGAATATAAGGTTGTTGATTCCTTTCGTTGGGACGATACTGTTATTGCCAGAATGCAGACTTACTCCCATTATGGGCGATAATCGATTTTATTCTGCTTGTAAGTAATCTCTTTAAAATGTTTTTTTCATAAATTTAGGAAAAAAACTTATAGCAAAAATATCACTTTTTAGCATTACATAAGTATAAAGTAGTCTGTTATCTCGGAAGTTGGGCCAATTATAGACCGGGATTAGGAAAATTTACTATTGAGGATATTGATCCTCACATATGTACTCATCTTATTTTTGGTTTTGCCGGATTGGGTTTTGATAATCGAATTAGAAGTCTGGATCCTTATCTTGATCTAAAAGAGAATTACGGAAAAGGTAATTAATGACATTTAAGATAGCTATATTATTAAATACAGATAATTGATTATGCTGACTTATTAAAACTATTGATTTTATTTCAATGTAGGAGCCTTTCAGCGATTTACAGGTTTAAAACAATATAACCCCGAATTAAAAACGCTCCTCGCTATTGGCGGATGGAATGAGGGCTCAGTTAAGTATTCCAGAATGGCTTCTAATAGTGCCACCAGGAAGATTTTTATCGACAGTTGTGTAGAACTCCTCAAGAAATACGACTTTGATGGTTTAGATCTTGATTGGGAATATCCTGCTAACAGAGGAGGAAAACCGGAAGATAAAGCCAATTTCGTAGCATTGTTAAGAGTAAGATTTGATTTTAAAGTTTTCAAAATCTTTTTGAAATTTGGTCATTTAATTTTCCGTTAAAAAAGATTATTTAACAAAATCAAAGAATAAAAGAATTCATCGAGTTAAAACAATGAGAAAACATTTAAATTAACGTTTATTCAGTGCTTCGATTATTATTATTTTACTTCAGGAAATGAAACAAGAATTTAATAAACATGGTTTGCTACTTACGGCAGCTGTTAGTGCAGGAAAACATACTATAGATAGTGCTTATGATATACCTCAAGTATCTCAGTAAGTTTCAATTCAATTTATTAATTATTGGGAAGTTAACGTTGAATGCGAATTATTTTACTAAATATATTAAATAATATTTTCAAGGTATTTAGATCTAATTAATATTATGTGCTACGATTATCACGGAGGATGGGAAACATTCACTGGCCATCACGCTGGTTTATACGCAAGACCTGATGAAACCCCTGGAAATAGTACTCTTAATCTGGTATGTAAATATACTTAATTTCTAAAAATAAAAAAAAAGTTTAATAATATTACAAACTTTTTTACTATTAACAATGTTTTAAATAATTATGAATAGAATTTTTCCGTTAATTATTGGATATCTCATGGAGCACCACGTGAGAAAATTATTTTGGGGATGGGTCTTTACGGAAGATCTTTTACTTTAAGAAGAGCAGAAAATAATGGTTTATTTCAAGATGCTCCTCAAAGAGGTCCAGCTGGTCCCTATACGAGAGAATCTGGCTCTTTGGGATATAATGAGGTAAATTGAGATATCGGTTTTTGAATGTATTTATTCAAATTAAATATAACTATACATTAATATACTTTCTTCGAAGATTTGTGAAAAACAACAAAGAGAAAAATGGACTGTAGTTCGTGATCCTTACTACATGGCTCCTTATGCATTTCGTGAACGGGAATGGGTTGGTTATGATGATATTGAAAGTATCACCTTGAAGGTAAATTTAAACTATAAATTTTTTTATAATGTAAAAATTCTTATGAAACTTTTTAAATATTTATGCCAAATTCACTTTACTTTAACGATTTTTCTAAAAAGAAATTTTCTCTTCTTTCAAGGTCGAATACGCCAAAAATATGAAACTTGGAGGGGGAATGGTTTGGTCTATAGAAACTGATGATTTCCAAGGACTATGTCATGGACAAAAGTACCCTTTATTAACAGCTATTAACAAGGCTTTTGAAAGAGAAACACAACCGATGCCACTACCACCGACAACACGACCACCGACAACACGACCACCAACTGCTACTGTTCCTATGGATACTTCTACTACAACTGATAAATCATCTTCAAGCACTACTGAAAAACCATCCTCTAGTACTACTGAAAAACCTTCCTCTAGTACTACTGAAAAACCATCCACTAGTACTACAGTAATGCCTTCCACAAGTACTACTGAAATGCCTTCCACAAGTACTACTGTAAAACCAGACACTTTTGATGGTGTAAATTTTACGTGCAGATCTGAAGGTTTACATGCGGATCCAGTACTATGTAATGTTTTCTATTCCTGCGTAGGTATTGGAAACGGAAATTTTACAGTATATAAATTTGTATGTCCATCCGCAACCGTTTTCTCAACTGCATCCAAGACATGTGTCTTTCCTGCGGAGGGTAGTCCCAAATGTAGACTTTACATTTTGCAAAAATATGCATTTTTAAGACCTTATTACGAAACATAATTTATTTAAAAAAGAAATCTCTGAAATGAAATTGTAAATTCGAATGTGGTCTCTTTATTGGTTTAGTGGTTTGTTTTATAAAATCGAAATAATTTATGCTTTGATTACGCAAGTGATTTAATTTAATATTTATATTTTTAATATTATTACATATAACATTATTCAAAAGCTTAAAAATATTTCTGTAATATTTTTGTATTTTTTTAAAAAAATAAAATTTAGTGAATTAATAATTATTTTTATTTCAACAATAAATAAAACAGTTACAACAATAATTCTTTTTTGTATATATGTTATAGACAAGTGATTAATAAAGCATTATTCATAATGCCCGGTTATTATAAATAATGACTAAAATGGACGCGAAGTCTAATAAATATTGATTAATTTATTAAATTGACCAGACATTATGAATAAAGCTATATTCCATTCGGGCAATTTGATTAAAAAACTCCACTTATTTTATTTAAATTATTTTTTGTGAATTATTTCAAAGTATTTTAAAAAGAACATATAATCTTTCAAAAGTAAGTACTATTAACTGTATTAATTAAACTAATATCAACGAAAAGTATTATTAACAAATTTATACATCCATAAAAATTCAACTTACAGGAAACTTCTGGAATTTCATTTTTGGTATAAATTATAAAAAAATAAATGTCTTTTACTTTATTTATTAGAGCAATTAAGATTTTGATGACATTTGGAATTACATAATTCTTTTTCTTTGTAACATTTGCATGTATTAGATTTGCAACCAATTTTGCAGCAGCATCGACTATAGCATTGGCCTCCAGAAAATGATGATATTCTTGCACATTCTCTAAGCAAAATTTCTGCACCCGGTATATTTCCTACATTTCCAACAGAAACGAAGTTTTCTTTACAAACAGTAAATTGGTTTCTGGAGATTTAATATGCCATGTTTCGTAAAAGTTTTTATCTTTAACTGCAACAACGACACCTAAAATCCTAAAATATTTTTTCCATCACTGCGCGTTCGATCTACATCTGGTACACAAATCCTTACTGTATCACCAACATTAGCTGCTGTGTATTTAGAATTTGATGTATCAATCATTTTTTCTGCTTGTTTTTTAAAATTAAACAAAGCCATTTCCCTTGTTTTAGACAAACTTCTTATTTTTTCTTCTATTTTTGGATCAACTGTTTAAATTTTTTCTTTTTCATTCACCAATTCTGTAATACTAATAACATCCTGGTTTAGATCTTTTTCATGTGAAGACGATTTACATCTTTGAAATTCATCAGTTATATTGCTATGTGAGGGTGGCATTATCAAATAATTCTTTACAATTTTTTCTTGGATGGTACCTGACCTTTCAGAGTTTGAGCAACTTTGGCTTACTTCGTCGATAGTTTTAAAAAGAGTCCCTAGATCTTCCTCCGTATTAATATTGGCCAACAATTCGTTGAGTATAAAATTCTTTAGTCCGACTTTTAACTTTGCTTCAAACATGGCCTCATAAGGACTGCAGTTTATACCAGTATGATGCGCTTGATTTTTCATCAGTTGTACAAAACGTACAACTGATGAAAAGTCCTTCTAACCATTTGTTAGTTAATATTGTTAGTCTCCAACCAAGGACTAAGCGTATTTTCTACGTCTTGATTACATCTTTCTACTAAACCCTGACTTTGTGAGTGCCTAGGTCATATACAATAGAACAATATTACAAATTTGTTGAATATTGTTATTAATTTTTCCGCTGTGATCAGAACGTATAGAAAATTATCAGAGTCGTCATAACATTTGGCAAAAAAAATGAATCGAATTGTTTTTTAATAGACTGAAACAATCACAAAATGAAAAATATGAAAGAAAACTATAGTAATGTTCAAAATAACCACTCAGTCGGTTTGACGAAAACACAAATTTTATATTTACAGTAATGTACAAAATAATCCACTTTAGCGTTACAATTAATTAGGCACAAACACTAGTCTGAACAACAACCGACTATTCCCGTACAAATTCGTCGAAAGAACTCCTTACGAACAAACAGACTTGTAATTAACAAAACCTCCGAGTCAGGAACAAGTTCATACACAAACACGTAACTTCCCACGAGAGAGTTAGTTAGCACCTCGATAACGACGATCTCCCTTGATCCGATCCGATCCGATCACCTCCGATACGATCACACCATCTCCAGCCGATCGCGATACGAACTCCCGATACGAGCTCGATCCGAGCTTAAATAGTCGACGGCGTTCGAACCCTGCTCCAATCAAATTTGAATGTTCCCGCAACGGCCGCCAACGGTCACTTCCCGCCGGCCAATCGTCCGATGGTTGACGATTCGAAACTTAACGGTTCTTCCCACGGAAGTTCCTAACGGTCGTTTCCAACGGCCGATCCTAACGACTTTTCCGTTATGACAGTTCGTTATAACAAACAGGTGGGAATCGCGCGTCTTGGCGATTCCATACCTTACACCTCCGCGGCCAAGGATCAAACTGAGCTTAGCCCAAGCCTGTTTGATCCAACAACACTCAGCAATTTTACAAATGTCCGTTCGTGCGGACTGACCCTTACCTCCGGTACAACCGGGCAAACTCGCTATAACCCGCGCACAGAGATGCCTCGCGATAGTGTAGGACCCCTTGGATCCCCGAGACCTATCCGCGCGGGTCCCCCTACGAGGAGGTCGTCCCCGTCGCCTTCGGCGTGTCATCCGGTTTTGTTGGTCACCAGATGTCGCTCGGCCCTTCTCACGGAATTTGGGTTTCTTACCGCGAGCTCGGTTGTGACCGTTGTCCGTCGTTTTCCGGACCGGCGATATGCCTCCCTCCGGACTTAGCACGTGTGTGGGTGGTTCCGATTGGCCACTGGCCGCGCCCGCCGTGGCCCGAGACCTCCGGGTCTCTTTACCGCTGTGTTTTCTTTGAACCCGGTTGACGGTCGCCAAGATCAGGTTCGCCTGTTGCCCAATCAATTCGGCCAAGTCGTCCACGGAATGACACTCCTTCGTAGCATCCAGGGGCTTATCCCGTGTCGCATTCGGTAACCCTAGCAGCGGTTCGCTAGTTTCCCCGATCGCTCGTCTTTGGTCATCGGCGTGTTGCGCCAACTGCGTCGCGGGTTCCCGGCCGATATCTCCCAAGTCGATTATTTCCCCGACGCCACAATTTTGACCCTGAGGCGTCCCAGCTACCCCATTCTTTACTGCTCTGACTCCCGGCCTCCCTTCATCAGCGTCCTCGCCCTCCAGTTTCCTGTTCGCGGCGGGTCGTTCGCTTCGGCTATCCGATTCGCTACCGGAATATCTCCTCGCAATAGGAATCGCGTCCCCTGCTTTATTTTGCTCAGACTGCGCCCTCCGCTCACACTGGGCCGTGCGCTGCCGCTCTTGTGTCTGGTCAAGCGGTCCTATGACCATCCCCCGGTTTTTGTCGTCGGGCGGCTCTCGTTTAACCGCCTCGCTCGCTTCCACGAACATCCCCGCTACCGCACTTAATATACTCTGCTCCTCAGCTAATTCCCTTTTTCTTGCCTCGGAATCCGCTTTCTCTCTCGCTTCTACCAGCGCTCGGAAGTCCCTTTCCGTTAAGAGAGCGTCTGTCGCTTTCCCTAACCTATTGGTGATCGCACACGTCACCCGTGCCGATCCTGGCGTTTCTTCGCGTCCTTCCTCCCACAATCCAAGCGGTACTGACGCTAAACCTGCCTCTACCTGGTGACCGAAGGCTCCCACTAACCGTGTCTTCCCCCTCGTTTCTGTCACCGCTGGTACCCTTGACTTCCTCAAAACTGAAATTTCGGCTCCCGAGTCGACTATAGCTGACAAACAACTTCCGCCACAGGCCAACTTAACTCTGCGTAGCGAATCGTCGGCTTCCGGTTGGTCGTACGTTGTCACTCTTGCCACTAAACGTTCGTTCGGTCGGGATGGCTCGTTTGCAGGTGCTAACCTCGCCCGGTCCGGCTCGCTGGACCGCTTCCGCTTGGGGCAGTCCCTCCTCCAGTGCCCCATTTTACCGCAAACGTGACAACTATTCCTCGTGTGTTGCTCGGGCGCGCCCCGTGTCACGGGCTTCGATTCCCTTGACGGTTTCCCCTGTTGTTCCCGCTGCCGTCCAGATTCCCTGTCTAACGTTAGTTCGCCGCCCGTCGCTTCTGCAAATTTCTCTATATGCTTAGCTAGAACCGCGGGTTTGCTCCACCCGTTCCCTTCTTGCAGTATGACGTATTTCCTCGCCTCGGGGGGCAATAGCGTCTTTAGGTGGTCCGCCACAGTCAATTCTACCAGGTCCTCTACCGTCCGCACCTCCCTACTGTCTACGTAGTAACCGTATAAATCCTTCAGGCGCGACGCAAACTGCGGCCACGTTTCTTCTGGGAAGCGCGCTGCCCGCCTAAACCCCTTTAAGTATTCCGCGGGGGAGAGCCTCAGCTCCTCAAGGACGAACTCCTTCAGGGAAGGGTAATGTTTAATTTTCTCCGCTGCTAATCTAGCCAGCGACGCTCTACATTTCTCAGACAATGCGCCCAACACTATCTGACCCTGTACTTCTGCCGGAACCTCGTAGGTCTCTAAGATTACCTCTACCAAGCGGAACCACGAAGGCACTGCCTCTTCTTCCTCCGGCATCTTCGGTAGAGCCCCCCTTACTCTACGGGCGTAATCGTCAAAACTCGCTTTGCCGAGACCGTCCTCACTATTCCGGGACCCGTGTGCTAACCTATCCCGTTCTAACTGTATTTCTGCCCTTCTTGTCGCTTCTGCATCTGCTTTGCTCGCCGCCTCGATTTTCGCGAGCTCGATCCGCAACTTCAGAGCTTCGAGGTCGTCTCCTGACCCGCTTGTCCTACGCGACGTTCCCGGCTCGTCATCCTCCCAGTCCCTAGCCTCTAGCTGCCGCGATTTCGCGCGTCTGGGCATCTCTGTGTGCTAGCGAGAAACAAAAAATTTACCTGGGTCTAATTGCTGGTGATGCTCTGTACGTACGTCTGCTTCTCTGTCGTAGCTCAGTTCTTCCGATTCTTTGAAGTGTAATCCAGGATAATCCAACGTAATCCAAAGTATCCAAAATATCCTGTCGAGACTGCGCCAGTAATGTTCAAAATAACCACTCAGTCGGTTTGACGAAAACACAAATTTTATATTTACAGTAATGTACAAAATAATCCACTTTAGAGTTACAATTAATTATGCACAACACTAATTCCAACAACAACCGACTATTCCCGTACAAATTCGTCGAAAGAACTCCTTACGAACAAACAGACTTGTAATTAACAAAACCTCCGAGTCAGGAACAAGTTCATACACAAACACGTAACTTCCCACGAGAGAGTTAGTTAGCACCTCGATAACGACGATCTCCCTTGATCCGATCCGATCCGATCACCTCCGATACGATCACACCGATCCGATCCGAACTCCCGATACGAGCTCGATCCGAGCTTAAATAGTCGACGGCGTTCGAACCCTGCTCCAATCAAATTTGAATGTTCCCGCAACGGCCGCCAACGGTCACTTCCCGCCGGCCAATCGTCCGATGGTTGACGATTCGAAACTTAACGGTTCTTCCCACGGAAGTTCCTAACGGTCGTTTCCAACGGCCGATCCTAACGACTTTTCCGTTATGACAGTTCGTTATAACAAACAGGTGGGAATCGCGCGTCTTGGCGATTCCATACTTACAACTATAATCACAATACATCGATATTTAAATAGACAGAAAATAAACTAACAAATAATAATATAACAATTTCGTCAAAAGAGGCAAAGGAGTTTGACAAATGGTTATTTGGGGATAAAACGAATAAGAAATTTTGTAGCAAATATTTCTTTAATAAAATACACGAAAAATCTATACCAAAAAGAAAATATGAAGAAAAAAGTTGTTTTAAGTTTAAAGTATAAAATTTTTAACGTTTTTTTGTAATTTATCAATAATTATTATTTATTAAGCAGAAAATCCTTTGTTATATAATAATGTAAATGGAAGACATTTTTCTAAAGGATACAGATATAAAAGATCTCTATATATCATAAAAAACAAGAAAAAATTTCGGGAATATTCTGAAGGTTTAAAGTGTAAAAATAATGGAAATTTGTACCAAGAATAATATAGTAAAAGGCTTAATAAAATATTAATTTAAAATACACAATTTGAATAATATTTACTATAAAAATATTTTATTAAAAATTATTATTCTGTATGTTGTAGCTACACAATGTATTTGTTTATCTCAGATTACTGGAAAATTCTGTGAAAACGATATAGACGAATGTGAATCAAATGTTTTATGTGGTTCTCATTCTTATTGCGTTAACACATATGGTTCTTATGAATGCTTCTGTGATTTTGGTTTCATTAAACAGACGGAAGATTGTATTCCTAAGTGGTTAATGTTTACGTGAAAATCTTGACTCTAATTATATACTCTAAATCATGATTTAGCTATAGTGGCTTTTAAAGAAAATCCTTGTCATAATGGTGTTTTTTGTTAAGATAGAAGTGATGGCAGATTTGAATGCCACTGTAAACTCGGTTTTTCTGGTGATAGATGCCAAATTGGTAAGGACATATTGAATTATTATTATGTAAAAGCAAAGAATCATTATAGAATTATTATTTTTATTTTATTATTAACATTCTGTCAATTGTACTTTCTGTATTTATATAATTCTTAAGTGGCAAGTTAAATTATACGTTACTAAACTTGAACTTATTCTCTATTAATATTAATTTTGTTTATATTTTTAATACGTTTTCTCTACGAGTGTTTCTACGCTTTATAATTAAACAGATAAAACAGATTATTAAATCGCCTAATCAGTTTTAATAATTTAATTATAATCAACTCTCACGCATAATAATAAATTAATAAGTTTAGTTAACAAATGTTTTAAGAAAAGTGTGAATAATTTTGGAAATGTTAATATAACGCTTATAAAAAAAAAATGTAATTCAAAGTAATATTTTATCTGTTCTATATCAGAAAATAACAATAGAAATTATTATTATCATTATTTTATCAATCAGAGTTATATGAAAAAATTATATATAAAAATTATTAATTTTTTCCAAATAACCATAAATTTAAAATAATATTTATAGTTTATGTTTTATTTATATAACTTATTTATATCGTAGCTACGGTTCTTAACCTCTAACACTTCTAAACGGCGGCCATTTTTACAGGAACTTTAAATAAAAACGCATACAAAATAAACTCCAAACAATAGCCATTATTTTTGTTCCTGTCAGTGGCCGTTATTCAGCGGTTTAAGTATACCAACAAATGGAGTTTTTATATAAGTGTTCACTTTTTATTTTTTATTTTTCAGAATTAGTTTATTTATTCTTATTTTAAGTGTAATAACTTTACTATGTTATATCACATTCAGTGCTTTCTATTATCACTATTTATTTATTTTTTAGAAGTTTCCCGATTGTAAATGATCTACCTGTGCTGAAAATGAAATATGTAGTTCCTGTCCTAAAGGTTTTCAGTGCTTACCGCCAAATATATAACTATGTTCATTGAAATTGTGGATCAATTATATTAATTTAAAATTTTTCAAAACTTTAAAAAATAAAAATATCTCAAAAAATCTTTAAATAAAATTATTGTTTAAACTTTTGTTGGCTTGTTTTATTATAAAATATTCGTATTGAAACTTATATTAATGTTTCCATTATTGTTTTAATATTTAAATATCCTCTTACTTTATAACCAGATATAAATTGAGGAGCTTAGACACATTCCCACATTAGGAAACTTTCGATAAAAAGAGGCTTTGTATTTCGATTCATGAGCATTTTAATCCGCAGAGCTTTATTAATATGGTTGTATGGTTATTAATACAACCTACAACCTTCTGGTAAATTGAAACGTGAAAGTTTTTTACAAGATGGATCGATGATGCACAAATCAAAATTTGTTAGTAATTCATTTTTTGTACTTTTGTGGAAAATTCCGTTTTTCCATTAAGCCCCTCAATTTATACCTGCTTAATCTATCAAATTTTATCAAAATATCTGAAATTTTACCATCTGTTACTTACTTTAAGGATAAAATTCGACACAGATAGACAAATGACATGTGTTTAGAAAGTTTTGATAAAATCCATAAAATATTCTTTGCCGAATATTTTGAGAAAAATTATAATTTTTGCTTTTTAATTTAAAAATTTTAAGTGTAAACGACACTTACATATTAAACGAGTATGTTTCTATATAAAAAAGTGTAAATTAACGCTATTAAGATAGCTAAAATAGCCACTACATGCAAATTCTGGAATACGATATAAATTTTTCCTTCTAAATTACATTATATTTGTATTTCTTGCTATTGTATTAAATTTTTAATGAAACATTTAAAAAAATACAACTGAAATAATTATTGCAGTTGTTATTGTTAGCAGTCAAAAATCATCAAAGCCTATTTTTTGCGGATCATATAGGCTAACTTCCATTTAGAAATTTGATTACAGTACTAACATCGGAAAGCCATTTAATACATGTGCAGATTTCTTCTGAAATATGCACACAAAATACATATAGGGCTACATGCACAAATGCATTTAACTGAAATCAGCTTATTAATTATAAAACACTTATACTTTAAATTCTAAAAAATATTTATTACTTACGTATATATAATTTACGATTAATTGTAATATTTAAAACCAACGTTTTGATTAAAAAAAAAACTAATAAAAAAACATTCTTAAAATTTCTGGTACTTAATTTTTTCAAGTTTTAAAAAAATAATAAACTTATAATTTACAACTTATTATAACAATTAAGGTTTAACTTTAAATATTTTTCAAAATTTTCTAGTAGAAATCAATAAAGGTATAGATTTCTGTAAAAAAAATATCCAGCAACGAGTTGCTTCACTTTCCCGGCAACATTTGGTGGCACCATCTGTTATGATATTTTATTTTAAAAAACTTTTTGTATTTTTAACTAGAGGTTCCGCTTCTGAAACTGACACTTTTGGAACTGATCTGTGTGCGAAACTGTTAAGCTTCACGGTTCCATTGGAACAGTTTGACTAGACCAGGCGTGTAGAACCTATGGCACGCGTGCCCAACGTGACAGGTCAGAAAAATTATCTGGCATGTAACGTAATATGCGATTTCGGTTTATCATTTATCTTTTTCAATCATTCTTTTTCCAATAAGCTTCTTTACATTTATTTTAAATAAAGCGTATTCGTTACATTTTTTTGAATATCGTTAATCAAAATCTAAAACTTCCACACGCATAAACATTTTTAAAGATAAGCATGTTGCTATATGGCACGTGGATTCAAAAAGATTTGTTATTCCTAGACTGGACGGTTCCTCGTCGCTTTTATTTAGGATATAAAATGTCTGTCTCTCTATTTTTTGTTCGATCTGCTCCAAATTATTCTTGTTTAAATTGAAATATGAGGAAAATATAGACTACCACGAAACCTGGATTCCTTACTCCTCACCTGATTTCATCCACCCTTATCAACTCCTAAACTCTTTTTCCGATTTGCACCAAATTTTTAACACTTATTCTCTGGGACTCTGCGGAAAATGTAAAATATCATAAAATATGGATACCCCACTCTTCTCCTGATTTGATCTCCTCGACACTTCGCAATAAACATAACAATTGTAAGCTAAAATAACCACATTTGTAATATGGTTTTCATTTTAACGTTTATCCATTTTCCTGTTTGGACGGGAAATGCCGGACATATCAATTGGTTACTAATAAAACAAATAATTACGAACTCTAATAGAAAATATAAATTATTTAAAATATCTTTGTAAATTTAAAATACTCTAAACTAATTTGATTATTCCTAAAAACCCGTGGAACATTTTTATTAGTTCAAGTTCAAATTCAGATGAAGAATTCACCGTTCATGGAAAGCCGTATTCTTGAAAGTTCAGAATGAATAACGTGTTAATAGGTAGTTCCGACCAGTACTGTCTCGACACTCGATGTGAAATTGTTCCTCGTAGATCCGAGTTCATAACTATCCACCTCTATTTTTAACTATTATAAAATGGCAAAAAGCTTAATTATAAAAGTAGGGAAAAGTTTTATTAACAAATTGTAAATACTAATTACGAGTAAAATCGTTATTAAGTCCGACCATACTGGAGATACACACGACCCCCTTTATCTTCCCGTCCCTCGACCTTTAACACCAAAATTTAATAGCATCAATCCCCCAATAAACAAACCTCCCTGCAAAATTTCAGAAATTTTCGACACAAAGCACAGGAGTATTAAACTTCAAACAGGGTAAACAAAATCGTGTCCCCCACACACACTTCCATACATACAAAAGAAACCCTCGATTTTTTTTTTTTTTTTTTTTTTTTTTTTTTTTTTGCATTTCTCGAAGTTTCAATGCTCCCCAAGTCCAAAAATGTAAAAATATTAGGGAGTCGTTTTTTGACACCTCACCATATTTTCCCGCTGTTATACTGTATATAACAGTCGGAAAAGTAAAAATTGAAAAAAACTCTCAACATCTACAAATGTAATAGGTGCATTTATGTGAGATTTATATCTAAATCGTCATTAGTTTTCTTTGGAGAACTTTTCCAACCTTAACATCTATCTAACACCTTTGAGTAAAAACGTTTGAATTGAAATAGCGTAAGTTTCGGTTTGCATCGGAAGTTCGTGTATATTTAATCGGCGCCTCCTGACCCTAGAGTTTCCATATCTGCTCTAAACTCTTCTCTATCTAACGCTGTTCCGGATTATAATGGAAGACAGCGGCGACAGTGGGAATTCATAGGTGTACAGTACAATTTTTTCAAATGCAGCCCGTTCCTGATGAAATTCAAATAAAACTTTTAAAATTTCAGAAGCCGTTTTGTAAATAAATGGTTTAGACTTGTGAAACACCGGTAATAAGCGCGCAGAATTGCTATTAACATTACCGCAGTAAAATCGTATAACGAAACCGTCTCTGGAACCAGTCGTTTCGATATCGTTAGCGCGAATCAAAGACAATACGCATTTGAGGATTTGTATCCTGCCACTTTATACAACATCTCTATAGAAGCGAGTACATCGGTGGGATATGGAAGTCCTTTGAACGTGCAGTTTACAACAAATCATTCGGGTATTAGTGAAGTTTTATGTTTCGATTACATTGTGAAGGAATGCGTATTTAATTCGCTCTTTTTATTTCAGTGCCGATTATAGAAGTGGAGCCAGCGATATTAGAAGTAACAGATTCTACCATTGATTTATTAATAAAACCAATTAAATTCGACAAAGGACCTATTAGGTAAATCCAATCAATAACTTTTACCAAATTAATAATTTTCAATTTTTATTTAAAAAAGATTGCTTATTTATTTATTGTTTCCATAGAATTATTTGTATACTCAGTCATATACGGCCAGGAAACGTTGTGGAAAAGTTGGCCGTAAATCGAAATCCCTGTTTAACGCATCGTAATTTTATTTGGGTAGAAACCGGTTCAAATTTCACAGGATCCGTTGCAATTTAACAAAATTTTTGAAAATCAGAAATTGTTAGTTGGAAATTATTTTTTGTTCTAATTTTATTTGAAACAAATGCAGTAATTAACGAACAAAGCAAAGTAATTAGAAAGTACGTTAAAGATTTTAATTCACACCAATGACGTTTCTAAAGTTTTAAGCAGAAACAAACTCCTCTATGCGCAACACGTGGTCCAAAGTTTATATTGTTGCCGGATGTTTTTTTTTAAATTACACTGCAAAATCACACGCGACAACACACACACGAAAAGAAATGCATAATTACTTAATAAATCTCTTAATGTCACGTACAATATTTGTCTACATGTTGGAATTCTAAATTCAAGCAGACAAAACCGAAACCAAAACTAACTTTATTAATATCCGCAACGATATAGTTTAATTTAAATTAACAAACAATTAATTATATTTCAATTGACGTTTCAGTGAATATCACGTGATTGTAGAACGAAAAGGCGGACTAAAGAAAAGAGAAATTAAAGTAGAAGAAAAAGAATTAATTAACTATAATACTTCTATGAACTTGAGTGTAAATTACTATTCGACTGCAAGATTCTATCCTCGTCAACTCGGTTCTGAAGGCGTAAACTTTACCGTTGGAGATGGGAAAACGTATAACGGTTTTTACAATGCACCGTTAATTACGGGAGAAAATTATCAACTAGGAATTGCTGTTTTAAGTAATTATAATGAGGTAAGGTAATTCCTGTTGTAAAATTATTCATTATTATTATTACGTATGTTATTAGTAACATAAAATAAGTTATATGTTACTTTATTAAATGGCGAAGTTACTAAATAAAATAACTCATTTAAAATTACATTCTATCCAGATTATTTCGTGTATTGAAAAATCGTGATTTTCGATAAAATATATTCATAAAAATATAAAACAATTTATTTCACATTAATAGAATAAATTAGAGAAAATATAATTTAATTATTCATTACTCAAATTAAAATATCTGTATAAAATGACTTTTCATAAAGCCATATACATGACTTTAAAAAGTTAAATAAAAACGGCTAGCAAAGTGTCAGAGTTTGAAAAGTTGAATGATATAAACAGGTATACGTGTGTGTGTGCATATAAAATGTGTGGAATATTCTGTGCTATTCCTAAGTATATCTTAGTCAAAGACGTAACACTCGATCTGTTTCTTTACTTGTCTTAGCTTCGTAAGACAAAATTGGATTTGCATGGCAAAATTCTGGGTGGAGCGTAGCACCTGGCTTTTTTGTTTAACACTAACACTCCGTCACGAATATTTAATTTAAAACGACTTATTATATTTCTTGAAGAATGTACAGTACGTATAACGTACTGTATATAATAGAACCTTTTTATTCAAATATTTATTTTTTCTTAATATTTATAGGAAAGTTGCAGTTCTGTATAAATGAGCTATTCCTAGTCGATTTTCGGCTGCAATTTTCAAATTGCAGACATATAAATTCCCACTGTTCTTTGTCTGTCCGTTCGTTATTCGTTAATCTCGATAACAGAGTTAGATAGATAAAAATCGAGATCGGATATGGATAGCTTAGGAGCCTGAGCCCCCCATTAATAACCCACCAGTAGTCGATTAGATGAAATCACTGAACACTGGTCGTTGGTTCGTGTCTTGCCAACCGGCTGGCCACTTTTCTCGGCTTCTTCAAGTTAATAACACCTAAATAGGGAGCATTAACACTAAATAATGAATAAAATTAACTCAAATTTTTAAAAAATTTTATGTTATTTTACATATTTAAAATATTTCTTAAAAATTGTAATTTTGAAATTTAATTTTAATTATAACATTTTGAAATTTGATTTATTCTTTTAGAAAATACTTATTGGATATAAATATTTATCCGATGTTATAAAAGGTATGTACACTCTTTACTAATTTATAAATAATATATTAACATTAAATATCTATTCTGTGTAATTGTTAATTATTGATTTCAATTTATAGTTAAACGTTTAGTGAGTAAAGGAGCAGATAAAAGTTCTTTAATAGGTGTATTATTCGGAATTCTTGCATGTTTAATAATAATCATTGCCTTAATAGGATACAGGTAATATTTAAAATGTATATTTTACTTATAATTAAGTAAAATTTAATTAATATTTCTTATTGTATATTGGCAGAAAGCGTGATTTATTAGGAAAACTCAAAAAAGAAAATGGTTTTAATGTGATATTTTTAAATAAAAAAAATGGTAATAATTTAATTCTTAATTTTAAATATAGTGGTAATTTAAATTAAAGCCTGTTATTTATTATTATGCCCCTATATTATTAAATAAAATTAACTTTAAATCTCGTATATTACTGACAAAATGCACGCTTAAAAT
Source organism: Centruroides vittatus (assembly GCF_030686945.1). Classification (NCBI taxonomy): domain Eukaryota; kingdom Metazoa; phylum Arthropoda; class Arachnida; order Scorpiones; family Buthidae; genus Centruroides; species Centruroides vittatus. The sequence goes on along the minus strand of NW_027122652.1, from coordinate 15,575 downwards.
TAACACATTGAAAACACAATAAAATTATGGTTAAATAATTGTGTTTTCAAAAAGTATTAACATGCTTTTATATGGCAATGTTACAATTTCTGTACAAAATCTAACTTTATATGAGTATAATTAGTACTTTTGTATACCCCACGTCCTGTGTGCAGGACATCAATCAAATATTAAATATAAAATGATAGATTTAGTTAACATGCATAACTCGAAAAATGATTCTCTCCGAGATTTTTAATTTTTAGACTCGGGAACCTTGAAACATCAAGAAATGCAAAAATGTTGGTGTTTTAAAAATATGAATGGATTTTGTGTTGCATGGTTTGGTTCAGACAATTTGAAACTTAACTGTCTTTTAACAAAGCGGCTTTACTAGAAAACGCGTCCAATGTAAAAACTCATTACAATAGAATACGTAAACTTTGGAAAGCTATGTATACAAAATGACAAAACTTACACATTTGGTTGACCAACCATTTCAAACATCACAGTGTAAAGTTTCATTTAGTTACCACAACTTAATAAATGTTCAATGTGATGGTCTAGATATATAAACAAATGTGTTTTGAAGACAAACCTGTGTTTAAATTACACTCGCGAGTTGCCGTTGTATTCTACAACAGTTTAACTGGAAAAACTTTAATTTATATCACTTAAATATTACAAACTTCTAGATAAAAGACTAAATTTCGAAGCCACTCTGTGACTAGGGCCGTGGGAAACGGCGCCTGTAGGCTCCCATCTAGAGTCGATAATAATACTGTATTCAGTATTAATTAACAATTAATATAAATATATCGATTAATTAAATTTTTTGTAGTTTACACAATAAAGATATACATTGCCGCCTTGCCAAAGAGTATGGGGTTGCTGTTAATTTTAAAGCTGCTATGTGTCTTAGGTTTTGTGATTAAATCTCAATATTCTCATTCTATTTAAAAAAATAATTTAGTCACAAAATGCATCTGCTTACGGAGGCCTTTTCATTTCGTACATTTCACATCTTTGGCGCTTACATCCATGGTCATAAATCAATTCGCTGTTTTAGAGACATACCAAAACACGTACCTTAAATGTGTCAATATTTTAAATTTGAAAGTTCTGTAATTTTAACACAAGTTTAACAAAAGTTCTCTTTTGTTTGTTATGATTTTGTAAAAATAATATAATATAGATTAACAATTTTAATTATTAAGTGTTTAACACGCCAATTATCCCAGTCAGACTCTATTGATATGAAATTATTGTGATTTCGACAAAAGAATCAACCTTTAGTTTCTGTTGCCGAAAATTTTGTTTTCGGATTTTAGGATTCCCGATAAGAAGTGTTTTATTGATAAATTATATCGGCTTAGATTTATTTTATATAAAGATATTCTATTCCTTACAAGAAAGAAATTAGACTTTTAAGCACAATCAACCTTTATTTTTCGATTGAATATCAATTACAATTCTTTTAATTTCGAAAATTGATTATATATTTGCAAATACTCAAAATTTACGCCGAAAACATTGTTTTAGAGTCGTTTATTATTTATGTGTTGATTGCACAAATCCATTACTTTTTAGCTGTTGATTTGTATCCCAGACTCCTTCTAGAATCTCAATCCCACGCGACGATGTCTGCCATCATTAGAAAGTTTTATATATTAAAGATTCGACCGCAAATCTCAGACTTCTTGTTTAGTCTACCACATTATCGTGCACTTGGTTAAATACTAAATAGTTAAGTGTACTTTGAACAGTACAAGATCTGGTCGTACAGTACACTCCTACCGCCGAATAGGCAATTATGCTAATTTTAAGGACGGAACTCTCGTTTGTTTTTATTAATGCATCGTAACTGATGGACAGCTTTTAAGAATGTATTAAGAGAATTTCATAAATTTTCTGCAGTTATATAAACAGAATTTGTGAAACTTCTTCGATTCTATTCACAGAATTCCGTGATATTTTTAAGAGGATGTTGCGGGATTTCGTTAAATTTATACGGAGATATTGCAGAGTTTGATGAAACTGTTATGGAGGCATTCCAAGATTTACTGAGAACTGTTACAGAGGCGTTAAGGATTCGATGAAACTGTTTTGGAGGCATTCCAGGATTTACTGAGAACTGTTACAGAGGCGTTAAGGATTCGATGAAACTGTTTTGGAGGCATTCCAGGATTTACTGAGAACTGTTACAGAGGCGTTAAGGATTCGATGAAACTGTTTTGGAGGCATTCCAGGATTTACTGAGAACTGTTACAGAGGCGTTAAGGATTCGATGAAACTGTTTTGGAGGCATTCCAGGATTTACTGAGAACTGTTACAGAGGCGTTAAGGATTCGATGAAACTGTTTTGGAGGCATTCCAGGATTTACTGAAAACTGTTACAGAGGCGTTAAGGATTCGATGAAACTGTTTTGGAGGCATTCCAGGATTTACTGAGAACTGTTACAGAGGCGTTAAGGATTCGATGAAACTGTTTTGGAGGCATTCCAGGATTTACTGAGAACTGTTACAGAGGCGTTAAGGATTCGATGAAACTGTTTTGGAGGCATTCCAGGATTTACTGAGAACTGTTACAGAGGCGTTAAGGATTCGATGAAACTGTTTTGGAGGCATTCCAGGATTTACTGAGAACTGTTACAGAGGCGTTAAGGATTCGATGAAACTGTTTTGGAGGCATTCCAGGATTTACTGAAAACTGTTACAGAGGCGTTAAGGATTCGATGAAACTGTTTTGGAGGCATTCCAGGATTTACTGAAAACTGTTACAGAGGCGTTAAGGATTCGATGAAACTGTTTTGGAGGCATTCCAGGATTTACTGAGAACTGTTACAGAGGCGTTAAGGATTCGATGAAACTGTTTTGGAGGCATTCCAGGATTTACTGAGAACTGTTACAGAGGCGTTAAGGATTCGATGAAACTGTTTTGGAGGCATTCCAGGATTTACTGAAGAACTGTTACAGAGGCGTTAAGGATTCGATGAAACTGTTTTGGAGGCATTCCAGGATTTACTGAAGAACTGTTACAGAGGCGTTAAGGATTCGATGAAACTGTTTTGGAGGCATTCCAGGATTTACTGAAGAACTGTTACAGAGGCGTTAAGGATTCGATGAAACTGTTTTGGAGGCATTCCAGGATTTACTGAAAACTGTTACAGAGGCGTTAAGGATTCGATGAAACTGTTTTGGAGGCATTCCAGGATTTACTGAGAACTGTTACAGAGGCGTTAAGGATTTGATGAAACTGTTTTGGAGGCATTCCAGGATTTACTGAGAACTGTTACAGAGGCGTTAAGGATTCGATGAAACTGTTTTGGAGGCATTCCAGGATTTACTGAAAACTGTTACAGAGGCGTTAAGGATTCGATGAAACTGTTTTGGAGGCATTCCAGGATTTACTGAGAACTGTTACAGAGGCGTTAAGGATTCGATGAAACTGTTTTGGAGGCATTCCAGGATTTACTGAGAACTGTTACAGAGGCGTTAAGGATTCGATGAAACTGTTTTGGAGGCATTCCAGGATTTACTGAGAACTGTTACAGAGGCGTTAAGGATTCGATGAAACTGTTTTGGAGGCATTCCAGGATTTACTGAGAACTGTTACAGAGGCGTTAAGGATTCGATGAAACTGTTTTGGAGGCATTCCAGGATTTACTGAGAACTGTTACAGAGGCGTTAAGGATTCGATGAAACTGTTTTGGAGGCATTCCAGGATTTACTGAGAACTGTTACAGAGGCGTTAAGGATTCGATGAAACTGTTTTGGAGGCATTCCAGGATTTACTGAGAACTGTTACAGAGGCGTTAAGGATTCGATGAAACTGTTTTGGAGGCATTCCAGGATTTACTGAGAACTGTTACAGAGGCGTTAAGGATTTGATGAAACTGTTTTGGAGGCATTCCAGGATTTACTGAAAACTGTTACAGAGGCGTTAAGGATTCGATGAAACTGTTTTGGAGGCATTCCAGGATTTACTGAGAACTGTTACAGAGGCGTTAAGGATTCGATGAAACTGTTTTGGAGGCATTCCAGGATTTACTGAGAACTGTTACAGAGGCGTTAAGGATTCGATGAAACTGTTTTGGAGGCATTCCAGGATTTACTGAGAACTGTTACAGAGGCGTTAAGGATTCGATGAAACTGTTTTGGAGGCATTCCAGGATTTACTGAGAACTGTTACAGAGGCGTTAAGGATTCGATGAAACTGTTTTGGAGGCATTCCAGGATTTACTGAGAACTGTTACAGAGGCGTTAAGGATTTGATGAAACTGTTTTGGAGGCATTCCAGGATTTACTGAGAACTGTTACAGAGGCGTTAAGGATTCGATGAAACTGTTTTGGAGGCATTCCAGGATTTACTGAGAACTGTTACAGAGGCGTTAAGGATTCGATGAAACTGTTTTGGAGGCATTCCAGGATTTACTGAGAACTGTTACAGAGGCGTTAAAGATTTGATGAAACTGTTTTGGAGGCATTCCAGGATTTGCTGAAAACTGTTACAGAGGCGTTAAAGATTTGATGAAACTGTTTTGGAGGCATTCCAGGATTTGCTGAAAACTGTTACAGAGGCGTTACAAGATTTGATGAAACTGTTTTGGAGGCATTCCAGGATTTGCTGAAAACTGTCACAGAGGCGTTACAAGATTTGATGAAACTGTTTTGGAGGCATTCCAGGATTTACTGAGAACTGTTACAGAGGCGTTACAAGATTTGATGAAACTGTTTTGGAGGCATTCCAGGATTTACTGAGAACTGTTACAGAGGCGTTAAAGATTTGATGAAACTGTTTTGGAGGCATTCCAGGATTTGCTGAAAACTGTTACAGAGGCGTTACAAGATTTGATGAAACTGTTTTGGAGGCATTCCAGGATTTGCTGAAAACTGTTACAGAGGCGTTACAAGATTTGATGAAACTGTTTTGGAGGCATTCCAGGATTTACTGAGAACTGTTACAGAGGCGTTAAAGATTTGATGAAACTGTTTTGGAGGCATTCCAGGATTTACTGAAAACTGTTACAGAGGCGTTACAAGATTTGATGAAACTGTTTTGGAGGCATTCCAGGATTTGCTGAAAACTGTTACAGAGGCGTTAAGGATTCGATGAAACTGTTTTGGAGGCATTCCAGGATTTGCTGAGAACTGTTACAGAGGCGTTAAGGATTCGATGAAACTGTTTTGGAGGCATTCCAGGATTTACTGAGAACTGTTACAGAGGCGTTAAGGATTTGATGAAACTGTTTTGGAGGCATTCCAGGATTTACTGAGAACTGTTACAGAGGCGTTAAGGATTCGATGAAACTGTTTTGGAGGCATTCCAGGATTTACTGAGAACTGTTACAGAGGCGTTAAGGATTCGATGAAACTGTTTTGGAGGCATTCCAGGATTTACTGAGAACTGTTACAGAGGCGTTAAGGATTCGATGAAACTGTTTTGGAGGCATTCCAGGATTTACTGAGAACTGTTACAGAGGCGTTAAGGATTCGATGAAACTGTTTTGGAGGCATTCCAGGATTTACTGAGAACTGTTACAGAGGCGTTAAGGATTTGATGAAACTGTTTTGGAGGCATTCCAGGATTTGCTGAGAACTGTTACAGAGGCGTTAAGGATTCGATGAAACTGTTTTGGAGGCATTCCAGGATTTACTGAAAACTGTTACAGAGGCGTTACAAGATTCGATGAAACTGTTTTGGAGGTATTACAGGATTTGCTCAAAACTGGTACAGAGGCGTTACAAGATTTGATGAAACTGTTACAGAGGCGTTATTGGTGGTCATAAAACTTTTACATAGGTAATTCTGAATTCGGTAAAACTTATGTGGACACGTTGATAATTTGATGAAACGTTACAGGATCTGGTGAAAATTTCATAGTTTCACTAACAGGGTTTGTTTATCTTTTACTATTGTATTCACAAGATTTGATGCATTCGGAGAAATTTTCTTTAATAGGTGTGAGAAACGACATTTTTAACTGAGGTTAAATGGTATCCATTCGTTACGGAATCGAGAGGTAGAAGAACACTCAGCAGTTTCGGATGTAAGTACTGAAATTCTATCCTGACCTTTTCGTAATAATACGATAAATAATTCAAAACATTAATTATGTACCATATATCAGATTGAAATGCGGTACGAATCTGTCTGGGAAGAGAAAAGCTGCTGTAGAAACTTAATCACGACTCCAGCGAAGTACATTCCACCAACGTCGCGATTTAGACTTTTTTTCCTCTTCTTTCTTCACTTCCTCCTTCACGACTAAACGTGTGGTGCTCAAAGTGTATTTATCGATTGTATCATTTGAAGAAGGAATAAGAATCTCTTGCTTTTGAGCAGAAATGAGAATTCTACTTATTTTTTGTTCAATCGTCTCATTTAGATTTTGTTCAGGGAATCGGTAGATGGAAAATTTCATCAGGAACCTTGTCAATCGCCTCAACTTTTCTACAGGCGTCTCGTCCGGATTCTCTGGCTGGTGTAGAATGAAAACCTTGTCATTCGTCAGCTGTTTAGAGAACCAAGTTGTTTTCCATATTGAGAAGTGCATGCTGTCCATGCATGGTTCTTCACACAATTCTCCTAAGAATGAAATGCACGGCCGAACATTTGGAAAACATTCGGTTTGCAACGTGTTGTGCATATCCCACCAATGCGATAGGTCGTGCATTTTTGTCATTTCGGTGAGATTCAATTTATGGGAATCTGTGTCAAACATATTATCTGCTATAGGCGACAGCAAGCTTGCACTCGAGCTTCGATCTAGCGGAGGGGTCATACTGTCACCACCGCCTGATGAGACCAGTGGAAGATCTGCAATCCTGCACTCTTCCGAATTGTCTATAGTGCTGTCGCCTTTCATTGGGTGAATTTTTGTTCCACGGCATAATAGCCTCCAACTCTCAAACCTCTTCTTCCTATCAGAAAGACGAGAAACAGTTTCTTTTATTTCAATGAATAAATTTTAAATTGGATGATAATTTCAAAACAGAAAGGTCATATTTCATAGATCAATATTTATCCCACACAAAATCAATATTTGGTTAAATTTATATAAGTTGCATATGTGTATTCATGTTTATGTGCTATTCCTTGAGCCTATCTGTAAGCACAAAATTCCTCCCGATTGCTGCCCTCACTAGATATTTTCTGACAGTTGTTGTAGCTAAAAGGGAGCAGCTAGTGATAACTTTGTAGCGTGTGTAAATAGACTTTATGGTATCATATTTGATGAATATCATAAAAGAATTTATTGCTTATTCTATTATGAAAGAAAAAAGAATCATAAAATTTCTAAAATACTTATCTAAACTCCAGTTTGGATACGTATCAATTATGAGGTGTTTATTGTAAAATGAAAAATCGGATTTAAAGCATAAGAAATTTGTTTTAAAAGTTATCCAAATAATTAAAAACCTTTAATAATTAGAAAGAGATGCCAATGAACCTTTTATTTATAACATCAGAAACAAATGGTTTCGGATAAATCGAAACGGACGATCTCCATCGGATTTGGTTGATTGAATTTAAGACAACTAATAACATAGTGATCTGCCAAAGAAAATGTCTCACGGAATACTTTCTATAAAAAAGTGGTTCCTGTTAAATTTTAGAAAGTACAAAGAAACCAGAAGAATTTTGAAACGCCCAGCCGAAACATCTGCTAACTATCTACTTGTGTTTAGTGGTTTTATCCAATCCGCCACTGATGGAGATAGTCGCCATCGGAAGACGAGACTTTTAAAACTAAAAATATTGTCATTTAAACTTACTTAAAAATGAAAGAAAACATTCTTTTCTTAAAATCGCCAAACGAACAAAGTAATCGCATTCGCTTGCAACAATGAACGAACCAAGAATGGTTTAGTTTTATTGTTAGACGGGCATTGTTGAAGAGATCGCTACGTCATTCGTCTTCAAAATATACATAAACGGGGCGAAAAGAAATCATTTTTGTGTATAAATCGCGATTTCTCTTACAGTTAGCAAAAATTATTTAAAAACGTAAAGATTTAGTGCTTTATTTTTATTTTATTGTCTTGAATGGTATTTTCTTCAAATGTATTGTTCATCTAAGTTTTTAATTTGTAGAACAGGAGTCTTTAAATGAAATTGTTATCTTTTCTTTTGCGCCACTTATACCGACACACGAAAAAGCTAATTGTAACAAAATAAATCCATAGATTAGAATAGCTTCTCAAGCTGAAATAAAGCTTACCGTTCTTCGATACAGCTGTAGTTTTCTCCCTGTAAAAGTTACGTTGTTATCTTTATTTTGAAGAGAAGAGAAAAAAAGATTGCAAAATTTTTGAAGGGTGTATCTGGTGTTTACGGGTGTGGGTCTAAACATTTTCAAAATTAGCGCACATTGTTTACGGATGACCTCTAAGATGTAAACTTAATATGTCCTTACGTTACGAAAATTGTCTATTTTTGCACAATAAAATACTTTAAAATAGATGCGTAACGTTTCAAGCAACATTTTAAAATGAGTGTGGTGCCATGTCTTATGTTATTTTAATTTAAAATTTTTAATGTGATTAAATATTATAAAATGGCAAAAAGTTTAATTTCATCGTCACTGTCCAGGCTGCAAATTTTCGTCACAATGTTTTTAATACTTTTATTGAATTAGCAATATAATATAATTATGAGTGATAAACTAGACACAAATGCAAAGTTGAAATAAAAGACTGAACGTGAGTATGATCCGATGATATAGAAAATACAACACGACATCAGGGCTTGGGCACATTCTTGCTCGGAGTAAACGCTTGGAGAAAAATAAATACAAAAACAAAATTTTTTTCACAATATAAAAATATAGAAGAAACTAAACGTCTTCAAAACTTCCGTCATGTCCAACTACCAAGAACGAATCGTCTTTACTTCGGAGAGAGGGCTTTTCGTTAGAGGCTACGCCACTGCAAAAATACATAAAAGACTTAACAAGTCTACTGATGGTAAGCCTAAACCTTTAAAAATACTGTATATATGTTACTGTGAAAGACCGAAATTAGAGAATGTCGATATTCTCTTGTGAATGTCGACACATACAAAATACGTCGGTGAAAGACCGAATATTTGGTTATATTATTATACATTCGAACAATCGCCGGTGTATGTCGAGAAGCACAGATAAGCTTTGGTGGAGGTCGAAACGACACCCGAGAGGCTGGTGCCCCAGCTATATTGCATTCATATAATGGTAGAGAATTCTGTAATTAAGTCATATCCCAACTATGCGCTATGTGGAGAGATGTTAAGATAGTTCATGGAAAGCCTCGTCATAGTCAAACACAGAGCTCAGTTGAAAGGGCCAATCGGGATATACAAAATATGTTAACTGTATGGATGAACGATAACGATACAAATAAACGGTCAGACGGTTTGCTCTTTGTACAATTTGCTAAGAACACTACATATCACAAAGGAATACGCCAAAGTCCTTATGAAGCCATGTTTGGCGTTAAATCAAAAAGAGGCATAGCATCGTCATCTTTGCCTGGCGAACAAATCGCAAATATTGAAACCGAAGAACAGCTCGAAGAAATTGTTAATACTTTTGAAGAAAATTTGAGCAGTGACCGTAACAAATACCCTATTTTAAAGGAAAATATTGAAGAGGAGCTGCGTCCTACCACGTCTTCGTATGAACCCCTAACTGAACAATACGAAGTTATTTCTATAAAAAGAGCGGCCGCGAAAGAGAATCTTCTACTGCAAGCAACGAAAATGTTACGAATTTCAAAAAGAAAATTTCTTTCTATTCAAATTGGTGATATCGTATGAATACAAGTCCCTGATGTCGACCGTGGCCGTACAGATGCCCGAAATGTGTTGGTGGTTGTTGTTAAAATAAAAGACTCCGACTTTTATAAATTAGCAAACAAAAATGTTACCCTCAATCAGCTTTATACCCGTAATTAGTTTGTAATTTGTAAAGAAAAGTTACTTTCCAAAGATGATATTTCTTGAGAAGAAATATCGCTGAGAGAAGCAGCTGCAGCTAATTCGAAAAGTGGAGGGCAAGGCTATACACGCTGTCATTGCAAAAAGAAGTGTTCCACGAATAAATGCAGTTGTAAAAGCAAGGGACTCTTGTGCAATTCAAAGTGCCATAACAATTTATATTGTTGCAATAAATAAGATTGTAAAATGTTAATCACATAATTTATGTGTAGGTTTATTATTGGTATTATTTTTCTTTTCTGATTAAGAATGTACTGTTCGTTTTAGGTTCATCAGTTTATTTACATGTGCTATTACTTAAGCTTTTTCGTATTTTGACATATTAAAAAGTTGCATTTCTGCCTTAACGTAATAAAAATATTTTTATTCAACATTCACCACAGTGCATGCTGAATGTCGACATTTGCCGGTGTAAGTGAGAAATAATGATATTTAGCAAATATTTCGTACATACACTAAACGACTGTGTGAATGCTGACATTCACCGGAGAATGTCGACATTCGCCGGATATTGGTCATTTACAGTAACATATACATAATTTAAATTAAATAACGTGACTTTCGGTTTAGATCGAAAGTTCCTATATAGTTCATTGAGGTCTCTTATCCCTAAAGTGTCGACACCTAGTCTCCGCTTTCAAGAATCTAACTCCCGTTTCGAGATTAAGGAAAAACAGACGAACGACAGTGGGAATTTATAAGTCTACGATTGTTTCAAATGGAAGCCGAAAATGTTCGTCTTTGTGAAGTGAAAACTGTTTGTCCCTGGTAATTCGACGACGGGTAAATTTTCCTCTAAACAGAGTTAAAGAAAAATCAGCTCAATTGCTAACAGGAAAAGTATGACCTACAGGGAAGACTATCAATAAAAGTATTAAAAACATTGTGACGAAAATTTGCAGCCTGGACAGTGACGATGAAATTAAACTTTTTGCCATTTTATAATATTTAATCACATTAAAAATTTTAAATTAAAATAACATAAGACATGGCACCACACTCATTTTAAAATGTTGCTTGGAACGTTACGCAACTATTTTAAAGTATTTTATTGTGCACAAATAGACATTTTTCGTAATGTAAGGACATATTAAATTTACATCTTAGAGGTCATCCGTAAACAATGTGCGCTAATTTTGAAAATGTTTAGACCCACACCCGTAAACACCAGATACACCCTTCAAAAATTTTGCAATCTTTTTTTCTCTTCTCTTCAAAATAAAGATAACAACGTAACTTTTACAGGGAGAAAACTACAGCTGTATCGAAGAACGGTAAGCTTTATTTCAGCTTGAGAAACTATTCTAATCTATGGATTTATTTTGTTACAATTAGCTTTTTCGTATGTCGGTATAAGTGGCGCAAAAGAAAAGATAACAATTTCATTTAAAGACTCCTGTTCTACAAATTAAAAACTTAGATGAACAATACATTTGAAGAAAATACCATTCAAGACAATAAAATAAAAATAAAGCACTAAATCTTTACGTTTTTAAATAATTTTTGCTAACTGTAAGAGAAATCGCGATTTATACACAAAAATGATTTCTTTTCGCCCCGTTTATGTATATTTTGAAGACGAATGACGTAGCGATCTCTTCAACAATGCCCGTCTAACAATAAAACTAAACCATTCTTGGTTCGTTCATTGTTGCAAGCGAATGCGATTACTTTGTTCGTTTGGCGATTTTAAGAAAAGAATGTTTTCTTTCATTTTTAAGTAAGTTTAAATGACAATATTTTTAGTTTTAAAAGTCTCGTCTTCCGATGGCGACTATCTCCATCAGTGGCGGATTGGATAAAACCACTAAACACAAGTAGATAGTTAGCAGATGTTTCGGCTGGGCGTTTCAAAATTCTTCTGGTTTCTTTGTACTTTCTAAAATTTAACAGGAACCACTTTTTTATAGAAAGTATTCCGTGAGACATTTTCTTTGGCAGATCACTATGTTATTAGTTGTCTTAAATTCAATCAACCAAATCCGATGGAGATCGTCCGTTTCGATTTATCCGAAACCATTTGTTTCTGATGTTATAAATAAAAGGTTCATTGGCATCTCTTTCTAATTATTAATAGTTTTAAATTATTTGGATAACTTTTAAAACAAATTTCTTATGCTTTAAATCCGATTTTTCATTTTACAATAAACACTTCATAATTGATACGTATCCAAACTGGAGTTTAGATAAGTATTTTAGAAATTTTATGATTCTTTTTTCTTTCATAATAGAATAAGCAATAAATTCTTTTATGATATTCATCAAATATGATACCATAAAGTCTATTTACACACGCTACAAAGTTATCACTAGCTGCTCCCTTTTAGCTACAACAACTGTCAGAAAATATCTAGTGAGGGCAGCAATCGGGAGGAATTTTGTGCTTACAGATAGGCTCAAGGAATAGCACATAAACATGAATACACATATGCAACTTATATAAATTTAACCAAATATTGATTTTGTGTGGGATAAATATTGATCTATGAAATATGACCTTTCTGTTTTGAAATTATCATCCAATTTAAAATTTATTCATTGAAATAAAAGAAACTGTTTCTCGTCTTTCTGATAGGAAGAAGAGGTTTGAGAGTTGGAGGCTATTATGCCGTGGAACAAAAATTCACCCAATGAAAGGCGACAGCACTATAGACAATTCGGAAGAGTGCAGGATTGCAGATCTTCCACTGGTCTCATCAGGCGGTGGTGACAGTATGACCCCTCCGCTAGATCGAAGCTCGAGTGCAAGCTTGCTGTCGCCTATAGCAGATAATATGTTTGACACAGATTCCCATAAATTGAATCTCACCGAAATGACAAAAATGCACGACCTATCGCATTGGTGGGATATGCACAACACGTTGCAAACCGAATGTTTTCCAAATGTTCGGCCGTGCATTTCATTCTTAGGAGAATTGTGTGAAGAACCATGCATGGACAGCATGCACTTCTCAATATGGAAAACAACTTGGTTCTCTAAACAGCTGACGAATGACAAGGTTTTCATTCTACACCAGCCAGAGAATCCGGACGAGACGCCTGTAGAAAAGTTGAGGCGATTGACAAGGTTCCTGATGAAATTTTCCATCTACCGATTCCCTGAACAAAATCTAAATGAGACGATTGAACAAAAAATAAGTAGAATTCTCATTTCTGCTCAAAAGCAAGAGATTCTTATTCCTTCTTCAAATGATACAATCGATAAATACACTTTGAGCAGTACACGTTTAGTCGTGAAGGAGGAAGTGAAGAAAGAAGAGGAAAAAAAGTTTAAATCGCGACGTTGGTGGAATGTACTTCGCTGGAGTCGTGATTAAGTTTCTACAGCAGCTTTTCTCTTCCCAGACAGATTCGTACCGCATTTCAATCTGATATATGGTACATAATTAATGTTTTGAATTATTTATCGTATTATTACGAAAAAGTTAGGATAGAATTTCAGTACTTACATCTAAAACTGCTGAGTGTTCTTCTACCTCTCGATTCCGTAACGAATGGATACCATTTAACCTCAGTTAAAAATGTCGTTTCTCACACCTATTAAAGTAAATTTCTCCGAATGCATCAAATCTTGTGAATACAATAGTAAAAGATAAACAAACCCTGTTAGTGAAACCATGAAATTTTCACCAGATCCTGTAACGTTTCATCAAATTATCAACGTGTCCACATAAGTTTTACCGAATTCAGAATTACCTATGTAAAAGTTTTATGACCACCAATAACGCCTCTGAACAGTTTCAGTCAAATCGTGCAATATCTCCAAAACAGTTTCATCGAATCTTTAACGCCTCTGTAACAGTTCTCAGTAAATCCTGGAATGCCTCCAAAACAGTTTCATCGAATCCTTAACGCCTCTGTAACAGTTCTCAGTAAATCCTGGAATGCCTCCAAAACAGTTTCATCGAATCCTTAACGCCTCTGTAACAGTTCTCAGTAAATCCTGGAATGCCTCCAAAACAGTTTCATCGAATCCTTAACGCCTCTGTAACAGTTCTCAGTAAATCCTGGAATGCCTCCAAAACAGTTTCATCGAATCCTTAACGCCTCTGTAACAGTTCTCAGTAAATCCTGGAATGCCTCCAAAACAGTTTCATCGAATCCTTAACGCCTCTGTAACAGTTCTCAGTAAATCCTGGAATGCCTCCAAAACAGTTTCATCGAATCCTTAACGCCTCTGTAACAGTTCTCAGTAAATCCTGGAATGCCTCCAAAACAGTTTCATCGAATCCTTAACGCCTCTGTAACAGTTCTCAGTAAATCCTGGAATGCCTCCAAAACAGTTTCATCGAATCCTTAACGCCTCTGTAACAGTTCTCAGTAAATCCTGGAATGCCTCCAAAACAGTTTCATCGAATCCTTAACGCCTCTGTAACAGTTCTCAGTAAATCCTGGAATGCCTCCAAAACAGTTTCATCGAATCCTTAACGCCTCTGTAACAGTTCTCAGTAAATCCTGGAATGCCTCCAAAACAGTTTCATCGAATCCTTAACGCCTCTGTAACAGTTCTCAGTAAATCCTGGAATGCCTCCAAAACAGTTTCATCGAATCCTTAACGCCTCTGTAACAGTTTTCAGTAAATCCTGGAATGCCTCCAAAACAGTTTAATCGAATCCTTAACGCCTCTGTAACAGTTCTCAGTAAATCCTGGAATGCCTCCAAAACAGTTTCATCGAATCCTTAACGCCTCTGTAACAGTTCTCAGTAAATCCTGGAATGCCTCCAAAACAGTTTCATCGAATCCTTAACGCCTCTGTAACAGTTCTCAGTAAATCCTGGAATGCCTCCAAAACAGTTTCATCGAATCCTTAACGCCTCTGTAACAGTTCTCAGTAAATCCTGGAATGCCTCCAAAACAGTTTCATCGAATCCTTAACGCCTCTGTAACAGTTCTCAGTAAATCCTGGAATGCCTCCAAAACAGTTTCATCGAATCCTTAACGCCTCTGTAACAGTTCTCAGTAAATCCTGGAATGCCTCCAAAACAGTTTCATCGAATCCTTAACGCCTCTGTAACAGTTCTCAGTAAATCCTGGAATGCCTCCAAAACAGTTTCATCGAATCCTTAACGCCTCTGTAACAGTTCTCAGTAAATCCTGGAATGCCTCCAAAACAGTTTCATCGAATCCTTAACGCCTCTGTAACAGTTCTCAGTAAATCCTGGAATGCCTCCAAAACAGTTTCATCGAATCCTTAACGCCTCTGTAACAGTTCTCAGTAAATCCTGGAATGCCTCCAAAACAGTTTCATCGAATCCTTAACGCCTCTGTAACAGTTCTCAGTAAATCCTGGAATGCCTCCAAAACAGTTTCATCGAATCCTTAACGCCTCTGTAACAGTTCTCAGTAAATCCTGGAATGCCTCCAAAACAGTTTCATCGAATCCTTAACGCCTCTGTAACAGTTCTCAGTAAATCCTGGAATGCCTCCAAAACAGTTTCATCGAATCCTTAACGCCTCTGTAACAGTTCTCAGTAAATCCTGGAATGCCTCCAAAACAGTTTCATCGAATCCTTAACGCCTCTGTAACAGTTCTCAGTAAATCCTGGAATGCCTCCAAAACAGTTTCATCGAATCCTTAACGCCTCTGTAACAGTTCTCAGTAAATCCTGGAATGCC